>NC_143390.1:48748523-49402273 GCF_980474605.1 Leiobunum rupestre | reverse complement strand
CCGGAAATTTTACCTTAATCAGTTAGCTAATCTTGAATTAAATTAAATCTTAATTAAATTTAATTACTATTTAATATTTTAGTTTGCTCACATTTTCTACGTAATTAATTTTTTATAAGAACCTATTTATTGCAAATTTTTATTCCCCCATTGAAATACATTGTGTGATTTAAATCAACGATTTTTTTTCAAAAATCACTTGATTTAAATCAATTTGTTATAAATCAGCCAACCCTGGTTTGCCCTGACGATTTTCATATAAACAAGCGTGGTTTTCAACCCAGATTTCGGTGGCATCGGCGACCAGCCAATTATTTTCAAAATACGCGCAACCTCTAACATTCGTGTCAAATAAAAAAATAATTTTAAAGCAAAATCACCGACAGATGGCCTTACTGATTCAATTTAAATGACGATTTTCAGATTGCCCTAAGTAGTTTATTTTTAAACAAGTACTTTCTCGTTAACCTAAACACGTTCTTGGTATGTCTACCGATTCCGAGAATCTCTTTACAACTCTTTAGATAAATTTAAATATTTCAAAGGAATAAAATAATTTTTTGACAACCTCCAAACCTATCTTAGACACAATGTTCTCTTAAAATAAGCCATTCCATATTAGGCATCCCGACAAGTTAACCAACATTTGTTTCGGGTCAAAGAAATGGAAAGGAATACTCAAGAAACAAGACAATCTTAAAGACCCCCCAATTAATCGAGACTTTCAACTTAAGCTATTCGAAAACTTTTACCAAAGACGTAAGCCGTCCTTGACGCCGCAATCGTCAGCCGCTTAATAAGCCGACATCTTGGGCGTAGCTGACCACACCGCAGACTCGACCTAACCCCGTAGCTTCGCGAGGGCGTCAGCTAACGTCGGATCCGTCTCTCTCAGACAGCGGGGAGTCGTCGAGGAGAGGAGGTAATTGACACCAGTCATCCTGACAGCGCGGCCCGAGGGAGAGGATGGTGTCGTTTCAAAGCCTGACTTACTGCCAGGATAACTTGGTGCGTTCGTCCTCTCTCCGGCTTCGCGTAATGATAAGATAGGTAAAACAGAAAAGTGGTCCGCTTGTCCCACCCTAAAAACAGATAGCAGCCCGCTATTATCGGGACGGTTTCGGAGTGGTTCAACAGGTTTCACGCGTGTGGATATCGGAATTTTGGGATGACAAAATTCTACATACCCCCTGGGGACAAACTTTCTTTCAATAGTTGCTCGAATACCATATAGATTTAGTTCAGATTTTCACGATAAAATGTTTTTCGTGGAACACATACAAAATGTCCGGAATTAAATTCCCTGACATTTCCAGGTTTTCGCTGACCAAATTGACAAATTTTCCCAGACAATTTTTGCAGAATAAATGAATGGTTTGAGGTAAACTCTTTAAAAATATTTATTATGTATTTTTCAAAAATATATTTGCCTGATTTTTTTTGGGTCATTTTAAAATTCTCTTACTTTTTTGGACTATTTTAAAATTACTTGACTTTTCTCTGGACTTTTGGAATTATTTTCAAATTCCCTGACTTTTCTCTGACCCTTTGGAATCATTTTCAAATTTCCTCATTTTTCCCTGACCTTTTGCAACCATTTTCAAATTCCCAGACTTTTCCCTGACCTTTTGGAATCATTTTCAAATTCCCTCATTTTTCCCTGACCTTTTGCAACCATTTTCAAATTCCCTGACCCTTTGGAATCATTTTCAAATTCCCTCATTTTTCCCTGACCTTTTGGAATCATTTTCAAATTCCCTTTTCCAGGTTTTCCAGGTCGTGTACGAAGGCTGACATAATGTATTTATTTCTAAAGAAAGAGAACGCGAATCCACCCGACTCGGTCTGCTAATACGCCCTTCCCCTTAAGTGTCAATCAAATCAGCACGGTATCCCATTGGTTCCTTGACACGGACAGTCATTCTGTCTGCGGTATAAATAAATGCAATTCTTGGTGGAAGCCACTTGGGCGGAGGTACAGCGCTGAAACGTATTATTTTGGATCACTGGAATTTCCTGAGAATAACCAGTTTTTTTTCTTCTTCGTTGATGGTATTTAATGAAAGTTAATGGTATTAAGTGAGATTGAAAACTTGATTTGGGAATATTTTCAAACGTAATAAAATAATTAGTTTTATAATACTTTTCGTAAGTGGAATTTCGAAATACTATAGGATCTGATTTTGAAATAAATTCGTGTATTTTTATACGCACTTTATAAGAAATATGAGAGTTAGTGTGGTTAGAGTTAGTTTAAGTGTGTGAGTGTGTTAGTGTAAAAACGTGTTAGGGTAAGTGTGCGAGTGCGAGTGCGTTAGTGTAAGTTTCGTTTAGTGTAAGTGTGCGAGTTCTTAAGTGTAAATAAGTTTGTGTAAGTTTGCGTGTTCTTAAGTGTAAAAACGTTAGTGTAAGTGTGTAAGTCTCGTTATTCCTTTAGTGTAAGTGTGTAAGTCTCGTTATTTCGTTAGTGTAAGCGTGTAAGTCTCGTTATTTCGTTAGTGTAAAAACTTAAGTGTAAGTGTCGTTAGTATAAAAACGTGTTAGTGTAAGTGCATTAGTATATAAACGTGTTAGTGTAAGTTCATTAGTATAAATACGTGTTAGTGTAAGTGCATTAGTATAAAAACGTGTTAGTGTAAGTGCATTAGTATAAAAACGTGTTAGTGTAAGTGCATTAATATAAAAACGTGTTAGTGTAAGTGCATTAGTGTAAAAAGGTGTTAGTGTAAGTGTCGTTAGTGTAAAAACGAGTTAGTGTAAGTGCATTAGTATAGAAACATGTTAGTGTAAGTTTGTTAATGTAAAAACGTGTTAGTGTGCGTAAGTGCGTTAGTGTAAAGATGTTAGTGTATGTACGTTAGTGCAGGTGTGTTACTGTAAGTATATTAGTGTAAGCGCGTTAATGAAAAAAATTGTTAGTGTAAGTGTATTAGTATTACGTGTGTTTGTGTAGGTGCGTAACGATAATAGTGCATAGAAATTTCTAAATTTTGACGCAAAATAGACATTCTCAAAATAATACTATAAATAGGTGACGTAATTGGCGTAATATTGCTCAGCGATCAAATATTGATTGGTTGTTGAAACGTGGTATAAATTGACGATGAAAGATGAATACGGGGGTAATCAATAACGTAAATAGAAAATTCACGCGCTATTAAAATCGAATCAACCTTTTGCATAGGCGCGGTAATCCGTTACCGCCCATCAAATCCTTTCGCGACTCTACAGATATCAATATAATTCTTCACGTCAAAGTCAAATACGGCGTTTTTGCTCTGCTATTTCTGAAAACGGAGCCAAGCCGTTGAAAAATATTTTATTTTCTGGGTGCAAGGCTTGTACGTGAAATTAAAAATGATCTACTAGCCACAGTCAGTAGCTAGCCCTAAAAATATCCCCCCTTCTTACTAAAAACAAACTGGATTTAACAGCTTCTATCTATCGATTGCGTTAAAAAACTGATAGGGTGCTATAAAAGAGAAACGGCCAGCGCAAAATCACGTACGAAAAATATACGAAAGTGTAACAGCGACTCGAAGACGCAAAAAAAACTCACCATACAACTTGATTTTCTTGTCGTTGGTTTCGACCAATATGATCACGTATCCACCCAAATCAACCATTATCTCTTTTTTGGCGAAAGTCTTCGAAGATATTTATTATTTTTTTGTTAATAAATCTTTCGATGCAGTACCGTTATCGAGTCGATAAATTTTAATAGGTCAAATATCCAAAAAAACGTTCGGTTAAAATATAAAGACACTTTCATGGCAGTTAAAAAGTTATATATTTCTTTCTTCGCGATATAACTATTTCTATCGTTAAAAATTTAGCACCAATTTTCGATTTATTTCAACGTATATATATTTCGTTTAATTAAAAGATTTTCATCCGATTAAAAAATGAATAATGAAAGTTTATATACACATCGGTGGGGATGAGTCGAAAGTTAGGCCTTGCGCGCGCCACCGTTCAATTTTTAGCGGCGAGGCATCTTCCATCCCCGCTCGAGACCCTTTCCAGCCCTAGCACCGTTTCGAGATAATGAGAGCGCCAAATTGTCCCAGAATTTTACTAAAAAAGCACGAATATCAGGAGAAGCTAACGTAGTATTTCATCGTGGTATCGCGGGCGGAACGATTTCATCGCGGGAAGTCGGCGGCGCGGCACTGACGGTCCATCGCGGCGGTCGGCGGCCGCTCCGAGAGTTCCGAGCCCGCCATGATACGCGCATTTCGGAAGGCGAGCCATTCCTCCACACTGCACTGTTCTCGCGCTCTCCGAGGAGCTTCTCCCTTGGCAACGGGGGGGCCGGGATGAGCTTCAGGGTGGCTGGCGGATGGAGAGAACAGCCGATGCGGAGGGGGCCGAAAATAAACCACCGGTGAGAGCCGAAAACTAAACCCAAAAATGTTTTTAAAAGTGTCCTTGGAATAATGCTAAGCGCGTTTTAGACATTTTCTCGCTATTGAATAAATATAATAAAATTTCGCGTCAGTTATAGCGGACGCTTTGCGCCAAGAAATGCCTTGGTTTAACGCCTCGCTAACTTCGTGGTCTTTCCATTCGGGGGCAAGGGATGGGGTTTGAAAGGGGTGGGGCCCGAAAGAGTCACTTTTATTCCCAAAAAAGGACGATCAAGTTCGAACTTTATCGCGCGTCCCGTAAGCCTCGGTTCCGCAAGGTGTACGAAGGCATCGTCTCTTCGCTGTCGACAGGAACTGGGCTTTTTTCTAGAGGGAGCGTGGATCGAAAATTGCATCAGTTCGAGCCGCTCGGGCCGGCGCGCGCGAATCGATTGACGAAAGCGAGCAACTTCTCCCCATCCTCTCTCTCCTCTTCCAATCCGGATATTTTGCCTTTTTCCCCGGCGTACCTTATCTCCGCGGCACTAACCCCCTTTTGCGGGGCATAACTCGGTTAGCTTGACGTTTCTCCTTCATTAGGCGATACCAGAACGGGCACGGAAGTTACGGGTTAACGTGAGAACGCCGCTGGAAAACCGAGAGTTTGAAGTACGCGTCGAAATAAAAAATTTGGATGAAAAACTCCGTTTCTCTTCGCATCTATAAAGGATTCTTCTTCTTTTAGATTTTTAGTTTTTAGAGTGTGAATTTCGAGAAGTGTTTCCTATTTCGCCCCCCCCCCTGTAGTAGGGGGAAGGAGGGGGAGGTTTTTTTTTGTTATATAGAGGTTAATAGTATAGAGTTGTATCATAAGTAACATAGTATTTATAAGTATGACACTGATAGATATCGGTCAATGACGGTTATATTTTTTTTACATTATTTTATTTCTCGTAGTGGGGCGAAGGGGAGGTTTGTTTCTGTGTGTTAAAGGTATACAGTTATATCATAAGTAACATAAAACTCATAAGTATGACACTAATAAATATCGGGTGATGATGGTTATACTTTTTAATTTTATTATTTATCGTAGGGGAGGATTATTTACATATGTTAAAAGTATAAAGTTATATCACAAGTAACATAAAACTCATAAGTATGACACTAATAAATATCGGGAAATTATGGTTATATTTTTTTAGATTTTTTTATTTATCGTAGTGGGGGGAGGAGAGGATTATTTATTAATAATAATAATAATAATAATAATAATAATAATAATCAGCAAGGCTAATACCCAAGGCACCACCTTAGGCCCAAGGCACCACCTTAGGCCCAAGGCAATGCGTATGAGGGTGGTGGTCAGCCCTTCATGCCACGCGAGCCAACAGATCCCTACACTAACTATTACCTTTAACCTCAATACGTTTTTTGGACAAGGGAAACCGAAGAACTCAGGGAAAACACCTTTACCCAGTGAGGAGAGAACTTGTAAACTCTACGCAGAAGGAGTAGTTGGGATTTTCCACCCAGTGCCACAAACACAACACCCCACACAAGGAGAACGCAACCCGTCAAAAGTCGTGGATTTTCTTGTGTACGTTTTTCATTGGCTAGACGCTTTAGCGCCTGCTGCCGTCGGAAGGGGAAAATTCGAAATTGTCTCCCCCCCCCCCCGCCCGTAAAACGTTCAGCGTAAAGGCTCGTGACGCTCGTCCAATGAAATTCGTACACAACCCTTCGTTAGCGTGATTAAAGGCTAGCTGCGTTCTCCTTGTGTTTGTTGCTCCTAAGTGCTACAAACTGGGATCGAACCCGGCTCCTCTTGCTGCCACCCCACTTTTATTAATATTATGTTACTTATGGTTATATCAAGAATATATTTGTCTTCTCCCTTTACCGCCATTAGAGGGGAAAGATTGTACGAGGAAAGGTGGAGGGGCGTGGCTTACCTTCCGGGAATCGTAAGGCGAACAAGGTCCTGACAACACACCCTCTGATCAAAACGGTCCTATCAAGTGGGTTCAGTTAAAACTTAAAAATTTACTCAAGATTTAACTTTGTAATCCCTATGCTCTAACATTGTAGTCTTTTTCTGCCGAGTTTTAGAGTTATTGGTTTTATATAATTAATATAATCTAAAATGTTTTAATATTGTTGTAAACACATGTTGAATTGTCCTAAATTTCCTACTAGGGGACAACACCTGTGTTTGTCAACCCCCCCCCCCCCCTGAAATATTGTAAATTTGTTTTTACAACTATTATGAAAAAGATTAAAACTTTCAACAACAAAGTAAGAGCGAATTCAAATTCAACTTTCGAATGTTGGTCAAATTGAAGTAAAAATTCCAAATATATATTGATTGATTTGATATAAGTTGATTTGATTTGATGTTCCTAAAAAGCCAGGTTTTTGGATTTTGTCCAGACCAGTGGCAAATACGTATAAGTATTACACCTTCTCATACCCAGATCAAGTTAAAATCTATTTATTATGATGGTATTAACTATTTTAACTCTCTGGGACTAACTGATTTGCCAAACCTGACTCACTTTAAAAGAATTGTCAGAACCTTCTTAAAAAAAATTAAATTAAAAATTAAAAATATGTAAGGAACTAATTATTAACAAATCAGTTTAAAGGGGAACGGTCAAGCTTTAACCAGTTAGATAGCCCTATAGCCCATGAAAAACTAAAATTTATGGCGAAAACCGCATCAAAACATATTGAGTGGTTAATTTTTAATAAAATAAAGAAATTTGGGGAAATCGAAAAGCACGCGTCCGCCGCGACACCTGGTGATAAGTCGGTGGGACAGAAAAACAACGTAAAAGCGCGCGCTGCTGAAGACGCAAAAAATATGTTTTGCACGAGCGGCGCGTTCCAGTTATAAGAGACCTAAGCCTAAATTGCGCGATTTTAAAAGTTAGGATAGTTCGCAAATCGCTCATACATTATTATTATTATTAAAAAAAAATAAGTGGCTAATTGGCAAATAGCGGAAAATAGTGGCTAATAAAGAAAATGGGCCTTTTGAAAAGATAATAAGTTGAAAATAATCTAATTAATAGTTATCAATAATACACTTTTGAACTTATTTATTAATTTTCACTTATTTATTTATTTGTTTGTTACAAATGAAAAATAATAAAATATAAAATTATGTATAAAACATTTTCGGATGCCATAGCAAATCGAATGGGTAGTGTAACTTCTCCTTTTGGGAAATTTCATTTCTCATATAGGTCTACATTACGGCCGACTTTGAACAAAATCGGCAATAAACACCTCGAGTACTCTCCTTGTTAGTAGCATAGATCATGGGTCAAATAATGATAAATCCAGGACATGACTCTATGCGAAAAACCCGTCCAACAGCGCTAACACCCGACCACTATTGCCCCCTATTGGGAAAAACGCGCGATAGCGGACCTACGTCATTTTGGGGGCAAATGTTTTAGGGACAGTTTTCAAAAATAATACACGTGGTCGTCGTAGTAAATATCCTGGAATATTTATTCACAGTTATCATATATAGTGTGGTTATTAAAGTAAGTACTTATTTTTATTCGTACTAAGTTCATAATTAGTATAATATATATAATTATATAATATTAAACATATACTTTCCTAGAATCGTTAAAATTTATCAAAAAATGAGGGGCGAATTCCGACTCAGTTATCACTAGATGGCGTTCGGGAAACCGGAAACTTGCTTGATTTTGCCCCCAATTTTTTATTATTTTTCCTCCTTTTCCCCCCTACTAAAATAGCCGCCTGTGTCTTTTAGTGGACGGCCGATTTAGTACGCATGAAGGTACCAGAGTCATGTCCTGGATTTATCATTATTTGGCCCATGCATAGATGATTCGTTTAAAAGAAGATTCTACTAAAGTCCAAGTTATGGGCCTTCGAATGCTCAGGAAACGTGGTCTTCTTGTTTACTGTTTTCCCCCCAATTCCACGATGCTCCACCAGCTCTCCTCCTAAAGAGAGCTAGTGTATTCGTCCATAGGCTTGACGGCACTATCTCAAAAACAAGCTGACCAGTCGAAACGAATTTACGGTAATTATCCACGCGTTATTTACAAATGGTCCGTGCTTGGCAAAAACTCACGAAGTGCGGGTCTTTCATAATGTGGTGGCTTGGATTAACAATAGTAGTGCCTACCTGGATATATCACTCTATCGTTCCGCGTGCATTTGCCAAGTGTTTGTTACGGGTTCTGTCTTGTAGAAGGCTACGTGTTACGGGAGTTTCGGAAATTATCCGTTAACTTCGCCGAAGCGGCGCTGCTGTCGCAAAAGCCATTTGCTGGTCAGGTTTTTTCCAGGTAGGAAATACTATAATTAATCCAAGGTGGTGTTCTGATTGAAGCTAGCCCATCATGTAAGGGAGGCGTTGTTTCGGTTACCAGGTCTACAAGACGTAGTTTTAAACGATAAATAGATTCAGAAATTTCAACAGTGGAACGGTTTCAACCTTTTATATTTGAAAATAGGGCATTAAAATAATTAAGACAATCACTGTAAATTATTGAAAGAAATCACCGAAAAATTGTGAGAAATCATGTGCAAATCACAATTTTTTTTAAATTACAGAAAAAAATTATAGAAATCAGCTTTAAATCCCCAAAATATTTAGATAAATTAATGGAAATCTCCGAAATATTTAGATAAATTAATGGAAATCTCCGAAATATTTAGAGAAATTAATGGAAATCACCGAAATATTTAGGGAAATTAGTGGAAATCTCCGAAATATTTAAAGAAATTAATGGAAATCTCCGAAATATTTAGATAAATTAATGGAAATCTCCGAAATATTTAGATAAATTAATGGAAATCTCCGAAATATTTAGAGAAATTAATGGAAATCACCGAAATATTTAGATAAATTAATGGAAATCACTGAAATATTTAGAAAAATTAATGGAAATCACCGAAATATTTAGATAAATTAATGGAAATCACTGAAATATTTAGAAAAATTAATGGAAATCACTGAAATATTTAGAAAAATTAATGGAAATCACCGAAATATTTATAGACCGGGAGCTAGCGACGAAACCCTCACGTCATAGTCTATAAAAATATTTACCAGTATATACTAAAGATATTATAACAAGGTTTAAAAAAAGGTTTGTCTTACTTAGCGGACCGGGGGCGTACGCCCCTGTCACCCATTTCAGCAGCGCTACTTTCTGCCCTATTTAATCCCACAAGATATATGCAGCTTTCTTTCTTTAAATTGTAGGTGCGAATCCCCAAAATAACATGCAAAATAATAAGATATAAATTTCAGGGGCTATCACAATTTAAGATAACTGTTTTTAAATTAATTTGTTGACAAAATTTATCCCATAAAATATATACGCAATTTTTTTTTTAAAATGCTCGTCTGGACATCCGGAATAAGAAACACAAGAGTAAGACAAAAATTTCGGGGAATTAAGTGCTTTAAGACAAGTATTTTACCACCATGTACCGAAATTTACCATTTCAATATACAATGCATTTCACTCTCAATTGACAGCACGCGGGAACCCATAGGTTATCTATCTATCTCTTCACTCTTTGGAAAATACCAGAAGGGCTTATTTCGAAAGAAGACCTCTCCTTTATTCTAAGAAACCGCTGGACAATGGGCATCGATTGCACGTGGTTTTCCCACATTCCAAAATTTTGAATCGCCTTTTGTAGCGGACGGCAGTTTATTCTGGGAAGTTATTCGAGCAACTGCAGCAGCAAGCTAGATAGTTTTTCTTTTCCATGTAGCTATGTTCAATATTTTTAAATAGTATGAAAATATAGTTTAATTAATGGAGCAGGTTCTCGAAAAACTCGGTAGTGACCAGGAAGAGTGTGTTTGCATTTTACATATCGGAAATAATTCGGAAAAAGAAAAAGTGCTCAAGTTTACAACAACATCTTATGAAAAAGTTAAAAACTGTGCCTCAATTCGTCAGAAGCAGAAAAGCTCCAAGTATAAAAAGATACTAGAGATTCTTCCGGAAGTTGCCAACACCAAACATGGTTACCATTACCATTGTTACAAAAACTTTACCGCGATTTCCACCAGTGCGGTAATAAACAAAGGCAACAGTAAGAAAAACCCCTTAGTATCTCACAAACGTTCATCCAGGGAAAAAAACAATAACGATTTCCAAGAAAGTATCAATGGTGATAGAGTTTTGCCGCGAGTTTGTGTTTATTGCAGGAAACTTAACAAGAAAGTTAACTACAAGAAACAACCATTGATTCAGTGTTGCACTAAATGCTTGGAATTATCCATACGTGAAGCAGCAAATAAACTCAATGATCACAATTTGCTTACATTTGTCGGTGACCGCGACTTTGTAGCGTCAGAAGTATGTTACCATCCTTACTGTCACGCTTCGTACTCAAAACGCGCCAAAATTGCCCATGAAAAGAAAACTGATCCCAAGTATGGTACTTCAAATTGGCACGAATCTCGAAAAACCCATCAGAAAGTATTTTCCTTTCTTGTAGACCAAGTACAAAGAGAAGTAATTGACGAAAAGGGTGTAATTTCAGCAAACGAATTACACTCTCTTTATATTTCGCTTCTACAAGAAGAATTTAACGATGAACCTTACAACGGTCAGTACCAGCTTCAACATCTTATAGATAAACTTCTTAAGCGCTTCTCGGGTAAAATTGTAATTGACTCCTCAAAGCCAAAACAAAGTATTATATACAGTCAAGAAATAGTTTCGGAATCGGCAATTATCTCATTGCGTGAGAAACTTAAATCCTCTAACCCTGGAAATTTAGTTAGAAAAGCAGGATACATGATACGAAGGGCAATTTTACAGATGGAGAAAAAGGAATTGCCTGATTCTTACACGTTAGAGCAGCTTCTACAAGGAGACGGTGATCCGCCACCTTTAGCAATTACGTTTTTTGAAGCATTAGTCGCTGGACCTTATGGTAAACCGTCCCCAAAATACCTAACTAGAATTCAGGCACTAGCGCAAGATACGCTATTTACCGTATCAAAAGGCCGGATTTTACCATCTAAACATGTTACTCTTGGTTTGGCGGTAAAAAGTATGACTGGAAGCAAAAAGATCATGGAGTTACTTAACAGACATGGTCACGTTTTGAATTATAATCGTGCCGAAGAATTTGAGACTCAGTTAGCGACTGATATCTCCGAATCGACCTCATACATGCCTAGGGGCTTAATATCGAAAAACGATCTAATTACGTGTACCGTATTCGACAATTACGACGAACTGACTGAAACCCTTTCCGGAAGAGGTACGCTTCATGAAACCGTTGGAATTTGTTTTCAAAATAAATGTGAAGACGAAGTCGAGCGTCTTGAACGTGCTCCAGGACCAGCCTCTCTAAATCAGTTGAGGCGAAAAGAAAGAGGAAATTTCAGACGAAGGAAACCGTTCTGGAGCCGTACCGCAAGCGACCCAAAATGGACAACAAGACTTTCAACTTTAAGGAAATAGAAGCACCACCTACGTATTTGGAGGCCGAAAGAAGAGATCTTCTGTGGGTATTATCCTTGTCCTTTGAACTAAATAACATACCTATGTGGATTGGCTATAATTCGGCCACCGTTGTTGACTCAAGGCCGTTACAAACAGTGTGCTATTTAAAAAATTACGACGAAACATCCACGAATCCTCAGATGGTATTAGAAACGTTAAAAGTCACCAAAGCCATAACTGAAGAGTGTGATCAGCAGTACGGACTGGTAACTTACGATTTAGCAATTGCAAAGCCTGCCAGCCAAATTCAAGAAATGGAATCACCACGTTTTGAAAACCTCTTCATTAATTTCGGAGCTTTCCATTTATTTATGGCATATTTTTCTTCTATTGGAAAATTAATGGAAGAGTCTGGTCTGTCGCATTATTTAACCGAAACTGGCGTTCTTGCCGAAGGATCATTAAAAGGCTTTCAGTCGGGTCGTCATTTCAATCGTGCAAAAAGACTGCATCCAATCCTGGCCGCTGCGCTCGAAATTTTACATATCCGTCAATTCGCTTCTATGCACGAAGTTCCAGATGAACTAAGTCATTATCTACAAGATAGTTTCACTCGCTCGGCTAATCCTCTGGATGAAAATTTAGAGCCAGCTATCAAAACGTTTTTCCTGCAATACCAAGAGTTTAGTAATGAAACAAGAACCGGAAAGCATGGGTCGACGGCTCAGTTAAATTGTACCTAAAAATGTCACGAGCTGTCAGATTGGCAGATGTCGAATTGTTCACGTACTGTCTACCTCAGATGACCAACCTTTTCTTTGCTACTAATCACCACAACTACGCAAGATGGATGGTACGGTATTATTGCAATCTGTTAAACATTGATGAAACGCATCCAGGACTTAAAGAAATGTTTAAAAGTGGTGGTCTCTCTGTGAAACGTACTAATGTTCCGTTCTCAGGAACTCCTACAGATCAAACTTTGGAACAGACTGTCAATAGAGACGCGGCCAGTAGATTAACCGGGATAGCCTCGTTCACCAATTCGTTTTCAGCTAGATTGCGATGGACAATCACAAGAAGCACAAGATCCAAAATTGTTAACACAGCTAAAGAAATGGTTGGGTTAAATAACAAAGAAGACGTGACTTCAGAACTACGATCGTCTAGAATTTTGAAGGATACTAAAGATCTAAAAAATATTTTAAAATTTGCAGACTCGGCTATTAACCCATTCGGTTTAGACGTGGTAGACGATAATCTTTATAACATTTGCACTGGAAAAGCAGCTTCTTCCAATACCAAAGATTATTTACTCAATGTAAGAAACATGGGTCAAAAACTACGTCTTGATTTTCAACGTGAATGTGAATTATCTCCCTCGCGGTTTGAAAAACCCATCAAGCGTCAAAAGGTTTTGAACTTCGCATCGGAGGGAATATTGGCTAAATGTCGAAGCAAAGATCGAGTTCTGGAAGTGAAGATGACAAGTGGTATTTTCGGTCGAATGTGCTGTTTATCGCTAAAGCAGAACCTTGATATCTCAGTCATTTTACAGTACCCTCTCTCACCTATACCATTGTCATTAGCGCATCTCGATGGCTCACTTAAAAAAACTGACAAATCGCAGCTTTTGCATTCCCTAGAAAAGCGAGTTGAATCTGAAGGCCCTACACATGTTGATTTAACGATAGTTGATGGCATGTTTTTCCTTCATTGTCTTCCTCTAAACCTACCACTGACTTTCGGAGATTTATCAGCAAGTATTTTGATACGGCTGTGCAGTTTGGGGTCGTCAGCAGTTACAATAGTATTCGATACTTATAAAAGCCCTTCGATAAAAGATTACGAAAGACGTAAAAGAAGATGGAATTCTAATCAAGAAAATATGGCCACATACGTTATAAGAGGCCCAGATCAACAGCGTCCGAAAGATTTACAAAAAGCCTTTCAAAACGATAGTTTCAAAGAAGAGTTCATTAAGTTCTTAGTTGAAGATTGGAAATTAGAAAAACATCGTGAAACTCTAAGGAATCGAGTTTTACACGCTGCATTTGATGAACTTTGTTACGAATATAGTTGGCAAGGAAATGTACTCAGAAATGATTTGCTTTGTAAACACGAAGAAGCAGATTCTAGAATGTTTTTCCACTTTTCCCACTTTTGTAAAGACCAAACGGGAAACTTAGTGGTGCGTTCATCAGACACTGATGTCATAGTGATTTTTCTGGGGAATTTGCATCCCATAAATCCTGAAGTTGCAGTATGGATGGATGTTGGTGTTAAAAATAATCGGAGATTTGTCGATTTAACACTAATAGCTAAGAAAATGGGATCAGCTTTATGCAAATCACTTCCAGGGTTCCATGTATTTACAGGATGTGATTACACGGCTTCTTTTGCGCGCAGAGGAAAGATACGACCTCTCAGTCTTCTTGAAAAGCACCCTGACATCCAGCAAGCGTTTAGCTCTCTTGGAAACGAAATAGAAGTTCAAGATTCGGTTATGAGTAAAATTGAAAAGTTCGTTTGCTTAATCTACGGAGAACGACGTTGCGATTCAGTAAATGAAGCTCGTGTTAATGTTTTTCAACGCCTATACGCTCCGAAGAATGTTTTAAAACCATTCGATAAAATACAAACCGCTGAGGCTAGCTGCTTTCCGCCATGTAGAAAGGTTTTGAAGGAAAAAGTGAAAAGATGCAACTACATCTGCAGGATTTGGAACAATCCAGAAAAACCTAATCCTGTTTCTCCCTTGTTTCCTACCGATTGTGGTTGGGAAAATACCGATAATGAAGGATTGAAACCACTTTGGTTTGAAGGTCCGTGTGCGCCTCCAACTTTAGAAGAGTGCTTAACAGACGACCGGGACGAAGAAGAAACCGAACAATTGCTACATTCGGACTCTGACGAATCAGATTATGACTAATTTTCTTTACTAAATAAAATATTTTTGGTTCCAATATAATGTGTCTAGTCATTGAAAAATTGTGGTTAGGGGTTATTAGGCAACTTTAAAAAATTATCTTTCCATAATTGAACTGTAATTTGCATTAAAGTAATTTAACTATTAATTTACCATAATTTAATTATAAATTAAAATAATGAAACTTAAATGTTTGGTGAAAAATCCTGGAACAGGTTTTAACTGTAAAGCGAAATCAACGTAGTAGAAGGAAAGTGAGGGTGTGGCATCGATCCCGGGTTCGGGTTTGGGTTCGGGATCGAAATCCGGGATTTAAGGGATGAAATGGGGGTAAAATCATCGAAAAGTCAATGTATTTAAGGTATTTCTCGCGACGATTTGTTTTCCCGTATATCAACATATTGTGTCCAGGCCAACTTGTTCATTTATCTACGCTTATCTCGAAAGATACTTGAACGTATATCTTATCGCGTTTTATCGTACGGAATAAGTTGAAATGATGTAAAAATTGATAACCTAGGCGACGCGTGCGCAGATTACCCCGGGGACGCGGTTAATTTGAATTTAAGAGTGTTTTGACGTCTTTGAATATTCGTTGTTAAAGTAGAATGGAAATATTTTTTAACTTCATTTTAATATCATTGTAGTACGCTTGGCACTTGAACCAATCTCACGAGTATTTCTTAAAACGAATATCTCGATCGCGTTTTATCGTACGAAATAAGTGGAAATTATGTAAGTTGTATGATTAATAACCTAGGCAGGAAGATAGCGCGCGCGTGCGCGGATTACCTGGGAGGCGCGGATTGCCCGGGCGCGCGGTTAATTTGAATTTAAAACATGGATTCCCTCTCCGAAATAATTCATATACCCAAAATTGGACCGCAAGTTTTTCTTTTTAGGGGAATCTCTATGGGAGTTTAACATTACAATAAAGCTAATAGGTCCAGTAAGAGACAAGGCTACCATCTATAGAAGCGTTTTACAGTTCATTTAAAAATCTATTTTTTTTTTAAATCATTATCTCGTTCGTAATTGCCTTTCTATCTCTTCAATTTTAAAAGTATCCTAATTAATTCTATATTTTTAACATTAACAAGTCTCCAAATTATACCAACTTTTAACCAATTTTCCCCAATTGTACTAATTTTTAACATAATTTCCTAAATTATTCTAATTTTACCATAAGCCAACTTAATTTCAAAACTATTGTCTATTTATGAAAATTGAGTTTTGTACGTATTTTGAATCGTTTCATTTTTATCCTTAAAATGGGTGATTTGTAGGAAATTTATATTATTTTTATTGGCTTTACGATATTTCAAGTTAATTTATAAAATTTATAAATGCCCCCACACTCTCGATCTAGCTCCCTACTATACGTGTCGATTTATAATATCAAAATTGAACCGTCATGAATAATCCATATAAACGTAAAAGACGCGGGTGTCTTGAAGTCCAAGTTTCGTTTCCACTGAAATAGAAACAACAAGAGGAAAGGGTCTTTCTGGTGACCTAACATTTAACATTGCTGGACGTTTTATATTTATTGTGTTCTGTTACTTATAGTCATATGGATTTCCATTCATTCGAGGAAGTTAGTGAAATAGTGGAAGAGTATAATAGGACGTGGTTAGATATGCAAGAAATAAAAGAACATTTGGACGAAATAAAAAAAAGCATTTAAAAAAGTGGGAATTGAAGTTAGAAGAAGCTTGTCAAAGGGAAATTGTACTGAGAAATAAAGTTAAAGATATAAAAACAAATACAATTGGATTGAAAATATTGCAAGATAGTTGGAAGGGAGCAGAGAAGTAAAGGGATAATATTGTATGTCATTTATTGGCTTAAGACCTGTTATATAAAATATAAAATAAAATATGAAATAAAATATGAAATAAAATAAAATATGAAATAAAATAAAATGTAAGTAGGAATACTCGGTGATAATTCTTAACTTTGTCTTAATGTATGTATTTTATAGGAATTGTTCATTTCCTGTGTCTGCTGACAAAGGGTTAATCGTTTATTTTATAAATTAATTTATTAAATTAAAATATATATATATATAAATATAATAAAAAGTAAATTACATAAATCCATCGGAATTGATTTGCGGGTGTTCGGGGATTTGATAAACATCGTTAACATTTCTTATTGGACGAGGGTACGTACGTTATAATGCTTTATAAAAATAATTTTTATCTAATTGTGGTAAAAAAAAATGTAAATAACTTCTAAAAAGTTTTGAAAAGGTTTTGATATATTTCAAAATAAAATACCGGAGGACGCGGTTAATTTGAATTTAAGAGTGTTTTGACGTCATTGAATATTCGTTGTTAAAGTAGAATGGAAACATTTTTAAACTTCATTTTAATATCATTGTAGTACTTAAATATGCTTGGCACTTGAATCTATATCACGAGTATTTTTTTAAACGAATATTTCAAGTTTAAGTATGAGAAACGTATCGTTCTCAAGTATTGTAATTGTACACGTGATTCCGTATGAGGACCGGATAAATTCCTATATACGTAACGCGATACACTTCAAAATGCGTATACGTAGAATGGAATTAATTTTAAACCCCATTTTAATAAATAATATATCGAAGATCAATAATTTCAGAGTATAAAAAGGGAAAACCGTAAAATAGTTAGACCAGATTTCGAAAGTTCACCATCTGTATTATATTGGAAGTGACTCCGAGGAATCTTAAAATGTAAGTAGGAATACTCGGTGATAATTCTTAACTTTGTCTTAATGTATGTATTTTATAGGAATTGTTCATTTCCTGTGTCTGCTGACAAAGGGTTAATCGTTTATTTTATAAATTAATTTATTAAATTAAAAAATATATATATATAAATATAATAAAAAGTAAATTACATAAATCCATCGGAATTGATTTGCGGGTGTTGGGGGATTTGATAAACATCGTTAACATTTCTTATTATATATTATATCTAATTGTGGTAAAAAAAAATAGAAAAAATGTGAATAACTTATAAAAAGTTTTAAAAAAGTTTTGATATATTTCAAAATAAAATATAAAGAATAAAGAAATTATACACTAAGGTTCATAGTATAGCTAAATATTAGTTATTATTTCTATAGTGAAATGGCATCGAATAATCTTCGATCTTTATCTGGAGAAATTGATACACCTTCATCTATTACAGATTCGTTAATCTATATAAATAAAATAGTTTTGTATTTATATTATATAGTTACTAAGTAATTATTTTATTTATATTTAGATAATAGGAAGTAATAATGAATCTATTGAATCCAATGTAAAGAAAATGCATCAAGATATTAACTTGGAAAATCCAAAAGATGATTCACCAGTAAGCAGTATTCAGATAATTAAAAATCATAAACAAAAACCGACTGATTACGGTGCATCAAGAGATTATATTTGTTTATCTTCGAAAAAAGGTGAATCATTAAACATCAACAATGCGGTAATTTACTTATAATATATTTTATATGAAAATAATTAAAGGTTTTATAAATGATTAATTTATATTATAGATTATAGGTGGATCTAATAGCAAAATAGTATACGTCCAGGTAAAGTATTGTTTTATTTAGAAGTTTAAATTTTAATTTAATGGTTTATTTTAGAATAACTATATGTTAAATGATTTATTTTAGAATAGCGTTGATACATATGGTGGTAGGACAATATTATAAAGTAGGTATATTGATTTAAAAAAAAACTATCGATTAATTAAACATTTTAATAATATTTTTACATAGCTTCGATAGTATCCAGAGATTGTACGATTGTTATTACAAAATGAAACTAATTTATTTTATAATCTAATTTGAATTATTTATCAATAAATATAAAAAATTGTTTTGTTTTGTATTTAAATGTACACATTTTCATGCAAAAAAAAGTTTTTTTATCATTTTCTAGTAAGCGATTGTAAATTAGTTATTTTAACTCTTGCTAATTCTAATTCCTAGCCATTGTATTAGTAAGCAGATTTTTGCTCAATCCATTGTTACGTTTGTTATATTTTGTGTGATATGGTTAATGAAAATAAAAAAGGTCTCGACTAGCTCATTTCAAATGGGTATACGAATACGTTAAATTACATTCCGATATACAAATATATACTCTTTACGTTCAATACGTTTAAATAGCTTTCTAAAATGTAAATATAGGTAGTAAAATACTGCAAAAGCCTCTGACTCTACGTTCAATACGTTAAAATAGATTTCAATACGTAAATATAGGTGAAAAAATACTAGAAAAACACGCATACTTTTTTTTTTTTTTAATTTTTGGAAATACACAACATCCCCCAGTTACTTCGCAATATGACGAACTGGCTGCTCTCTTTGTCCCTAACATATCACAATTTAAACACAAATATATGCGTGGTAATGCTTTTAATACACCTGGTGGAATTCTTATACTCAAAATTCTTTTAGATGGAAATAAACAGCTTTACGATACTTCAAACAGATTGAGTATCCGTCACAGTACCATGCTAACCCTCCGTCAGTTGGAAAATGAAAAACTGAACCGTCACAATATATACAGAAGTAGCTACCAGTTCTTAATAATGACGTGATTCCGTCTTTCTTCAATTCTTCGACAGATATTGCATTCACTAGTGGTAAATACACGCGTGGTTATAAATTCATATATAATTCTTATAATAGTTTATAGTGAAGGCTACCATTAATTAAGAATTAACAACATCACCAAACTTTAACATTACAACTAAATAATTAAATATAAAAAATAATGTAATTTCTAAGCTAGCTTTAAAAAATACCCGAAAACAATCTTACTTTTGAAAAATGACTCTTTAATATCATAAATCGTCTGTCATACTCGGAAACAATTATTTGATCACTGATGTCGTTTCTAATATTTATTCAGCTTTTAAAGAAAAAAGAAATACTCGAGAATGGTAAAATAGTCTATATTGAAATTGAAAGTGCGTTTAAATTGAAGTGATTCTTATTTTGGATTCCACTTTCACAATGGGAAAAGCGTCTTTCTCAAATGTTGTAATTGTACTAATAGATATGATTTTAAGACCTATTTTAATCAATAAGATAGAATCGTTCAATACTTTGCAGGTATCAAAAGAGGGACTCTTTCAAATGGATAAATCCGTTCGGTCTAATAGTAGATTACGCACCTACAATCCATGATGTTTACATTTAAATTCAAATTATAACGAATTGAAAGTTTGAAGAAAATATTAATTTAGTTTGTAAATTAAATCCTTTTATAGTACTTTGAAGGACTCTTTATACGTTTTGAACTTGAATAAAATTAAAAACAATAATCTAAGATACCCTTTAGAGTTTATCAGTAAAACCACTTACTTTAAGTATTTTTTAATCCGTTCGGTCTAATAGTAGATTACGCATCTATAATCCATGATGTTTTCATTTAAATTCAAATTATAACGAATTGAAAGTTTGAAGAAAATATTAATTTAGTTTGTAAATTAAATCCTTTTATAGTACTTTGAAGGGCTCTTAATACGTTTTGGACTTCCAAAATAAATTAATGTACTAAGTTACGTTTAAAAGAACCTTTTCTAACAATTCCAATATGTAAATATAGGTATAAGGATTGAAAAAATACTTAAAGAAACTCAGCGTAAATTAGAATGGAAATCGGCTCCGGTAACGGTTTGGCAAATTTTAATTCTAATCTCAGGTTACTGTTTTTTACAATATGCAAGTGATTAGCGTTGTTATTAAGCTCCGAGGTATCCAAAATCAAAAAGCAGGCTTTAATTTTCTATTTTTGTTTGAAAATAACCAAAACTATGCAGTTTTTTTAAAAAGAATCTCGCAAATTATACTAACTTTTAACAAAATATCCCCAATTATAATAACTTTTAACCAGGGATAAAAATGAAACTATTCAAAATATCTACAAAACTCAATTTTCGTAAATAGACAATAGTTTTAAAATTAAGTTGACTTATGACAAAAATTAGAATAATTTAGTAAATTCTGTTAAAAATTAGTAATTTTAATATTTTTATATTTTTATATTTTTTTTTATTTTATTTCATTTTATGTTATATTTTATTTTATTTCATATTTTATTTTATATTTTATTTTATTTCATATTTTATTTTATATTTTATATAACAGGTCTTAAGCCAATCAATGATATACAATATTATTACCTTTACTTCTCTGCTCCCTTCCAACTATCTTGCAGTATTTTCAAACCAATTGTATTTGGTTTTATATCTTTAACTTTATTTCTCAGTACAATTTCCTTTTGACAAGCTTCTTCTAACTTCAATTCCCACTTTTTTAAATGCTTCTCCATTTCGTCCAAATGCTCTTTTATTTCTTGTATATCTAACCACGTCCTATTATACTCTTCCACTATTTCACTAACTTCCTCGAATGAATGGAAATCCATATGACTATAAGTAACAGAACACAATAAATATAAAACGTTCAGCTTAACTTAATTATTAATTTCATTAAACTCATTTATAAATTTTATAAATTAACTTGAAATATCGTAAAGCCAATAAAAATAATATAAATTTCCTATAAATCACCCATTTTAGGGATAAAAAAAATGAAACGATTCCAAATACGTACAAAACTCAATTTTCATAAAAAGACAATAGTTTGGAAATTAAGTTGGCTTATGGTAAAAATTAGAATAATTTAGGAAATTCTGTTAAAAATTAGTACAATTGGGGAAAATTGGTTAAAAGTTGGTATAATTTGGAGACTTGTTAATGTAAAAAATATAGAATTAATTAGGATACTTTTAAAATTGAAGAGATAGAAAGGCAATTACGAACGAGATGATGATTTAAAAAAAAAAGATTTTTCAATGAACTGTAAAACGCTTCTAAAGATGGCAGCCTTGGCTCAAAAATTTATTTTCCTTAAAAGGTGTTATACATTCGATAAGCAGTGACGAGAATTCCCGTCAATCAGAGTAATATTTTATTAGTATATCTCAAATTTTTCTGAGTTTTCATCAACATACCAAGAAACAAGATCCCCAATGCAGAAAACTACGCGAAAACGCGCCGGTGTCGAAAAACGTGCTCATTCGCTTAAAAACTACGCGGAAAACGCCCTTATACGGAAATATACGCGGTAAACGCGCTCGTATGCGGGAAAGTTCCCGGAAAAACCCCCACTACCCAATGCCACACGCGTCTTATATAACAGTTTATCTCTTTAAATTATTGAATCACTCGACATAATAAAATGAAGTTTAAAAATATTTCCATTCCACTTTAACAATGAATATTCCATGACGTCAAAACACTCTTAAATTTAAATTAACCGCGTCCCCCGGGAAATATTTTATTTTATTTCATATTTTATTTTATATTTTATTTTATTTCATATTTTATTTAACAGGTCTTAAGCCAATAAATGACATACAATATTATCCCTTTACTTCTCTGCTCCCTTCCAACTATCTTGCAATATTTTCAATCCAATTGTATTTGTTTTTATATCTTTAACTTTATTTCTCAGTACAATTTCCCTTTGACAAGCTTCTTCTAACTTCAATTCCCACTTTTTTAAATGCTTTTTTTTATTTCGTCCAAATGTTCTTTTATTTCTTGCATATCTAACCACGTCCTATTATACTCTTCCACTATTTCACTAACTTCCTCGAATGAATGGAAATCCATATGACTATAAGTAACAGAACACAATAAATATAAAACGTCCAGCAATGTTAAATGTTAGGTCACCAGAAAGACCCTTTCCTCTTGTTGTTTCTATTTCAGTGGAAACGAAACTTGGACTTCAAGACGCCCGCGTCTTTTACGTTTATATGGATTATTCATGACGGTTCAATTTTGATATTATAAATGGACACGTATAGTAGGGAGCTAGATCGAGAGTGTGGGGGATAAAAAAATTAATCTAGGTGAAAAAAAAATATTATAAATAAATACCGATTCAATATACGAACGAAACTTAATTATTAATTTAATTAAACTCATTTATAAATTTTATAAATTAACTTGAAATATTGTAAAGCCAATAAAAATAATATAAATTTCCTACAAATCACCCATTTTATGGATAAAAATGAAACAATTCAAAATACGTACAAAACTCAATTTTCATAAATAGACAATAGTTTTGAAATTAAGTTGGCTTATGGTAAAATTAGAATAATTTGGGAGATTATGTTAAAAATTAGTACAATTGGGGAAAATTGGTTAAAAGTTGGTATAATTTGGAGACTTGTTAATGTTAAAAATATAGAATTCATTAGGATACTTTTAAAATTGAAGAGATAGAAAGGCAATTACGAACGAGATGATGATTTAAAAAAAATATATATATATTTTTAAATGAACTGTAAAACGCTTCTATAGATGGTAGCCTTGTCTCTTACCTATATTTACATATTGGAATTGTTACAAAAGGTTCTTTTAAACGTAACTTAGTACACTAATTAAGTATTTTTAATTTACCGTAATTAAAATATAGGTAAGTGGTTTTTATCTTATTTTATACCTACGGAAGGGATAAATAAATTAAAGCAATACATTTTTGGAGTTTGGAGATGGGTGGAAAAAATAGGCTCTTCGTTTTTCCAACTGCTTTTCTGATGTACCCAAAAATGGACCAAATTACCAAAAGTACCCTTAAAACGACCAAAGTCAACATTTTTGGCCCTATGTACCCCATTTCGGACCAAACGTACCCCAAACTGGACCTATTAGCTTTATAGTAATGTTAAACTCCCATAGAGATTCCCCTAAAAAGAAAAACTTGCGGTCCAATTTTGGGTATATGAATTATTTCGGAGAGGGAATCCATGTTTTAAATTCAAATTAACCGCGCGCCCGTGCAATCCGCGCCTCCCAGGTAATCCACGCACGCGCGCGCTATCTTCCTGCCTAGGTTATTAATCATACAACTTACATAATTTCCACTTATTTCGTACGATAAAACGCGATCGAGATATTCGTTTTAAGAAATACTCGTGAGATTGGTTCAAGTGCCAAGCGTACTACAATGATATTAAAATGAAGTTAAAAAATATTTCCATTCTACTTTAACAACGAATATTCAATGACGTCAAAACACTTCAATTCAAATTAACCGCGTCCCCCGGGGTAATCTGCGCACGCGCCGCCTAGGTTATCAATTTTTACATCATTTCAACTTATTCCGTACGATAAAACGCGATAAGATATACGTTCAAGTATCTTTCGAGATAAGCGTAGATAAATGAATAAGTTGGCCTGGACACAATATGTTGATATACGGGAAAACAAATCGTCGCGAGAAATACCTTAAATACATTGACTTTTCGATGATTTTACCCCCATTTCATCCCTTAAATCCCGGATTTCGATCCCGAACCCAAACCCGAACCCGGGATCGATGCCACACCCTCACTTTCCCTCTACTCAACGTTTACTGCCTTTGGCTGTGGTATTAGGTTATATTTAAAATTTCGGTACATGGTGGTAAAATACTTGTCTTAAAGCACTTAATTCCCCGAAATTTTTGTCTTACTCTTGTGTTTCTTATTCCGGATGTCCAGACGAGCATTTAAAAAAAAAAAATTGCGTATATATTTTATGGGATAAATTTTGTCAACAAATTAATTTAAAAACAGTTATCTTAAATTGTGATAGCCCCTGAAATTTATATCTTATTATTTTGCATGTTATTTTGGGGATTCGCACCTACAATTTAAAGAAAGAAAGCTGCATATATCTTGTGGGATTAAATAGGGCAGAAAGTAGCGCTGCTGAAATGGGTGACAGGGGCGTACGCCCCCGGTCCGCTAAGTAAGACAAACCTTTTTTTAAACCTTGTTATAATATCTTTAGTATATACTGGTAAATATTTTTATAGACTATGACGTGAGGGTTTCGTCGCTAGCTCCCGGTCTATTAGGGAAATTAGTGGAAATCTCCGAAATATTTAAAGAAATTAATGGAAATCTCCGAAATATTTAGATAAATTAATGGAAATCACCGAAATATTTAGATAAATTAATGGAAATCACCGAAATATTTAGAAAAATTAATGGAAATCACCGAAATATTTAGATAAATTAATGGAAATCTCCGAAATATTTAGATAAATTAATGGAAATCACTGAAATATTTAGAAAAATTAATGGAAATCACCGAAATATTTAGGGAAATTAGTGGAAATCTCCGAAATATTTAAAGAAATTAATGGAAATCTCCGAAATATTTAGATAAATTAATGGAAATCTCCGAAATATTTAGATAAATTAATGGAAATCTCCGAAATATTTAGGGAAATTAGTGGAAATCTCCGAAATATTTAAAGAAATTAATGGAAATCTCCGAAATATTTAGATAAATTAATGGAAATCTCCGAAATATTTAGATAAATTAATGGAAATCTCCGAAATATTTAGAGAAATTAATGGAAATCACCGAAATATTTAGATAAATTAATGGAAATCACTGAAATATTTAGAAAAATTAATGGAAATCACCGAAATATTTAGGGAAATTAGTGGAAATCTCCGAAATATTTAGAGAAATTAATGGAAATCTCCGAAATATTTAGATAAATTAATGGAAATCACTGAAATATTTAGAAAAATTAATGGAAATCACCGAAATATTTAGGGAAATTAGTGGAAATCTCCGAAATATTTAAAGAAATTAATGGAAATCTCCGAAATATTTAGATAAATTAATGGAAATCTCCGAAATATTTAGATAAATTAATGGAAATCTCCGAAATATTTAGAGAAATTAATGGAAATCACCGAAATATTTAGATAAATTAATGGAAATCACTGAAATATTTAGAAAAATTAATGGAAATCACCGAAATATTTAGGGAAATTAGTGGAAATCTCCGAAATATTTAGAGAAATTAATGGAAATCTCCGAAATATTTAGATAAATTAATGGAAATCACTGAAATATTTAGAAAAATTAATGGAAATCACCGAAATATTTAGGGAAATTAGTGGAAATCTCCGAAATATTTAAAGAAATTAATGGAAATCTCCGAAATATTTAGATAAATTAATGGAAATCTCCGAAATATTTAGATAAATTAATGGAAATCTCCGAAATATTTAGATAATTTAATGGAAATCTCCGACATATTTAGATAAATTAATGGAAATCTCCGAAATATTTAGATAAATTAATGGAAATCTCCGAAATATTTAGATAAATTAATGGAAATCTCCGAAATATTTAGATAAATTAATGGAAATCTCCGAAATATTTAGATAAATTAATGGAAATCTCCGACATATTTAGAGAAATTAATGGAAATCTCCGAAATATTTAGATAAATTAATGGAAATCTCCGAAATATTTAGATAAATTAATGGAAATCTCCGACATATTTAGAGAAATTAATGGAAATCACCGAAATATTTAGGGAAATTAGTGGAAATCTCCGAAATATTTAAAGAAATTAATGGAAATCTCCGAAATATTTAGATAAATTAATGGAAATCTCCGAAATATTTAGATAAATTAATGGAAATCTCCGAAATATTTAGATAATTTAATGGAAATCTCCGACATATTTAGAGAAATTAATGGAAATCTCCGAAATATTTAGATAAATTAATGGAAATCTCCGAAATATTTAGATAAATTAATGGAAATCTCCGAAATATTTAGATAATTTAATGGAAATCTCCGAAATATTTAGATATATTAATGGAAATCTCCGAAATATTTAGAGATAATAAAGGAAATCACAGAAATATTTAGATATATTAATGGAAATCACCGAAATATTTAGATACAATAATGGAAATCACCGAAAATTTAGATAAATTAGTGGAAATCTCCGAAATATTTAGATAAATTAATGGAAATCACCGAAATATTTAGATACAATAGTGGAAATCACCAAAATATTTAGATAAATTAGTGGAAATCACCGAAATATTTAGATACAATAATGGAAATCACCGAAAATTTAGATAAATTAGTGGAAATCTCCGAAATATTTAGATAAATTAATGGAAATCATCGAAAAATTTAGATTAATTAGTGGAAATCACCGAAATATTTAGATACAATAATGGAAATCACCGAAAATTTAGATAAATTAGTGGAAATCTCCGAAATATTTAGATAAATTTATGGAAATCATCGAAAAATTTAGATTAATTAGTGGAAATCACCGAAACATTTAGGTAAATTAGTGGAAATCACCGAAATATTTAGAGAAATTAGTGGAAATCACCAAAATATTTAGATAAATCGGTTTAAATCACTTTCCCCTGGTTTTGTTTGAGGTCTTTAAAAGTTTTCCCTAATCCGCAGGAGCCCGGTTTTACCCTCAATATGTCCATCGCGTGAGGTTAAACTCCCAATTACCTTAATCACAGCACAATGATATCGCGACAACACCGCCGAGGGTCACAAAACGAGGCGCTCTGATGATTATTCAAAGGTTGGCTCCATTACGCTTCAATCACATTCCGCAACTCGACTCGTAAATGGAAGGAGAATTTGCATCACGTAGAACCATTAAATTCGCCGCGGAGACGAAGACAGTGTCTCTTGACAGTGGCGCCTTCCTCTAGTCTAGTGGCGTCTAGCGTCCACGCTAGGGACAATCGCGAATGTCCGCGCGGGCAAGAGCCTGCAAAAGTGAATGGCCAAGTACGGGAAATGACCAGCGTGAGAGGTCACTATCGTTTGGAGAGGCGCGGACGCTTGGGAATGCGCGACTGTCTGCCGTTCGTATTCGCCGGACGTAGTTGCGTAATGGCCTGCCAACCCTGACAATGACCCTCTCCCGCTATCGCGCCCTTACAATTCTAGCCAGAATGATATCGACCCTATGTGCCTCTGAAAACGCGACTTGAACAAGACGGCCCACTCGTATTATATTTGTTGCGCTGACCCGTCAATAATCGGGATTAAAAATGTTATTTATATCGATATTTTATTTACATTTCTCAGCCTAGCGGTTTCAAAAATAACAAATTACATTTCCCGTCAGAGAACGGTTTCAGAAAAAAATAATGCCCAATTTTCTGGGTCTCCAAATGCCCAAATTGATATTAGACCTAAGATGAAATTACCATATCAATCTTAAAGCAAGTGTCGGCTCAACGTGAAGTAGCTCATTTTTCAACAGATGTCGCTGGCGTCGAAAGCAACTGCCGGCTCTTCCATGGCCACCTGTATTACGAAAAGGCCCCTGTTATTAGAGATGGCCATGAATCTATCAGATTCTTCGAAAAATAGCGACTTTAGTGGAGAGCGTGGTGCCATCTATTAATGGCAAAGGAAGCTAAAATTCAAAATAGCCAAATGATAACGTCGTCAGAGAACTATTTAATTGTAGAGTATTATTGATAGACAACTTATACTCTATTTAGTGGGCTTGAACCTAAACTATAAATCCCATGTAAAAAAATTGTTTATAATTTCTGTAATTCATGTTTAGACCAATTTACAAACGATCCAATCAACGCGAGAGGTACCTATAAGTACCGCCTTTTTTATTTCGACGCTAGCGACATCTATTGAAAAAAGAGTTACTTCACGTCGAGCTGCCGCTTGCTTTAAGCTACATTTTAACCCAAGGCTGATTGGCTCGTTTTTAAAATTGACATTAACTTAAATTATAGTAATTTTCAACAATATATTTTATATGGGATTAATTAAGGTTAAAGTCCACTACGTAGAGTATAATACTTAATGGTTCTCTGACGACGTTATCGTTTATGTTGAATTATAGCTTCCGGATCCATTAATAGATGGCACCACGCTCTCCAGTAAAGTCACTATTTTTCGAAGGATTGAATAGATTCACGGCCATCTCTAATAACAGGGGCCTTTTCATAATACAGGTGGCAATGATATAGCCGACAGTTGCTTCAACCCAAGTTTAAGCCAACAGATGCAATGCGAAGATTTATAGCAATGACGGTGACCTATACCATACTACATGTCTCGTCACTACGTCCAAAGGTAAAAATGAATACACTTACCTTAGAAAAAGGGATATCGCGAAATAGTTACTGTTGTGGGCTGTATGGCTGGATGGGGTTTAAATGTACCCAAAATCCACCACTTACTAAAAGACCTCAGAAAATTACCCCTTTTTAGGGCAATAGGTCGTTTCACAAATTGCTTGCAGGAAAACAAACATTTAGAACGAAGACATTAGAGGTTCGATTTTAATTTTTTATACATGGTAGATGGCGCCAGTTGTAAATATTTGGCGAAAAGGTTTTATGTAAAACTATAAACCAAGTTGGACTAAGGAAAAAGAACACAAAAAATAATAATTTTTTTTACGATTTTTGTAAATCTAAGACCGCTGGCGCCATCTGGTAAAACGCCGAGTATTTAAAAATCGGCCTTTAATGGCGTTACCTCTTCTCCCTCGTCAACTGCAGATCGGTCTATTTCTCGTAGAGCCTGACGCCAATGATGACGACAACGACAACGACTACACTTGGGTTAAATAAATAGTTTCGCGTGGAGATATATTTAGAGGCGAGACTAAAACTGGGAAATGATATACGGCACGAATAATATAGAAAGTCTGGAACACGATACTTAAACTCGACCATTATGATCAAGTAGGGGCGGGGAATTCGGAACCGGATTATGCCCCCCAACAATAAAAAAGAATCGTGCACGCGATGAAAAATACTTACATATACCAAGTGATGCTTCGAAGATAAAATGTTTGACAATAAGATCACGTCTAATATCTACACGAGGAAATTAAAGAATTTGTTGCATATCTGTGTTTCAAATTGGTATAAAAAATAGTAATAAAAGAAAAACGTTCTAAATGCAATAGATAATGGTACAAATTAGTAAATAATAAATAATTTACAATATTGAATTTAATTAAATGTGTGGTAAGTAATGGTAAATAATCAATTATTTACAAAATTGAATTTAAGTAAAAGTAAGGTAAGTAATGGTAAATAATAAATTATTCACAATATTGAATTTAAGTAAAAGTAAGGTAAATAATGGTAAATAATCAATTATTTACAATATTGAATTTAAGTAAAAGTAATTTAAGTAATGGTAAATAATCAATTATTTACAATATTGAATTTAAGTAAAAGTAATTTAAGTAATGGTAAATAATAAATTATTTACAATATTGAATTTAATTAAATGCGTGGTAAGTAATGGTAAATAATCAATTATTTACAAAATTGAATTTAATTAAATGTGTGGTAAATAATGGTTAAAAAATACGGGATAAAATGTAAAAAAGTGGTAAATACGGTAGAGAATGCTAAATAATTAATTACCATAAATTATTTACAAAATTAAATTTAAAACAATGTGTGGTAAATAATGGTAAGAAATGTTATGGTAAAAATGCGAAAAATGGTAAATACCGTAAATAATAAATTAATATACAAAAATAAATTTTAATCTGTGTTAAAAAACCATATGGCCTAAAATGTAAAAAGTGTTAAATATGGTAAATAATGGTAAAAATAAATTGCCGTCAATGATTTACAAAATCAAATACTCAGTCTGACGTGAAATAATGGTTTTGTAACGTTCCGTGAAATTTTCCACTGATAGAAATACTATTTACCGTGTTTTTTGTTATCATAGTATACTTGAAATATTTTTGTAAAAACTAATTTATCCTAAAAAGTAAAAATTAAATTTTGTTTTTACAAAATATATGACTTTGTACAAAATAATTATTTGAAATCTAATAATAAGCTTGTTCATCGTTAGGCTAAGATCAAAGTGAAGTAAATGTTCGCATCAGCTGTCAAAAAAATTGGATGGCCGAAGTTCTAGTTTATGTGGTTTTGGGATATATCTTGGACAAATAAATTACCGGACCAGAACAACAAACAAAAATTATACTCTCCAAAAGGCATCGCCCGCCCCTGCCGACAGAATCTCGAAACTTTTCCACCCAAATACCGAGCACGCGTGTAAAAACTTCGAGCTAAAGATATTTGCTTTTATTTGGCGCAAGGGATTTGTGTGAAAATCTTTCCAATATTAGACACCATGGCGCTACAAGCGACGCTACTCTAAAGAACTAAACGTGCAATCCAGATTCCAGTTCTGTAGTTTATTTGTCCAAGGTTAATTAAAGGTAAATAAGTTAATTAATACTTATGTGTATTATGTTAGTGCTTACAACCGATTCTCTGATAACAGTAATCTGATCCGAAGAAATTATTACTTTGTATCAGATATCAGATTATCTGCATTTACGCTCAGATATTATCAGATTAGTTGATCAAAATACAAACCTATTGGTTTAAACCCGAATTAATTGTAATATTTTAATTAATTTATTTTGATTTGCTTTTTAAACTGAATCTGGTGAGATTAATTATGGCAGGTCAGTTCAGGTCGGCTATTTGAGATAATGAATCAGATACAATTTGAGATCAGATTTCTGTGGGTGGGAAGTATAAAATTTAAAAGTGATCTGATATCTGATAATTATGAACTAAATAAACTGATCAGTTCAGGTCTGTTATCTAGGATAATAAATCGGACACAAATTGAGATCAGATTCGTTTGGGATGGCAATATAAAAGATAAACTTTATCTAATATCTGATAATTATGACCTAAATAAACTGATCAGTTCAGGTCAGATATATGGGATAATGAATGAGATACAATTTGAGATCAGACTGCTGTGGGAGGGCAATATAAAAAAACCTGATCTGATATCTTAGAATTATGAACTAAAGAAACTGATTTGGGATAATGAATCAGATACAATTTGAGATCAGATTGCTGTGGCAGGGAAGTATAACATTTAAACTTGATCTGATATCTGATAATTATGACCTAAATAAACTGATCAGTTCAGGTCGGCTATTTGCGATAATGAATCAGATACAATTTGAGATTAGATTGCTGTGGGAGATAAATAGAATTTAAACCTAATCTGATATCTGAGAATTATGACCTAATTCAACTAATCAGTTCCGGTCAGATATATGGGATAATGCATCAGATACAATTTGAGATGAGATTGTTGTGGTAGGGAAGTATAAAAGATAAACCTGATCTGATATCTGATAATTATGAACTAAATAAACTGATTAGTTCAGGTCGGTTATTTGGGATGCTCAGATACCATTTAAGATCAGATTGTTGTGGGAGGGAAGTATAAAATTTAAACCTGATCTGATGTCTGAGAATTATGAACTAAATAAACTGATTAGTTCAGGTCGGTTATTTGGGATGCTCAGATACAATTGGAGTTCAGATTGCTGTGGGAGGAAAGTATAAAATTTAAACCTGATCTCATATCTGATAATTATGACCTGAATAATCTGATCAGATGGCCATTGGAAGCATTATATCGCCCAGTGTATGCTAAGAGTCCAAAAAGGGAAAATGATATTTTTCGTTCAGCGGAATTCCAAGCACCCTGTACCTTGGAGCGCGAGTGAATGAATGTGGAGAATCAACAAAAAATATTGGAAGCAGAATTTGAAGTATGTGGCCTGACTTGTTTACGAGAATCCAGTATTTTGATTTTTGATACGGCTCGACCAAACTCCAAAATATTAACCCGCCTCTCGTGGAATGTCGGTTAAATATTTTTTTAAATTCGTTTCAAAAATTCGCGTGGAATTTCTCGCGGAATCATCTACACGTAAGAATAACAAAAATAGATAGTTTATGACGGTGTCGCCATCTGTAAGAGTCGATGGGAACTATTACCGAAATGATAATCCTACTGTTTAGGCTTTAAAAAGGACGCTGTAATACTGGGAATAGGAAAATCACGGGTTAGTTTTAGTTCAAGGTGGACCAACTTGGTGTCGCTGAAGTCGATTTCCGACGTAATTTCGTAGAGAAGCTGGAGCGTTCACGTTCAATTTTGACAAAATGGCGCCGTTGTTGTCGGTTAAATGATTAATCTTAGTAAGTTTTAAACATTTTATTTTATAAATTGGTTCTTTAAAAGTTTAAGTAATTGCAATTAACCATTGTGTGAAGTAAAAATAACCAGTAAGCCGCGTATCGCTGAGGTTTTATTTTATCAAATTCACTGGAATCCATTTCATTTCTAAACTTGAAAAATTTAATGAACTAAGCCTAGCCTAACTTTCTCGCAAGTACTGTCCCTAGATATATGAAATTGCATAGATACCAATACGCGGCATACGGGGAAGAACACGGAATAGACAGCTAACAGAAGACCCTATCTATCGGTGACCAAAATTAGTATTTCTAAAAAACAACACGGTAGATTAGGCCTAATAATGTTGATAGCCCTAGGGTAACGTGGAGTGGTAGTCATGTGCCATTTTTTACTTTTGGTGGAAAGATGGCGCTATAACGTAGCGCATCCAGAAAACACGTGTTGTCTGCTAGCTGTCACTTCCGTATCAGTTACTCGTAGAATTGTGTCAAGTAGCTCTTTTTTCAATAGATGTCGCTAGCGTCGAAATCAAAAAGGCTGTACTTATGGGTACCCCTCGGGTTGATTGGATCGTTTGTAAATTGGTCAACAACATAAATTACCGCAATTATAAACAATATTTTTACACGGTATATTTACTTTAGGTTAAAGCCCTCTAAATAGAGTATAAGTTGTCTAAATATAATAGTCTACAATGGCTCTCTGACGACGTTATAGTTTGGCTATTTTGAATTTTTGCTTCCCTTGGCATTAATAGATGGCACCACGCTCTCCATTAAAGTCACTTTTTTTCGAAGAATCGGATAGATTCATGGCCATCTCTAATAACAGGGGCCTTTTCATAATAGCGGTGGCAATGATAGAGCCGACAGTTGCTTTAAATGTTTCTAGACTGAAATTTCAGCGGTTCAGCTTTCACATTAATGAGGTCGAAAGGCGGCGATGGTTGTGAGCAAAATGTGAACTACGCACCACGTTTATTGTGGTTCGATGGAAAGCGATATAACTGTGACAGAGAACGGCATTCAGGCAGAGTTGGCCCTTGATTTATGAAAAGGGCCAAGACCTAAAGCGCCTCTTGTTCCGTGGTAGAAAATATTAGTCCCTGGCTGACACTTCATTACCAAATCAACAGAGGGCGTTATAGCTCTTATCTCTCACCCGCCTCCAACGCGGGGGGGTCGATACCGTTTATAGTGTCTGCCCACCACGAAGCGGTAAAACAAGTTGCCAAAAAGGAAAATTAAGTCCGATGCCTACAGCGCTATCTAGATTCCTAAGCCCGAACGAATGGGCACGGTAACAATATTTTCATATTCATTTAAATTAATATTAATAATTCTAAATCTATAATTATAATTATAATTATAATTTTAATTAGTTTAAAAATAATATTCATATCATTCTAAATTTATTTAATTTAATAATCATTTATTTCTTTACTTTAATTTAATATTCATATGATTCTTAATTTTAATTTAATATTTATTTAATTCTTAATTTTAATTTAATATTAATTTAATTATTAATTTTTGTTTAATATTAATTTAATTATTAATTTTAATTTAATATTAATTTAATTCTTCATATTAATTTAATATTAATTTAATTCTTAATTTTAACTTAATATTAATTTCATTTAATTCTTAATTTTAGCTTAATATTAATTTCATTTAATTCTTAATTTTAGCTTAATATTAATTTCATTTAATTCTTAATTTTTATTTAATATTAATTTCATTTATTTCTTAATTTTTATTTAATATTAATTTCATTTATTTCTTAATTTTTATTTAATATTAATTTCATTTCATTCTTAATTTTAATTTAATATTAATTTCATTTCATTCTTAAATTTTAATTTAATATTAATTTCATTCTTAATTTTAATTTAATATTAATTTCATTTAATTCTTAAATTTTAATTTAATATTAATTTCATTCTTAATTTTAATTTAATGTTAATTTCATTCTTGCATTTAATGTAAGGTTAATTTCATTTTTACTTTTAAGGAAATGTTAATTTAATTAATGAATTGCGCTTTGAAGATTAAGCTCCAGCCCCACCGGACAGAGGGGGACCATATTCCTAGAACAGACAGCGACGAAGTGACAAAGCCCTCTACACCCTTTGTTCTTTTATCGGAATATAGATCGGGCGGGATCTAGGATGGCGGCGGAGTACGAAAGGGGTAAAATGAAAAACCAATAAGAGCGACCGACAGAGACCGGGCAATTCATAAAAGGGTAAAAACTTTTTATGCGAGTTGACTGGCAAAAATGATTGCTTCTTATCTCGTTCTGGATGGAGGTTTGGCCATTCTATAGCTCCGCGAAAGCCCGACAAGGAAACAGAGTGGGGTAAAGTTCGCGTGTTTCGAAGCTATCTCTTTGAAACGTCACCTAAGCCTCGACAAAGCATCTAGGCATAAGCCTTGGTGACAAAAACCTCTTTCTACCCTATTATTGCGTGAAAGCTTTTTATCCTGCACGCTTTAGTATTTTTTTATAGTACGTTTTCAGTGCGGAGCATCATATGTGGCGCAGAAGTTATAATGGGACAAACATCATAAGTTCCGTTTTGGTTGACACCATAGCCAAAGGTAGAGGGGCCTTTCAATATCGGCGAGCTGCCTCTCAGGGTATAGAAGGAGAGTATATAGAGGGCTTCGTCGCTGTCTGTTCCAGGATTATGGATCCTTCTATAGAGTAGTATCAGTGCTACATCACGCAACGTCACCCATGCTTTTTCCTATAGAGAAAAAAACGCGCCAAAGCTACGAGGTGATACTACTCTATATAATAATCTTAAAAGCGTAGTATTGAAATGAAGTTAAGAATTAAATTAATATGTTATTAACGTTAATAATAAAAATAATATTATATTAGCGTAAAGAATGAAATTAATATTATATTAACGTAAAGAATGAAATTAATATTGTATTCACGTTAAGAATGAAATTAATATTGTATTCACGTTAAGAATGAAATTAATATTATAATAACGTTAAGAATGAAATTAATATTATAATAACGTTAAGAATGAAATTAATATTATAATAACGTTAAGAATGAAATTAATATTATAATAACGTTAAGAATGAAATTAATATTGTATTCACGTTAAGAATGAAATTAATATTATATTCACGTTAAGAATGAAATTAATATTATATTAACGTTAAGAATGACATTAATATTATATTAACGTTAATGAAAATAATATTAAATTTAAGTTAAGAATGAAATTAATATTGTATTCACGTTAAGAATGAAATTAATATTATATTAATGTTAAGAGTGAAATTAATATTATATTAACGTTAAGAATGAAATTAATATTCAATTGAAGTTAAAAATGAAACTAGTAATAAATTAAAGTTAAAAATGAAATTAATATTTAATTAAAGATAAGAACAAAATTAATATTTAATTAAAGATAAGAACAAAATTAATATTAAATTCAAGTTAAGAATGAAATTAATAATAAATTAAAGGAAATTAATAATAAATTAAAGGAAATTAATAATAAATTAAAGGAAATTAATAATAAATTAAAGGAAATTAATAATAAATTAAAGGAAATTAATAATAAATTAAAGGAAATTAATAATAAATTAAAGTTAAGAATGAAATTTATAATAAATAAATTAAAGTTAAGAATGAAATTAATATTAAATTAAATTAAATTAATATTAATATTAAAATATTGTTCCGTGCCTTTCTCGCCAAATGTGTATTCACGATTGTAAATGGCGACTTAAGCGCCGAACTATATTTGGCCTTAGGGCAACTTGTTCCATTCTTCCCTGTTCGCGTGAAAGGGTTAACCAATCTCGGGGGGAGGGGGGCAACCATCAATTCTAGCCCGAACAAATCCTAAAAGGAAATTTTTCATCGTCTCCCCTTCCTATTTATTAGGCCTATTCAAGCTGCTTAACTTAATGGAACTACCTTTAAGATGATTAGAAAGGAAAATGCAAAATGATGGATTACCTTTGGTGATGAAATCAATGCGGGGCGAAATGCCTTCCTCGCAGCCTCCCACCACCGAAAAGCCGAACCTCCGATCATCCGACGACAAATTTATCCGAATTTTTAAAAGTTCCTCGTCCTAAGATATAAATACCAAAGGGGGAAACGTTTAGAGCTCTTCGGAGAAAGGCCGTAGTATTTGATTACACCAAATAATTATATTCGAATACCAAAGGTTAAGGTTAACGGTAATAGTAAGTGTAGGGATCTGTTTTTTCGTGTGACTTGAAGTGCTTGGACACCACCCTCTTACGCATTGTAGCCCGGCCCCTGGTAATTGGCTTCACAAGTCACTAGTTGAATTAGGCCTGTGTGCGTAGTTGATTGTTTTTATATTCGATTACCAAAATGAATATTCGAATACCAACACGAATATTCGAATACCAAATTTAACATTCGAATACCAAATTTAATATTCGAATACCGAATTTAATTTTCGAATACCAAATTTTATTTTTTGAATACCATATTTATTATTTGAATACCAAATTTAATATTTGAATACTAAATGTAATTTTCGAATACCATACCAAATTTATTATTCGAATACCAAAATTATTATTCGAATACCAAAATTATTATTCGAATACCAAATTTATTATTCGAATAAAAAATTTAATATTTTGAATACCAATTCTAATATCAAATCGATTATTCGAATACCAAAACGAATAATTGATTACCAAATTGAATCAATATTAATTTTACTTAAAGGTCGATTACATTGGGTTTACTCTGTCTTCCACTGGACGTTGGCTCGCTGCAAGACACGTGTGCTATGCAAGCAGCCAACTATCAGTGAAAGACAGAGTAAACCGAATAACTATGTATTCGGTCTTTAATCAAATAGTTGAAAAGGTTGGCAGAAACTATTTGGTATTTGAAACTGATGTGTAAGCCTTGGCGTGTTTTTGAATTTTCTAGACCTGCCAAGTAAACATAAAACTAAAACGGTAAAACCAAATACGTCAAATTTACGGTACTCGAAGTGCTATCGGTTAACTGGCCCTGTTTCTTCATTCAAAAATATTCGACCAAACTATTCGTTGATACGTCTACAAAGCTAAGATTTGATATTCGATTTTATCTCCATGAAATGGTATTTGAACCCCTCTAAAACGCGTATAGGATTTTTAATGGTTAAAGGCCTTGGTTTTTTTCTGCCTTTCATCCTTTAAATTTACTTTCCTTCCAAACAAATACCCTGGTGGTAGGCTAACAGCAGAACACGTTGATGCGACATCTGTTGATTACTTCTACAAACTTTGAAGGTGCTTCGTAAATTATTAATTAGTTAAAATATTAAGTGTTTTACGAATTATTACGAATAATAGCTGTGAATAATCTTATTAAATCCATATTTAACTCATATTTAACTCAAATATTAAATATTTAACGAATTATTTACAATTAAAAAGCACCTTAGAAGTTTACATTAACGGCCAAATGATGGCGCCACCATATTTGATCACTTGTCGTAAGGTGTCGAACATTTTAAGAGTGGTGCTTCCGTTCGATCGACAAAAAACCGCGTAAGAATTCCCGGAATTGAAAAGAGATTTCTCACCTCAGTGGCGCCATCTACGGATGAGTCCGACGAGCAATCGCTGTTGGGCAAACTTCCGTCGCCACCGTTCCGAAGTTTCTGGTTGGCGTTGTTGTTCGCGGCCACTCTTCGGGCGAATATTTCTTGATCCGAAGACGACCTGCCATGCCAAGCGCCCGAAAAAGTTTGAAAACTAGTCAAACTTCTCGGGTCGTCCCACGGATCCACCTAAAAACGGGATGAAAAATACTATTAAAAAAAACATCCTACTAATAAAAACGACGTTAAAAACACAACCATCACTTTTAAAATGTCGAGATTACAAGTTTGGTAGGATAGAAAATACGCGCTTTCATTTTCCATGACGAGTATTTCTCGTGCCCATCTTTTGGTCAAAAACCACGCCGAAAAAGGGGGGCCATCGCGAATTTAACCCTTTTTTTTCGGATTTAACATTACTTTCACATGACTTAGTCGAATCGACTAAGGCCTAATGGTGGAGAGTTCACGATTCGAGTAGCGTCGTAGAATATTAAAAGATGATTTTGGAAGGAATGTTAAGCGCGCGGAGATGTTTCGCAAGCAACAGTTGACGCCCCTCGTTGCCCCAACAATGGCAGTCACGACTAGCAGGGTGCCGGACAGACGCTCTCCCAAATCACCGCTTCGATACCACCAATTCGGCAGTTTGCTAGAAAGTATTAATTCGTGGAACATGAACGTGCAAGATTACACTTCGTAATGCTCAATTCGTACAACTATTGATATTGCCACGTTTTTCCATTGATTTTTTTCAGGTTTTCTACTGATATTTCCACGTTTTTCTACTGATATCCAGGTTTTCTATTGATATTTCCAGGCTTTCCAGTGTTATTTCAACGATTTTCCACTGTTATTTTCAGGTTTTCTACTGATATTTTCACGTTTTCCATTGATTTTTCCTGATTTTCTACGTTTTTTCATATATGTTTCCAGGTTTTCTAATGATATTTCCAGGTTTTTCCACTGATATTTAAACGTCTATCCATTAATATTTCTTGGATTTTCCACTGATATTTCCACGTTTTCCCACTGATATTTAAACGTTTTTCCCTTAATATTTCTAGAATTTTCCACTGATATTCCCCTGATTTTTTTCCAATGATACTTCCAGGTGTTTTAATTGATATTTCCCTGGCTTTTCAAAGGCAAGAGCATCCAATGTTTAAAGGTAACCTCAATAAAAAACTAAGTCTTTAATAAGAAAACTTTATTGGTGTAAATTTGTACTCTTTAAGTACAACGATACGAACCCTCGTAAATTTCCTTAATTTCCCTGATTTTTACTAAAAACTGAAATTTCCCTGATTTTTACTAAAAACTGAAATTTCCCTGATTTCCCTGATTTTACTAAAAACTGAAATTTCCCTGATACTTCTCTCGCTTTTCTGTCAACAATGTTATTTCCCTGGTATTTCCCTCGCTTTTCTGTCGACAATCTATTCCCTCGTTTTTCTGTCCACAATCTTATTTCCCTCACTTTTATGTCGGCAATTATATTTCCGTCGCTTTTATGTCGGCAATTATATTTCCCTGATATTTCCCTCGGTTTTCGGCCGACAATCTTTTTTCCCTGATAAATCCCTCGCTTTTCTGTCAATAATCTAATTTTCCCTGATATTTCCCTCAATTTTCTGTCGACAATCTTATTTTCCCTGATATTTCCCTCACTTTTCTGTTGAAAATCTTATTTATCTGATATTTCCCTCGATTTTTTGTCGGCAATCTTATTTTCCCTGATATTTCCCTCCCATTTCTGTCGACATTCTTATTTCCCTCACTTTTATGTCTGCAATCTTATTTACCTGCGGAGGTAATCCCAAAAATTGTCTGGGCCAAAGCTAATTGAAAATTCAAAAGTAAAAAAAATAATAAAGAAGACTTGTTGAATTTCCAAATATAATTGATGGTTAAAAAGACTCGCCTTGGAAAGTTACTGTTTTCAAATTTGAAGGAGTGACGAGTTTCCGGTTCCAAGAATCCCGCTCTACGTTAACTGTCATAAACCGATGTAATTTCGTGTCATATTTATGACAATTAAGTTACGTATATTATATTATAAACATCTCTTAAAGAACAAGCAAGTACAGCAAGCTTCTTTTTGGTTGAAAAAAGTACGAGTTGACTCAATTTCCGTTGCGCTGTCAAAGACAGGAAAAAAGGAACCAAATTTCGAGTTTAATTAACTGCCAGGATGAAGGCGAAATCACCCGCCAAATGTTGACAAAAATCATTCTAAAATTTTGATAAAAGCTATACGAAAACTAGGTTAAAATAGGCAGTAACTTTTTCCACCGAGAACGTATTCAATTTAATGAGAACGTACGAGTTTAACTTCCATACCCGCTACCTAAATTTTTCTCTCAATTTTCTCAATTGCTTAGCGCCATCTACGTAAGAACGTTATCTTTTAATTTCCAGAAAATGCGGGTAATTAATTAATTAATTAATAATTTAATTTAAATATTAATTTAGTTCGATCACCCCAAAAAAGCTCGATTTAACCATTTAATTAATTTAATTCAACGTAAATAGATTATCAATTATCAAGAAAAATATATTAAAACAATTGCACGACAGATAGCGTTACTGATTCACCTAAAATTGCGATTTTCAGTCAGGCCTAGGTAATACTTGTTTCTGCAAACGAGTCGTACGTCCTCAGTAACCTAAATATGTTCTTGGTACTAGCGTAGGAGTAACCCAATACGAGTTCATTGAAATCGAATTGTCAACAAATAAGAAACGAAATTGAAACGTCGATCAATCTTGTACAGTCGGTCAATTCCGACCCACTCTTCAGATTATCGTGAGTCAGGAATTTGGGAAAATGAAAATTATAAGCAGGTCAAACGAACAGCGATTAGAGTGTTGCTTTCAGTATTTCATATTAAATACTATCATAAGTAATATAACCTAATTACAAGTGTGACCCATACTAAATACTATTATCAGTAATACAGGGTGTTAACTAAAAAACGATACAGAGCCAATTACTCAAAATGTGTTTTAGGTAAGAATTTGAAATTTGCAGGTTACATAGAGGGTACAGGGGGACAAATGACAATGAAAATTTCAATGACCTTGAACCAGGTCTTCAAGGTCATTAAAATTTTATCTCGAGAACCATTAGGATTATAAGAATGGTTCCAATTACAAATGTGTTCTACGTTTAATTTTAAGTCTAAACAGCTTTGACTCCATCTAATTTGACCAATGGGAAGCCGAGAAATGTTAGACCAAAAACCATAAGGTCATGTGTGGTATTCTACTCAAGACACGACATTTAACGGCTTATAAATCGAATACTACCAGATCTAATAGATCAAAATTGTCGTGAAACTCTAAACTGAGTTTGGTAGTTCGAAATTTGTAATTTATGATGACCTTGAAACATTAGTTCAAGGTCATTCAAAATTATCTCGAGAACCATTAGGATTAGGAGAATGGTTCAAATTAGAAAAAACAAGCGTAAATACTGTTGTAACATAAAATATACAAATATATTTAGCAATTTTATGATACCGAAATTTAAATCGCCAAGTGAAGGTTGAGAAACTGCACACAACAAATATTATCTCTAGAAACGAAGTGAGTGTATTTAAAAATCAATTCCATATAACTTAATAACTCAGTAATCCATCTTTAGTTTTCCAAAATAAGAGTTTTGCATTTTGGAAGCGATTAAAATTTCGCTAGGCCTTGGTCTCAAATGGTAAACATTAAGTCACTACCGGGTGCCGCTATTTCAATACGCCATTAAAGAAAGTTTCTAGAAAACAGAGATATTGCTTAGGTTTTGTAGAAACTGGAGAAAAATTAGATTTAGTTTATCTTTTCTGATAATAGATGGCGCGTGAATCTCTGCAAGTCCAAGTGGGAGCTGGACGAGAATGTAAAGTATCGAAAAAGGTTTGGAAAAAATGCATTAAAATAATTTTAAGTGTCATACTTATTGTTATTGTGTTACTTATGGTGATATTAAGGATCAAGTGCAAATATAAAAATATATGTAACTTACGTATATTACGTTAGTTATGGTAAAATTAGGGATCAAATTCAAATAATAAAATAAATGTTAATTAAGATAAAATTAGGGATCAAATTCAAATAATAAAATAAATGTTTGTTATTGTAAAATTAGGGATCATATTTATTATAATTATGTTACTTATGTTCAACGTAAATTGAAAAGTCCAATTGTCATACTTCTACGTTATTACGTTACTTGCGATAGCATTTATAGGGAAACGGCTTTGGTTACGCGAAAACACGAAAACTGCCGTGATTAGCCAGTTAAATCTCCGGGAATGGGAGACGTAAATAACAATTATAGTAAATGTTGTCACGGCTGTCACCAGCTCAAATGAAAAATGTCGTGACAAATTTGCGCTTTCATCGTTAAAATGTCGCCCAGTAAATATTTACTGCCGTCTTTAAACCGCACCGCACCGCACGTGGGGGTGGTTCGGGGGGAGGCGGGGGGGGGGGAGAAAATAAGAGGGCTGCTGGCTGTCTGTCGGCACTCGCCTCGAATTAGTGTTCTGGATCGAATCAGAAATGCTTTTCTCGAGCGCTCGTATTTCTCCCACCCGCGAATTCCAGTTGGCAGTGAAGGCAAAGGCTGAGGATTGCGTTATTTCAACTGACTAATTTGGGTCAGGTGACGCAAGGTTTTTTCCCCTATATAGCGGGATGTTTTGGTAGCAGAGTTAAGTTTTCTGGCCACCGTCGTTGGTCAACAAAGTTTTCAAAGATATATCGTGAAACGTAGTGGCCTAGACAATGGAGGTGGGTTTCGGTGTAGAAATTTAAAGGCGAATTATGGAAAAAATAGGTAATTTAAAGGCGAATTATGGAAAAAATAGGTAATTTAAAGGCGAATTATGGAAAAAAATAGGAAATTGAAAAGCGAATTAGACGAAAATATAGTAACATTTTCGGTTGCCATGGCAAATCGAATGGGTAGTGCAACGTCTCCTTTTGGGAAATTTCATATCTCATATAGGTCCACATTACGGCCGACTTTGAACTAAATCGGCAATAAACACCTCGGGTACTCTCCTTGTTAGTTTTACGTAAAACTCTTTTTGGGTTTAATTAAACAAAGAAACTGTTCGTCTGAGTCTCAGATAAATAAGTAAAATTTAATTTAATTAATCGGGTCCATTTCTAAGTGGCTTTAGGTAGACCTTCGTGTAACTTGAAAACCCCTAAAAGGGTGGACAAGAATGGGCTTTCGTTTTGCCATGGCAACCAAAAAGGTTTTTTACAACTTAAAAACTAATTTTATCTATTAAAAGTTCATCAATTAGATACATAATTCAGATCATGGCTAAATCTGGTACATTTGAACCAATATACGTCAATTTTGGTAAATATGAGTAAATATACACATATTGAGTAAATACGAGTAATCAGTTTTTAAGTTGTGAAAAACATTTTTGGTTGCCATGGCAAAACTAAAGTCCAATCTTGTCCACCCTTTTAGGGATTTTCAAGTTACACGAAGGTCTACTTACCACCCGAGTTTGAACAAAATTGGAGATAAACACCTCGGGTAGTCTCCTTGTCAGTGCCACAGAGCCAAAATGGACCGCAAAAATTTCCACAATTATTATGGGAAATTTCTCACAATCTGGCAACACTGACTGGTAGGTTCTCAGTAACCCTAGAGAGGTTCTTGCGGTAACTTACCGTGGCGGTGCGTTTGGCGGGAACGGAGGCAACGGCGTCCGTCGGAGCGTGGTGTGGGACGTCAATCATCGCCAAGCCAGGCGCGACCAACGACAAGCGACCCTTCGTGGAAGAGAACCGAACCTCAATTGGTCTTCCCGCTAGTTGGCGGTCTGCGTAACCGGAGCACCCCCGGATCCACGGTCGGGACTTTCAACCAACTTCAATAAACACTGCCAAGGAGAGAAAAAAGTTAGTCACATTCCCGTAATGCTTCGTTAAACAGGGATAAAATAACCAGCACCCCAAAATAAGCTTCTCATTTTTCAACTAGCAAATATGCCGGGTTCTTTGGGATCGTATTTAAATCGTTAGCAATTTATCATCAATTCGTTTACAAGGTTAGTTTTATTTCCTGATATGAATTGTATCTAAGTAACCTAATAGCTAGCGGTACCAAATATTAAAATTAGAGAAAATATTGTGGGGTGAACTTTCAAATTCCTTGAATATTTATTGAAATTTAATTCTAGAAGCGCAGTCATGATGAATCGTTATATTTTGCAAGAATTGGGAAATGGAAAATGGGTTTCAAAATCCTTCTAAGGAGTTTTTTCTAAGGGTGTTTAATAGAATAGTTTTGTAAGGCAAAACCAATATTTGCATTCGCAAATTTGTTTAGAGCGTGTTTGACTAACGCTCTAGTTGAAGTTTTAATATGAAACTTTAACAACCAACTCCAAATCAAGCATTTTGACAATTTTAATTGATATTTTAATAGAATGGCATAAGAAAAATACCAAAACTTGAAAATCCAATTCCAAACCAAACATTATTTAATATAATGGCATGAGAAAAATACCAGGTTTTAGCTAAGTATGTAATCTTTTAAAATCGATTCCGATTGCATTTACAAATTAGACCTTTTATTAATTTTATAAAATTTATTTAAAATAGTTTTTCTAGATCACATTACAGTTTCAACGCATCTAAACACCGTAACAACACTTTATTATTTAATTATATTATAATTACTTATGAATGGATTAAAGATACTATTTATTTGGGCCTCACTCGAGTCAATAAAGCGCAATACTGAGGGGGATGCTATCTCCATCTGGTAGCAGAAAATGTTACTAAATATTCGAAGGGTTAAACGGAATTAATCTGTAAAAAATAAATTATTCCTCCTAACTATAGATTGAAAATTTAGTAGAATTATAGTATTATCATCCTAGATAACAGTAGTAAATTACCACAAATGATTTCCGGCGAAAACCTACTTTAACTAAATTAATTAATTAATAGATCTCGACTCTGGAAAAGTGTTTAAGATGATTTAAAAAATATAACCGCTAATTTTTCACCCTTTAAATTGAATCATTTAATCGAGTCTAGGTCGAATTTTGTGCCGTCGCCTATCCCACTTTACCCGAAAATGTTTACATTTTCGAGCGCCTCGAGTGGCAGAAAAATTAAGTGAAAATTCAGAGTATGCCTACTCCATCTGGTGTCAGAAAATGTTACTAAACATTTATAAAGTTTAACCTTAAGCACACAAATGTTAGCCCGTGTTTACTATAATTTGATATTAAATCCATAATTAAAGCGAGTAGGAAATGTGTAATGGTCGAACAGGGCGTTTGACAAATCCGGGAGTGGAACCGGTTAAGATAAGGGCACTTGACGAAATTTAAATTCGAAACCGGAGGGACATAATTTCCCAACGATCTCGGCACTTTTTAAGTGTTCATTTAAAATTTGTTTATCCTTATCTTGTCTCCGGGGTATAACAAAGCAATCACGATGGATTTTACATTTCGAAAATTTCCGGGGCTATTGAGAACGACCATTTTTATCGCCTGTTTGTTTTAGCAAAAGTAAAGCGTCATGAGAATAAGTATGACAATTCCTATTTTTACAACTCAATTTTTTTAATGATATTCTGATTCTTCAATGGCCATACAAATCATAAAGTGGCTAATGGTTAAAAATTATACGCATTTTGTTTCTAGTCTTTGGAACTGTCTAACCGTTAGACAGTTCCAAAGACTAGTCACCAAATGCGTAGACAGTTCCAAAGACTAGTAACAAAATGCGTAGACAGTTCCAAAGACTAGTAACAAAGTGCGTTAGACAGTTCGAAAGACTAGTAACAAAGTGCGTTAGACAGTTCCAAAGACTAGTAACAAAGTGCGTTAGACAGTTCGAAAGACTAGTAACAAAGTGCGTTAGACAGTTCCAAAGACTAGTAACAAAGTGCGTTAGACTCTAACGCACTTTGTTACTAGTCTTTAGAACTGTCTACGCACTTTGTTACTAGTCTTTGGAACTGTCAACGCAATTATTTAAGAGAAATTATAAATTAAATATGGAAATTGAAATAAGACCAGACAAAAATATTCGAACAATGCAAACTGAAAATGATCCGTACTGGAGTTAAATTCAGATACGCAACTGTCAGATATGTTTATACAAATTCAAATTATCATCGTATCATTCGAATACTTAAGAAACGAAAAATTGGGGAAAATTTTTAAATATTTAAAAATTAATTAATCAAGAATTCAAAATAATACCTTTAAAACTTATTGATTGATATAAATCTTTAAAAATAAAATTTAGTTATTTTATTTTGCCCACCAGCTAGGGTGATTGGCGCTAGATTCGTTAAATAAACATATGGCTTTTTAAGGATTTAAGGGTCAAACATTTAAAACCGTCGGAGAAATAACGAAATTTAATGAAATATTAATTTTATTTCTCTTATACCTACGAAATTAACTCTGTACGCCAAGCCGTTCGAGATATACACTGGAGTTAGAGGTTAAATTTGGTACAAACGGCTAAATTGATCTTAATGAAACTCAAGAAATCGGTGTAAATAAACGATAAGCAAATTTTTTAAATATTCCTGCATACATCCATCTTGGAATTAGAAATGTATTTTTATATAAAACTTCTAAAGCTGCTAAATTTTCCAACAAATCGTCTGCTTATTATAATTATCAACTACGTGATTCTTATGTAAACTAGTAATTTTTCTCCCCGAAAATGTCTTACGTTAAAATATTGCAGTTTCGTAAACTCATCCCATTTTATTAAAACAAAAATATTTATAACTATGACGAAATCTACCCACTCCAACCTTCAAAACCCATTCCTTCATAATTGCTAAAAAATAACCCAATTTGCGGAGACATTCAATCAATTAAAATTTTTAATAATTACCCACATCCTTCGGCAGAGCGAAGATTAGGCCCCTATTGTAAACCCAATGCATTCCCCGAAGACATGAAAAGGAAGAACCGAACAAAGGTATTCACTTTCGAAAATATTTCGCTTTTAAAAAAAAATTCTCATTTTGTTTTTTTTACGCGTGGTTGGACATTTTCAAAAGACATAATTTTTTTTTTTACAGAGAATCCATCATCTTTGTCCCGGCACCTTAATAACACTACACGCCCTCGCCAAGAATGCATTTATTCTTTGGTGGAATGACTATTTTGAGACCCTTTTGAGCGTTGCTCCAAGTCCACCTCATGCTCTAACAGTAAGCCACACCCCCCTGACACAATTACAGTCATGATTGAAAACGCGAATAAGTTTAATAGTCCACAATGAAAAAGGGATAAAAAAGTTTAAGGCCTAGCATTTCTTCTGCCAGTTCTCCCTTAAAGTTTTCTTCCCGCCGCGCAAATATCCTGGTGGTAGGCCAACGTGTTCTGCGGTTGGCCTACCACCAGGATATTTGCGCGGCGGGAAGAAACCTTCCAAGGAAAACTGGCAGAAGAAATCCTAGGACTTTAAGCCCTAATCAATGATTTGGGTATGTTTGATGAAATTTCAAATGATCGAACGCCAAATGAACGAAAATACTATTAGGATGAAACTACTAAACCCGCCATTGTAATCTAGAAGGTGAAGTAGGCAAATGAAGAGGTATTATTTAAATGATTAGACAGTTCTATGTGTGGAAGACAGTAAGAACTCTTCGGTCTACCACAAACTATTCGGAATAGATCAGATTTAACCTAACCTAACCTAACCTAGCGCAAGAAGTAATGACGTATTTCGACAAAAAAGGAAAATTTGGGCCGCCGACTTCTTAGTTCCGTCTGAACGCACATAGCTTTCTTCGCGAGTTCCACTTCACCTCCCACTTCCTCCAAAAAGTGCTTAAACCACTATTCGATCAAATGAACCTTCGATAAAAAGAACCTTCGATCAAACAAACCTAAAATCGTACCAATAGGTCTTCAAATTTGTTTAGGGTTTAGATTTTTTTACCTTTTTCATTATTCACATTTTTAATAAATCTTCTCAATGCAGTCCACAGGTGGTTTAATAAATTAATTAAATTAATCGTACATCGCATTATTAAATAAAGTGTTTAACTTAAGTAAATTTCGCCGTGTACTTTCTTTAAATAAAATCCACAATTCTTTCAAAAAACCATGATTAATATTTTAACGCAATTCACCTTCAATGTTTATTGATTTATTTAATTAACAAATATATTTTGATTTTTAATTTATGGACGAAAGCCGTCCCGAAACAGCTGTTGTGTGAATAAATAAATTTTTAATTGTGTAATAGCGGTTATATTATTTTTTTATTTTAATTTATATGCACAAGCGAACCGGTAAGATCTTGAATCATTTTGAATTTTTAAAGATTTATAAGGTTCGTACAAAATTTCCGGAATTAAATTCCCTGACATTTCCAGGTTTTCGCTGACCAAATTGACAAATTTTCCCAGACCATTTATGTAGAATAAATGAATGGTGGGGGTAAAAATCTTGAAAAATATTTTCTTTCAAAACTTTTGCCTAATTTTTTTGGGGTCATTTTAAAATTACCTTACTTTTATGGTCCATTTTCAAATTCCTTGACTTTTCCCTGACCTTTTGGAAACTTTATAAAATTCCCTAACTTTTCCACGTTTTGTATGAACCCTGATTTAATGAATATTTTATTTAATTTAGAAATTTTTTAGTTTTATATGTATAGTAACTAAAAACCTAAAACTAAATATTGAGTAACGATTGAGTAATGCGGTTTGGTAGATTTAAATCCAGTTGTGTAAAAGAATCAGTTTGATTGAAATAACAGTTAATCTTGAGCGGTTTAAGATTAGTTAAACTTAGTCACAAATGCTTTTGAGAACCTATAAATGTAAAAATTCAAACTTTTTAAGAATTTGTTTTAAAAAATCGAGTGAATTCAGACAATTGGAAAATTGTAAATATAAAAGTATTTTTGGATTATATAAATCGAAAAAAATATTTATTTTGGCAAACTATTTCAGCTGTGTCAAATGTTAAATGGAAAAATTTGACTTTGAAAAATTTTGACTTTAAAGATTTAAATGAAGTGATTTCGGATTATTAAAATTTTGTCCAAATTTCGATTAATTATAAATGTAGGAATTTTAAGTTTATATTTAAAAAACCATCAAGCAATTGAAAAATTCTGAGGAAAGGTGTTCCGTCATTTTTGGTAATCAAGACATTAAATAATTTGGTGTAACAAAGAAACTTCGTAACCGGAGGTTTCGTAAGTGACATTTTCGACATATTTGACCGGAAGCGAAACGACATCATTTCTTAACAGGGAATTTGAAAAGGAGGCCTTTCTATAGAAGTTGAGTCGACTAATGATCTTTGCATCGAGAAAGGTTGAAAATTCCTCCTCTGGCAAACGGAGATACGGAATCAAAGAGATATACCGAAATGAAAAAACAATTAACTAATTTCAAGGTCAAACAGGTTTCAATATAACAATTATTTTTTTCCAATCGACTAAATGAATAACTTTGTACAGGATTTCAGAAATACTCAATAAAAACTCGATATACCGTTATTTTTAGCCATTTTCGAACTAGGACATTGGAATTGAGAGAAATATCTTGGGAAAGATAATTGAACATATCAGGTTTAAAAATTATAGATTTATTTCTTAAATTCTACTAAATAAATTACTTGGCACAGAATTTATAATCTACTCAAATGAAATTCGATACACTGCTATCTTCAGTAATTTTCAAACTGGGCCATTGGAATTGAGGGAAATATCTTAAAAGGATAATTGAATATGTTTATTTTTTAAATTTGACGCAATTTCCGTTCGAATTTCGGGGAATTTTGACATTTCCGCTTTGATGAAAGATTTCGAAATCGTGAGTTTATATATTTTTGCGTTTTCCTTATAGAAAGTTGGATATTTATTTTTTTTATAAATCTAGAAGTATCTGAGATATCCACAGGAGGTCCTAAAAAGTGTTTGATCACCTCTTGTCGACGAACAAAAGGTCGTATATTTCATATTTATTTTCGCAACAAGTTGCGAAAATTTAATATTCTAAGCAATAGTTTTAAAATATAACAATAGACTACATTTAGGTAGAAAGCACGAATCAAAAATAAATACTCGAAATCTGACATATTTATGCAGATATTCAATTTCTTGAAAATTTGGGGTTAAATAAATCGGTACTTATTTGCCACACTGACCACATTGACTAGTCCAAGCGGGTATTTTCAATTCTTTTTCCTACTTTTTTCCACCTGGATATTTCGGTTTTCGGTGGCGTAACCGAATAACTATTAATACTTAAATTTTAGTTAAAATGAATTTAATTTTAGTTACGATAGACATGAATCTAAAAAACCTATTATAATTTAACAAAAATACATTAAAATTTTTTAAATCTATAATTAAAATACTTTTTAAATTTTTTTAAATCTATAATTAAAATACTTTTTAAATTTTTTTAAATATATAATTAAAATACTTTTTAAGTTTTTTAAATCTATAATTAAAATACTTTTTAATTTTTTTTAAATCTATAATTAAAACAACTTTTAAATTTATTTAAATCTATAATTAAAATACTTTTTAAATTTATTTAAATCTATAATTAAAATACTTTTTAAATTTATTTAAATCTATAATTAAAATACTTTTTAAATTTATTTAAAGAAATAATTAAATGTATTGTTGTGTCATTCAAATCAACTCGTTGGTTCAACGCGATTGAAACAAATATATTCTTGATACGGATTACTCAATCTTTATTTATAAGGATAGGGTTGTTCATTTTATTGATTTTTTTTAAATCGGATTATTTGATTTAAATTGTATTTTTATTGATTTTAATTGATTTTTTGATTTTATTGATTTTTTAAAGTTTTATGACTGTTTTCTTGATAATTGATAAATAATTTGAGAGCAGCGATAACGTAAACTATTATTTTTATTAATCTTTATTAAATTTAATTGCATTTTCTCTGAATTTAAATTTTTAAAGAACCTATTTTCGTACATTATCGTAAATACATTGGAGTAAAATACGTGATTTAATTCAATGATTTTTTTAAAAAATCACTTAATTAAACTATTAGTATCAAGATAGTTTATTAATTGTTAATAATACACGCTTTCGTGTGATATCAGTGGTGTAGAAAAGGAGGTGAAATTAACTAATCCCAAGCGTGACTTGGTACCCTGTGTAAATAAAACCACCAATGTGGAATTACTCCACTTAAAAATCATCTGGACATAACCATTCTGTTGGTACACCATTTTAAAATATTATCAATAGAATCTCGACAGTAATATAAAAAGTAGGCGTATTGTAATAATAATAATCAGCTAGGCCTAAGTCATCAAGCGATTTTTCAAGCCATTAATTCAGGTGGCCGGGTTACAATGCGAGGAGGGTGGTGACAAGCCCTTCATGCCAACAGCTCCCTACTATTACCGTTAACCTCGACAAGTTTTCATTCTTAACTTTAATTAATATTAATTTAATTCTTAACTTTAATTAATAATAATTTAATTATTCACTTTAATTAATAATAATTTCATTCTAAACTTTAATTTATTATTAATTTCATTCTGAACTTTAATTTATTATTAATTTCATTCTAAACTTTAATTTAATATTAATTTCATTCTTAACTAATAATAATCAGGTAGGCTAATACCCAAGGTACCACCTTAGGCCCAAGTCATCTAGCGACTTATAATGCCTTTAAACGGGTGGCCCTCCATGCCACGCGGGCCAACAGCTCCTTACACTCACTATTAACATTTACCTCTACAAGTTATGATAGGAAGTGGAAACCGAATATCTCGGGGGAAAACACCTTCACCGAGTAGGGAGATAACTTGCCAACTCAACGCGGAAGGAGAAGTGCCAGAAGCTGGTATCGAAACCCGGCTCTTCTCGCTGCGAGGCGAAAATGCTAACCACTTCGCCACCCCACCTACAACAGACGCCTCATTTTCATTTATTACCTCCATTTCGAGTGGCAAGCTTCTAAATTTAACAAAAGCTTCAAAATAAAATACAGGTACTTTTCCCGAAACCTACCTATATAAAAAGGTAAAAATAAAGACGGTGACTCAAAAGGAACATCGGCGGATGCCCGCGTCATAATTATGCAAGAATCTCGCCTGTTTCTTGACGCTCCCACTCCCAGAACATGCTCGGAATTGTTATAGCGGACATCGTCGAAAAGGGGGCTACATTTCACGACGCAGACCGCACCCACGCTCTCTCGCTCGACGGTGCAGTCGACTGACGTTGGGGATTCGAAATACAGGTGACCCAGTGAACGTCGGCGGAGGAGGCAGTGGCTCATCTCTCCCACGCTATTCAATTTCGCAACTCTGATCTCTTCTCAAACACGCTTTATTAAGTCAGCGAATTCCCACACTTTACAGAAACGTATTCCTTTCTTCACGCCATCTATATTTTAAGCGCCTTCAAATATTTCTAAATCAACTGGATAAACCGAGAACGTATTTATGGAGTATGAAGGACGTAACCACTTAAATATATCTAATATCACTGGATAAACCGAGAACGTATTTATCAGGTATGAAGGACGGACGAGTCTAGTTTTCAGACCAACTTAAATATTTCTAATACAACGGGATAAACCGAGAACGTATTTATGGGGTATGAAGGACGTACGAGTCTAGTTTTCAGACCAACTTAAATATTTCTAATACAACGGGATAAACCGAGAACATATTTATGGGGTATGAAGGACGTACGAGTCTAGTTTTCAGACCAACCTAAATATTTCTAATACAACGGGATAAACCGAGAACGTATTTATGGGGTATGAAGGACGTACGAGTCTAGTTTTCAGACGCACTCAAATATTTCTAATACAACGGGATAAACCGAGAACGTATTTATGGGGTATGAAGGACGTACGAGTCTAGTTTTCAGACCAACTTAAATATTTCTAATACAACGGGATAAACCGAGAACGTATTTATGGGGTATGAAGGACGTACGAGTCTAGTTTTCAGACCAACTTAAATATTTCTAATACAACGGGATAAACCGAGAACGTATTTATGGGGTATGAAGGACGTACGAGTCAAGTTTTCAGACCCACTTAAATATTTCTAATACAATTGGATAAACCGAGAACATATTTATGGGGTAGGAAGGACGTACGAGTTTTATTTTATATAAAAACAGAGTAAAATATTATTTTTCTGTTTATTGTTAAAATGAGTATTGATTCTCTTCCTTGCAAAAGGTGTAAATTAGCGCCATCTAGTATAAATAAAATCATTAAAATCCAGCCTTTAAGGGCTTCTCTCTAAATGTTTGGTTCCCTGTAAGCAAATTGTAAATCGGTCTATAGAGCCTAGTTCGAGAAACGTCATATAATTTATGCATATTGAAAAGCACCACCTAGTATCGATCGTAAGAACATTTTCTTTAATATTTGTAGAAAACGTGCAACATTAATTTATAATTTAATTAAGTTAATTCTTTTTAAATAGCAAAATAGTGTACACATTTAACTATAGTGTCAAGATAAAATATGAAAATAAAATCCACACATTAATTATTTAGATTAACTGACACACTTATGGAATATATCATAGACTTATGATAGTACGTCTTGCTTATCTAAACGGGTCGGAACGTAAGTGTTCGGTAACCTAAATACGTTCTTGTATAAGCCTAATCGGAATTTACCTGCTCTTTTCCAACTGGAATGCGGCCAATTGTGAGCAAACAAAGCGTTCGCTAAATTTATAATAGATAGTTGAAGTGTCAGCCATGTAATTTCCTGATATTTCCAGCTTTGTATATGTTTCTAGGACTTGACAAATTCTTGTAAAATGGTTTTCAATAAAATTGACAATCAATTTCGTATCCCGCGATAAAAAACGTGCGTATTTTGTATTTTGTTGAAACAATTTTTAGCGCTTTTACTAGAGATACGAATCGGTAATTCTGGTAACAGTAATTTACAATTTTCTCAGGTAAATTACGAAAATGGTAATTACCCTGGTAACAGTAATTTACAATTTTCTCAGGTAAATTACGAAAATGGTAATTACCCTGGTAATTACCAGGGTAATTTACTGTGGTAATTTACTGTGGTAATTTACGCGGTAAATTACCCTGGTAACAGTAATTTACAATTTTCTCAGGTAAATTACGAAAATGGTAATTACCCTGGTAATTACCAGGGTAATTTACTGTGGTAATTTACGCGGTAAATTACCCTGGTAACAGTAATTTACAATTTTCTCAGGTAAATTACGAAAATGGTAATTACCCTGGTAATTACCAGGGTAATTTACTGTGGTAATTTACGCGGTAAATTACCCTGGTAACAGTAATTTACAATTTTCTCAGGTAAATTACGAAAATGGTAATTACCCTGGTAATTACCAGGGTAATTTACTGTGGTAATTTACTGTGGTAAGTTACCATCGTACTCGTGTTTCACTTTCTCAATTTTCTTTGATCTTTCGGGCTAAAATGTACCTAAAATACGTCCCACAAGTTTACAAAACTCAAAACCTAACGTTATTCGCGTTTTAGTGTTTTTTTGCATCGTTTAATAATGTAATTTCACTCCAGCAAACACTAGGTCATAGGCGTAACGCACTAACTCGAAGAGCTAGGCACCGCTGCGCCACCTAGATTCGTTTTGGTTGCGAATTTCCAAGGAGTCGAAGGTCGTGTTAGAATAGTTTGATACGTTTAATAGGAAGAATACTTATGTCCAGCCCTGTTTAAGAAAAATCACATTAATGATTCATCTGTCGTCTGCTAAAATGTTAGTTTTATTTTTACTTGGTTATTCCGAGCATCAGCGTTGGTTTAGCGTTACTTCGAAGTAGTCTAGCGAAATAATATAGTATTCTTTCTATAATTTCATATCATTTAAATAAGTAAATAAAGTTTTATTGGTTAAAAAAAAGAGAGTAGACCTAGTTATTCAGAAATATTTTGAGCAACAAACGGTTTCTTCTTTTTATTCCTTGTTTTAATTGTAAAAAAACAATTACGGTAATTTACCGCAACATGGTAAATTACGCGGTAAATTACCGCGTAATTTACTGATTTCCTAAATTACCGTAATTTAAGAACTCTAGCTTTTACCCAATCATTCTCGGGTTGGATTACATTACCACTCCACGTAAAATATTAATCGATTTTTCAACAAAAGATGCATAAAATATTTATCAAAAAGACCAACAACGTTTGGGGAAACTAAAATACATTTATTTATTTAATTAAACCGGTAAGCGGTAATCGGCCGATAGACCTTCAAGGCGAAGTTCCAAGTTGCATAAAATATTTAGGAATCCAAAAAAAACAATTACAATAAAAATAAATAAATAAAATAAATAAATATTTTATAATAGAAATAAATGATTTACGACAAATTCTCATGACTTTAATTGCTTGTAAAAGGAGCAAAATACAATAAAAACACGACGCGTTTCAAAGCGATGCTTCTTCGTCAGGTGTAGATACTATTATGAGTGTAACAATTCATTATAGCACTAGCGTCTCAAAGTTCAAAAATTAAAATTAATAATAAACAAACAATTGGAAAAAACTAAAAAAGTGATTATACAATGTCCACCCACAAGTTATCGCTGAATCCCCCCGGTTCTAAATTTAGTTGGCCATATTTTTTAATAAATAAGCTTTCGGCATATTTACGGCAATAAAACTGCAGTTCATTGGTTAAAATTATTTAGTGCTCGGAATTGTTTATTCATTATCCACAAAATTTCCAATTTATTTAACAAAAGTTGGTAAAAAGAATATAATTTTAACTTATTTAATTATGTTTTTTACGCAACCAACTATTTATTTGAATTAAAATGGTATTTATTCAAATAATTGTTTGTTTTGTTTAAATAATAGGCTTATCCACTTTCGATTATTTAAACATTTTACAATTATTATTCAAATATTGGTTATTTAAATAAATATTATTTAAATATCGCCGAACTTATTTTATCCATGGATAAAAGTTAATCGAACGCCGACCTCTACAATTATTGCAAGGAATTTGATAAACAACGCCAGCAGGCTTATTTTTATTGTTATTAGCATTTATGTTGTTTTTACAACGACCGTGTCTGTCTGTGGGTCTGTGGGTGGGTCTGTGGGTGTGTCTGTCTGTCAGGACTGCGAACGCGTTCGCATTTTCGGTGCAAAGTGTAATCACTGCGTACGCAGTTTCTCAAAGGGTTGGCAAAACCACCGTGTGACGGTGAGCGTTAACGGACGCTTTTGCGGTTTGGTTTGGATGGTGTTTTTTCGCTCACCGTCGTGACGGTTTGGTGTATTACGTTTTTGTAATGTTTATGCGTAGGTTGTGAGTGTTGAATTTGTTGTGTTTGTGTTCTGATGGATGTGCATGTTGAGTCTGTTGTGTTTATATGGGCGTTTTCTCTCCAACTTCTTCTTAATGACTTTGGGACGGACCGAGTGCTGAGTGTAATGCTACCTCTCAACGTTCAATGGCAGGGTTTCCACCAGTTGTACACGGTATTCGTCTTAGTATCAATTTGCGATCGCATCGGGCGGGATTTGAACCCGAGACCTCCTGATAGACAGGCGGACGTTCTACCACAGAACCACCGACACTTGTTACGCCTTATTGAAAATTAGACCTTCAGCTTTATCGGAAGCGTATTTAATAGAGTACGAAATTTTGGTTTAATTGAAATAGAATTGAAATTGAAATTATTGCATCGAAGAAATTCTAATTTAGCGTTTCTCTATTGATTAAAAACAAATGCGCCACCCAGGTTTCGAACCCAGACCATTCGGCTTGGCAGTCGAGCGCTCTACCACAGAACCACCGATAGCTGCTTAGATTCACTGAAATTAAGACAGGCATCGTAAGCATAATAGGTAATAAAGTCTTTTTTTATTAATGAATTTATGAAGGCCTAATCTGGTATTTTTTAAAGGTTAAATCTTGTTTTAGCGCAGTCAGCCGAGATTAGAGGGTTAAAGGGTAGACCCTGTGGGTAGTCCACTTTCTTAACGACCTATATATAGTTCTGTTAATTCAAAGGAGATAATTTAACGTTAATTGCTTTAAAAGCTGGCGGTTAGTCAAGTGGCTCTCTGTGCTTTGTTGATGGTAAGGTTTTTGCTTCTTGTAAATACATTTGGTGTGGATATTTGGATATCTACGATTTCTTGGGTGTGCGAGTCATTATATGATATTGGAAATTGGACGGCATTGGTCTTTTTCATGTGGTATGCGTCATAACGTCAACAGGAAGTGAACGAGTCGTCCACTACCAGATATCTACGGTATCTTCATCAAGGGCGAGTGTTGAAATAAAATGAGCGTTAAAGATGCGGCAAGTATTTCGTAAGCCAGTAATTCCAAAAAGCCTCTGTAGATATTTCTTTCATTAAAATTTGCGTCGTATTATATTTAACTGATAAACTTGTTCTGTAAAAGGGTTTAATTCAATTGTGCATTGTTATAGTACGTCTAACGTACTGTTGTAACTACTTAACTTATGATATTCTGAATAAATTAAAATTGGTCGTTTCGTCTCAATTATTTTAATTATAATTAAAATTTTATACCGGGCGGGATAGAAATGGGTTAATATTTTTAACAAATAACTCTAAATTGCGGAGATATATCTTTAAGGGTTATCTCGAGAAATTAATACCACTAGGGACAATTCTACCGAGGAGAGGTATATTTTGGCTTGCCAACTTGTTAGTTTTATTTTTACAGAAATTTTTTTAGTGTTGGGTTTGTTTTATGAACAACCTGTATATTTTTATCTTTTAATTTAAGTTCTAATTTTTCACTATCATTTTTTCTGTACGGGAAGGAAATATAATGTTTATTTACAGAGTTGGGTTTGTTTTTACAAGTTAAAGTGTTAGACCGTTCAAGACTATTCTCAACTAACCTTATGGGGTAGTGGCTGTACGGGAATTGTTACACTCATAATAGTATCTACACCTGACGAAGAAGCATCGCTTTGAAACGCGTCGTGTTTTTATTGTATTTTGCTCCTTTTACAAGCAATTAAAGTCATGAGAATTTGTCGTAAATCATTTATTTCTATTATATTATATATACCATGACCAAGAAAAATCCCATTGTTGAAATAAATATTTTGTTGATTTATTAAGAAAATTTAAATTGATTTTCCAACCTTTCAATGACTTGACAAATCCTTAAAATTTCTTAACCATTTCTAGACCTACTTTCAAATTCCCCTTAACTTTTACAAATTCTTAATATTCCCTGACATTTTAACCTATTTTCTACAAATTCTCAGACTCTCCACTGACTTTTAAACCTATTTTCAAATTCCCTAACTTTAACTTTTACAAATTCTTAATATTCCCTGACATTTTAGCCTTTTTATTCTTTAAATTATCCGGCTTTCCACTGATTTTAAAACCTATTTTCAAATTCCCTAACTTTGAATTTTACAAATTCTTAATGTTCCCTGACAGTTTTGCCTTTTTTTCTACAAATTCACAGACTTTCCACTGACTTTTAAACCTATTTTCAAATTCCCTAACTTTAACTTCTAAAAATTCTTAATATTTCCTGACATTTTAGCCTTTTTTCTACAAATTCTCAGACTCTCCACTGACTTTTAAACCTATTTTCAAATTCCATAACTTTGAATTTTACAAATTCTTAATATTCCCTGACATTTTAGCCTTTTTTCTACAAATTCTCAGACTTTCCACTGACTTTTAAACCTATTTTCAAATACCCTAACTTTGACTTTTAAAAATTCTTCATATTCCCTGACAAACCCCAATTTGTTCCTAATTTCCATCGTTTATTCCCATTCGACCGAAATCCCATTCGACCGAATCCCATTCGACCGAAAGAATTTTAAAATGTAGCCCAATTGGCGGGGTGATTTGGTATTTTATTTATAAGGTATGTACTATCGAAGATCCATGTTTAGGTTAGGTTAGGTCAGGTTAGGTTAGGTCAGGTTAGGTTAGAGTTGGTTAAGTTTACTATTTCAGTTTTGGTTCAGTTACTTTTCTTGACTAGGTGAAGATAAAAATATAATTCATGCTCATTCCATTTTATTTTCAAATAAATGCATAGTACAAAGATATTAAAATGGCTTATTATTGATGTATAAATACCCTCCTTTATTAGCTATCCGCTCCATTGCAAACGACTTCAGTAACTAAATTGAAAACATAGCAAAAGCCAATTTATATAGCAGCGTTCGGTCGAATGGGACACATAAAAACCGCACGTTTCGGCGGAATTCGGTCGAATGGGACACCTCAAAAACCGCCTTCGGTCGAATGGGATTTCGGTCGAATGGGACTAAAGCAATTTCCATACCCCATGACAACCCCGTACAATGCGCGCGCATTAGTCGAGTAGCGTCGAAAAAAAAGAGGTTGATATCCGGTACTTTTTCGCGGGAAAAATGATTTAACCTCCGCAGGGAGGTCGTAGGACCGTGGTGGCGGTTCAAATATCTTTCGACTTGGTTGCGCTCGAAAACCTTTTTTCTCGAAACGTTCGGAGCATTAAAAATATTCACACGAATGATAAAAGTAAACACGGGTCGACGAGGGGCCAAAAACACAATGCTTTCGTATTATCTTTTTCTAGGACATAATTTCGAGGTTTTCCCATTCATTAACAACGTTTCAGGGCGAACGAAATTACGGTAAATCTACACAAGCGACTCGGCCATTACTGGGGCCTGAGGTCGGATACTTGGCTGACCCTAATCGTGGCGCTCGGGAACTCAATGGGAGAGCCGCCATTACGTGGTCTAAAGAATCAAAGGTCGCCAAATTGCGCTATTAAGAATGCGGGCAACGCTTGCCATGATATCTTAAGTTCATAATTATCTTTCGCGTAAGTGTGCCAGTTATTTACCACGCGTTAAATTATTGTCGAGAGCAGTTTCTCAAAATTTCAAAAAAAAATCTTAAATTTTTAAAATTTTATAAAAGATTTCAAGGTTTCTTTTGTCGAAGAAATGATTTCAAGTATTTTTTACCAACTACCAAAGATTTCCCAGATTTCTTTTAATTATAATTGATTTAGGATTATTAAAATTATCTTTAATTAATACGTTTGGCCGAATTTTATGGATTTCTTTATGGAATATTTAATTTTGAAAGATTATTTTCCATTTTGCCACATTATTTTCGATTATTTTTGATTTCGCCACATTATTTTCGATTATTTTCGATTTTGCCACATTTTTTTAGATTATTTTTAATTTTCAAAATTCATTTCGATGGTTTATGATGTACTAAGATTATTTTCGATTATTTCTGATTTTTAAATAATATTTTTGATTTTTTATACCACATTATTTTTTATAATTTTTGTTTGCCAGATTTATTTCGATTAATTTTGATTTTAACAAAATTACTTCGATTAATTTTGATTTTGCCAGATTTATTTCGATTAATTTTGATTTTGTCAGATTCACTTCGATTATTTTCGATTTCTTAATATTATATTCGACTTTTTTGCAAAATTATTTTCGATTACTTTAGATTTTCGGATTATTTTTGATTTGCCTGATTTATTTCGATTAATTTTGATTTTGTCAGATTCACTTCGATTATTTTCGATTTCTTAATATTATATTCGACTTTTTTGCATAATTATTTTCGATTACTTTAGATTTTCGGATTATTTTTGATTTGAAATTACTATTTCTAATTTACTTTTGATTTTATAAGACAATTAATTCGATTATTTTGAATTTCACAGATTAAGAAATTATTTTAAGAAATTTTACATTTCTGTCCCCAGGTTTAACAGACACCCAAGGAACGTAATAATAGATATATGATATTATTTATTATCAAAAGAGGCGAAAACCAGATTGCCGAAATATTTTCGAATTCCAATTATCAGGTTTTTATAAATCTAAAATTATATAGACAACTTTTAATTTATATTAAAAAGATCAACTTCCAAACGTTCTTCAGTTAAATTTAAATTTAAATTAGTTGAGCTTTCCCTGCCATTATTAGCCTAGGGTTCATTCAACACCCAGCAAAACGATTTCCCTGATATTGCCATGTTCTCGGTTTAATTTTTCACTGCCTTTTTAAAGGCATAATGAATGCTCGCAGTTTCAAAATGAATATAGGCAAGTCGTGTGCTCAATCAATTTATCTCATTAAAAACCGCTGAAATTTTTAGCCAGATATATAAAAATCCTAATGTCGTCTGCTATATTTCACTCTCGAAGCCTATGCTCATAATAATCACAGCCCTAAAAATATCCATAATGTACACTACATATTTCTAATTCCCGTGACATTTTTGACATCAATCTAATTATCGAATATTTAAACTGACGTTCATGACATCAACATAATTATTTGATATTTAAACTGGCGTTTTTGACATCAACATAATTATTTAACATTTATACTGACGTTCTTGACATCAACATAATTATTTTATATTTAAACTGATGGTAACTCTTGACATCAATCTAATTCCCTGATATTTAAACTGACGTTCTTGACAACAACCTAATTATTTGATATTTAAACTGACCCTTTGACAACAATCAAATTATCTGATATTTAAACTGGCCTTCTGGACATCAATCTAATTCCATGATATCTAAACTGACGTTCTTGACATCAATCTAATTCTCTGATATTTAAACTGACCATTTGACAACAATCTAATTATCTGATACTTAAACTGACGTTCTTGACATCAATATAATTATCTGATATTTAAACTGACGTTCTTGGTGTCAATCTAGTTCCCTGATATTTAAACTGACGTTCTTGACATCAATATAATCATTTGATATTTAAACTGACCATTTGACATCAATATAACTATTTGATATTTAAACTGACCATTTGACATCAATCTTATTCTCTGATATTTAAACTGACGTTCTTGACATCAACCTAATTCCCTGATATTTAAACTGACGTTCTTGATGTCAATCTAATTCCCTAATATTTAAACTGACGTTCTTGACATCAATCTAATTCCCTGATATTTAAACTGACCTTCTTGGTATCAATCTAGTTCCCTGATATTTAAACTGACGTTCTTGACATCAACCTAATTCCCTGATATTTAAACTGACGTTCTTGATGTCAATCTAGTTCCCTGATATTTAAACTGACCTTCTTGGTGTCAATCTAGTTCCCTGATATTTAAACTGACCATTTGACATCAATCTTATTCTCTGATATTTAAACTGACGTTCTTGACATCAACCTAATTCCCTGATATTTAAACTGGCCTTCTTGGTGTCAATCTAATTCCCTGATATTTAAACTGGCCTTCTTGGTGTCAATCTAATTCCCTGATATTTAAACTGACCTTCTTGGTATCAATCTAGTTCCCTGATATTTAAACTGACGTTCTTGATGTCAATCTAATTCCCTAATATTTAAACTGGCCTTCTTGGTGTCAATCTAATTCCCTGATATTTAAACTGACCTTCTTGGTATCAATCTAGTTCCCTGATATTTAAACTGACGTTCTTGACATCAATATAATTATTTGATATTTAAACTGACCATTTGACATCAATCTTATTCTCTGATATTTAAACTGACGTTCTTGACATCAACCTAATTCCCTGATATTTAAACTGACGTTCTTGATGTCAATCTAATTCCCTAATATTTAAACTGACCTTCTTGGTGTCAATCTAATTCCCTGATATTTAAACTGACCATCTTGGTATCAATCTAGTTCCCTGATATTTAAACTGACCTTCTTGGTGTCAATCTAGTTCCCTGATATTTAAACTGACGTTCTTGACATCAATATAATTATTTGGTATTTAAACTGACCATTTGACATCAATATAATTATTTGATATTTAAACTGACCATTTGACATCAATCTTATTCTCTGATATTTAAACTGACGTTCTTGATGTCAATCTAGTTCCCTGATATTTAAACTGACCTTCTTGGTGTCAATCTAGTTCCCTGGTATTTAAACTGACGTTCTTGACATCAATATAATTATTTGATATTTAAACTGACCATTTGACATCAATCTTATTCTCTGATATTTAAACTGACCATTTGACATCAATCATATTATCTGATATTTAAACTGGCGTTCTTGACATCAACCTAATTCCCTAATATTTAAACTGACGTTCTTGGTGTCAATCTAATTTTCTCATATTTAAACTGACGTTCTTGACATCAACCTAATTCCCTGATATTTAAACTGACGTTCTTGACATCAACCTAATTCCCTGATATTTAAACTGACGTTCTTGGTGTCAATCTAGTTCCCTGATATTTAAACTGACGTTCTTGGTGTCAATCTAATTCCCTGATATTTAAACTGACCTTTTTGACATCAATCTAATTCACAGATATTTCCATGAATTGTAAGCCACTCAATCTAATTCCCGGACATTTAAGCTATGAATATGTGTTCACGGTCTTAGGTAACAACCATTAACAATGGGTTAAGCACAAGACGTTATTAACAGGAACACTTAGCCATCTACAATGCCTCCCAGAAATACGCTTCAATAATCAAGAATCCCAAAATTACCGCTACAGTAGGTTCATCCTTCAAGCTATAATTAGAGTGTAGACTACTCACATTTTACACAGTTTAATATAAGAATTGTGTTTAATTAATTAAACTAAGCTTTATTTTATAGAAGCTTGGGTTAGTTAAAAACTTTTAACTGACTAACTAAAATGTGGATTTCTTTATATAAACAACTTAATTATTAATTGGAATGATACTAATTAAGTAACAAAAACATGGGCAACTTACAAAAGACAGTGGTTCCAACGAAATTGCTACGATATATCCTTCAGAAAATGCATGACACGTACAAAAACACACGCCAATAAACAATGTTAGCAATAACGACTAACAGACGCGAAAATTCCTTTCGTAAAGAACGATCTTGGCAGCGCAAATCCCTACGGTAACCTGGCTTCTGTTAAAGTTCTCGGGCCAATAATTCCTCCACTAGTTTCTCGGGAACGTCGTCAGGCATATGCCAACAGCGAAAGTACCTGGCTTGTAACAAAAACACGACCGTCTACGGGGAATTCACATGCTCCCGCACACAGACGACGCAAAAAAAACAGAGCTTTAGTTCGTTCCCCGGGAAACGGGCAACTGAGGCACAAATGGCCAGTCTTCAGTCGCGTCACACGCACGCCGAGGGCCGGTGGATTTCTAAGCCTTGGCTGTATGGCGCGCAGGTTGAGAAGGCAATCTTCATTTCCCCTTCTGCCGCTGTTGCCATTCAAAAATCAAATCTCAGGTTCTCTGGCGAGATTCCACGGTTCAGCAACGAGCTGGGAAATTTTTCTCCGTCTTGAAACCCCCCATTCATTCGCTATATTAACCGCCCTCCCCCGTTGGCGTGCCCCCGACCTGAGAGTGGTTGTGTGTGCTGGAAGAACCAGCCGACGGTGTGTTTTGGGGAACTTTTACGGACGGGCCGTGACGGGGAAGCGGTGGATAAACGAGGAATGTGGCGTCGCGTGGATGGAGACGCGAAACCACTCTTCCTCATTGCAACATTCCGGCCAAGACGCCAGTAATTACGTATCGCACCAACGCTAAGGGTGACACTGACATTCTGATAACGTCACCTAAAAACTATATAAAGCTTTTCTAAATTACACGCGAAGTCTTAATTAGACAGGATTTATTTCCAAGAGCATTGAAATCATTCAATGAGGATTTAAGAATAATGAATCGCCGCTAGTGGCGTGACCGAGCTAGAGCTCTTCTAAGCAGATGGCGCTTGATTTTCGCGTCATCAATACAAATTCGAAAATAAGTACTTTCACAAACGAAACTATTGTTTACTATAATCAATTTTAGGCCATCGCTGGGTAACTGCCATAGTTTCATGTTCCGATTCTATAATTCATTACTTTGCCAAAGAAAGGGTTATTTTCGTACTTCAGAAAGCATTTCAAATATTCAATAGGCCTTGGCTGCTCTGTAAAAAGACTTGAAATAGTTCACGGAGAGTTTTATCCATCCTTGTAGTGAATTATAAGGTCATAGCGTTGCCAAAAATTCAACACTTCACACTTATTACAATGTTACTTAATCTACCATGAACGAAACGTGATCAATATACGACCTTATTTATATTATTAAATTTAAAATAAAACCGAGGGGCAGTTCACTTTAAGTTTGCACCCTTGTTCGATTAAATCCGATTAAAAAATGATAAGATTATTAAATGGATTAAATCACGATTAAATCAGGATTAAATCACTATTAAATCGAGTTAGTGACTAAGCTGATTAAATCGCGATTAAGCTGATTAAATCAAGATTAAGCTGATTAAATCACGATTAAGCTGATTAAATCGAGATTAAGCTGATTAAATCGAGATTAAGCCGATTAAATCGTGATTAAGCTGATTAAATCACGATTAAACCGATTAAATCAAGATTAAGCCGATTAAATCACGATTAAGCTGATTAACTTGGGATTAAATCAATATTAAAAAGATTAAAAGATTATATCGTGATTAAATCAATATTAAAAAGATTAAAAGATTATATCGTGATTAAATTGGATTTCAAAGTTTAACCTCGATTAACACGACATTGAATCAGATTTAATCCGAATAAGTATGTACCCGAAAGTGGAGTGATCTGCCCCCCAAATAAAACACCATCATTATTTTGACGAATAATTTTAATTTATTTTTGTTAAATTAAATTAAAGACATGTTAAAAATATAGTATTGTCCTCATAAATGATTTATATATGTATTTTATTTTAAAAATAACATTGTCATAAAGTTCTACGCGTTTGTTAATTTAACTTAATTTTATAGTATCGCGCTGTAACTTTGAGCTATGGCCGCCATTTTTATGGCAATTTCTTATCTGTAGGAAAAAGTATGGACGACGTCGACATACGTCACGCCGATATTACTCTATTATCAGAAGATTGAGATAACGTTTTGTAAAAATTGCATCTTCCGAAAATAAAGTTAACTGACAGACATCAACGTAGCCCCTATCCCCGCACCCGTAGCGCAGTTCCGAATCTCTGGCAAATTTTAGCGAGGAAGTGGAAGTTTTTGAAAAGGACCTATATTCCTGATTGAGGGCCCCGGGGCTCAGGTAGACCCACAGAGCGCCTATCCCGAGGCTGGATTGGGAACACCTTCTCATTCGTACTAAAGAATGTCAGTGGACACGGGCGGGGGGGAAGGTATTATGGCAAGGTGGAAGTAACCCGTCGAAGCTACTTCCCCCGTGCCCCGACAAGAACGGGCACAGCCTGAATGTGCCCTTTGACCTTAAAACGATCGCCGTGTCGCGTTGCCAAATATATCACCGATAAATTTGGACTCAGAATTCTTGAAACTGTAGCGATAAAGGGTTCTACCATAAGTGTATAATATTATTACTAAGTGTGACACTTACTATCCTTTACATGTAAAGGTTTTACTGAGAGCTATTCACAAGACAGACTGCATTACGGGCTTCGCCGCACGCGTCACATGTAGCCTTTGACAGAGCCTCGCTTGGGGGATATTTTCATCTTGTGATGACGTTACTCCGTTACTAGCTCTCATGCGTCCGCGTCACACGTAGCCTTTGACAGCGCCTCGCTAGGGGATATTTTCTTCTTGTGATGACGTCATTTCGTTACTAGATCTCAGTAAAATATTCTTCAAAGTGACAAACTTATAAAAACATAATATTGTAGACTTATGGTTCTACTCATGCAACGCGTTTGGAGAAGCCAGGCATCCGAATTCGTAATAGCACAAGTAACATAACACGAATAAGTATGACCCTTCCTATAGATCGATTGAGTAAATCATTGGGTAAAAATGCGCTTCCCCTAGCGTGTGAAGATGACGTAACAGTAGACTTTATGACGCAGCGGAAGTCAGTTTCTCCAATCCCCATAGAAATCATTACTTGGATAAGGACTGAGAACTATCCGCGAGCTTTTACTAGTCTTTGGAAGTGCCAGGTAACGATGCCAGAAAAATCGTCGCGAACAGCCTATATGACCGATAAGCCAAAGCCTAATGGAAAATTGAAACGCTTTCAACAGTTATATTAGCGTTTACTTTGGCAAAATATTGATTATTAAATCATAACATAAAATTGACTATTATAAATTTATCTACCTAATCTTCAGGATTATTATTACCCGAAAACGTTCTGTGTTATATATAGGCTTATTATGTTCCTTATGAAAATATTAATAATGGCATAAGCAATATTATCCTAAGTAAGACTATTAGAAAAAAAATTCCACAATCATTTTTAAATAATTACAGGGTCCCCTGGTGTCTAAATATTCCCGAGATGGAGAATAGAAGGTTCGATCAGAGAAAATTAGAATTAAAAAAATAGGAAGTGTCATACTTATAGTAATACCTTACTTATGATAATGGTAATACCTTACTTATGATAATGGTAATCCCTTACTTATGATAATGGTAATACCTTACTTATGATAATGGTAATACCTTACTTATGATAATGGAAATACCTTACTTATGATAATGGTAATACCTTACTTATGATAATGGTAATACCTTACTTATGATAATGGTAATCCCTTACTTATGATAATGGTAATACCTTACTTATGATAATGGTAATACCTTACTTATGATAATGGTAATACCTTACTTATGATAATGGTAATACCTTACTTATGATAATGGTAATACCTTACTTATGATAATGGTAATACCTTACTTATGATAATGGTAATCCCTTATGATAATGGTAATAACCTTACTTATGATAATGGTAATACCTTACTTATGATAATGGTAATACCTTACTTATGATAATGGTAATACCTTACTTATGATAATGGTAATACCTTACTTATGATAATGGTAATACCTTACTTATGATAATGGTAATCCCTTACTTATGATAATGGTAATCCCTTACTTATGATAATGGTAATCCCTTACTTATGATAATGGTAATCCCTTACTTATGATAATGGTAATACCTTACTTATGATAATGGTAATACCTTACTTGTGATAATGGTAATACCTTACTTATGATAATGGTAATACCTTACTTATGATAATGGTAATCCCTTACTTATGATAATGGTCATACCTTACTTATGATAATGGTAATACCTTACTTATGATAATGGTAATACCTTACTTATGATAATGGTAATACCTTACTTATGATAATGGTAATACCTTACTTATGATAATGGTAATACCTTACTTATGATAATGGTAATATAATGGTAATACCTTACTTATGATAATGGTAATACCTTACTTATGATAATGGTAATAACGGCTTTTAACGGGAGCCTGGGACCACTTTCGGGGTCCTAGTTCCAACAGCAATAGATTGATAAAGTGAACCATACCTGAGAGATGGCACTAGCGAAGCATCGTAAAATTCACGATAAGAATATGGCTCCCAAAAGTCGAAACTGTTGCGATAAAGGGGTTCCAAAAACTGCTCCACTTTCCACAAAAGTGTCCTTTTTAACAAGATATTTCGCGGTGAAATGAAGCCCCGGGCCACTGGACCCAAAGTGCGCGTCGAGCCGAAACTCTCTCTGCAGAGGATCAAATATCTGCCGCCAGTCCAGACTGTGGTGAATTCTGCCGAGGGAACCCGGGAAAACAGGACTCGGAGATTCCACTAATAACTTCTCCATCCGAGGTCCGAAAAAACAAACCCCCCGACCCCTACCCCTCTTCGCGCGGGGGTGTAAGGAGATGGTAACCCGAGATGCACCCAGAAATACGATCTTTTAAAAGCCTAGATCTATTCTGCATATAAGAAAACCACTAACACAGAAACTGTTCAGCGTCTTAAAAGGCGCCTTTCTTAACCTGTTCGCTGTAACGGATAAAAGCATAAGTAATATAATAAATAAGTATGACACTTCCTATTCTCATAATGCTAACTTCTTTAATTATATACAAAGCAATTGAGATTTGAATTTACGATTACATTAGTTAGTTATTTTGAAATTTGAGACTTGAACGCGTTTTTATCGTTTTTATAGCCCAATCAGTCTATCACTAACCGAAATCATTCCGAGTTACCATAAGTATATAATATTATAACATAAGTGTGACACTTCCAATTCTTCAAACGCAAAAGCTTTACTGAGAGCTACTCGCAAGACAGACTGCATTACGGGCTTCGTCGCCGTTTTGCGTCCGCTTGTTAACGCTTCGCTAGGGGGAGATTTTTTTCTGGTGATGACGTCACCTCGTTACTGCTCTCAGTAAAATATTCCACAAAGTGACAAACTTATGGAACAATATTATAGACTTCTGATGTTACTTATGGTTCTACTTAGGGATGAATATGTTGAAATCTCCCTCATGCTCGATAAGTTCCTTCGCCCAAAAAAATCAAATCAGCTCGATATCTCATTGGTTCAATACCTAGTCGTTACTAGTATTTGCGCCGCCAACCCTTTTAACGAATCAATTACCAAGGCTTAGATAAAATTGAATACGCTTTTAAAATTAAAAATAACGCTTACTTTAGCCAAATAATAATAAAATATTGAATCGAAACATACATTTGGGAATTATTACATTCTGAAGACCTGTAGTTATTTTCGTATTTATCGCCATCAAGCTAACCTGCGTAATTTGGCAGGAAGTAATTTGTAGTAATCCCTCTTGGAAATCTTTGAGTGTCTTACTTAAAAATATTTTGTTACTTATGTTAAGACCTTAAAAAAATATAATTTTTTATCGTGTTGCAACCACCACCAAAATACCACATCTCATTCATTATCGTCTCCCTTCATTAGATAATTATTTTCGGTAAAGATCTATTTATAGAAATTTCAGTGGCTTTAAAATTAACAATTTTTCCTCACTTAACTTTCATATAGCTAAAGATACAATTAAGTTTCTCTACTACCACGCAAATGAGGGTTATGTACGAATTAAAAAGATTTACATCCTTAAAGGTGTTCGAAACCGTTTTTTGGTTCGTTAAAAATATAAACTCATTGGAATCGCCTGAAGGGAGAATTTGTTAAATTGTCTTAAAGGAATGTCTGGGTTGAAGAATAAAACAAAGGCAGGAAATCGCCGTTTCGCCTGAGTTGACAAAGGACCCAACAATTACCCAGATGATTATCGGACGCGGAAAAAAAATAATAGTTCTCTCTTTCCCAAAGAAATCGCTTTCGCTCAAGTCAGGTTAACAGCCCTTTTAACCATAAAGCATAAAGCATAAAGCTCAAATGAACAATGATATTTTAAAATAATTAATTGGGATCCTATTCTTGGTATTAAATGTTAAAAATAATACCAAAAATGTATTTAGGTCCCAAAGAACCTTGAACGCTAACATCGTCCACCACTGCCATGCTCCTATACTTTTCAAAATAAAATCTGAGTGCAGCGCCATCTGGAGGTTGAAAAACTTAAAATATTTTTATTATCGATTGACCCACGTTTCAAACTCGAAACATTTATTAATAAGTTTTAAAAAGTATTTTACTTATTATAAAATATATAGGAATACTTTTTACTAACCAAGTTTTCAATAATTAAAACGGAACAATGAATATTTTGAGCAATCAAAAAGTTAGCTCCTCTTTTATAAATATTTTATGTATAGCAATGTTTTTATTCAAATTGCCATCTGGTTCAGCTACAGTGCATTTTTAATGTTTTGAAAGGAATGTACCCTTGAAACGTGCTGTTTATGTAAACTGAAGAATGTGAGCTGTTATTTCTAAAGCTTATTTTAATATAAATTATTTAATCTTTCTCAACCAACGAATTTATGAAAACCTTATGTACAATCTTGAATAAGCAGAATAAAATTTATTTATCATATACAATGTACATAATTTTCTTTTGTTAGTATTATTGACGTGTTATTTCTCCAGAGGAAGAGCTGCTGTCGCCATCTATCGCTTGAATTGGTGATACAGATACTAATAATTCCTGATTAATCATTTCGTCAGGACTTCCAGCCATTGCCATAACTACTTCACCCACACTTTGAGCCGATTCTAATCGTCTCAAATCCAAGGGACTATTTAAATCTGAAGAAAAGAAACATATCGATTTAACCCATTATTTAGCGCCATCTATGAAAATAAACATCGATTTAACCTATTACTTAGCGCCATATATGAAAATAAATATATCGATTTAACTTATTATTAAGCATCATCTATGAAAATAAACATATCGATTTAACCTATTATTTAGCGCTATCTGTTTTGAGATTAGTGGAGTGAGAAATTAATAAAAACTTACCATTAATATCAGTTTCACCCTCACTATTACAATCTGACAGTTCCTCTTCATCCTATCGTTAAACAAATATTAAATAATGTTTTATTTCCAAATATAATAAATTGACAAATTATATTTACATATTCTTCCGTTACACTAAGCTCCGAGTGCTTTTGAGATGCAGATTGATTTTTTCCTGACAGATAATATAAAAATTAATATAATAATTTAAATTTTTTTAAATTTAAAAATATGTTCTCACTGGGCAGGAAAAGATAGGGTCTTTTAAAAATAATTTCTCCTTCCGATATGGGTTCATCAGAGGAAAAATTAGAAGTTGAGGTTGACGATGAAGTTGTAGTAGTTCCGCTGGAAGCCGGTGCCGAAGATGAACCCTCATTAGACACAGACAAATTTGTTCCACTCGATGATACTTGAATTCCAACCTCCCGACTGCTAATTTTAACTTCCGAAGAGTCGCTACTTTCCGAAGAATCTTCAAGATCCATCTCCGTTGCTTTGTCTTGCAATATTTTGACAATTGTCGGATTGGGAGCATTGGAAATGCCGTTTCCAGAAACTTGAACAGCCATTTCTTTATTTTCTCTCTGGTCAAAGTCTTTGGCAGGAATGGAGACATCTTTCATCTCCTTCAAATCTTCAGCGAGAGTTGAGGCATCTTTGAACTGTTTAGGATCCATTTCAACTTGAACTTGTTGAGTTTTTGAATATTTCTCATTCGTGGTAACACCCTGGGACCTGGTTTCAACTTCCATCGATACAAGTTGAGATTTTGTTTCGGAAGTATCAGTTAACATTCCTCGAGATTCAGTGGTTGTTGGCTGCGCTATTAGTTTCGGAACTACGGAACTTTCATCTTTAATTTCCAAGCTTCTCCTTCGAATAGTAGCATCATTCACGTCATCTTTAAGACTTGTAATTAGTTGATGTAGTAATTGTCTGATTGTTGTGGAATCAACGGGTGGTTTAACGGAGGCAATCGAATCAGTATCGTTTTCTTGAACCGAAGTTGAAGCGTTTTTCATATCACGAAGAGTTTGAGTAGTTGAATGAGACGTTTCAGTTTTAGCAGGTATAATTTGGTCTTTTTGGGTAATTTTGGGCACGGGCTCATTCTTTGATGGAGAAGAAGTGAACGAAGAGTCATTTTCCGCAGATTTTTCGATGTAAAGTTCCACATTTTTCTCTGAGCGTCTTGGCTGACTAGATTTGGACTCGATACTAACACTAGGGAGAGTCTGAACCGAAAGCTGTTTAGGATGATATTCCTCTTTTATAATATTTACAACTGCTACATTCCTTCGAATTGTTCTGTTTGTTTGGGCTGGTTTGATTTGCGTTACGTTAACAGTAGAAGTTGAATCTCTGAAAACATCAGGCGCAGCTATTAGTTGAACAGGTGAAGATAACGCAATTGCTAAGAAAATATAAGTTCAATTAAATTCCATGATAAATTTTGCAGCGATGATAAAGTTTGGTTACCAGTTTTACGTTGAAAATTTTCTTTTAAAGGACGATTGGGTCGTCGCAATGTCGGTATCACAATTTTTTCTTTAACAGGTTCTAGTGTTTGTACAGCTGCATCATGGTGTTTAGTTTCAAATACTGATTGACATTGAGCCTGTATCATGTCGTATTTCGGAGTTTTAACCTCGGTTTCCTACATGGCGTATTATAATATTAAAAATATGCTAAATTATATCTTTATGGGATAAATATCTATCTCCTTATATTGTTAATGTTATTAGCTCAAAATATGTTATGTTTTGGAAGAAAAAATAACATAGGGACATATTTACAGAAATAGTAACAGACATGGTATATTTTGAGGCCTGATAAGGTGCATACTAAAACAGTTTCGTACAGAATTAACATTTAAATAATAATTTATTTACCATTAATTGAGACAGGCTTTTGACTTTCGGTTTAATGGTAATATTCTTGGAAAGCTTTTCTGCTGTTACTTCTTTTTGAGTTTCTTTATTTTTGCTTTCCAATGCTACCCTTCTAGATGGTAAAGAGGCCACTCTTGGCAACCATGGTTTCATTCTTTTTACAATAGCTTTAGCTGACTCCAAGGGGTCGGACATATCAAATGGATAACTGTCCCACTTCAGCTTTTCTCTAACCATCTCCTGAAATTATATATTTTACTTATCATTATAACAGAGATTGTGGGGCCTATTTTATGTTATACGTCAATTTCTGGTTCAGCAGATTCAATACTCTCACGAACTACCTGTTGGATTCTAGCTTTTTCCATCAAAACTCTGTTAATGAAAGGTTATTTCATTAGTCAAATAATAACGTAACTGTACACTAAATTACTTACTCATCCTTTCCTATGGTATCAATGGCATCATAAAGTTCTTGGGTGTATGGTACTCGATATTCAAATTTGAAGGCATACCGATATTCATTCTTAATTTTGGCTCTCCACTCTGCCGCCTCTTTTAAAGTTTGCCTCGCGAAGTCCAGATCAACCAAACTCATTTTCTTTCATTCCTTCTTTCAAAAATATGTATAGTTTAATTAAAAACAGTAAACCAATGTGATATAAACTAGATATAAAGCAAACAACAAGACGTGTTTTTAAAATTATCCGCCTTAACATCGTCTGCTTCAAGTATAAGTTATTTTGAAATAGCCCTGGAAATAAGATTGTTTTATTCAAAAAAAAAGCGAGCTATCTGTACGATTATTATTTAAATCAGTTGTTTATTAAAAATCTACAATCCCGTGACGTAAATAGTGAAATACATGTCCCAAAGAATAAGGGCCTCTAAAAATTCTGGATAAAGTGCCCCAAAACAAGTTTCACGTGCTGGCCCCCCATAGACCTTATTAAAGCCACTGGCAACTAGTCCGAGAACTGGTCCCAAATACAAATTTGATAAATGAAGTCTCTCGAGATAACTGAAAGTTGAATAAAATACCGTGTTTGTGTTTTAAAAAAAGAAGTTTCGACGAATGCTCCGCCATCTCTTAGCGCTAACGTGTACTATTTTATGCATAAAAAGGACAAATTTCAAATCCGGGTTATCCATCATAAATACGAACCCACCAGCAAAACTAAAATAAAATTCAAAGAAAAAGACGTAACGATAAAGTAATATACGTAAAATACGTTTATTCGATGATTGATTCACCGGAAACCACTAAAATTCTTAAATAATGTACACAAAACAGCGGGAAAATATAGTACGGTTTGCCAATGCATCAATGCTACATAAAATGAGTTTCGTTAAGCTTGTTTAATTTTCAACGGCTGCTATAAAAACAAATATTTCTGTCTGAAAGGCTGCTATAGTGGTTCCAAAAATATATTTTCTCCTAAAATCAGTATGTCCCTCTCTTTTAAAAAGTGCCATAAAATGTTTGGAACGTGACTTTGAGCCTTTATTTTCATTTCATGTGACTGAACATAAGGCGATATTTATCTCGGGAAAGGAAAAAAAAAACCTTCTGGAAGATTGCCTCTTTAGCTGCCAAATCACGTCCCAAACTTAGGCTAGTCGCTCATTACAACTACCAAACTCCACCTCCGTTGATGAGGGAGACTATGGTTGTTGCACACGTTTACGGAATCGCGATTGGGCTCGCTAGCAAATAAGGACTATTTATAAAGCGCCCAAGAGCGAAGACCTCGCACTTTTACACCGACCAAGAAAGGAACTTGCAAAAATTTCATCGCGGATAATAAATGCGTCTCGTTACCATGGTTACGCGGCCATTTTAAGTCGGCGTGAATGCCAAAATGACTTCTATTCTAACCACAATAAAAACAAGAATCATTCAAAAAAGGTGTGACGTCTCAAAGGCTCTATTTGGGGTGAGGAGAGCTTGGTAACAACAGTTCTTTTGGCGTTTAATTTTCAATAAAACTCTATAGGCTTCAAGCTTACAAAAATATTGTAATTTGCGTAAATACTCAGGGACGTCATCTGGGTGGGGCAGGGGGGGGGGCATTGGCCCCCTGAATTTTTACGAGCTAAAAACGTTTACAAATAAATGTTCTTATAACTACATTAGAAACGCCCTGTTTAATTTCATGTATTCATTGTTTTGTCTTGAATGTTATTATTGCAATTATGCAATAGCTATATCGATTAAAAATACAAAAAAATATTAAATTTGCCTTTTAAAAAACCTATTTTCCCAGCCCACCGGACACACAATTTCTGCCCTCTCCTAAAAATCTTGAAATGACGTCCATGTAAAAATCTGTCAACTAAATGTGTGAGAAAATAGCAGACGACTTTTCGATTTAAATATTTCTACACTGAAACTGTCAACTTTACTACAGTGATAATTTTGAATGAGCAGACAGCTTTCGAACATTCAATTTAAAAATCGGTAGGCGATGTTTCGCGACCGAAAACTATCGGTACGCCCCCTATGGCTCGCCATTAAAACCTAGATAGCTAGCGGCGAAATAACGTTTTTTTCTGAAATAATCTTATCAAAATATAAGCAAACGTATTTATAATTCAAATTTACGAATAATGATGAGGAAAAACTAATAACGTCTAATTCAGCCGTTACCTATCTAGGTTTCAATGACGAACCAAAGGGGGCGTAGCGATAGTTTTTGGTCGCTAATACTCTTGTTTTGACTCCCCAAAAACCGAGGAGGTAGTCACTTAAGTAATCAGGTGTGCAAATCATATTTAATCACTTAAAAGTCAAAGTTTATCTAGTGCTTGTTAAATTAATGTAAATTTTTCACCTTTACGGCAGCTACAAGTGTTCCCTTTTAACCAGGTATTGCTTTTTTGACATATTAAGGCTTGGCAAAAACACGACGTTCTGTTTACAGGTGAAACGTTTGCCTTATATCAACAAGCACTATATAAACAATAACTTGCGGGTCCTGGCTCTCGGAAATATTACTTCTTGGCGATTTCCTTGGAGGATGATTTATTTAAGCGTCTATTGTGACACCGATTCTCATTGGCTGCGGATTACGTCATCTTTTTGAGACGCTCAATTTTTTTTTAATTTAGGTCAGGTTAGATTAAATTAGGTTACTATATTAATGCTAAGGTATTTTGGTTGTAAACTATGGTTGGCTGGCGCAAGGATTTTGACCAATGAAAAATTGTGAACCGTTGCTACGTTTAGCCGCACGTTCTAGCGCCTCATTTGGGCATTAATACGCAACACCTTTTTTGCGCCTGTTTCTTTAATCGAAATAATGATTTCGTTAGAAGCTGTAAGGTGGCGTAGCTAACGTCATTTTTAAACATGGCTTCGCGATTTTTCCCGATAGAGGGATAACTAAAGCGTTTGCAAATACAGTGGCAACCAAAATGTATCTTTATTAATACCGCTACTTTCAAGTAAGTTGATTAAAAATTGCGTCGGATAAGGCGTTCAATTGGAAAGTGACGCAAAATTTACCGCCACTTCAGTGTGCTTTTATCGCACTTTATATTTTTTTCGAGGTGAGATACAAGGGTTAGGCCACAACTATTGTTTATTAACCTCTTATATTGTTACCCGCGATATCTCCGAGAGAGCTGATAAGTGATAATTTATTACGCAACGTAATCAGCGTTTAAATGCAACTGAGCTTAAGCCTTAGTTTCCCCTAGAGCGCGTAATAGTGTGTTTTTCAACAGCACTGTGCTACTTACAATATTTTTTTACGCAAATGAAAGAAATAACATGGAAACTAGGCTTAATGGTCTTTATTCCGAAGCTCATGAAGCAGACGCTATTTTAACAGGGTTGCCATTGCCTTTTTAGCTCGAATTTATTTCACGTCCAAAATATATGGCAACCCCGTCATCCAGTGTTTACCAAATAAAACCATGCGCTTCAATAAAACATCTTCAAGTTACTGTTTATATAGTACTTTTTGAAATAATGGAAACTTTTCACCTGTAAACAGAACGCCGTGTTTTTGCTAAGCCTTAATATGTCAAACAAAAGCTATCTGGTTAAAAGGAAACACTTTTTACATACCGTACAAGTGAAAAGTTTCCATTATTTCAACAAGCATTATATAAACAGTAACTTTCAGATTCTGGCTCTCGGAAATATTACTTCTTGGCAATTTCCTTGATGATGTTTTATTGAAGCGTCTATACTGGTTTTGAAAAACGTACATTTTTCAATGTAAATTGACATGCTAATTTTTCTTTGTAATTCAACTGCATAGGTTGTTTTGATTAAGTATATAAACCATAATTTGCAGGTCCTAGCTCTCGGAAACCTTACTTCTTGGCGATTTCCTTGAAGATGTTTTATTAGGGGGTTTATTGACCAATTTCAAAATTACCTTTCTACGTAGGTGTTTTGGTCTTGCAGGCTTACATACCTGCCTTTAAAAGGCCCTAAATGATTTTCGAAATAACTTCCAGTAATTTATCACAATTATTTTATGTATTTCAGTGTGTTTTTTTTTAAATTTATTATGGTTCGATTTCTACACACCTAACTTTAGATTCATAGGTTATTTGCGACCGAAAGCTATCGCTACGCTCTCTTTTGGTTGCCGTCGATACCTATTAGCAGACGCTGATGATTATGATGAACGAAAATTACGAAATATAAGCTAGAAAAGGTTCATCTTTGTATTTTATTATAATTTTAAACTGTTCTGTGTTTCCTCCATGGTAACACAGAGCAATTACCACCACGCCCAGATTCGGGCATTTTTATCAAATTTGACTATAGCAGGCGCCACCTCGGCTCGTTTCGGTTCCGAATTAATATCAGAAGTATAAAATATATATTCCCTTTGATATAAGTATAGAACTGTTAATACTGCTAACGTCACTTAGCTTGTAACATGTATCTACACAGGTTGTCTCTGATTTTTCAATACGATGCTATACAAATAAGAACGCAGTGTTATATTTTAATACATGTATAATACAAATGACAATAATATGATATAATGTTAAATGCCAACAGTATAATATTATATTAAATGGCACCAATATAATTAATAAAAATACGAACAATATAATATAATGTTAAATGGCAATAATATAATATATAATATAATATATAATAGAATAAAATATATATTATATTATTGCGTTTATTGACATTTATATATTATATTATTGCTTTTAATGCGTGAATATTATATATTATTGAGTGAATATTATATATTAATTCGTGAATATTATACATTATTTCGTGAATATTATATATTCTTGAGTGAATATTATATTACATTATATTATATTATATTGAGCATGGATACCGTTTTATTTTTTTTAAGAAAACGTGAACTCTTGTTTTTAAAAAAAACCATATCAAATTTACAATGTATAGATTTAACTAGTTCTTTAATGTTTCACGTCCCCAATCATATTACCCGACAAAAAATTACATTCTCTAAAGACCCCATAATTTCTCCTATTCTACGGATGCAGAACACCTGTAACCACTACTCTGATACGTTAGACATTTTTAGCTGTCAAATTTCCGAAATTTTGAAACTTACAGAAAACAATTAATCATATTATACTACGATTCTCACATTATTCATTTTTCTATTTTGTATATTTCTTTATCAAAACTGTTATTTTATTTGAACACTTGTAACATTTTTTTTACCAACTATAATTCTTCATCGAAATTTTAAAGTGTGTAAATATGTTTTATTCAAGCATCATTCATGATGTATATTTCTTTAGAAAAGTGTATTTAACCATTGTATATATATTTCATCCTCTGTGTGTAACCTTGCTGGTGTAATTTGCACTGTTGTTATGCACGTAAAAATAAATATTTCATTTCATTTCATTACATTATATTGCATTTATTGACATTTATATATTATATTATTGCGTTTATTGACATTTACATATTATATTATTGCGCTTATTGACATTTATATATTATATTATTGCTTTTATTGACATTTATATATTATAAATGTCAATAAACGCAATATAATATATAAATGTCAATAAATGCAGAATAAAGTAATATAATATATAAATGTCAATAAATGCAATATAATGTAATATAATATAATAAAATGTAATATAATATAATATAATGTAATATAATGTAATATAATATAATATAATGTAATATAATATTCACTCAATAATATATAATATTCACGAAATAATATATAATATTCACGAATTAATATATAATATTCACGAAATAATATAATATTCACGCAATAATATATAATATTCACGCAATAATATATAATATTAACGCAATAATATATAATATTCACGCAATAATATATAATATTCACGCAATAATATATAAAATGCACGAAAAGTGACGAAATAATATATAATATTCACGCAATAATATAATATTATTAATATTATAACGTGGCTAGTGACAATTCCGGTCCCACTGTCACGATTAAACATGAGAGCGCGGTAATCGACAACATTTTTAAATTGATAATTACGGAGGGCGATATCACCGAAGCGATAAGGAAACTGAAACCGACGACAACGTCGGGAAGCGACGGCATACCGAACTTTTTACTTAAGGGTTGTAAAGACCTACTTATCGTACCTCTAAAGTATATTTTTAACATATCTCTAAAATTTGGAATATTCCCTAACGCTTGGAAAACTGGTATTATTTCCCCAATCTATAAAAAGGGTTTTAGAGGCGACCCGAGTAATTACCGTCCTATTACTGTCCTAAATGCTTGCGCTATGGTCTTTGATTTTATTACCCAAAAACATTTTTATAATTGGTTCAAAATCCATATTCCCGAAACACAACATGGTTTCGTGAAGGGCCGCGCCGTCGACACGAACCTTGTCTCTTTTGTGAACTATATTGATCCGGTGGTAAACAACCGCGGCCAAGTGGACACTATTTACATAGACTTATCAAAAGCCTTTGACAGGGTTTCTCACCCTCGACTAATAAATAAACTAGTAAATTATGGGCTTTCTGGTTCACTTATAGACTGGTTTCTCGACTATTTAAGTAATAGAGTAAACTATATAAAGGTCAATGGAGATGTTACGGATGTGTGTTTTAGTGTAAATTGTGGTATACCCCAGGGATCTTCGTTGGGCCCTTTACTTTTTAATATATATACCTCTGACATACCGCCTCTTATAAAGCTTTCCAAGGTTTTTCAGTTGGCTGACGACCACAAATTGGCAATCACAATTAAATATCTTTCTGACTGTCTCGCTTTACAGAATGACCTCCTAAATTTAAACACATGGTGTACCGAAAATAATATACCCATTAACGAAGAGAAAACCGTCGTAGTCACTTACACCCAAAAAACAAACCCCATACTTTTTCCTTATAGTCTTAATGGTATAACACTGAAAAGAGAGTCAAACGTCAAAGATCTTGGTATGCATTTTGAGAGTAAATTACTGTTCAATAACCATATCCGGCAGTCAAAAATTAAAGGTAACCAACTACTGTGCGCGTCCTATCGTATATCTAAGCAATTAGTCTCACCAAAATGTTTTTTAACGCTATATAAAAGTTTAGTAGTTCCAACAATTTTATATGGTTCATTAATTTACCTTAGCGCATGTCCGTCTACCTTAACAATTTTACACTCTGTACAAAAAAAATTTACCTATTTTTACAAAACCCTAAACAAGAGCTGCGCAAACCTTACCTTCGACGAAGTCCTTAAAGTACTAAAACTTGATACCATACCCTCTCTACAAATAAAAACGGACATAAAATTTATACACCGTATTTCTAATCAGAGAATAGATTGTTCCGAAATATTACAGCTATTAAATTTTAATTGTCCTAAAAGACCTTCTAGACAGCCCAATCTATTTTATACTTCTAAATCTAATAGTAAAATAATCAACCGTCTAATGAATAACTTTAATACTTATGGTTCAAATGTCAACTTGTTTTCCAATTGTAAACTAACTAATAGCAAAATAGCCCTTTCTAAGGCTATCGATATTTAACATTGTGGTTCTAGAATTGAACATTTTTTATTACTTTTTATTTTTTTTTTTTTAATTAAATTTACTTTTATATTTCAATCGTCTATTGAAACGTATTGTTATCATTATTGACGGTCAGCCTGTCTCAGAACTACGACGTGAAATGATTTACAATTTGTAGTAAAATTTTATTATTTTTTTTTTTAGACCTTAATATAATGCTGTTACCCTTGACGACAAAGCCAGTGCTATTTTTGAGCCTGGAAAATTATGTAATTTTAATTTTAGTTCTCATTTGTAGTGTTGTGGTATATCTGTCATGACTGAACGCACGTTCACCAACTTGTTGGTGCAAATTTGTACTGTTTTGGTGAACATTAAAATTCTATTCTATTCTATTCTATATAAATATCAATAATATAATAAAGTATAAAATCAAATAATCTAATATAGTATAAAATCGAATAATATAATACGCATTTCAAAGCTAATAATATAATACGCATTCCAAACCTAATAATATTTAGCATCTAAAAATCTTTTGGTAGGTGCCATTATAATCTTTCTCAACACATCGAGAAAGTAAAAATTTGCAATAACAAAAAAATTGCATTCCATCGTGAGTTGTATATGTTAAAAAACCGGTATTACTTTTTCCTCACACCCACTCCGCCCCCCCCCCCCTTCCCCCGGCTCAATTTTTATCCACGGTGGCCGCCGGTCCAAATAGTCTGCACTCGTACGCGGACACCAGCGAGCATTGGTACACCCCCTCTAGTGAAGCGAAGCTTAGGGGTATCCTATGAATGGGAACAACCCGGGCTTCCGCCACATTACAGCTTCAGCCGTGTCTGAGAAAAGACGACGCGGTTACTAAGTGACGTCACGAATTGGCCCAGAGCCAAGAAGCCCTTCTCAAATACATACGCGCGAGCTACAATCGGGAAGCTCGTGAGATGCCGAAACCCGCCCGAGGGGGGTGGAGAGTGGGGGAGGCCGAAGACGAACGCGTCACGGTTTCCCTCCCTCAAGTCGACACGGGCGGTTGCCATAGCGACTCGATCGCGTGGGTGACTCAGCCGTTTCCCCTCTTCCTACAACCCTCCCCCCCGCCTACTGACGGAGCAGCGAAAGAAGAGGCGAAAAAAAAATCGTTGGCAGCGAGCCAGCCATTTAGGAAACGAAAGGGGGAAATCGGGAACACGTCACGTGGTCAAGTTCAACCATCCAAAGTAGCGGTATCGCTGGAATGGCGACGCGCAAAAATGGGAGAGAAGGAAAGAAATGTAGACGGCGCTGAAATAAACCCGCTGCTATTTTTGGTGGGAGTTTAACGGCGTATCCTTTACCCTTTCGCTAGTGTCAAAAACGCTGTTCGGTGGTTTTCGTTGCATTTCGGTAAAGGTCAAATCGTGACTAGCGAATCTCCGGACCTACTTAATTTTGCAGATCAATAATTACACGCGAGCCAAAACGTCAACAAAATATCGTCGAGTTTACATACTTTGGTCAGAGCGACATTTCCTACATAAACGTAATAGTTTGAAACGGAAAATCTATATCTCAGTGAAGTTTACAAACTTTGAGACCAAGGCACGAACTAGGCTTAGCGACTAAATATACGGCTAGTTGCTTCGTGCTTCCTCGAAAGGCGTATCCCCGAAAGTTTCTTTTAATAGGCGTTTCGCCTGGAAAGGGAGTTTACCCGCACGACATCCCTAGTTTAAAAAGAGGGACTTTTTAGGTCAAAAATAGGGACGAACTTTCCAAAGGCGAGAATCGAGGGCGAATCAATGGGAGAATGCTGTTTCGTGACTTAAAATTAACGATATTTATAGTCTAAAATATATTTCGAAAAAGGCCTAATTTAAAATTCCAATTTACACGAAAAAACTTAAGAATACTGTTAAGATGTTTATTAATTGGTAATATAGCAAGTTGGTTTAAATTACATTTCAATGCATAACTTTGAAAAAAATTTCAAAACTATTCTGTAAGAATTCCAATTCAACGCAAACGAAATAGTAATTAAATTTAATTAACATTCAATGAAATAACCGATAGGTGCAAAATACCCATCAATTAGACAGAAAAAGAGCTATTAATCGATAAAGAATATCTACTTAAATAAACAAAATTGAATGATTTAATTTATTTTAATTAACGAGAAAAATCTAGAGTCGTTACCTTTAAAACCATGGTACTCTTAATAACTTAAGGTATTACTTATAAAAAAACATTGATAGTTTTAAACCAAATTTCGTTAATTTTTTAATCATAAGAAATATGTATGTTAAATTGGATTAAAAAAAAACATTTTAATTCGTACTGCGGTATCAATAGTAAATAATTGGTTACATCAGAAGTTGATAAGACACGTCTTACGCGAGAAGAAGACACTAAAATGTACACTTTTCCCAGCAAACCACGGCTCAAAATATATTCCCAACTAACGATCTAAAATATAGAAATTAAACTGAGTAGGCGTACTTACTTATTTTTAAATTATATTTTATTGATAGCATCATAAGTAACATAATAATCATAAGTATGACCAATAGCCTAGATTATCAAAGAACTGATTTTCACAGTTATTGCACAATCAAGATTTCATTCAGCACAGAGCCCCCTAGTGCCGGGCCGGATTAACACTATTGGAAATCAGAATTTGTGGCCCCTAAAAAATGCCAAACCTTACTTTTTTACTCTATTAACTCCATTGTGGTTATAAACATAAAATTCCAATAGAAACATTTATTTCGAAAATGGGGGCTCCTACCCTCGGGGGCCCCTGTGCCATGGTACACTCCTTAATACGGCCCTGCCCTAGTGTCTAAAATAGGGATATAGAAATATAGAAGTCAGAGCTCGGCGTGTGGGTCAGTGTAGATAATAGGTTCGGTTAAAAAATTAGCGTTGAAACAATAGGAACTGTCATACTTATGCCGATTATGTTACTTATGATAGCATAGATTAATAAAATCCCTTAATCATCTACAAAATAGACAAGTTCAGCGCAGGACGTACGCAACAAAACTACGTCTACATCCTACAAGCTTTCAGGAGGGTCTATCGCGAATGTACGTGTTTCGAGGGAATATTTCAAAACGCCAAGGAAACAGCTGTTGTAATAAGAACTCTACATTGGCTCTACATTTATATTCTATTAACCTGGATGCTACAAACGCCAGTCTCTGACTCAACAAATACAAGAGACAAGGCTTAAGTAATAATTTATCACGAATTAAGACAAGCAAATATTTATACAGATAAAAAAATATTCTTTCCGCGTGCGCCGGGCCTCGTCGTATTGGGCTCAGCTGCCGTCGGACATAAACAGGTCTGCCTCGCGGCCACAGCTCCCGCATGCTAGGAGGCTGCTTTTCCGCGGCGCACACGCCATGGGCGGGGTTTAGTATTCGCCACCAGCCTTCGCCATTGGTTCATTTAACTCGATAGGTTATCCGCCCGGGGGATGCAATCACGGAGGGGAGGAATTGGCTCTATCTCAGTTACAAAATCAGGTATCTCACAAACGTGAAATTTCGAAAATAACACGCTAATTATTTTTAAACTCGGAACCACTCCTTCAGCGTTGAGTTTGCAAGTTCTCTCCCCACTGGTTCAAGGGGTTTCCCCCGAGTTCTTCGGTTTCCCCTTAATTAAATACTTGCAGAGGTTAACGGTAATAATAATAATAATATTAAAAATAGTATTACGCGATGCTTTTGAAAATGTATGAGCCATATTGTAAATATTGTTTTGTATAAATGAAGGCACTTTATGATTTTTTAAAGTCGATTTGGTTTAAAATTGATAAAAAATAATCATAATTTTGAAAATATATTTTGGCTATAGACTACTTGGCTTAAAATTGATAAAAAAAATCATAATTTTGAAAATATATTTGAAATATTTTTATTTATTATTTTTGTATAAAATATTATAATTTTTTGTGTTGTGTAAATGAAAGTTGAAATGCTCTGTTTTAAAAAGTAATAAAAAGAACAAATACCAGTAAGTCATTTTACTTGATTTTAGAACTAACGTAGCGTAGAAATTAAATAAGATAAAAATATTAAATACAAAGATAATGAATTACGCGATATTTGTTTTAAAATTGAGTAAAAAAATTTAATTTTGAAAATATGTAATTTATAATAAATGAAGATTGAAAGTACTCTTCGTAAAACTTAAGTCGATTTACTTGGTTTTGAAACTAACGTATCGTAAGAGCAAAAATAAATAAATTAAAAAAAAAACATTTAAATATTCATTTAAGGTTTTATTGCGCGATACTTTTTAATATTGATAAAAAGTTAATAATTTTGAAAATAAATTGACAATATTTTAAGTAGGTTTAAATACTGTTTTAAATAAATGTCTAAAGGAACAAATAACGGAAAGTTGAGTTACTTAGTTTAGGAACTTAGGTAGCTTAGTACAATTGTTTCTGAGAGAGAAAAACAACACCAAAATTTGAAAGGTGTCGAAAAGTCTTCGGTTATTAAAGGCTTCAGGTTGTTACGCAACAGCAGATAGCGACACACTTCTGTTAGCTGTCTCTTACTAAATATAAATGTATTTTAAGCAGAAGTAAATGAACAGTAGTTATCCCCTAATGCGATTGTAATAAAAACCAAAAATATATACATCCTTTAGAAGTGTATTCGGAATCCTTTAGAAGTGTATTCGGAATCCTTTAGAAGTGTATTCGGAATCCTTTAGAAGTGTATTCGGAATCCTTTAGAAGTGTATTCGGAATCCTTTAGAAGTGTATTCGGAATCCTATAGAAAATAACCTTTATCTCTATAATGTCAATAAAAATTTAATATAAATTTTTACATTTTTATAATATATAGAAATTATTTGACGTCCTATAATTCATGATGAAGAGGTTTCTTATGCACTTTTTACAATATTTTGTATAAATTCAAATACATATAAACGTTGTAAATACGTTTTTCAATAGGTATGTCAAACAGAACAACACGAAAATTTAACCAACAATACATCAGTTAATGTATTGCTAAAATTTAGACGAGTCTAGGTTGCGCCTATGATCTAGCGTCTGCTACAGACAAATTAAAATATCATAAGAACGTTTTTTCTTAAATAAACTTACCAAAATATAAGCAAACGATGCCAAAATTATATTAAAATGCAAGTATCTTTATTAATAAAGTCAAATTTAGGAATACCGATAAGGAAAAACTAATAGCGTCTGCTTTAGCCGCTACCTATCTAGATTTCTCAGAGATCAAACAATAGGCCTTTTATAAAGTAACATTGGCCTTCTTGTTTTGATGTTGCTGCTACGTCACGGGTGACGTATCGATTACGTTTTTCTACGAAATGCCATGGACATAAGGGTAAATTCAACGGGGCACCCTGTTTTTTAGTATAAACTGAACTGAACTTCTACGTATTTCGTGACGAATGAGCTACATAAAAACCAGTTCAGCAAGCGAAGCTTAACACTCTTTTTAGAAACGTTTACTGGGCGCCGCCATCTTGGATTAATAATAGTAGTGCCTACCGGGATATATCACTCTAGCATTCCGCGTGCATTTCCTAAGTGTTTGTTACGGGTTCTGCCTTGTAGAAGGCTACGTGTTATGGGAGTTTCGGAAATTCTCCGCTAACTTCGCCGAAGCGGCGCTGCTGTCGCAACAGTCATTTGCTGGTCAGGTTTTTTCCAAGTGATATATCCAGGTAGGCACTACTATTGTTAATCCAAGCCGCCATTATCGTACAGACAACCGACGATCAAGCGCTCTACCACAGAAATTTCATCCCTCCCAAACCTGTTTTTTCATCACCCTCCCCGTAGACTGTAAGGTAATGGCGGTCGATTGGGGAGGCGCGTTTAAGAGTCTATAGAAAGGCCTATTTAATATAGATGGCCGTATTTTAAAGCAAGGTCATTCGGTACACTTTGAGGTTTACTATTTCTGTCTCCAAGTTTTGACGTAACGCTGTTATACCGACTGAGGGGTCGCTAAGTTAATCCTGAATGAACGAAATCTTCTTCTTATCCGTGAAAGTGGCTAGTCCCTTGAGATTGTTGTCCTTGGATTTCGAGGCGGAATAAAGTGTAAGTCTTGACTGACTTCGGTATGATATGCAAAGATACTAATTAGGAAAACGACAAAAATAAACACCAATAGACTATTTAGTTCTCTGGGGAATGATAATTAGGAGCGCGACTTCGAAATTCTTGAATTCGCCGCTAATAAAAGATGGCGCTGTCACGCACAAAGGTACTTATTATGGCTGGGGTCTCGCTTAAACTTTGATGCATTGCGCCTTTCGTCGCGCCATTGTGTAAAAATATCACGTATCTCCAAACTTTTCTTTTTTCGCGGGGATGCTCGGATGCAGTTTCTTTTGTTTGGATTTCACAGGGCCCGCTCCTTCTACAAATTGAGCTACATCCATATTCATCCGCGGTACGACGGCTGCACCAGTAATGGCGAAAACAAATTGCTAAGAGCCGAAATATAGTCCGGCGCTTAAGCCGCCATTTGCATTCTGGAAACCGAACATTTGCCGAGAATTATTCTAAGTTTAATGTAATTAATTTAATATTTATTTTTATAATAAATTTAATTTAATTAATTTAATATTAAATTTAATTCTAAATTTAATTATAATTAATTAAATATTAGTTTCTATTCTAAATTTAATTTATTTAATTTAGTTTTAATTTTATTATAAATTTAATTTTACTTTTTATTCTCAATTTTATTTACTTAATTTAGTTTTAATTTTTATTATAAATTTAATTTTACTTTTTATTCTCAATTTAATTTACTTAATTAAGTATTATTTTTTTCTAAATTTAGTTTAATTAATTTAATAATACTTTTATTATAAATTTAATAATACTTTTATTATAAAATTAATAATACTTTTATCATAAATTTAATAATACTTTTATTATAAAATTAATAATACTTTTATCATAAATTTAATAATAAGTACTCTTATTATAAATTTCAATTACTAAATTTAATGTTCATTTAATTCTTAATTTAATTAATTTACTGTTCATTAAATTTTTAATTTAATTAATTTACTGTTCATTAAATTTTTAATTTAATTAATTTACTGTTCATTTAATTTTAAGTTAATTAATTTAATGTTCATTTAATTTTTAATTTTATTAATTTAATATGCATTTAATATAAAAAATTATCCCTTTTTAATTTAATTTAATTTTAATATAATTCTGAATTTTAATTTAATTTTAATATAATTCTGAATTTTAATTTAATTTTAATATAATTCTGAATTTTAATTTAATTTTAATATAATTCTGAATTTTAATTTAATTTTAATATAATTCTGAATTTTAATTTAATTTTAATATAATTCTGAATTTTAATTTAATTTTAATATAATTCTGAATTTTAATTTAATTTTAATATAATTCTGAATTTTAATTTAATTTTAATATAATTCTGAATTTTAATTTAATTTTAATATAATTCTGAATTTTAATTTAATTTTAATATAATTCTGAATTTTAATTTAATTTTAATATAATTCTGAATTTTAATTTAATTTTAATATAATTCTGAATTTTAATTTAATTTTAATATAATTCTGAATTTTAATTTAATTTTAATATAATTCTGAATTTTAATTTAATTTTAATATAATTCTGAATTTTAATTTAATTTTAATATAATTCTGAATTTTAATTTAATTTTAATATAATTCTGAATTTTAATTTAATTTTAATATAATTCTGAATTTTAATTTAATTTTAATATAATTCTGAATTTTAATTTAATTTTAATATAATTCTGAATTTTAATTTAATTTTAATATAATTCTGAATTTTAATTTAGTTTTAATATAATTCTGAATTTTAATTTAATTTTAATATAATTCTGCAATTTAATTTAATTTTAATATAATTCTGCATTTTAATTTAATTTTAATATAATTCTGAATTTTAATTTAGTTTTAATATTATTCTGAATTTTAATTTAATTTTAATATAATTCTGCAATTTAATTTAATTTTAATATAATTCTGCATTTTAATTTAATTTTAATATAATTCTGAATTTTAATTTAGTTTTAATATTATTCTGAATTTTAATTTAATTTTAATATAATTCTGCAATTTAATTTAATTTTAATATAATTCTGCATTTTAATTTAATTTTAATATAATTCTGAATTTTAATTTAGTTTTAATATTATTCTGAATTTTAATTTAATTTTAATATAATTCTGACTTTTAATTTAATTTTAATATAATTCTGACTTTTAATTTAATTTTAATATAATTCTGACTTTTAATTTAGTTTTAATATAATTCTGCATTTTAATTTAATATTAATATAATTCTGAATTTTAATTTAATATTAATATAATTCTGAATTTTAAATTAATTTTAATATAATTCTAAATATTATTGATTCTGCATCAAAGGGGTTCAAATTCCCAGAACAGGCAACGACGAATACGAAGAGCAAAATCTTTTTTATACCTTCAGTCGCTATAGATTGATTGACAGACATCCAAAGACAGCTGTACCTTTGAGAATGTTGTCAACAAAATTGAATTTGTCTCTTTATCGGAGTATAATTCCTGCGCCATATCTGGTGGCGGAGGACTAAAAAGGAAGACGCGCCGGGAAGAGCGAGAAGGAAAAAGTAGTTCCTTCATCAAGAATGAAGCGTTGGCGGCAGAATTTTTCCTGCCGGGAAAACCGCGGATTTTTAGAAATCCCAAGAGCGATGGAGGAAACCTGCCGTTCATGGGCTAGAAGCGAGTGGCCCATTAAGTAGCGCCACCACGCGGTTCAGTTTTTCCCTTTTCTTTTTCCCGGTCGTTTGGAGCGACCGGCAGAAAATATCTACGTGAGAGGAAAACGAAAAATGAGCCAAAACGTACTTCCTTACTTCAGAAATTTACTCGCTCCAGGCTGCGTTCAGCGAGACCAAGAACGTACGCGAGTTAGTGAGAACGTTAAGGTTTTCCTTCCGACTAGAAAGACCTACTATGGGTCGTTCATAGATTACATTAAGTCAAAAATATTCTATCCGAGTGACCATTCTCAAATTACGTAACGCGCAAAATCTATCCAAAAGACCATTCTCAAATTAGGTAACGCACAAAATCTATCCAAAAGACCATTCTCAAATTACGTAACGCACAAAATCTATCCAAAAGACCATTCTCAAATTAGGTAACGTAAAATATCCATCCAAGTGACCATTCTCAAATTACGTAACGCACAAAATCTATCCAAAAGACCATTCTCAAATTAGGTAACGTAAAATATCCATCCAAGTGACCATTCTCAAATTACGTAACGCACAAAATCTATCCAAAAGACCATTCTCAAATTAGGTAACGCACAAAATCTATCCAAAAGACCATTCTCAAATTACGTAACGCACAAAATCTATCCAAAAGACCATTCTCAAATTAGGTAACGTAAAATATCCATCCAAGTGACCATTCTCAAATTACGTAACGCACAAAATCTATCCAAAAGACCATTCTCAAATTAGGTAACGCACAAAATCTATCCAAAAGACCATTCTCAAATTACGTAACGCACAAAATCTATCCAAAAGACCATTCTCAAATTACGCAACGCACAATATCTATCCAAAAGACCATTCTCAAATTAGGTAACGTAAAATATCCATCCAAGTGACCATTCTCAAATTACGTAACGCACAATATCTATCCAAGTGACCATTCTCAAATTACGTAACGCAATAATGGAAATAAAATTCTAAATAATGTCAAATAATATTACCGTATGTATAGTAGACATGATAAACTAATTGGCTTGGGAGACATTTTAGTATTTTAAAAATTCTCGTCATAATTTGAAATGACGTTAAGACTTGGCTATAAGCGAACCGGAGTGAAGCGATTTCGCACGTGTGAACCACGAATTATCGTCGGCGTTCAAAACTGGCATTCAAACCGAACTAAACAGGGTTTTAAGCTCTAGTGTGACCGTGGCTTAAGCGAATTGACTCGTTCGTACTCGGTAACCTGAATACGTTCTTGGTAAGAATCCGCAGGATGTTATCGAACGCTAATTTTCTTCATTATTTTACTGATTACGTTAATAGCTGAAATTTATATATTAAACAATAGAGCTATTAATCAATCCCTTTGTATTTTAAGATTTCTAAATCCAGGTTGCTACCATTCTTAGCTTTGGGTGACGTCACGACATAGTTGAGCAACGAAGACATGGGCTGCGTTAAGGCGTCCACAATTATCGCAATAAATTGTGCTTTTAAAGGCCTAGGTTGTCTTCTGCCTATCACCCTTTAAGTTTACTTTCCTTCCAAACAAATACCCTGGTGGTAGGCCAACCGCAGAACACGTTGGCCTACCACCAGGTTATTTGTTTTGAAGGAAAGTAAATTTAAAGGGTGACCGGCAGAAGACAACCTAGAACTTTAAAATCAAATCAGTGACGTCATGAAGACACCTGGGGTGCGTAAAGGCGACAAGAATAGGGCTTTCTAAATAAAATAACATTGGCCTTCTTGTTTTGATGTTGCTGTTGCGTCACGGGTGACGTATCGATGACGTTTTACTGCGGAAAGCCCAGGACATGAGTAAATTCAACGAGGCGCCCTGTTTTTAAGCATAAACTGAACTGAACTTCTACGTATTTCGTGACGAATGAGCTACATAAAAACCAGTTCAGCAAGCGAAGCTTAACACTCTTTTTAGAAACGTTTACTGGGCGCCGCCATCTTGGATTAATAATAGTAGTGCCTACCGGGATATATCACTCTAGCATTCCGCGTGCATTTCCTAAGTGTTTGTTACGGGTTCTGCCTTGTAGAAGGCTACGTGTTACGGGAGTTTCGGAAATTCTCCGCTAACTTCGCCGAAGCGGCGCTGCTGTCGCAACAGTCATTTGCTGGTCAGGTTTTTTCCAAGTGATATATCCAGGTAGGCACTACTATTGTTAATCCAAGCCGCCATTATCGTACAGACAACCGACGATCAAGCGCTCTACCACAGAAATTTCGTGATGAATGAACTACATAAAAACAAGTTCAGCAAGCGTAGTTTATTTTTGCTTTAAAAAAAAACGGAATGTTCGTGTACGAATGAATATTTATTGTCCCTTTAAAAATACAAATCCCTTTTGTAACATTATTTCGATTCGCGGGGGCAAACGACAAATAAAAACTAGGAAAGTATTTACAGATAGCATTATAAAACACTATTTACCAATGAAAAATATAAATTAAAAATTATTTACAACTACATACAAATTCAGTTAAAACTGAATAAAACTTAATTGAATCATGAACACAAAGGCTATAGTTGAAGCTGCACATTCTCTGTTAACCCCAATACATTCTTGGGGTTAGTGAATCTTTGTTATACCCGAGCTTCTTCAAGAAAGACCAAAAATATCAGAAATGTGACACGACCGCTGAATTACAAAAAAACGTTATTTTAAGAACTAATAATAGTACAAAAATTGGATACAGAACTCGAGTAATGTTAGCAAACAAGATATCATATTATTTTACGTGATACAAAGATGAGAATATTTCTGAGATGGTTCCCAATTAAACATATATATATATATACTCAGAAACGACGCAAGTTGGCTCATTAGTAACCCGAGCTTTGGACTTTCCAAACTTATTTATTTATCTTAAATGTAGATGTCCAAATGACTTCGATATGTCAAAGAAAATTAATGGAACCACACTGCCTAGATTAGTCAAAACATACTAGAAATATCACCTACCATAAAAAAAATGCCATAGATCGAATTACAATTTTTAACGGGCAAAGACGACTTTAAAGGGGTAAAATTCATCCAAGGTAACGTAGTGATGGCGTTATTTGTTAGTAGATGGCGCTCTGATAGCAACATGACGTCATAATTTTGATTTTCAACGATTGGTTGAAAGTTTTCAGTTTTTAGTGGAGAACGGTTTCGTTGAGATTTAAAATACAAAATTATCTTCTCTGATTGGATAGTTTAAAATTGTATTATAGTGTCATCTATGGCGGAGAGTGCTAACTACTGTTAAAATTAATCGTTAATTTAAATTACAAAAATTTAATATGGATTTAAAGTACTATAATTTAGTAATTAATTAATAACTTTTTAAAAAAAGTTTATTTTTCATAATCTTTATAGGGTCGCCATCTACCTCAAACATTATTAAATAGGAAGGTACCTCGGGTGGATTTCGCCCCTTTTTGCATATTTCCCTGTAGGCAATATGTGAATGCGTCTGTAGTAGACGAAATTTTGTAGTTACACTACATTTAATTTGGATTATGTATTAGACGACAGTTTCTAAAGTTTCGGAATTTTTGCTAATATACAGGTTGTTTCAAAAGGTTATGCAAAAATTTGAAGGAGTTGTAGAGGGTGAGTTGAGAAGTATGCCTGTTTTTTCCCCAATTTAATACGATGTTTAAACAAAAATCAAGCAAACACCGATTTACAACTGATTTTCGGTTTGCAGGCTCTATTATAAAGTGGCTATTAGTAAAATAAGCCAACTACAAGGCACACCTGTTTAAAGGCATTAAAAGTCACTCGGTGACTTGCACTTAAGGTGGTGCCTTGGGTATTAGCCTAGCTGGTTAATAGTTAAAAAAAAGTAGGTGAAATATGTAAATGATGTACAGAAAGTTTAGTCAAATATTTGCCCGAAAAAGTACAACTGGCTGAATTGTTGCGGGCACCTTTAATTAATCTTAAAATCATGAACCACAAATGTATTTATTAATACTATAAGTCTATAATATTATTTCATAAGTTTGTCACTTTGGGAAATATTTTACTGAGAGCTAGTAACGGAGTGACGTCATCACAAGAAGAAAATCTCCCCCTATCGAGCACCCTTGGAAATAACGGTGGTCAGGTGGTCAAAGACCAGTTTATTAATTGCTCAGACCAGTTTATTTATTCAAAATTTGGAGGGTCACTGGTCACCGTGTCCAGTTTATTAATTCGAAATAATATCAAATAATAGGAGATGACCAGTTTATTAATTCAAAGTTTCTATCAATTTTGATTTCCATATTCACCATATTTCTATGTACCGCGTACTACCGTCGCACGTCGAGGCATTGCAGAGTACCTCGCTCGCATCCCTCGAATGAGTCAAACTGTCGAAGCGCCCTCTGGCCTCAAAGCCTCAAACTTGAAATCCTCTAGTCTCGCTTTCCCGAGGGTCTTCTAGGCTATGGCAGTAGTCTTATATGAGATAGTACTATATAGTATTATTCTTGTAATACTCATAAAATAAAGTTAACTATTTTGAATACGTTTAAAATTAATGTTACCAACATAATCTAACTTCTAAACATGTATAGGTTTTTTTAGGCTTATAAAATGACATTAGAACATTTTATATGAGACCAGTTCAATAATTCATAAGCTAGGGGGACACTGGTCATAATGACCAGTTAAATAAAATACCTTATTTCCAAGGCTGCTATCGAGGCGCTGTCGAAGGCTACGTGTGACGCGGGAGCAAGCGGACGCAAAACGAATACGAAGCCCGTAACGCAGTCTGTCTTGTGCATAGCTCTCAGTAAAAGCTTTGCTTGTAAAGAATAGGAAGTGTCACACTTATGGACTAATATTATACACTTACGTTAATACTTAGGGAGAAGTTTTGGATGATCCGCTGGAATCCTGGTGAATTTCCATCTGGCACTAGAGGGTAAATTTTGCGTACAGGAATTTGAATCTCAAAGTTATTTCAGAGATCAGAAACTGATTTTGAGATTTCATAGAGCTATTTTTGCGTTGATTTCTGGTTTTGTAGGTTGATTTTGAGATTTTGGAACTGAATATCTCCCAAATTTCGTGATTTTCAAGTTGATTTCAAGATTTCTAAAATAATTTTATTGGATTTATTTTGGGGGAGGGGCATTGAAATCAAGGCAAAACATTATCTCGGCATTAGCCCTAATTATAAATAAATACATTTTTTTAAAGGGAATATAACCTCAGGTATTTGGTGTTAAACCAGTGGCGTAGCGAGGGGGGTGAAGGGGCGGACCGCCCCGGGCGCCACCATTAGAAGGGCGGCACAATTGCCCCTTTTTACAAGGATGATTTTGGCTCGTTCATCCCTTCTACTTCGCCTCTCTTCCTATCCTCCTTGGAATTGTGATTCCGCCCCGGGCGACAATGGCACACGCTACGCCACTGTGTGGAACATCAACGTTTGCAGCTTTGGCTTTAAAAATATTTGGCGCCACTGTACAGGGTAATTTGAAAAATTGAAAGATTGCTTTGCAGGTTATATTCCCTTTAAACTCGCTTGTGGTCGCAGAATTCTTCAGGATCGTAGCGTCAGTGAATTATGAGAGCACAATGGTTTATTTACATTTAAAAGCTTAGTCAATTGAATCAACCTATCTCGAACTGGTCAGACACAAAATCCACGGTCACACTAGAGCTTAAAACCCAGCTTAGGTCGGTTTGAATGCCAGTTTTGAACGCCGACGATAATTCGTGGTTCACACGTGCGAAATCGCTTCACTCCGGTTCGCTTATAGCCAAGGCTTAACTTCATTTCAAATTATGACCAGAATTTTAAAAATACTAGAATGTATCCCAAAACAATTAGTTAATCATGTTAACTATACAAACAATAATATTATTTGACAATATTTAGAATTTTATTCCCATAATTTTTCAAAATACAAGCAATTTTACTTCCCCGCCTCGTCGTTTTGAAAGCGATTCTAAGCGAACCGACTTGGACGAGTTGCTTCCCGAATCCAGAGCTGCCAGATATAATTTTAATTTACCGCCAAACAACTCTTCAAAGGAGCCCAATTTCCAGCCCAATTATAAATAGGCCTTATTTTGTAAACAAGCCCAAATTCTAGCCCAATTTGGCGATAGTTAATTTTTTAAAAGGCGCGCTTTTCAAAATATTGGTGTTTGCGTGATGTTATAGTTTCAAGTATCATGGGAAAGTTTATAGAAACTCCAATTTTTATTATTCGAAATATTTTTTTAAGTACAAATTAATCGAATTTTTGAAGAAAAATTGTACATATATTGAGATTAATATTGCTTTAAAGCGTATTAATTTGAAAGAAATCGGTATCCTACCGATTTTAGTGTATATTATCGAAAACCTCTGAAAGTAGCCCAAAACACAGCCCAACAGCCCAATTCATTTTTTCCCGCAAGTAGACATAAAAAGAAGCCCAATTGGGCTGTAAAAGAGCCCAACTGGCAGCTCTGCCCGAATCAACACGAAGTGATTTCTCACGCTGGTTTTTAAAACTAGTTATCTAAAACAAAGCTATTTTAAGGGGTAAATGTGAACCTGGCTTTAAGTAAACTTCAGTCACAGCAGGTCAAAAAGGCTAATCTCTAATCAAGGTTCACAAAAATAATATTTACCAAAATATTAGACCAGTGTTTAACTCAAATTATATACATTTTTTATCATTCTACTTTTTACATCAATCAAACGAAAAGTTGCGACAGTTGTCGTAAAACGTGTTGGGATAAATAAATTTTATTTTGTAAAATATTTCCCATTTATAAATACTTTAGCAGCCATCAAAAGTAAGGAAGTATCGACATGGTACTGAAGCCGCGTTCACACGTACCCTCTGCAACGTTGCGTGTGCTCCCGCAACGTTTGTATCCCGTCGTGTGAACAGTGACCGTTGCGCGTCCCAGCGTTGCAGATCGCTTCGGCTGAACCATTGAGTTGGGAATAAATAGAGGTACAACTAAATCTGGCTGGCGCGGGACCAATTTCGTTCAATAAGGAGACTTTATCAACTTTATCGTTCTACCGTGGCGGCATCTGTCTCTGGTGGTGGCAACTATATTTCAATTGAATTTTTTCGGGAATCTGATGCAAAATTGAAATGTATGATTTATCGTAACAAACAAACCTTTGAAGTTCTTTAAAAATAATTTTATTCTGTCAACATGATCCTTTTTAACTCAAGTTACGGTAAGTTAGCTAATAAATATTTATTTTTAGCCATATAACTTTACAAAATATAGATGGCGTTACCGCCTAATTATAAAGATGAATTGCGTACAGTCTTATCAGAACAGGTCCCGCGTAACCATGGTAACCGAAATCGTAATTGTAGTTCTAGCAGTATTATTCCCAATTCAATGGGCTGAACCGCTTCGCCGACAATGATTTTGGCAGTGATTCGTGACGTCATCGAGTCAGTTTTTGCGAGCCATGAGCCTTTTTTTACAAAATTCGTCAATCGTGGATTTTTTTGCGCCTAATAAAATTTTTATGCCTTTTTTAGAAGAAAATGTCTCGCAACTTTTTGTCTATTTGTTTAAAAAATGCAACAAATTTCTTCTGGATGCCTTAGTTTTTAATTAGAATATTTTGAAACGTCACTTAAATGCGTGAGCAGACGAACTTCTAATTATATGGCCATACTACGAATGCCCAATTTTCTTCAAAACTTACTGGAAATCGAACGTGTGAACCAAAGAATAAAAAGCCCCAGGAATGGAAGGTGTAGCTCCGTCTAGCCGGGAGTAGTGGCTCACTCCTGTAATCCCAGGCGTCCGGGAGGCAGAGTTTGCGGATGGCCGTGTGAGGACGACCCCCAAATCCCCCAACGGGTGGTCGGAATACTTCCGCCACGGGTGTCCCCACCCCTGTCCCCACGTATCCCCCCGTTGGCGTGGCCGTTAGGCATATCTCGCCCTGATTAATCAGTTATTGTGTGCTGGTGTCTAAGGCCTTGGGTCGACACCGATGTGTGGATGTCAAAAAAAAAAAAATTTAGCTCCGTCTAGTGGAACTTTTGCACCTCTCGTTTTTAAAGAGAGAGCGGGTTGCGTTAACCGTTTCCGGTTACTCTGATTTGCTTTGCCGGAAGTTTCTAGCACAGCCAATAATATCAACCCTTCCATTCCTGGGGCTTTATATTCTTTGCAAATCGTTTCCGAGGGTACGTGTGAACGTGTCTTATGTATTCGTATTGCGCAACCAACAAGAAGCTAGCTAGTTTGACGAAGGCTGGAACACAAAACCGGATTGGTTTCGCCCACACGTCATTGAAACTGCACTCTCACCTGGTACTACCGTTAAAGTTCCTGAAGGAAATCACCATTATCCAACGGAAAACACCTCGACAAAAACCAGCTGATTTAACAGTACGCGTCTATATTATGTAGCGACGTAAAAAAATATCCATTTTGCAAATTACTTCTGAACAGAAACGCGAACGGAATCACCAATTTAATGAGTGGTGAAAAACTCGGTAATAATTACGACCTCTGACCTTGTCCTCATTTCTAACGAAAAATTCCTTTCTACCACAACAAATTGTTATTAAAAGTGAAATACGAGAGACAGAATTGAAGCGTGTGCGGTAGAACCATAAGTTTATAAATATTTTCCTGAATAAGTGTCTCACTTTCATATTTTAAATTAGTAATTTGTTGTATGACCAACAATGGCGTGACCAAAATTTCTTAAAGAGGGAGTCAAACTATGTCATAATTCAGAGCGGGTTGAGTAATGGTAATCTCATCGAAGCGACAAAACAAATGAAAATTTATGCTTTACAATTTTGAAATTAATATCGTTATGGGTCCTAACCAGATAAGATTTTAAACCTGGGTTAATTAAATAAAACCGCAAATACAGGAATATCTACGAAAAGAAGTTGCCCAAGTTTCTCAAACTAGGCCTTTACAATTACCTTCGGGATCGAAAAAAATTACAATTTTCAATCTCCCTATCTAATTGAACTACTCGAACAATTTTAAACAAGGCAGTTAACCATTTTTAACGTGAAACTAATTTCTTAATTATTTGAAAATCATGAAAATCCGCAAATAGACGATTGAAACTGTTAACCCTGGCGTTTTATAGAAATCTACACCAGCAAAATGGCGGCATTGAACCGCTCATTCTTGTTCAAATTACATATTTATTCTTGGTGCATATATCTATACTTGGAACTGCGTCTTTGATGACGTAGGGATGCAAACTATGTATTATTTCGACTAACATGTAAGTGACACACTTTTGGATGGTAACTATAGACTTACGGTAAAATATTCGTCAGCCTTGACTGAAGTGCAACGCTAATTCCTCCAATCTACAATTATAACTTGAAACGCTTTAACAAGTTTGTAAAAAGGGCTCATTGCCAAGTTTTTCTTCGCCCAGTTATGCAAAAACTCTTACATTACTCTTTTATATAAACTGGGAAATATAGTGGCTTTAATGGAACGACACTTGGGTTGTTTTTGGCATATTTTGGTTTAAAGGGGAATTGTCACCACCCTAAAATTGGTTAAAAACCATTTAAATGGATAGAGGACGTCCGAAAATGGTTATACAAAAAATTTTATGTTAATATTTCCAGTATTTTGATCTATTATTAGCAACCAAATTTCGTGTTTTATCCCCCAGGCTCGAGAATCTCAGAACCGCTTGGTTGAACCTACCTGCAGCGCCATCTCGTGAACGAAATATTATTTTCCACGGTTTTATCGTTTTTCGGTCGGAACTGTCGTCTGCTACGACATTATCCATGGCTTTTCAATCGTGTTTATGAAATTCCTTACACGCCACCCTTTCTCAAATTTTTGCCGCTTCATTCTTTTGGCGCTGCACGTAGGTTCAACCGCGATTTCTGAAATTTTTGGAGCCGTTTGATGTAGGTTGCGGAAAAAGTAGCGTAACTTTTTAAATACTTTTCCAATAACTATAAAATTTCTGGGACATAATCATTAATATATTTTCTATCATTTTGTTAAAAAACCTCTAAACTTTTGGTTTTGGTGACAATTCCCCTTTAAAAGGAGTAATTAATTTGTATTTTTTATGTTTTTGAATTATAAAATATATCTGAAAATTTTTAAGTTTTTTTTTACGTTTACGCTGTTCGTTGTTTGGCTTGGGAAATTTTAAAAATAATTATTAATTATATTCTTTAATAACTTACTAGTAATAATCAAATAATATAATTAATTATTATAAATAATAAAATAATATAATTAATTATTATAAATAATAAAATAATATATTTAATTATTATAAATAATAAAACATAATTAATTATTGTAAATAATAAAATAATATAATTAATTTTTATAAATAATAAAAAATATAATTAATTATTATAAATAATAAAAATATAATTAATTAATATAAAGAATAAAAAATATAATTAATTATTGTAAATAAAAAATATAATTAATTATTATAAATAATAAATAAGTAAATTAATTATTATAAATAATAAATAAATAAATAAATTATTATAAATAATAAATAAATTAATTATTATAAATAATAAATAAATTAGTTATAAATAATAAAAAATTAAATTACTATGAATAATAAATAAATTAATAAATTAATTCATAATAAATAATGAATAATAAATTGTAAGTTAATTATTAATCATAAATAATAAATAATAAATTAATTATTATAAATAATAAATAATAAATTAATTATTATAAATAATAAATAATAAATTAATTATTATAAATAATAAATAAAAAAAAGTAGTTATAAATAATAAATTAATTAATTATTATAAATAATAAATTAATTAATTATTATAAATAATAAATAAATTAATTCTTATGAATAATAAATAAATTAATAAATTAATTCGTAATAAATAATGAATAATAAATTATAAGTTAATTATTAATAAACTAATTATTTAATTAGTATAAATTACAAATTAGTTATATTATTATCAAAAATACGATATAAAATAATAGTTTAAAAAATTTGATTTTCCAGACAGGCTTGAAGTATGGTATACCATAGCTTTTATAGAAGATGTTAGTAAAAGTATAACAGGTTTTAGTAGAAATCGACTACCATAGGGTAAATGTTTTCTACAGTTGGATGAACACGATGTATTTATTAAATGCTGGAAATCGAAAAAATATTCATACGTTCGTTGAATATTTCATACTATTATTGCAATAATATCCGTTAATTTTAACTAGATATCAAATTTGGAAATTGTTCTTTAGTGTTAATAATCAACAATTTAATCAAGTATAAAGCTAGTTTTGTCTCGTCGTGTATCCTACTTTATCTACAAATTTAGCTATTTCGTAGTTTCATAGCTTAATATATGGCCGACAATCCACATAAAATTTAGTACGACAATAATATAATTTAAAGTGAATAGTTTAGTCTAATCTTAAAGCTAGTTTTGTCTCTTCGCGCATGCCTCTTCATTTACGAATGTAACTATTTCTTAATTTCATAGGTTAGAATGGTTGGGGGCTTACAAATTGCCTAAAATTTAGCACGCCTTTAATCTAATTTAAAGCTTATACTTTAGTCAAGTTTAAAGCTAATTGTTCCAAGTCGCGTATCCCACTTTAACCCTAAATTTACCAAGTTAATAATTCCATAGACTTAAACGGTTGTGGGCTTTTAAAAGTCCTATTATATTTATAAAAGTTAGCACACCTTTAATGTAATTTTAAGTGAACAACTTAGTAAATTCAGAAGTAAATGAACCGAAGTTATCAGACTGCTATACTCTCCATGTTGGAGGCTTTTTCCTTATGAAGTTACATTTTTTGCCTCGAATTTGAAATTTTGCGCGCTCCTAGGCCGAAAAAGAAATCGTTTGAGTTTTTATGAAACCATATTTTATACATAGAAATAGCTGTACCCACAATTCCCAAGTGCAATTTATCGCGTCAAAAGACGGGGATGGAAATAAGCTTTTATTTGATTCGATTTGCTCATCATTTTCATAAGCAAAACGCCCTCCGATTCGGAGCGTTATTTCGATAACTTCGGTTCATTTACTTCTTTTTAAAGTCTAAAGCTAATATTGCATCGTCGCGTATCCCACTTCATCTTAAGATTTGGCTCTTTCATAATTCCACAATTGAAAACCGTTTGATTTCTTTCAAAGGCCTATAATCGTCCTAAAAATATACAGGCCAGCGCCGCCAACGGTTGTAAAATGAAGCGTTAGTGTGAAGGATTTCCAGCCAAGAAAGAGAAATTTTAAAAAATGAACGAAAAATTATAGAAGGCGTTTATATTTGACGCGTTATCGGGATTTTTGGAGGGGTGGGGGGTCGTAGGGATAGCTCTCTCTCATCAGCCTTATCGATTGTCGGTGACCTACTTGGGCCCAGTTTTCGCGTATTCAGAACTCCAACGTACTACAGTACCTTTGACAGCCAGGTCTCCCCCAAATTCTATTACATAAAACGTTGCCTCTACATTGGAGCACGTAGGCTTCCAAAAACTAAATCGGAATCCACAATTTTATCGTGTCAATAAAATACATTCCTATAGTCGTGGAGAAAAACGGCCCTTGACCCGCGACCAGAAGTGAATACATATCTTACTAAGTGTGGCAGTTGGTTCAAATATAAATACTTAATAATAGGGGCGTCTCTAGCGAGAAAAATAAGCAATATAACTTGAGAAATGTTGAAAGGGTCTTTGGCACGCGATCTTAAGTTTGTTTGTTGATATCTAGGGGCAACAAACGCAAGGTGAACGCAGCTAGCCTTTAAACACGCTAACGCAGTGTTGTGTACAAATTTCATTGGACGAACCTTTACGCTGAACGTTTTACGGGCGGGGGGACAATTTCTCAATTTTCCCCTTCTGACGGCAGCAGGCGCTAAAGCGTCTGACCAATGAAAACTGTACACAAGAAAATGTACGACTTTTGACGGGTTGCGTTCTCCTTGTGTGGGGTGTTGTGTTTGTTGCTCCTAGGTTGAAATAATTACTGATTGCTATGTGTAGAGTGACGTAGAACTGACGTAGCGCCTAACTAGATAAGAGCCTCTAGCTAAAAAAAGCACTGGACAAATTTTAAAACGTCCTTTGAACTACGACCATAAGTTAATCATTCCTTTCCGTAAGTGTGTCACATAGTCGAAATAATTACTAATAGGTTTTGTGTGTTGGAGGGACGTAGAATTGAGGTCATGCCCAAAACAGATAAGCTTGTCTTGCGAGAAGAATACGCGATTTAAAGGAAAATAACATGTCCCTATAGCAGGGAGTGTCCAATATTGGAACCCTTGGGCGGTGGGGTGACCAAAATACTAGAGGTTATATTCCCTTTAAATATAAATTATCACGCGTCGGTCTTACGCCGTGGCACGGCTTCCTGCATACGCTTACGATGACGACAATAGCTAGGAGGATTCAAGTAAACCTGCATGAGTGGTCGTCTCCCGTTTTAGGCGGGGCAGTAAAAAATTCACGGACATAACAAGTATCGCCATCTATCGTAGAACCTTTACACTTTTAATCGGCTTTTCGTCTGCTAGTTTTTCTATTCGCGTATTTGTAGCCCCGTGTTTTTAGTAGGAATAGACAATGAATTTTAATATTCGAAAACTAGCAGACGAATTTTTTCATTAGTTAGACGCTGCTGCGCCTGCTGCCGTCGGTAGGGGAAAATACGGAAATTGTCTCTCCCCCCGCCCGTAAAACGTTCAGCGTAAAGGCTCGTGACGCTCGTCCAATGAAATTTGTACACAACACTGCGTTAGCGTGCTTAAAGGCTAGCTGCGTTGTTTGTTGCTCCTAGATGGCCAGAGGTAGTATAGTCACGGCCAACTTTGTTCTCTCGCGCTAGAGCAGCCAACCCATTCGTCGAAATTCCGTGAGTAAAACATTTCCCCTTATAAACTGTACTATAACCTGTAGGAGTTCAGAGTCACACTCGTTTTTATTTTGGCTTCAATGCAAAAACTATTATAAAATTATATTCCGCTATGGGCGCTCAAACCATACACATATCTTTTGCTCATAGGTTAACATAGAAACTTCAACGAATGGGTTGGCCGTGGGTAGGTGGTAGGGGTCAGCCGGGTTGGCAGGATGGGCTCTTTTTATTCGCCAGGTAGCGTAGATTCTATTATTTTTCTCACTCGCCTGCTAGTGCTGAATACATGCGCCTTTAGGGAGGACCTTGATAGTCTTATGGTAGAACGTAATTATTAACTTATGCTACCATCAAGAGCCATTTGAATCTAAAATTGACGCTTTGCTTGCTTGAAACTGAACTATATTCCTTGAAACTCCGAACGCACGTGGGCTGGCGAAAGCTCTTCCGCCCACGCTTCGACGTGTCCAAATAGATATTTTGTTTAAGAGTTAATTGGCGTAGGTGTCCGGAGGCCAAAGGGGGCAATACCCGTGTTCCCTTCGACGGATTTCGACGTCACGTTTTCAGTCGCTATTTTGGGGTAAGTAGAGGATTGTTTTCACTAGCGCCAAATCCCCGTTAGGCGAACTACAACAGTTTAGCGTCGACGCAAAAACTCCACGTTAGGCCAAGTACAACAGTTTTGCGTCGACGCAAAAACTCCACGTTAGGCCTAGTACAACAGTTTTGCGTCCCGTCGACGCCGAGTTTTTCCGCCTAAAATCCGCCAAGTGAAAACCGGGCTTTAAGCCTAGTACAATAGTTTTGTGTCGACGCAAGAAATCCACGTTAGGCCTAGTACAACAGTTTTGCGTCCCGTCGACGCCGAGTTTTTCCGCCTAAAATCCGCCAAGTGAAAACCGGGCTTTAAGCCTAGTACAATAGTTTTGTGTCGACGCAAGAAATCCACGTTAGGCCAAGTACAATAGTTTTGCGTCAACGCAAGAAATCCACGTTAGGCCAAGTACAATAGTTTTGCGTCAACGCAAGAAATCCACGTTAGGCCAAGTACAATAGTTTTGCGTCGACGCCAAAAATTACCCGTTAGACCTAGTACAATAGTTTTGCGTCGACGCCAAAAATTCCCCGTTAGGCCTAGTACAATAGTTTTGCGTCGACGCCAAAAATTCCCCGTTAGGCCTAGTACAATAGTTTTGCGTCGACGCCAAAAATTCCCCGTTAGGCCTAGTACAATAGTTTTGCGTCGACGCCAAAAATTCCCCGTTAGGCCTAGTACAATAGTTTTGCGTCGACGCAAAAATTCCCCGTTAGGCCTAGTACAATAGTTTTGCGTCGACGCCAAAAATTCCCCGTTAGGCCTAGTACAACAGTATTGCGTCGACGCTAAAAATTCCCCGTTAGGCCTAGTACAACAGTTTTGCGTCGACGCAAAAACTCCACGTTAGGCCTAGTACAACAGTTTTGCGTCCCGTCGACGCCGAGTTTTTCCGCCTAAAATCCGCCAAGTGAAAACCGGGCTTTAAGCCTAGTACAATAGTTTTGTGTCGACGCAAGAAATCCACGTTAGGCCAAGTACAATAGTTTTGCGTCAACGCAAGAAATCCACGTTAGGCCAAGTACAATAGTTTTGCGTCAACGCAAGAAATCCACGTTAGGCCAAGTACAATAGTTTTGCGTCGACGCCAAAAATTCCCCGTTAGGCCTAGTACAATAGTTTTGCGTCGACGCCAAAAATTCCCCGTTAGGCCTAGTACAATAGTTTTGCGTCGACGCCAAAAATTCCCCGTTAGGCCTAGTACAATAGTTTTGCGTCGACGCCAAAAATTCCCCGTTAGGCCTAGTACAATAGTTTTGCGTCGACGCCAAAAATTCCCCGTTAGGCCTAGTACAATAGTTTTGCGTCGACGCAAAAATTCCCCGTTAGGCCTAGTACAATAGTTTTGCGTCGACGCCAAAAATTCCCCGTTAGGCCTAGTACAACAGTATTGCGTCGACGCTAAAAATTCCCCGTTAGGCCTAGTACAACAGTTTTGCGTCGACGCTAAAAATTCCCCGTTAGGCCTAGTACAACAGTTTTGCGTCGACGCTAAAAATTCCCCGTTAGGCCTAGTACAACAGTTTTGCGTCGACGCTAAAAATTCCCCGTTAGGCCTAGTACAATAGTTTTGCGTCGACGCAAGAAATCCAAGTTAGGCCAAGTACAATAGTTTTGCGTCGACGCAAGAAATCCACGTTAGGCCAAGTACAATAGTTTTGCGTCGACGCAAGAAATCCACGTTAGGCCAAGTACAATAGTTTTGCGTCGACGCAAGAAATCCACGTTAGGCCTAGTACAATAGTTTTGCGTCGACGCAAAAATTCCCCGTTAGGCCTAGTACAATAGTTTTGCGTCGACGCCAAAAATTCCCCGTTAGGCCTAGTACAATAGTTTTGCGTCGACGCCAAAAATTCCCCGTTAGGCCTAGTACAATAGTTTTGCGTCGACGCCAAAAATTCCCCGTTAGGCCTAGTACAATAGTTTTGCGTCGACGCCAAAAATTCCCCGTTAGGCCTAGTACAATAGTTTTGCGTCCCGTCGACGCCAAAAATTCCCCGTTAGGCCTAGTACAATAGTTTTGCGTCCCGTCGACGCCGAGTTTTTCCGCCTAAAATCCGCCAAGTGAAAACCGGGCTTTAGGCCTAGTACAATAGTTTTGTGTCGACGCAAGAAATCCACGTTAGGCCAAGTACAATAGTTTTGCGTCGACGCAAGAAATCCACGTTAGGCCAAGTACAATAGTTTTGCGTCGACGCAAAAAATCCACGTTAGGCCTAGTACAATAGTTTTGCGTCGACGCAAAAATTCCCCGTTAGGCCTAGTACAATAGTTTTGCGTCGACACCAAAAATTCCCCGTTAGGCCTAGTACAATAGTTTTGCGTCGACGCCAAAAATTCCCCGTTAGGCCTAGTACAATAGTTTTGCGTCCCGTCGACGCCGAGTTTTTCCGCCTAAAATCCGCCAAGTGAAAACCGGGCTTTAGGCCTAGTACAATAGTTTTGTGTCGACGCAAGAAATCCACGTTAGGCCTAGTACAATAGTTTTGCGTCGACGCAAAAATTCCCCGTTAGGCCTAGTACAATAGTTTTGCGTCGACGCCAAAAATTCCCCGTTAGGCCTAGTACAATAGTTTTGCGTCGACGCCAAAAATTCCCCGTTAGGCCTAGTACAATAGTTTTGCGTCCCGTCGACGCCGAGTTTTTCCGCCTAAAATCCGCCAAGTGAAAACCGGGCTTTAGGCCTAGTACAATAGTTTTGTGTCGACGCAAGAAATCCACGTTAGGCCAAGTACAATAGTTTTGCGTCGACGCAAGAAATCCACGTTAGGCCAAGTCCAATAGTTTTGCGTCGACGCAAGAAATCCACGTTAGGCCTAGTACAATAGTTTTGCGTCGACGCAAAAATTCCCCGTTAGGCCTAGTACAATAGTTTTGCGTCGACGCCAAAAATTCCCCGTTAGGCCTAGTACAATAGTTTTGCGTCGACGCCAAAAATTCCCCGTTAGGCCTAGTACAATAGTTTTGCGTCGCCGCCAAAAATTCCCCGTTAGGCCTAGTACAACAGTATTGCGTCGACGCTAAAAATTCCCCGTTAGGCCTAGTACAACAGTTTTGCGTCGACGCTAAAAATTCCCCGTTAGGCCTAGTACAACAGTTTTGCGTCGACGCTAAAAATTCCCCGTTAGGCCTAGTACAATAGTTTTGCGTCGACGCTAAAAATTCCCCGTTAGGCCTAGTACAACAGTTTTGCGTCGACGCTAAAAATTCCCGTTAGGCCTAGTACAATAGTTTTGCGTCGACGCTAAAAATTCCCCGTTAGGCCTAGTACAATAGTTTTGCGTCGACGCTAAAAATTCTCCGTTAGGCCTAGTACAACAGTATTGCGTCGACGCTAAAAAATCTCCGTTAGGTCTAGTACAACAGTATTGCGTCGACGCTAAAAATTCTCCGTTAGGCCTAGTACAACAGTATTGCGTCGACGCTAAAAAATCTCCGTTAGGTCTAGTACAACAGTATTGCGTCGACGCTAAAAAATCTCCGTTAGGCCTAGTACAACAGTATTGCGTCGACGCTAAAAATTCCCCGTTAGGCCTAGTACAACAGTTTTGCGTCGACGCCAAAAATTCCCCGTTAGGCCTAGTACAACAGTTTTGCGTCGACGCCAAAAATTCCCCGTTAGACCTAGTACAACAGTTTTGCGTCGACGCCAAAAATTCCCCGTTAGGCCTAGTACAACAGTTTTGCGTCGACGCCAAAAATTCCCCGTTAGGCCTAGTACAACAGTTTTGCGTCGACGCCAAAAATTCCCCGTTAGGCCTAGTACAACAGTTTTGTGTCGACGCCAAAAATTCCCCGTTAGGCCTAGTACAATAATTTTATGTCGGAGTGAAAACGACCCTTTTGGCTGCACTTGTTAATATCAACTAATCAACAAAGTGGATTGTAAGATCTATTTCGTCGACTCGAATGAAAGCACCAAGTTGTGTCGAGTTTGGCAGACAATTTCACGGTGTCATGCCCATTAGGACACACCTAAGACAATTAATTACGCTAATTAAGGAGAACTTGATGCTTCGGTAAATGAACGGACAGCTCGATGCCTTGGGCCTAAATTGGTGCCTTGGGTATTAGCTTAGCTGATTATTATTATTATTATTACTAATTTGAATCTTATAATTACGTTTCTACGGATCCATTCGCGTGCATTTGAAAATATATCGAATTAAATATCGACAAAAATAAACCTAACACAAAGCGCCAAAATCGTTTGCGGCGATTGTGTGAACTTTCTATCAAAATTTCACGAGAAACCGTGGATTTAGTGCTCGGAATTGTTTATTTATTATCCACAAAATTTATTTAACAAAAGTTGGTAAAAATAATATAATTTTAACTTATTTAATTATGTTTTTTACGCAACCAACTATTTATTTGAATTAAAATGGTATTTATTTAAATAAATGTTTGTTTTGTTTAAATAATAGGATTATCCACTTTCGATTATTAAAACATTTTACAATTATTATTCAAATATTGGTTATTTAAATAAATATTATTTAAATATCGCCGAACTTATTTTATCCATGGATTTTAGGGCTTGTATTACTCTACCTGAGAATGTAACAATGCAAAACTATTTGTGTATTTATAAATAATTGTTCTGTATTAACATAAGTAACATAATACCGATAAGTATGGGAATTAAAAAATTATCATGGAACTGATTGTTACTTTTCATCCCTGGTTTAGTTCTCAGCATAGTATCTAAATATGCCCAAAGTGAAGTCGGAAAATTTTCCACGGAAAATGACCGAGGCCTTAATTCCGGAAAATTTTCCTTATTTTTCCGAAAATAATAAAAAAATGTTTTAATTTCATGATAAGTCTTAGTGGAGTAACTAGGAACTCCGCCCCCCCCCCCGTGAAAAACGACTCAAGGCCCTTTTAAATAGCACCGATTTTAATCATAAACGTTTGGGGGCCCCCTAGATCTCGGGGCCCGCCCGCGGCGCGGGGTCTGCGGGGGCACTATTTACGCCACTGATTAGTCTAATATTTCAAAAGTCAAAATTTATATATAGGGCACTCTGAATGTTTATTAGTCTAATATTGTTTGCAAATTTAAATAAAGCGGCATTTTCGCCTCATTTTTTCGAATTTGAATGTAAAACTGAACCTCTAGACTAGTTTAAACGGATAAACAATGTAACACTTTTAATGTTTTGTAGTTGTGTTTACTGATATTTGACATTTTATATCGATAAAAGGTTAAAAACCCTTAAAAAGTAATTTATGTTTAAATTTTCCACAAATCGGAAAATTTTCCGCATTTTATTTTTTCGGAAAATTAACAACCCAAGGACGATAATCTCAGTTCGGTTGCGAGTCCAAATCGGAGTTAAAACAATAGGAAGTGTCATACTTATCGTTTTACGTTACTTATGCTAATAATTTTGGAAAAATGGACCAGATTTCGAGTGAAATTTCCTCGAATATATTGGCTCGTGTGAATATGACTTAGGTTCTTTGATTTCTTAGTTGAATGAAATTAAACTATTGCCAATATTCGCGTAAGAGTAACCCTTTCAGTCGATGACTAAGACGAAAATGATGATGATTATTCGGTAAACACGGCTGGCATCGACGAAGCCTTGGCTCCCACCTTTTGCCACCCCCCCGTCATTTGTTACGCGAAGAGCAGGTGGATGCAAAACGTATTACGTCAATTTCAATTCTCCTCCTTCAGCCTGACAGTTCCGTTTCGAGCGGGGGAAAGGGGTAAAGTCGTCGTCTTAATCTGAACGCGCGCTCGTGTCGCTTCTGGGAAAGGCGTTAAGGTAAGAGGGGAAGGGGTTCAAGACTGAAATACGTAATGGTTATTTTCTATTGATCATAATTTGTACTTCCTTTGAGTCATCGCCAGCCACGGGTTCTGATTAGCGCGTCTGCGGCGTGGTTTTCCCACCCGCCACCAAGTCTGTCTTTATACTATTGTCCTCATTTCAGCGGTGAAAGTCGTCCCATGAAATTAATCAGTAGCGTCACTGGGAGGAGCCATTTTCCCTTTAAAAACAGCCTGCAACTGGTGTTAGCAAAGGTATACAGGGTGTTTCAAAAGGTGATGCAAAAATTTTAAAGAGTTGTAGGGGTGACTTGAGAAGTATGCCTGTTTTTTCCCCATTTTCCTACGATGAGTGAAAAGAGCACTAGAGAGCTTCAAAATGTGGCCTACAATATATTTTAATATTTATATATTTTTAATATATACAATATATATTTTAATATATACAATATATAATAATAATAATAATAATAATAATCAGCTAGGCTAATACCCAAGGCACCACCTTAGGCCCAAGTCATCTTGCGACTTTTAATGCCTTTAAACAGGTGGCCGGGTTACAATGCGTAGGAGGGTGGTGGCAAGCCCTTTGTGCCACGCGAGCCAACAGCTCCCTATATAAATTAATATATATAATATATAAATTAATATATACAATGTATATTTTAATATATACAATATATATTTTAATATGTAACAAACAAAATTTGACCAATCAGAAGCCGATAAATTGAAGGTTAATGAATTTAGTGTTTGATAATAACATAATCTGATTAGTTTTAATGTGACTAAATTAAATAAATATTGAATAGTTTACAACGGTTAAATTATGCCATCGTTGGCTACGATACATGCATTTATCATTTTTCGTTTTTTAATGGACACCCTGTATAATATGTATTTTAATATGTAACATATAAAGTATTCATAATATGTAACATATAAAGTATTCATAATATGTAACATATATAAAATCTATAATTTATGCTTGTAATTTTTTTAATTTATACGTATAAGCGTATTCTGCTTTATTGTTAATCCATCCCTAAAAATTTAATTGGCGGTTTTCAAACCGGTCTGAAATCACCGCCAAGGTAAACTTCAGGTTGGCCAAAAATAAGCACTTTTCCGAAATGATAAATTAATAAATAGCAAGATTACGTTGAAAGAACGTCGTAACTGACCATGTATTTTCGGCGCGAAAATTTTATTTTTCCCTTTAATAATAATAATTGCGCGCCAGAACATTTCGACAGGTGCTGTTTCGTTGCAATGTACGTGCAGTGCTATGAACGAAACGAATGGGCGGTTACGACTAGAAAGTGGGTTTTGATACACACCTATTTTACTTTCGTATCATGCAAAAGTTTTTATAATTTCATTTACTGTGTACAAAACATAAAGTCTAGACCAAGGGGTAAGACACTCTGCGAACTCGGTGTACACTGCAGTACCTTTGACATTGCTGAATGGAACTCGCGAACTCTTGAAAATATGCTAAATGCACGAACTCGGTGACAGATTATCTGAGACCGTCTTACCCCTCGGTCTAGACTGGGCTAGTTATTACCCATCCATGTCCTTTTGCATTTGCACGAAACAAGTTAATACTTATCCATGTCCTTTTGAATTTGCACGAAACAAGTTAATACTTATGCATGTCATTTTGCATTTGCACGAAACAAGTTAATACTTATCCATGTCCTTTTACATTTGCACGAAAGAAGTTAATGCCCATTCATGTCCTCTTGCATTCGCATGAAAGAAGTTAATACCCATGATCCATGTCCTTTTGCAGCTGCATGAAAGAAGTTAATACCCATCCATGTCCTTTTGCATTTGCATGAAAGAATTAATTGCCCATCCATGTCCTTTTGCATTTGCACGAAACAAGTTAATACTTATCCATGTCCTTTTACATTTGCACGAAACAAGTTAATACTTATGCATGTCCTTTTGCATTTGCACGAAACAAGTTATAACTTATCCATGTCCTTTTACATTTGCACGAAAGAAGTTAATGGCCATTCATGTCCTCTTGCATTCGCATGAAAGAAGTTAATACCCATGATCCATGTCCTTTTGCAGCTGGATGAAAGAAGTTAATACCCATCCATGTCCTTTTGCATTTGCATGAAAGAATTAATTGCCCATCCATGTCCTTTTGCATTTGCACGAAAGAAGTTAAAACCCATCCATGTCCTTTGCATTTGCACGAAAGAAGTTAATACCCATCCATGTCCTCTTGCATTCGCATGAAAGAACTTAATGCCCATCCATGTCCTTTTGCATTTGCATGAAAGAAGTTAATGCCCATCCACGTCCTTTTGCATTCGCACGAAAGAAGTTAATGCCCATCCATGTCCTTTTGCATTTGCATGCAATAAGTCCATCCATGCCCTTCCATATCCTGTTGAATTTGCACGAAAGAAGTTAATGCCTATCCATGTCCTCTTGCATTGGCATGACAGAAGTTAATGCCCATAAATATCCTTTTGCATTTGCATTAAAGAAGCTAATGTCCATCCATGTCCTCTTGCATTTGCATAAAAGAACTTAAAATACCCCCTTTAAAGAATAATTTAATAATAAAGCATAAATGAATACTCCCTATAAGAGCGATTAGGATAAATTAATTCATTAAAAATAAATATTCAGTAGGAAATACGATATATAGACATTTTCTTCAAAACTAAACTCAGTGCGACAACTTCAGAAACAGACGGTTCCTCGTTTCATAATTACATCAAGAATGTATGCATTTCTAGTTCGTCAGAATGGCTCTGTTGAGACGATATTTAGCGTGGCTTCCGATCCCCCTCATCGCAATCCAATATGCCCCCCCCTTCGTATTTAAAAAGATCGACCCAGCATCTAGTTGGTTCTTTACAACTGACGTCTTTCGACGCGATTCAAACACACGCGGGTGACGTATTTCCTTCCCCCTCTCGTGTCCAGGGGGAAAAGCAGACCAGGGTGCCCCTGGATCGTCACGATAGAGTCACTCTCCCCAAGTGTAAAATAAATACATTCTTGATTTTATTTTATCGTGGATGCGGATAAGACAAAATTTATGATTGCATTTAATCAGTATATAGTAGAAGACGATAATAAAAATATTTGTCGGAAAAGACTGTGTATGCGGTGCTCTTACGATCTTGGGCTCTGTAATCCTTGGGAGTACACCGATAACACCAGAGGACGATTATCGCCTAGAGGGCCTCCGGGTTGCCTGCTGCTCCAATAGTTTTTATTCCCGCACATCGTAGATGGCGCCGGAATTATATTATGATAAAAGGACCAATTTCATAAATTTCGTTGTTAGTTGACACCCGAGACACCATTGCCCATGGATATCTGCAAACTGGTTCCCAGGGGCATTGATGCAGAGTATACAAAGGGATTCGTCGCTGTATGTTCTAGGAATATGTGCTCTTCTATATGGTGGGGCCAGATGTTAAACATAAAAGAATAATTTAACTATTATATTTTAATTATTACTAAATTAAAATTGAAAATTAAATTAATATTAAATTAAAATTAAAAATTAAATTATTATTTAATTAAAATTAATAATTAGAATAATATTAAATTAAAATTAAGAATTAAAATAATATTATATTAAAATTAAGAATTAAAATAATATTAAATTAAAATTTAGAATTATAACAATATTAAATTTAAATTAAGAATTAGAATAATGTTAAATTATAATTAAGAATGAAGATAATATTAACTGAAAATTTAGAATTAAAATAATATTAAAATTAAGAATTAAAATAATATTAAAATTCAGAATTAAAATAATATTAAAATTCCAAATTAAAATAATATTAAAATTCCAAATTAAAATAATATTAAAATTCCGAATTAAAATAATATTAAAATTCCAAATTAAAATAATATTAAAATTCCGAATTAAAATAATATTATAATTGAATTAAAATAACATTTAAGCGCCGTACTAATTTTGTTTTTTGGCAACTTGTTTATGAGTGCTTTTTTTATGACGTGGACGTCGATGGTGCGGGGTGAAATCAACGAAGATAGCTACGAAAGCAATATGTATTTTTCGGTACTTATAGTTCGGATAAGACACACGAGCAAAACGTATGTCACCACCGACTCACTGTTCGTTATCAACGAACCCCAATTCATACGTTCGATCCGAGGTCCAAGTTTGACGAAGCGAATGATTAAACACACTCTATCTATATTACAATTTGCTCAATTTAAAAGCGCTGCTTATTATCAGCTGGCTGATATCGGTTCAAAAGGTCAAGCAGATCCCCTACACTTTGCATCTTGCAAAACTTATGGGCTGATAAAACCTGATATAGTTGCCAGTGAGGCTTATGCTTTTCATTTCATATTTACGTAACATAGTCAAGAATATTTAGTTAAACACTTAATATTTTTCGCTGATTTCCAAAAATGTAATATTTTCTAGTTAATTCCCTAAAATTTAATATTTATCTACGTTTCCCAAAAAAATTTATATTTATCTACCATTGACCAAAAATTTATATTTTTCTACGATTGACAAAAATGTATATTTATCTACGATTGGCAAAACATTTATTCCTATGATACCTAAAACTTTAATAACTTCTCGTTCATTCCCAAAAAAACTCGACTTTTCCCAAAAAATTAATATTTTCTACCCAGAATTCGATAAATATATTTTATTCAGAAAATTGATTTCTTTAAATATATTTTATTCAGAAAATTGATTTTTTTAAATTTATTTTATTCAGAAAATTGATTTTTTTAAATATATTTTATTCAGAAAATTGATTTTTTTAAATATATTTTATTCAGAAAATTGATTTTTTTAAATATATTTTATTCCGAAAATTGATAAATTTAAATATATTTTATTCAGAAAATTGATAAATTTAAATATATTTTATTCAGAAAATTTATAAATTTTAACATTTTCTATACATCAAATCGATAAATTTTAATATTTTCTGTACATCAAATCGATAAATTTTAATATTTTCTATACATCAAATCGATAAATTTTAATATTTTCTGTACATCAAATCGTCAGATTTTATTATTTTATCTGCGATTCTCAAAAACTTAAAATATTGTCTCTACGATTTCAATAATTTAAATGTGTTCTGTACGATCTCAAAAAATAAAATATTTTCTGTATGATTCTCAAAAAATAAAATATGTTATGTATGATTCTCAAAAATTAAAATATTTACTCGACGATTCTCAAAATATTTACTGTTTCTTTTAAATGTTATCAAGTGCTTTGCACTCTCTAAAACATTAATTGAAAATCCCATTAATTGATAAATTAATTATAAAACAGTTCGATTTAAGTGTAAACACAATTAGTTAAATAAACGGTACATTTCGATAGAAAAAAATGTTATTTAAATATTAAATTGCACAGTAGGTGCACGTTGACTTGAACTATCAGCGGCGAAATAAAAACACATTTTTCAACACATGCATCCCAACCTGAATATCATAGCTCGTCGGATCATTATTGTGTTATCGAATACACCTGCACTACATATCGAGGCAGATGGTCTTGTTTTCACCGATGCTTCTACCTTCGTTTACCTTTGCGTTCCAGATAACAGCGTTCCAAAACGACGCGTACCAAAATGCCAAAAAGTCCCGCATTTTCAAATGCGAACGAAACTCGTTCTTAGTTTAAAAATATCGTAACTCAAATATATTTTATTGTAAAACATTTTCTAATGTAAAATAGATTCGAATTTTAAGTAATTCACCCCATTTTACCGTACGAACAAAATAATTTCCGCTATTAAGAGATGACTTAGGCCTAAGGTGGTGCCTTGGGTATTAGCCTAGCTTTTTTTATCAGGTTATCAGGTATATTTTGTTTTTGAAATATTTCGGTTTAAAAATATCGTAATTCTGATTCTTTTTAAGTTACGATATTTTTAGTTGGTATATTTAATTTTATAGTAACTTGTAGATACGACTTCATTTATTTGGATGATGTTTGTAGTAGTTTCAAGCCACTAAATTATTGAAGACAAATTTCAAAGTGAAAATATATTTTCATAATAAATTTTCATTTTTAGGTTATTTATGTAACTGGAAATGGTTGATTAACTCTTTTAAACATTTAAAACGTGTAAGTTATAAATTTATTGGGAATTCTGAATCTGTGAAAAGGCTTCGAAACTTCAAGGATTATTTTTTCAAAACTTAGTTTTTCAAGTTACGACGTTTTTAAACTCAAATATCTCATTCATGTACACATTGGCAAAGCGGCTACGTTTGGCAGCGGAACAATGGCCCATTCGCACACGGAATTAAGTTGGCCAAGTAATTAAGTTGAAAACTACACGTGTATTCTGAACGATCAGGGGCTAACCTGAAAATCACTCATTGTCGTATCGAGTTGACTGAACTGTTAGGTAACCGAGGAGTAGAAAATTATTCAGTTACCGTACAGTTGTAAAATGGGATGAGGCCTGGTCGGTGACTCAATCGAAAGGTTACTAACATAAATATTAACGAGAAATAGAATTAGAGAAATGCATTAACGAAATAAATGATTAAAACACAAAAATGTTACCAACGTTTTGGTATTTAAAAAACATGATTTATTACTTTTAAATTATATTTTGACATTATAATTGAAATTTTAATTTATTTAATGGCAGCCCCAAATATATGTAAGTTTTCCATCATACGTGTATCATTATCTTCTATAAATGTGACACGAAATAGTTACTGTTACTAACATAAGTAACATAATAATAATCTATTTGACACTTACGTTGAATTTTTTCTTACTTCCATATTATTTTGCCATTGGTAATTAATAGAAAAATCAGCAAATCCCTAATTTATAAATTGAATAGTTTTTCTGGGTTTATTGGCGTTTATAATGACGTTTCATAAGTGTACCAGCTATTCGGAAATAGTTCCTGACATCTACCGCCTTAATCGATACTTCGTAGCTAAATTTTAAATTATCTGGCAGCTCTGTTTCTCCGCAACTAAAATGAGGAATGTTTGAATTATGGCTCTGCATTTTAGCTTTTCCAGAGCTGTTCGTGAAGAGTTTTCACACGTCACTATTGCTATTTCAGAGCAGTTCCTCAAGAGGTTTCACACTATACTGTTGCAATTTCAGAGCAGTTCGTGAAGAGATTGGCGTACTCTACTGGTGCAATTTCAGAGCAGTTCGTGATGAGATTGTCGTACTATACTGGTGCAATTTCAGAGCAGTTCATGAAGAGATTGTCGTACTCTACTGGTGCAATTTCAGAGCAGTTCGTGATGAGATTGTCGTACTCTACTGTTGCAATTTCAGAGCAGTTCGTGAAGAGATTGGCGTACTCTACTGTTGCAAAGAGATTGGCGTACTCTACTGTTGCAATTTCAGAGCAGTTCGCGATGGGATTGGCGTACTCTACTGGTGCAATTTCAGAGCAGTTCGCGATGGGATTGACGTACTCTACTGGTGCAATTTCAGAGCAGTTCGTGATGGGATTGGCGTACTCTACTGGTGCAATTTCAGAGCAATTCCTGGTGAGATTGTCGTACTCTATTGTTGCCATTTCAGAGCAGTTCGTGATGAGATTGGCATACTCTACTGTTGCAAAGAGATTGGCGTACTCAACTGTTGCAATTTCAGAGCAGTTCGTGGAGAGATTGGCGTACTCTACTCTTGCAATTTCAGAGCAGTTCGTGGTGAGATTGGCGTACCCTACTGTTGCAAAGAGATTGGCGTACTCAACTGTTGCAATTTCAGAGCAGTTCGTGAAGAGATATGCGTACTATACTGTTGCAATTTCAGAGCAGTTCGTGAAGAGATTGGCGTAGTCTACTGGTGCAATTTCAGAGCAGCTCGTAATGGGATTGGCGTACTCTACTGTTGCAATTTCAGAGCAGTTCGTGATGGGATTGGCGTACTCTACTGGTGCAATTTCAGAGCAATTCCTGGTGAGATTGTCGTACTCTATTGTTGCCATTTCAGAGCAGTTCGTGATGAGATTGGCATACTCTACTGTTGCAAAGAGATTGGCGTACTCAACTGTTGCAATTTCAGAGCAGTTCGTGGAGAGATTGGCGTACTCTACTCTTGCAATTTCAGAGCAGTTCGTGGTGAGATTGGCGTACCCTACTGTTGCAAAGAGATTGGCGTACTCAACTGTTGCAATTTCAGAGCAGTTCGTGAAGAGATATGCGTACTATACTGTTGCAATTTCAGAGCAGTTCGTGAAGAGATTGGCGTAGTCTACTGGTGCAATTTCAGAGCAGCTCGTAATGGGATTGGCGTACTCTACTGTTGCAATTTCAGAGCAGTTCGTGAAGAGATTGGCGTACTCTACTGGTGCAATTTCAGAGCAGCTCGTGATGGGATTGGCGTATTATACTGTTGCAATTTCAGAGCAGTTCGTGAAGAGATTGGCGTACTCTACTGGTGCAATTTCAGAGCAGCTCGTGATGGGATTGGCGTACTATACTGTTGCAATTTCAGAGCAGCTCGTGAAGAGATTGGCGTACTCTACTGGTGCAATTTCAGAGCAGCTCGTGATGGGATTGGCGTACTATACTGTTGCAATTTCAGAGCAGCTCGTGAAGAGATTGGCGTACTCTACTGGTGCAATTTCAGAGCAGCTCGTGATGGGATTGGCGTACTATACTGTTGCAATTTCAGAGCAGCTCGTGAAGAGATTGGCGTACTCTACTGGTGCAATTTCAGAGCAGCTCGTGATGGGATTGGCGTACTATACTGTTGCAATTTCAGAGCAGCTCGTGAAGAGATTGGCGTACTCTACTGTTGCAATTTCAGGGCAGTTCGTGAAGAGATTGGCGTACTCTACTGGTGCAATTTCACTGGTGACGGGGGGGGGGAGAATCTAGACCAATGTCATTCTCCCTAATTATAAATAAATTTGGGGTTTGCTCGTTGCGTCAAACTTTCAAAGTCATACGTCTTATCTAAGTCCTGCCTTGAAACTACCGCCACAACATTATTCACGTCACAGATCACGTGAACACCATTGGCGTCTTAATGTCATGGTCGACCTAAACTCGTTACCATGGCAACGAAAACAGGTGACATCAGCGATCGAACACATCACATTACCCCACTAACAAAATACAAAGATACACAGTCCCTACAAGAAAGTGGGAAGCGAGTACAAATTACCGGGGCCCACGCAGCTTAGGGCCCGTCTTTGAAGAAATGAGATATACTACTTCCGGGTTTCTCTCCGAAGAAGTATAACTATCTCCAGTAGTAACTATTATCTTGGGGGCCCAAATTTATATTTTACCGGGGCCCGGGCCCGCTCTCGGTGGTTCCTGAAGGTACAGTGCTGCCCGTAATGTTTACGTGTTCAAAATGGCAGCGTCCACGTTTTGGCGCGAAAAAAAGGCCTATATCTCTATTAAGCGGAATCCCCTCCCTCCGGCCATCCAGCGGGGGACCTCGCATTGCACTATTTTGGACCTTTGCCAACTACTCCGATTTGGAGCACGTACAGAGAGTCCCTAGTGGCTCACCTGACGGTACCAAGCAGGCCGAAAGAAGGGGTAGAGTTTATCGGGTCGAAAATAAGCCTTCTATCTTGGGCGACCGGATATTCCAGACGTCGAAGGATAAAGGAAGCACCCACGCGCGAGACCACGTATTCCTAAAATTACGCCAAGGGGGGACGAAAAGGGGGTCGCCAGACCACGTCGCCACCTCGAAGCAAAAACCAAGTAACACTAGTTGTGTAGTTTCCGCTCTTAGAAGATTTTTTATCATTCTGAAATAGACCTCTGATAGTAGACATGGCAATTGCAAATAGCACAGTTTATAAGGCACTAGGATAAATTATTCCCGTAAGTTTGATTATTAGGTTCTCTACAACGACTACGTATTTTTGGTGGACTTCAAAGTAAAGTTATTAGTCGATATGCGTTGTGTCGTCATAGTTAGCCCCTAAAGGATAATTTATTATTTTAAGTGACGTATTTTTTACGCTAGTGACGCTTGTCTTATTTAATAATAAATAATAATAATAATAATCAATAATAATAATAATCAGCTAGGCTAATACCGAGCGGCTAATAGTCTTAGTCGATAATTCAAAATAACGGTCAAAAACGCCGCCGATTAGTTTAGAAAATATTTTCGGCGGCGTAATCGTCGGCCATTTTCGGTATGGAGATACAGGCCGGAAGGCAGGCAAGGCTGCCAGATTTCAATAGACCGAAAACGGCCAACTCTCTTAAATATTTTCGTTTTCAAAACGAAAATTTTGCGGCGTAGCTATCGACTAAGACTATAATTATTGCGATTAAAGCCCAGTTCACACTATACAATTAATTGGGCCACTTAAATGTATCCAACTAATTGTAAACAAGAAAATTGCATAGTGTGAACAGAAATAGTTGGAACCATTGTTACAATATTTCTGATCACACTATACAATTTTCTTCCTTACAATTAATTGGATACAATTAAGTGGCCCAAGTGCGAACGGGGCTTAACTGACATTTATAAACTTATACTTTTAAGAAAGTTTATTTTCCCCGGTAGAGGCGCTTATCTGTTAGGGTATAACGTCAATAACATGTCACTCCATTCATAGCTATCAGTAATTACATCGACTAGCTGACGTAATTATAAATATAGGGTCTTTGCTCGAAGAACGATTCAACAATTCTCCAATCCAGTTGCTTATTTTTATCGGGGGGGAAGATAATCTTTTTGTATGACGTCACTTCCGCGTCACTCCGTACATAACTACCAGTAACTAAGGCTAACTGACACACTTCGTATAATTATAAACTCACGCTATGCCCTACTTTATTTGAAATCAATATTTATAAAAATATCCGCTTAAAAACAGTTACGTTGATTTTGCTTTCAGGAAACGACGTGGTCCTAAAATTACGCGAAGTGTGAGGGGGAAGGGAAAGAGTGGGGAGGGGAAAGAGAGGGGGGAAGAGGGGGGTGTTCGGGGTGACACGAGAAAGAAAATGGCGGACAACGTCTTTTAGGAGCGCGCACGCGCCGATCGATTCCCGCCAAAATTTTATTTTATTTTTAGGCCCGTGAATATTTTCGGTGATCTGTCGGCCGGGGTTTGCCATGGCGACGTGAGAGGCGAAGACTTATATTTAGATCCATTCCTCCATCATCCTCGTCGGCAGATGCACTTTGACAACGATACGCCTTACGTAACCATCCATTCTTCGCTGATTGAGACAGGAAAAACTCATTTCTTTTCGAGGTTCTGGATTGTATCAGAAAGTGGCGTTGCCAGAACGTTGTCAAGGGGGAAAGAATTCTGAGTAAGGGGGCGGGGGTCGAGCATATAACACAGTTCTTTCAGATTAAATTTCCTGCCATTCACAGAATTTTCCCATGACTTTTTAAAGACAAATTTCTAAACCTATATTTTAGTAAACGATAAAAGTATGTTGTCAATTCACAACCTAATTTGAATTCGTTTATTTTTACCTGACGTTTTTTTTAGTTGATAAAAATTCCCTAACTTTTCCCTCAAATTTAGAACCAATTTCAAATTAACTGACTTTTACCTGAATTTTAGAACCATTTTCAAATTCACTGACTTTTACCTGAATTTTAGAACCATTTTCAAATTCACTGACTTTTACCTGAATTTTAGAACCATTTTCAAATTCACTGACTTTTACCTGAATTTTAGAACCATTTTCAAATTCACTGACTTTTACCTGAATTTTAGAACCATTTTCAAATTCACTGACTTTTACCTGAATTTTAGAACCATTTTCAAATTCACTGACTTTTACCTGAATTTTAGAACCATTTTCAAATTCACTGAATTTTAGAATTATTTTCAAATTTACTGAAATTTAGAATTATTTTCAAAATTTACTGAATTTTAGAATTATTTTCAAATTCACAGACTTTTACCTGAATTTTAGAACCATTTTCAAATCTTCGAATATTCCCTGGAATTTTAAACCCATTTTCAAATTCACTGTTTTTTCCAGATACTATAGCAACCCTGGCCAAGGGGGGGGGCATAAAACCCCCTTGTCTAAGCCACTGGCATCAGAGGCAAAACATTATTGGATATGAAGTCAGCATAATTCAATAATCCTTTAAATAGTCACCCATTGAATAATATATAAACAGTCGCTCAATGTCTAACGTAAACAAACCGATTTTGTTTTAAAGTAAGTTTGTAAGTAACATAATAGCTATAAGTATGCCATTTTTTCTTACTAACTCCTTTCTTCACGAAAGACAAATTACTAGGATTAGAAAATTCATATTTTGCGGTGTGACTTAGAGCAAACGTCATACGCAAAAAATAAGCCCTTCTAGCCAGAAAAATATGCAACTTAAAACAAATTTTAGCGTGCTTCTCCAACGCGTGTACTACTTTACTATCTCCACGAGGCAAAGAACGCGAATTAGCTAGTTAATGATTTAGTCCGAAGTCCACCAAAAATAGACCCGTGTACAATCAATAATTTACTATTTATTTATTTAGTTTTGGCCTAAAACCTGAAAAGTTAACTGACGCGATTAGGTTCACGCGGTCAATACCAGGTGGCACTATTTCAATATTTTCTGACGTCACTGTGAAGAAAGAATGTAGTCGAACAAAGTGTCGTACTTCAGGTTCAACGTTACTTATGTTATTATCGAGAACGAGGAACTTACACTCCTGCTGCATTATTCAACGTTATCGGTCGATTTCTTTGGCCGAAGCTTAGGATTAACCTCTGACCTTTAACCCGGCGCCTTTATTACGACCGCGGGGGAGGAATGTTTTCATTAATAAAAAAACGAGCTATATTTTTGTGGACTCTAGGCTAGCCCATCAAGCAAAGGCTTAGCCTACAGGCGCCACCGCTACTTGGGAGCAGCACTCCAGGCACGAAAGACTCAATTCAGTCATAAGGACGGGCGACTCTTTACATTGTGTTTCAAAAGGTTATGCAAAATGTGAAGGAGTTGTAGGGGTGGGTTGAGAAGTATGCCTGTTTTTTCCCCATTTTCCTACGATGAGTTAAAAGAGCGCCAGAGGGCTTCAAAGTGTGGCCTACTAGCCCCTGGAAGTAGGCTGCAACGAGCGCAAAACCAAGCAGCGGGGAAACGCGAACATTAAGGTTTGGGTTCGTGTGATACGTAAAAAAGGACTTTGTAAACAAATCGAGGTAACCAGCGTACAAAAGTAAACTTTAACAGTATTTAAAGTCCCTGCTGTTTGGTTTTGCGCTTGTTGCAGCCTACTTCCAGGGGCTAGTAGGCCACACTTTGAAGCTCTCTGGCGCTCTTTTAACTGGGGAAACAAACTGGCATACTTCTAAACTCACCCCCTACAACTCTTTCAAATTTTTGCATATCCTTTTGAAACATCCTGTATACCAATAGGGACTTGGCGGTACTACGTCACAGTTTTTTTTCAATAGTTTTTATCGTAGGGAGAAAAATGTTATCACAATGGCGGCCATGGCCAAAGCTACGGAGTGCCAAGTCTCTATTGGCAGACTGGAATTTCCGGTTGCGAAGCTAGCGCCACCTGTGATCCCGTGTGCATCGTATAAATGTTTTTATTTATATTATAATTATATTGAATTATCAAGCATTGCTCACATTAGTAAGCTCCCTTAATTAAAATCAAATCAGTCTGATATCTCATTTGTTCCCGAAAAAGGAAGTTATCACACGCGTTTTAAGCGTACGCCGGTGACGTAATTGGTCCCCTCCGTGGCGGGGGTAATTCGACCATATGATATCTCAACATAGTGATTATCCATTAGTATAAATAAATATATTATTGGTATTCTTTCCAAAATCCAAAATTTTTCGAACAAAATAAAAATAGTTTTCATTCCATGATTAGTCTAATATATTGTTTGCAAATTTAAATAAAGCGGAATTTTCGCCTAATTTTTTCGAATCTAAAAGTAAAACTAAACCTCTAGACTAGTTCAAACTGATTAACAATGTAACACTACTAATGTTTTCTAGTATGTTTACTGATTTTAGACATTTTACATCGATAAAAAGTTAAAAACCTTAAAAACCCTTAAAAAGTAATTTATGTTTAATTTTTTTATTTTTCTGCATTTTATTTTTCCGGAAAATTAACAACACTATTTAAACACATTTTAATTATATTTCTGTTTTCAATTTAAATTTGAATCAATTTAATAAAATTATGTTATTAATAGAAAATGATTTAGTCCGAACCAATGACATCTCCACTCGTTGATTTTTAAATTTTATTTGCAGTACCAAAGGTGACGCTATCTCCGTAGCAGGAAATTCCATTCTGACGATTTGCATACCTTAGACTAACAAAAAAAGGACTGGTCACACAATGCGTTTCCAAATGGCAACGTGTTGCAAGCCCCCTCTCGCGGCAGAGGTGTTAAATATATATATTCAGATGTCATGGGTCAGAACTAATATCTGGTTAGTGAAATTTCAAACAATTTCTAGTGTTATAATTGATCCAGACAGATACGTTAAAAACTTTAATAATGTAAATTTAATAATTCGTTATATCAAATATAAGGATCAAATTTTACGTTTTGATGGCATAAACGTAATTTTATTTGAGTAGAGAAGTTGCCGAAAGTCGCCACTAGGGCTCTGCTCTAAGCTAACTTAGCTTCAATTAAACCTTTCTATCAATTCCTAGCTAAACAGGCCAACACTTTCAAAGAGACAACATAACTTACTTCAGTAGGACTCGCAAACTTATGTATTCTTTGGTTTAAAAAATTCTGCATATGCTTATTCCTATTTGATTCGTATATTTGGAAGCGTCACCTATAAAGTCGATTTTAAAAATATAGCTAAAGTAGTCTACTAATATATTTCAAAATATAGTAAATCCATAACTGAATTATTTACAAAATCAATGAGATATAGTTAATTAACTATTTATAATGGTTTGTATAAAACTATAACCGTTAAATGAGTAGGATTTTGATCAAAAATCCACTATTTATTCACACCTCTAGGTTGGCAGGTTTGCCAGAGAATCCTTTTTTCCCTGGTTCATGAAAAATTGGGCCAAACCTTCTGCCTCTCTATACATAAAAGCAAATAACCACGTAAGTTGTATTTTATAGAATGGTCTATTGACTGTACTGTCCCTTAATGGTTGGTCGAAGTGTTGCCTATCCTTGTGACTGAGTTTCCGTCGTATCGAACGTAGAAAAAGAGTAGAATTCGTAAGCCTCGGCTCGTCTGTAATTTTCGCGTCTCTCTCGCGGTATGGAATAGAGAGAAAACAACGAAAGAGAGAGGAAGGTTTGGGGTCGGTTCTTCTGGGCTGCGGCGGCACTCGTGCACTAGTTTCGAGTCCGAGGAGAGCGCGCGCGTCTGCGTGCGTGTGCCACATTTCTAGGTCCGCGTGCTGGCGCCCATTAATTTCGTCCGGAACACGCCCTTTTCGGCAAAACAACGTCGCGTGCCACCTCACACCGCGGCTAACAATCACCTCGTTCCCCTCACCCCGATCCCTCTCAGCCTAAATTTCACCTGGAGGTCTTGTCTGGGGACCGTTTTGGTATGCAGGGTTGCCGGGCTTCAGAAATTCCGGCTGAATTTGGAGGGAAATTTTTGCGTCCTTTCTATTCTTTTGATTGCCGTTGAAATCTAGATAGGTTGTCCATTAGTAGACGTTATTAGCGTTTGACAGCCAGTTGCGTAGGGTGGTTTTATGGTTAATTTGTTTTGATGGATGATATAGAAAGTATAGAAGATTAATACTTGCATTTTATACTGTTTGGTGTTAAATTCGTGGCAACACAGAACAATTACCACGCCCAGAATAACTCATTTTCTCTAATTTGATAATAGCAGACGCTACCTCGGGAGAACGTGGTGCCGCAGCGCCACCTAGACGCGAATTCTTAATTTTGCAAGCTTATAAAGGGTATTCTAATAGAGAAATCGCTTTTAAATAATACTCAAATTGAGATCTTACTTAAAATAAATAAAATAATAATTTATATCTCCACCCAGATTTTATAATTTTTTCCCTTTATTTTCTGAGTACTCTACAGACCTTTAAATTAGCTTTCTCATTTTTCATAGAGTCACGTAATATCCAAAACAATAAATTAATAAACTGGTAGATTTTCGTCTGCTAAGCCGACGGATTTTCTGTTACGAAAAAATAACGTAATACAAAGCTTCTGTTTAGCAGACGAAAATCCCGCAGTTTATAAACTTCTCGCGTTGACCGCTACGTGGCTCTATGTAAGCTGAAAAATTAAATAAGACAGCGCCACGGGTGGACTCAATAGATCTTTATATAAAATCGTATTCAACTGACTTGTACCCCGCCGAACACTGCTGCCAGAACTTTGATGACAGCTTAGGCAGTATAACGAAGAACATGTTGTAAGTCCAGTCGTGGTAGCACGAACTCTATATTGGACTTTGATTGGGATTTTATGGAAGCACCTATTGGAACTAGATTCTACCACAGTTTCAACCCGTCTTTTCCTAAAACCACTTTTTATTTATCATACAAAGGTACGGTAATAAAATACATTGCAGTATTTAATTGACGTAAAAGGAAGCATTATGGTTGAACCAAGAATGTATTTATTTATACTCAGGGAGAATGAATATGTCGAGACTATCGACGGACACATTGAGGCCCTAACCCCGTCACGCTAAGGGGGGGGAGGAAAAAAGGAGGGGGGTCTTATTTTTTGCGTTAATCGCGTAAAAAACCTAATTTTTAAAAACCAATGAGATTGCAGTATTATTTTATTTTATTAAAGCGGAGGAGCATACCGGGGCCCCCAACGGGTGGAACTGGAGAAACGCTAAAAATAATCTCGACATATTCATTCTCCCTGAGTATAAATAAATACATTCTCGGTTGAACATTGTCATTTTCGAACCCGCCACCTACATTCATAAATAGTAAATCGCCAAACTATTAACCATTCAACTTTAAGGCACAGAACTTGTAATAAACCTCGATTTAAATTTTCCAGCCCAATTTGGCGGTTTCCGTCCGCGAGTGTGCCATAATTAAGAGGAGCTGGCAGCCCCAGAGACGTTCAATTGCTGACGATCTTCGATCGGCCTCGCGAGCGAGCGAAACCTTTACGGAGACCATTTTTAGGTTACGTTTCCCTCCCTTACCCCCCCCCCCCCCGACCTCTTACGTCGAGCCTTTTCCAGCCGTTTTTGTTTATAATGAAAAATTAAACAGGAAAGGACGAGGCAAAGTCTTTCAACAACACGTTACAACCTTTGCTTGGAATTCACCCAACGCACCCCTTTCACTGTTTTGCTCGGCTAACTAGTTCAACGAAGCTAAATATAGGAGGCATAAACAGAGAAACCTAGCCAATACAGATGAGGCTTAGAAATAAGGACAATTTCACGCCACTAGGCCTTAGCACCAGTGACCGTTGCATTTTAAATGGCCAAAGAGTCGTTTGAATGTTGAGAGTCATTTGAATTTTGAGAGTCTTTTGAATTTTGATAGTAGGGAATCGCGTCTTTTTAAAAATTTAAAGGAAATGTACGTCTGAGTCACGGGAAATTCGGGCCGTATTTATTGAACGATTCCGTGAACCTTTAAACGTAGTATGAACTTAATGGGAATCAACGAATTTAAAATTTCGTCCACAAGGTTTAACGGGGGTTAGGGGTATATTTTTATTCCCTTTAACTGATCTATCAGTAAAATATCCTTGGTAGAAATCCATTATTAAACTGGTCCAAAAACTATAAAGTTATTAATTTACTGGAAACTATCTTTTGGATTTTTAACAGAGCAATTTAAAGCAAGATATGGACTAAAGTTAAGATGAATTCCGTTATAACAATTACATAATGGTTTCTATTACATAAAACCATATGTAACATAATTACTCATAAGTTTGCCTCTGTTTAACATCTCTGTATTAAAAATTTAAATGAGACCTTAATTGTTTCACAGCCACGAAAGAAAATACGGACTAACGTCGCGTAAAACTGGTTTTAACTTCCTTCCCTCCCCACCAGAACTAGTTTTGATGACGATAAAACCGTCATCGACTGGGAAGTGACGTCAATTACGTCATATCCTTGCAACAACGTCTCATTGAGAAAAAGTTATTTCTGGCACACTTATGAATAATTATGAGTGGTAGCGTGGGCCATTGTCGCCCGGGGCGGAATCATAATTCCAAGGAGGATAGGAAGAGAGGCGAAGTAGAAGGGATGAACGCGCCAAAATCATCCTTGTATAAAGGGGCAATTTTGCCGCCCTTCTAATGATGGCGCCCGGGGCGGTCCGCCCCTACGCCCCCCCCCCTCGCTACGCCACTGGTAATTATGTTACATATGATAAAACGCATTACCAACAATTTAATGATGGTAACAGTTTATTAGTCTATCCTTCAAAAAGAATGCAACCAAGAACGTATGTATTTGACTAACAATTGTAAGTTGAGACGACTAATTCCACTGCCACATAGTCACGCTCAGGCCCGTACACAGCCGCCAAAACTCGGGGGCGCTCAAATTCTTTTTGAAGGTGCCAATACCTTGAGTAATTTTTTTATCCCCACCTATGAAATTAGTAAATATACTAATCCGGTTGTAGCCCTTAAATATCCGTCAAAACATTTTTGATAAGCTGGTTCAATATTTCTACAATTGAAAAGTTTTTCTGGTGCAGTTTGACGCGCGAAAGCAATTTTCAAAAACTTTAGTAAAATGGTTTCAAATATTTACTGATACTAGCTCTCTAGTAAAAGTAATTTTCCTTTTTGAATAATATACAAATATTTTAGATCATATTTTTCGGTAATTGAGCAATCGATTTTTTTTGGGTCAGTCGGATTGGGGATGCTCAAGTACTCATTTGGGGGCGCTGAGCATCCCCTGGCGCCCCCCCCCCCGTGTACGGGCCTGGTCACGCTCACGCTCCCTAAGGATAAATACATACATTTTGAGTGCAACAATTTCTTAAATGTCTCGAATAAAATGTTTATATATCCTATTTGGTTTTCCTGTTGCTGCAAAATTGTTAGTTTATCCGCACGAAATCGTGTGTGAAATATTACCTGTTTCGACCGAAATAAAACAGGTTTCTTTTATTACCAAATTTTGTCAAACAAGGTCCACTTTCTATAACCACATACTTCTAGTCTTCATGAATGACTTTTTTATTAGCCGAGCGAAGTGAGCTGGGACTATCTACAAAATATTTCGGTTTATCCTAACTCGATATCTACAAAATGGACTACATCCGTTAATTGATATATCTTTCTTTACTGTATACTATTTGCAGTAATTCTGTGTAGCTAGGATTCTCTAAAACATTTTAATAAATATAGAAATAAATAAATTACTTAGTTTAAAATAATTTATTTGAAATTGAATGAAAAAATCTTCAGTCTTAAAATCAACAAAATTCATGATTATAAACATTTTCTTTTAAATAGATGAGTTTGTATAAAATATTTTTTCAGTTTTAATAATACATTTCTTCAGTGTTTGTCTAAGATCAAAGTGTAGTAACTGCACGCATTAACAAAAACTACATTGTAGTATAAAATTGTTTTTGAAATTTAATAAAAAGGTCTTCAGTTTTTGGTTAAAAACGAAATATATCATCCTTTCATATTATAGAAAAATAGAAGAATTTTAAAATAACGTTCAAAGTGTATAACACTCTCGTATCACCAAAATAAATGACTTACAAGGAGACATCCCGAAGTGTAACCCACCGATTTTGTTCAAACTCGGGGGATTGGTAGACCTTCATGTAACTTGAAAAATCCTAAAGGGAATTTATTCAATGGGCAACCGTTTTGCCATGGCAACGAAAAATGTTTTTGGCAACAACAAATGGAAATTTTCCTATTGAAAATAACATGGGATTCTGACCGAATCCTAGGAACTCCCATGTGAAAAAATTTAACAAATTTCAAAAATGCCAAAAATGGAAAAAATAGATAAAAATTGACCAAAAAAAACATCAAAATTGATCAACTTTGGATCAATTTGAGGTCAAAATCCCATGTTATTTTCAATGGGAAAGTTTAATATTTTGTGTTGTCAAAAACATTATTCGTTGCCATGGCAAAACGGTTGCCCATTGAATAAATTCCCTTTAGGATTTTTCAAGTTACATGAAGGTCTACCAATCCCCCGAGTTTGAACAAAATCGGTGGGTTACACTTCGGGATGTCTCCTTGTTAGTATACAATGTGTTTTTAAATATAATAGTAAACTTTTTCGACGATTCGCTAATATCAAAATGTACTATTTATTCGTATAATGGCCACCGATAATATTAAACCGATTTTTTCAATATACACCCAATAAAATCCACTAAATCCTAGAAAAACAAAACTAGGTTTTCATTCGATAAAGAAGTACCATTATCCAAAGTAGACAATTTATCTATGGCACCGCTAAATTAAGTTGCGTACTAACGAGAACCGTATACAAAACTTGCCGGAAACTCAAAATAAAAAGAGAGCCAAAATAAAAGAAAACTGGAATCCGACTGATTACTCAATCTAATCACGTTTCCAGCCAAGTAAAAGTTTAGAAATAGATATCGCTTCGTTGTACCCGCTACGCGTTGGTCCTAAATCGAGGTGGGCGCGCGAAAACCCACACTTTTTCGGTGGGCCCGTTGTCTTCGAATGAAGAATAATGGAGGAATCCTGTCCAGACGTTGGTTGGGCTCTAATTTTTATATCAGTTAACAGCGCCCACTTAAACGAGGCTCTAGTAACAAGAATGTTCAAACTACTTACCAAGTGTTTTTCATTTTTATTCACCCGTTTTATTAGAATTAATTGGAAGTTTTTTTGCTAATGTCGAAACGAAACTTTAGTTCAATTGTCAACGAAAAACGTTTGCTAAATGTCAACCGAAAACGTAGCTAAGGCTTTAATCGTAGATTTAGCTAATCGTAAACTGAAATTTTGCTAAATGTTAAACGAAAATTGTAACTTTTCTACCGACCGAAAATTTATCTAAATAACAACTGAAAATTGTCACTTTTCTATCGACCGAAAATTTATCTAAATAACAACTGAAAATTGTCGCTTTTATATCGACCGAAAATTTATCTAAATAACAACTGAAAATTGTCACTTTTCTGTCGAACGAAATTTTTTCTAAATAACAACTGAAAATTGGTTAAGTATCAAACCAAAAATTTCCTCAATATCAAACAGAAAATTTACTAAATATCTAGCGAATTTTAAGAGAGGGTAATTTAAAAAGTAGAAAATGTTAATTAGTTTTGGTTCCTTTAATTGACACGATAATTCGTAATTTATGAATAATTATATTCATTTACAAGTTAATTTCAGCTTTTACTAAATTTTCTTAAACTAAATTAGGAGTTCAATCGAAGTTACAAACTATAAAAATATTAAATATGAAAAAAAAAAGATTTTTCTTAACACAAACATTTTTCTATAGACCGAATTTTCCGGCTCCCCGCTAAACATAATGGTGGGGTGGCGAAGTAGTTAGCACTTTCGCCTCGCAGCAAGAGGAGCCGGGTTCGATCCCAGTTTGTGGCACTGGTTGGAAACGCGAAAGTGCTAACCACTCCGCCACCCCACTATACACTAAGGTAATAGTTAGTGTAGGGAGCTGTTGGCTCGCGTGGCATGAAGGGCTTGCCACCACCCTCCTACGCATTGTAACCCGACCACCTGAATAAATGGCTTTAAAAGTCGCTCGATGACTTGGGCCTCAGGTGGTGCCCAGGGTATTAGCCTAGCTGATTACAATTAAAAGTGGGCAAATTAAACCAAGCCTGAAAGGTGCAGTCGTAAGTTTTCGCTAACCTAATTACGTTCAGGGACAATTGACGCCAATATAGAAGGCGCGTGACACAAGGAGGAAGTTCAAATATGATCAAAATACAGTTATTTTGTTATCGCTCGAATGCAGATTTTCACGAATCACTAGACCGGTTAAGGGCGCGATAGAAAACGCGTAGGACGATCGTAGATGTAACTCAGTCTGCGCGCTCCAAAGGTACGTTTAGAATTCGTGCGGGTTATCTCAATTCCCATTTACTTTTTCGGGAGCGGAAAACCAAATGTCCGTTGTTGACTCCGGATGACGAGCGGAAGTTGGAGTAGATTGACGTCACGATTCGGGGCGGAGCCTCGGGCTCCAGCTGAGCCGTTTCGCAATTAAATTCCGAGTACCATCCGCCGGATATCAAAATTCAAACTTCCTTTTGGTCGGCGTTTCACGTCACCCCGACAATCACGCGGAATAGACCGAACGGAGGCAAACTAGCCTTTGCCAGAACTGCCCGGTTATACTCGAATCCGTTTGAAAAAAACAACCAGTTTGAGGTTGAGCTATTATAAGCAGTTGCGCAATTTATATTAGTGTAGAAGTTGTTTTCAAAGTATTCACTCGAGAACACTACCAAAGGTCGGGTTTTTTTCTGCCGAGCTTCGCCGGAAATATAAGTCCGCTGGATATAAGTGATTGTTCTGAAATAATATTAATATGAAATTAAATAATTAAAAAGCTGTTTGGAAATGTACTACGTTAATACTAAAACTTATCAAGGACAGTAGATACAGGGACGAGAAAGCAGGGAAAAAAATTCGATTTTAAACGTCTTCATATTCACGGGGAGTTAGATGTAAACAAACCGCAGCCATTGTTAAGACGTGGTTCACCATGGACAGTATTATTGTAGTTAGTTTTTACCACTTTGATGTTAAATTAAAAATAAAACTACGAGCGTAAATAAAAAATGCCTATTTGTTTTGAACACTTAAGCCTCGTCAAGAACCGCTAAAATTAGGTGACCGCCATTTTTTTGTTTACAACTAACTCTCCTTGCGTTTAAGTCGTTTTAGGTGATATATTCCAACAGAGGCCGCCAATACACTTTCTCGTCCCTGTATTTACTGTCCTTGAACTTATAATACAAATTTAAGGCAGTTATAATGAAGTAAAAATAATTAAATAGCTAGATTAGAAATTTAATAGAAATATTTTAAAACTTAAAATTAAATTTTAAAAACAACGTTGTATATATTTATAATAAAATCAGCTTCTACGATTAAAACCGTGCTTATTCAATAATAGTTGACCAAAGACCTCACTATATCGCATATAAATAATCAAATAGCTAGTTTAGAAATGTATTATGTAAATAGGAATATTTTAGAACTTAAAATTATAATTTAAAGAGAACGATGTATATATTTATGTTTTTAAGTATAAACTGAACTGAACTTCTACGTATTTCGTTTCTTGGTTTATAGTCTAATCGAAGCTTCTATGAATTCCTCCACGACTACTCTAGTGAGTATGAAGCAACTTGTCAAAGATAACATAGTTATCTCACCTATCTAGCAAACCTGTAAACCTATTAAATATGTAATTTTACTTGAGGGTGAAACGTTACGCATTTATCGGTTAACTTTTTGAACAAACTCTTGTATGCAGTGCAATATCTCATTTATTATATAATTAATAAATATACCTTTTATAATATTGTTATATTTCTAAATATAATCGATTCGCATAGGCTACGTTAGCTATATTTGAAAACTTCAACAATACACCCACTTAACGGAAATGGATTTCATAAACAAACCCTTGTACGGAACGGAGTATTGATATTTCTTTCATTATGTAAATATTTCATTTATAATGTTGTTATATTTCGAAATATAATCGATTCGCGTAGGCTACGTTAGCTATACTTAAAAATTAGGCAGTCACGAGTATCCAATTAGTACGAAACAATCATAAACAGAATGAAGTATTATTTTATTTACATCATTACAACCAATGTCACATACGTTGTACCAACAAAAACATGTTTTTCTTTTAAAATTAATTGGAACTGAAAAAGAGCAAAATGTATTATTTAAATCCTATAAAATCGTTTTTTTTTTCCAATTCTACTTGAATATTTATAATTCTAAAAAGTGTTACCTAACTTTTTGAAGAAAAAAAAGAAGTTAACATTCAATTTGTTTTTAGTGTCATGATTTTGTTTCAAACTGACTAGTGACGGAACATACACGAAGATCATTTTTTTTAAGATTTATAATTTGGGAAAAACACGTTATTCCAAAACAAATTAACGAATTTATATACAGCAGAAGTTAATAAATTAACTTCCGTATACATTTATATATAAACTTGTTATAACTGATCGTAGAAAAAAATCTTACTAAATTCAGCTAACTAAAATAACCGGTTTTGTTTGTCCCTTTAAATACACTGTATTGCGTATTTTTAATAGTATTTATTATAAACGAAAAAAAATTTATAAGCCTATATATAAAATACCACTGAAATTTTGAGGGAGGAACAGGGGGGTTAGAAAGGTTGAGGGGTATAATAGAGAATTCAATAATATTTCAGATAGATAGTTAAATTTTCTAAATACAAGAGACAACAATGACGTTTTTTTTTCAATTTGGCGTTACGATGAAAATTTTTAATATTTTTCAACTTAAAAAATATTTGAAGACTAAATCCCGAAACTTGACACGCTGTGATGTATATGAACAATTAAGGGAAAAAATATATATGTATATAATAAATTCGAATTTATTCATATATGACGCAAATGCTGCAAAAATGTCAATACGATTTGCGAAACGTATTCTAAATATGGCGTTCAATATGTACCGGTACTAATCATATTTTCAATATGGCAAAGCGACAGTTTTTTCAAAACTGCTCGCTAGAGGACGTTGATTGTCAAAAGTTTTAGAAATCATTTTTTTCTTTAAAACATCGGAATTTCACGGTTTTGTTTTTACTATTGTTTTTTTTTTACTGAAACTAAAAGTTACTATAAATGTTTTAAACGATTATTTTATGGCGAAATAATTAAATATTTATTCATTTAGAAGGTCCATTTTTTATACCTTAAAAAAAATCCCTTCTTTTTAAAATATTTAGAATGTCTTGGCCGTTTGGACCACGTCAGCAGAACTCGGCGATAGTACGTCATCGATAGACGTCATATTCAAATGATGCGTTTTTTGGGGGTTTTTCTCGGTATTTCAATACGCCAAGAGAAAAATCGAATTTCTCTGGTCGATGGAGAAAAAAATTATATTCCACTTTTCATTTTATTATATCTCCAACAAATATTTTATCAATATTTTCTTTTAATATAATACGTTAATATATCCAGCTTTCCAGTGTTTATTTTTGAAAGTAGAGGTGGATCCTTTGAAATTGTTTTCCAATTTACGGAGAAAAAGTACTTTACGTTTCCCGTTCCTTTTTAATTTTGAATTCCTCGCCCAGGATGGTGGCGATTTCGCCCTGCATGAAGGCCCAGGGCACCGTGGAGCCCACCAAGGGGCATTTCTCTCCGCTAGGGCAGTAGACCTCGTTCCCGGAAGCGGCGCCCTGTCCCTTGATGCTCTCCCTGGAGCAAGGGAAGCAGAACTTATGGTGAGGTACCGAAGGACATTGCACGAAGTGGGTGTCCTCCAGCCTCTCATTGCACAGGGTACACTTTAAGGGCGGAGCGGAGGCCGTCGACAACTGTCCGTTCTGCGCCACTCCTTCGGGGCCCAGGCCGGAAGCAACGGCGTTGGCCGCTTGGGACCCGTCCGTCTCGGCGCCCCCATTGACGGCGCCGCCACTGCCGGAAGCGTGTCTGTTCCCGACGGTCGACGTGGAAGTCGATGACGGAGTCTTTTTCCCGGATGGCTGCTGAGGGTTGACCCCGGAACCGGCGTTGGGGGAGTGCCGGGTCGTCGACGGCGGCCGGGTTGGCACCGCCCCGTTGCCCGAAGATGCCGGGTCGCTGTGCCGAGGAGAATTGGGTGGTAAGTTATCCGCCACGGACATGAGCGCCGCCATCGGGTTGGGCCCGTTTTGACCTTGGGACACCACTTGACCTTGAGGACCCGAACCCGGAGGACTGTTGGTACGGTTTGACGATACTCCGGCGGACGCGGCTTGTGGACCCACACCGCCACTATTGTTATACGCTAAAAAAAAGAAAAATTGCTTTTTTAATAAACAAATCCAAATTGTTTTTTTTTAATAAACAAATCCAGGTAAGCTTACACCTCCAGGAAACACTCGTTACTGGCAAATATTGGGGATAAAAAGTACTCCACAATAAACAAAGACCTTTCCCCGAGAATAATAATAACTCTAATCAAAAGAAAAATACGTATATAAAACAAGCTCTCTGGTCACAGGCTGTTAGCTACAACGGCGACCGACCTAGGCCGGGAGGGGGCGAATCAGGAATAATAATAATAATGGCGGTTCCGGATGAGTGACGTCACGGCGTACAGGTAGGAGCCGCAGGGGGGGGGGGGGACGATAAAACGTACGCGTTGTCGGCGTTGTGACACGTACCCCAGCAGCGAAATAGACGAGGAGGGAGGGAGGAAACTAAATCGATGGTATCACGTGATAGCGAGCGTCGAATTCGGTGTTACTATATAGCCCTCGATTTACCCCCCTCTTACGAACTCATTCCTTCCCCCCCTCCTATAGGTTGCTCACTTTTTTTTAAAAAGAAAATGGGTGGTGTATAAAATGGAAAATAGTCACGTAATAAAATTCCCCGATGTTGCAAGTGTAAAATTTACCCCGCCATTGTAAAATATTAAAGATTCCGTTTAAGTAAATTTCATGTTAAAAGCCGCTTCCAACAACTACAGAAAATTCTAAATTTTTTGGCTAAAATATTTCTAGGGTTAGAAATAAACTATAATATTTGGGACGCTAAATTTGGAGACTTTATCAACGGCGAAATCTATAGATTTATAGCAGCTAGCGTTGCCAACTCGAGAAGATAACTTAATCGTACCAACAACCCTCAATTATCTCATTTTTATCAGGTTTATTGTACGATTTGAAAGATATATCCATAAACACGATATTATCGCGGATTTATATTTTTGCCGTTTTCTAACAATAAAGAGAAAGATAAACTTCAACAAAGTACCTGATTAAATGTAATTACTACTAAATTATTGTACAAAGTACCTGATTAAATGTAATTACTACTAAATTATTGTACAAAGTACCTGATTAAATCTCATTACTACTAATTATTGTACGTTATGCTACGGTAACAAGAAGTAAAATTATCGTACAAAACGATAATTATAGTACATATTGGCAACGTCGGATTGACTAGAGTTTAGAGTAGAGCTAAATCTCATTCAAAATAAATTATCGTATTTTTTACGATATCGTACGTTATTCTTTCATAAAGTCAAATTATCGTTCAAAACGATAATTATAGTACAGGTTGGCAACGTCGAATTGACTAGATTTTAGAGCTAAATCTCATTCCCAATAAATTATCGTATTTTTAAAAAATCGTACGTTATTCTTTCATAAAGTCAAATTATCGTACAACACGATAATTATAGTACAACACGATAATTATAGTACAGGTTGGCAACGCCGAACTGACTGGAATTTAAGACTGTTTAGTCAGAAAGTTTGTAAGGCTGTCAAAGCGCAAAAACAAGGGCCGGTTTTCGGGGGAACCGGTTGTAAAATTTCTCGCCTCGAGAGGTACCGGATAGCCGACATTTTCAGCCCTCCCCCCTGTCCATTCCAGTATTGGCAACCCAAATAGCCGGCGCCAGTCTACGAGGGCTAGGAGCAAAGGGGGACGAAAATTCCTGAAACGTCACGATGTACGTGTAGACGGCGGCTTCCCGGTTGGGCGCATGTCAAGGCAGCCTCCCTTTTTTGTGACGAAGCAAACGCGATCGAGCGGCGAGAAGGGGGAAACGCGCGTATGGGGGCGGAGACCCAAAACGGGAAAGATATCCCGAAGCCATAAGAAATGAAAAGCGCTCCACGCTCAAATCCCCACGAAATTGGCGCCAAGTTTTTTTAATTTCCTTTCTTTCAAACTTTTCTCGTTTAAATATCGTAATGGCCGCCGTGGACGGAATGTATTTTGTACCTACGGTTAAATAGTTACCAAAAACACGGTTTGGGTAAAACAAATACGTTAAAATGTAAAATTTTATTTGGAAAATGAAGAGTCGGGTTACGTTCCCGCGATAACGACTATTTGATAAGGTTGTCACGAACACGGGACTAATCATTGCCCCGATAGAAACTGTTGCTTAATTGGCGAGGTAGACGTGCGAATCTGGTAAGAGAAATTTGCATGGCGGGGTGTCCTTGGGTTGAAAGAAAAATGAGGGGAGGACAGAGGCAATTTTATTCTAATCTCCATCCCACATTGGCCCGTGGCTCAAGGCTGAAGAAAAAAGCGCCATCAACCATTCTTTAACTACGGAGGATTTTTAACTCATTCTCTACCCTCCCAACCATAACGTTCCCCCGAATTTAAAGTTAAGTCGAATTGGTCGTAACTCCATCAACGTTGCCAGTAACGAGCGCCAAACGCCAAAGAACCAAAATACAACGTAAGGTTTCGCGTTTACCTTGTTTAAGTCCAGTGGCTGTGTCGAAAGAATAGACCCTTCCAACCATGCCGTGTTCTTTCTTGTACCTGGCGTCGAATGGCGGCACACCCATGACGCCCACAGCCGGGAGGGACTCTCCTCTGGTCAGGGGCGGCCGGACACCGTGGTCATCCACCATGTGCCTCTTGTGAGGCCCACCGTCCGAGCCGGTGGAGTGGTTAGAGCCTTCGTCATCGTCCCGGTCACCGGCTCGTTTTCCCGACACCGAATTTTGTCTGGAGGAACTGGCGGAATGGTGTCCGTGTTGCTGTACTTGCACCGAATGGGCGACTTGTAGCCCCGCGGCTGCCCTGGCCACGGCGATGCCCGGGCTGCCTCGACTGAGGACCCCGGCGGCCACGTCGTGCGAAGACTGCGCCTCTTCCACTCTGTGCCCCGCCGCGGCTAGTCTTTGAGCGTTGTTGTACTCCAGGAGCCTGGCTCTGGCGACTTCGTGGCTGGTGTATCGTTCGACCACCGCCCTAGAAACACCGTGGGCCGTCATGACGTTAGGGTCCGCGACGGAATTGCCGGCTTGCGACTGCATCGAGACGTTCGAAGTCGACGCCGAACCGTTCATCGCGGCGGCCACCGCGGCTTCGTGAGAATTTCGGGAGATCGGCGTTTTGTAGACTTGTCGACTTTCCTGGAAACCGTGAGCCCGTTTCATCTGTCTGGCGGTCTCGATGACCAGCTCGATGCGATCGGCGCCTTCGTAGTTGACGCAACCCCGGCACACTTGCTCCGTGAAATCGTGCAGCATGGCCCATGGCATTCGTGGCAAATCGCACAAGTAGCAATGCTGCCTCTGGCCGCGTGACAGCGAGGACATCTTGACCATGTGAGAAGCACTCGACGTGCCGCCGCTGTTGGACGAATGCGTCGTCGACGACGCCGAAGAGTGAGCGCTCGAAGTGGCGGCTGAGCCTCCTCCGGGTCCCGCAGTTAGGGATCCGTGGATTCTATGATGGTAGAAGTCCAGGTTGATCTCGGATCCCTGTCGATTTATCGAAGAATCGCTTCGCTTCCCGAAGCGGAGTGTAGTTCCTCTTTCCCTTCTAACTTAAGCCTCGGCACCGAGGATCTCTTTCGCGATTGCGGAATGTATTTCCGGAACAGAAAATAAATCGTCAAAATTAGAATAGTTTACTAGAGACTCTCGCCTCATTTACGGGCGGCTGATGCGGGTTAGTCGTAATAAAATTTCGACGTCGATCGGCGCGGAAATTGTTGTCTCGCCCGCGCGAAGCTCCGCAAATTGTACAATGAAACGAGCATCGAGGTTAGGGGACTTCGCCACGACGAGTGACGACGAAGGCGCGCCACGGCGCATGCTCCGGATGACGTAGCCCCTTCTCTCGCGCGCTTCCCCTATCTCCAGCCGATTGCCTCCCCCCCTCTCCCACACTATCGGCCAGGCGGCGCTACTCCCTCTACGCGTATAGAACTCGTCTTCCCGGGCCCTCGCTGCGAGCCCGAGTTGCGCAGAGTTGAGCGAAAGCCGTTGCAGACGCGTCTCGCTCGCGTCCAGAGAGCCCGCTTGGAGAAGCTACCGGTACTCGACTATTACGCCACTTGGCTCCTCGCATAACGATTCCAATGAAAATCGACAATGCGAAGAAATTCAAACCTACGCGGTGCCGCGTACAACTACCAACAAATTTATCAGCCTTTACTCGCGTACATAAAAATCAGGTTTATTTCTCCCCAACGACAAACAAAGCGACGTGTTGTAATAAATATTGGGGTAACATTTCTACCAAAGGAAATGACAGTTTACGCGAAATATTGACTTTTTTATCATGAATTCCGATCGCGGAAGCGGTTGAACTATTTCAATTCAAAAAATATACCCATACTTCGGTGTGAATTGCGATTCGATTCAGATTACAAGTAGCTATTTTTACCGAATTTTATCGATTACGAGATCGATAGAAAAAAAACAACGAAACTTTGCTAAGTCTTGGCAAGAAATTTCTTTTTTAAGCGATTGAACCAGCTGACTCGGCGGGCCCCTTAGGCCCTGGCCTAGCCGGACCAATCCGAGCGTTTACCTCCATTTCTTTTCACCCCCTTCGGTAGTCCCGCTGTACCGAAAAGTAGTCCTCGAAACCCTTTTGGCTGAGGAAACCCAATCGTATGATATGACGCGAAACTTAAAGAGATAGGGGGACGGAGGAGGGTGAGACTCTATCGACGTTAGCGCCAACAGCTATTTTGGACGTAGAGTAATATAGCGTGTTTACTGTTGCACGAACTGCAGAAGACGCTGCAGGGGGAAAGAAGCTGTAGAAAGGATGTGGGGGGGAGGGAGGTTGCCAGACTGGAACTGCCGAGTAGTGGTACGCGAAAAAGGTCAGACGCGTAGCCAAAAGTACCGCGGAAATTTAACTAAAATTCAGTTTAAAAACTTAAATGGCTACGGCTAATTTTGAAATGGATTTACCAATGAATATATGCAGAGTACAATTTGGTGAAATTTTGAAATGGAATTAGGTGGAAATACCGGTTTTATGTTACGTCATTGAGTTTGAAAACGAACGGGGTGTAGTGTTTCAAAAATCATTTGGCAAAAACTACGCGCGCTGAGCGCCAGTGAGATGGATTAGTGCCAAGAATTCATGCGCGCTACGGTAGTACCTTTAGCTCTTTAGGCCACAGCTCGCGGCGTATGACGTCATCTTGCACGATCAATGCTCGTGCAATGGCGCGCGGATAAACAGAGGAGAAAGACTGAGAAAAGGGGGGGTGGCTCAACGAAAACGGCTGGGAGGGGGTAAGAACTAAAAGTAGGGTGGGGGGAACGAGGGGTTGGAAGGAACTCACAGAGCAAGGACGAGGACGCTATATAGGGGTAGCCGCTGAAAGCCGACTTGATAGCGCGGCGCGAAAGCTAGCGGAGGGTACGGTAGGCGTTGAGCGAAGGCGTCGCCGTTAACCGTAGCTCACGGTCGTCCGAACGACTTCACTATAAAAACTGGATTCCCGGGAAAAGCGAAGACTAACATGCCAAACACGTGACGTAGACGCAGTTCACCCAGATGGAAATACTACATTTAAGCAATTCGCTAAGGCGTAGAGGAGGGGTTCAGGGTTTCAAAATTATTTCGTAAAATATATAGACGCAAAAATAATATCTTAAAACCTAAAATAACAAAATATTTGGCATCGGTAAGAGTCAATTTGTCGCCCCCCCCCAAATCTATTTTTAAAAATATTTTCCAGTAGAATTTAGATAAACGTTTCGAGTAAGGCTTCAGTAAGTTTTTTTTCCTTTAAATGATTTTTTTTATATGACTAAAAGCTAACTTTATCAGCGTTGTAAGATGTACACGTATAGTATCGAGAACTGATTAGAATTTCGGTAGAAAACCATATTTGCTTTCTATGGATAAAATATGTTTTCAATACAGTACTCAAATATATTTTATACTTCAGAGATAAGCGTACGATTAGATAGGGGAGTAAAATTTATAACTGCCTTTTTGTACCGATAAACTGATATTCGATAAGAATAAAAATTAAGGGCCTAGGCTTAAGACTGAAAACTTTCCTCACAAGGATAATGTATTTTTTTCTTAATATTTTTACGTATAATATTACGAATAGTAGGTCAACTTGTTTACCAAATACAAGGTGAAATAAGGAATAGTTTTTCCCACAGACTAACGCTCTTTGCTTTATACTACTCGTAAGCCACGAATAAGGGCCCTCTAAATGACCCCGTACGGTGAAAACTCACTCTATGCCGAGTTCTAGTACGCTACCAGTTACTTCTGGCGATGTACTATAGCTACCAACATTAGCAAACAACATTTTCATTCTGGAAAGAGCTTCCCCTTCATTTTGGCCACCCCCGGAGTGGAATGCTTTTCATGATTTTTACTTACGGCCACCCCCTGGAAAACATGGCGGAGGCGCAGCGTTGCCAGCTCCTGACATTCAAATACCCAGACGAAATTATTATCCATTTCAGAAAAAAATATGGTACGCTTGAAATATGACTGTAAAATTAAATTTTATGGAAATATTGGTTGAATTTATATTTATACACTCTTTTACGCGCGTCTTTCCCCCAAAACTCGTTATCTCGCGTGTAGCATGGTAATGGCGACTCCCATGAAATACGCGCGTAAAAGAATCTATAGGAAAGCATAATACATTTATAAAAGGTTTAAATCAAGTTAGGCCTATTAAAAAATAATATTTATTGTTACAATTTTAATTCAAAACCGATAATTATAGTACATCATCGCGCGTTAAAAAAATGGTATATTATATAGTACGCCATTGAAATAATCGTGTGGCCCCAAAAATTTAAAATTATAGACGTGTACGATAATTATCGTCCGTCTGGTAACACTGAGGTGGCGTCGTTCTTTAACGTTTCCCCCTACGCTCAACGTTATTTCGAATAAGAAAAAAAGAAAGAAATCGGTTTTCTTAAAGGCGCTCAATATAGACGGAGGCGAATAAACCGGTTTTCTTAGACTACGGTCTATTCACGATTATACTTACATATATCGGTATACGTATAAAAATATACGCGGTTTTTCAATATATTATTCACAGCTGGTTGATTGCTCCAGGCACTTTTTTTTGGCGCCCAGAGAAAAATAAAACCAAAAGATTGGAATGCGGTTTTGGACAAGCCGGTTTTTTTTAAATACCAACCCAATCTTTCTCCCCGCTCTAGAGAGTGCAGTTTATTATAACGAAATCACAGGAGCATGTCGGTGATGTCACAGACTGCAGGCTCATTTTATTCGATTTTTTTTTAAAACTCTCTGTTATGACGTGCGATTCAAGCGATATCTAGTAATTCGAATAAATGATTGAATTGTATACAAATTCATCCAAAGCCCGACGTACCGAATTAAAATTCGAACCAAATTCGTGTATTGTTACGCAATACCAAGAACATATTTAGGTTACCGAGTCTCCAAAGCTCCTCTCTCAAATTGAAACCAATTTTATAGCGTCATCTAAGAATGTCATATTTTATATTTGTAGATAACGTGCTTTATTTGTTAAATTGAATTTAACTGCTAATTTAGTTTTCGCAATTTAAAATAAAGCGGAATTTAAAGATTTAATTAATATAATCATAAATCTATAATATTATTCTATAACTTTGTCACTTTGGGAAATATATTACTAAGAGCTACTAACGGAGTGACGTCATCCCAAGAAGAAAATCTCCCCCTAGCGGGGCGCTGTCCAATACTACGTTTGACACGTTAGCAAGCGGACGCAAACTGCAATGAAACCCGTAATGCAGTCTGTCTTGCGAATAGCTCTCAGTAAAACGTTTGCATGTGAAGAATACGAAGTGTCACACTTATATAAAATATTATACACTTATGATATAATTAATCATTAGTGGTAATTCTGAATTACTTAAAACAAGACATCGACAGATTAGGCCAATTTTCAGATCTTCTAGGTAGTACTTGTTGTTTCTCCAAACCGGTCTTACACTCTCAGTAAGCTAAATACGTTCGTGGTAATACTCCTAGAGGGAAGACCCCATTAATCTTAGCAATTACGCAACAAACCAACGCTGAAATGTCAACTTCGTATTTGGTCACACGTGGGAAGTGACGCATATCTTTTAAACAAGATTTTCTTTAAGTTATTAAAATTAGAAATATTAGTTAGCAATTCTGTATGCGTGGGTAAAGTTTTTGAAATAAAATACTTTGATAAATTTTCATATATATATATATATATATATATATATATAGCCTTCTTAATAAAGAAAAACATATGCAAATTTAACGAATAATAATAATAATAATTTACACTATCACAGCAACAAAAATACTAGAAAATATAAATTACTATCGGAAATAATAAATAAGAAACTAAAGTCAATTACGTATTTACAAAACCTGAGTTAAAATTTTAATAGCTCTTCCCATTCCGTACCTCGTGATGCCAGATCCGACCAATCATATTATCTCATTTTACCAAGCAGTATTTCCGAGGCTCTCCCAGGAAATTACTAAAATTGAAACGCCGGTGTAGCCCTTTAAATAGTATCATCGTAAACCGACCGTAGATGGCGCCACAAAATTACATAGGTAGAGAATAGACGCAAAAATTCTACTCGCGTAATATATACTAATTACAAAGCCAATTTTGAAGTCGGAAAATACGTGAGCAAATTTTGTAATTCAATCCTTTAAAACACCAACCACTGCACCAACGATCCTGTCCATTTTAGAAAACTAAAACGTGGTAGAGCCTTGGAGGAATAATATTTACGGTACTGGTCCGACAGCTATCGTATTACATCGACGTATTTACTACGAGGTATATAATTAGGCGTTATAAAATGTGCCGCTAGGAATATTAAAAACGTTCATTTAAGAAAAAACTCGTTTTCGAACCCAAAAGCCTATAAAAATATGGTAGGAAATATTTTAAACCGGTTTCTTTTAAAAATCGTAACAGATAAATACCTAGTAAATACTCTATATATATAAAAAAATCGTTAATTCGTATTAGGGGCGCTGAAATTAACAGTCCAATTTAACCAAGGGCGTTTTTACATAGTAAAAGTAATAATAATAAAAACCCCCGAACCAAGGCCTAGTAGTACATGGAAATGCAAGATTTAAATAATTTAGCCAGAAGTGAATTACATAATCTACAGCGTATTCGCTTTAGTAAACATTTTATCTTGCCAAGAAATTGCGAGAGAGGTTAGTCCAATGCCTTAGCAACTGTACATCCGAAAAGGGGCTGCCAAAAATTCAAAGAAATGTTTCGATTAAAAATCTCGAAAGATAAGACTTAAGAGGATATTTATAATTTCCGTATCATTCGAGGGAAATTACATGTACCGAACGTTTTTTTTTATTATTTCACCGATAACTACGAAATCGTATAATTCAGGTCGTCGGTGGAGCGGAGTTTGCATGCGCGCGCGTAGAGGTAAACTAAGCCTTGGCGATAAAATTGTCGTAACGGTACTTATACGGTACGCGATATTATAAAATATTTAGGCGTACACGAGCGTTGTATCGCCGAGAGAACTAACGGACCCGCTCTTTTAAGAGTACGATACGTGCCAAAAATAGCATAGCGTGTTCGCATTGCGTGTAAAGACGTTCGGTCGTACAGGTAAACCTCGGCGACGTTAGAAAGAGAGATTCTAACGATTGCGGCCGTGACAATGAACCTTAGAAATGGGACCAAAATAAAACTAAGCCTCCCCCTAGTTCTTCTCGTAAATACCATTCCATCCTTCGCTGATGATAAGGGTTTTTGTTGTAACCGAGAAATACCCGTTTCGGCCGCGTCACGATGACTAAACGACCGCTCTTTCTTGGAAAGTTGTCTTGCGCAGCGTTTCCTTTGTTTATATTTATAGCAACGTCATTAAGCCTACTTCTTTATAAATTATTCAATAAGTTATTGCCACCGTTGTAGTGACAAACAAGTTTTTCTTCGCGAACGCTGGTACATCAAAGCGTAAATAACTAATTATTGCGCGGCTTAATTTCACTAAATCAGTGTTGCCACATTTTCTTAGATTAAAATTCCCTAACCATTTCCAGAGATTTTTTCCAGACGTTTTTGAAGTCAAAATTTTGCAATTTTAACCCTATATATTTTACGAGTACGTTTTCCATTTGCAACCAATATTCTATTGCCTTTTCCAGATTTTAGGGTAATATGGCAACCCTGTTAATTCCGAAAATCAGTGTGTCAAAAATTATTTCTCACTATTGTGAAGACTTACTTCCCCATACGTCATAACAAACGTTCCCAAGCTTAAGGGAACACGGCAACGTTATGACGTAATGGAAATGAGTTTTTTAAAATAGAGGGCTGGAAATTTATCCCCACTGTCTTTCGGAATCTAATTATCGCGCTTCAATTATAAGAATCTTCAAATTTTATCTTTATCTCGGTTATCAAATCGTGAGACGTCACTGCGGTAGCTTTAATAGTAGCCGCCATTACTAAGGAACAATTTTTCTCTATGATCAAATTATATTTTCATCATGAATATTCTATAAGTATTTAAAAAAAATGAAGCTTAAAATTAATATATTGAAAAATTGAGGATATTCACTTTTAAAAGCAGCGGGAATAATATTGTGGTAGCACTTTGAAGGATTAGGAAACATTACCGCCATCTATATGGGACGAAATGAGGGTTTTTCTGACGTTTGCTAGAATTTGGACACACTATTGCCATCTATGAAAGAAAAATTAGATTAATTATATATTTAGCCGACAGAGGGCAACAATATTAAGTAATTTTTTGACATAAATATGGCAGCTCTCATACGGCCACATGCTAATCTAGCGCTACCAGACGTACGATAGTTGTATGTCACGTCGATAATTTAGAGCGATGTCCAATAATTATAGCGGCGTACTATAATTATATTATGCAATTTTCGATAATTCGGACAGAAAGTAGTAAACTTTTCGATTTTAGTGGAAAACCGGTTAATATTAATTTTTAATATTGAATTTATTATAATGATAATTTCGAGCAAGTTAAACACCATTAGCGTTCGAAAACTATCGCTACGGCCCTCTTAGTTCGCCATTGAAACCTAGATAGGTAGCTGCTAAAGCAGACGCTAATAGTTTTTCCTCGTGGTTATTCGTAAATTTGACTTAATAAATAATGATACTTTCATTTTAATATAACTTTTAGCTCGTTGCCTTATATTTTGATAAATTTATTTAATACAAAACGTTCTTATGACTTTTTAATAAATTTGTCGGTAGCAGACGCTAGGTCATAGGCGCTACCTCGGCGAAGCTAGTGCCGCTACAAGGTTTTTAATATCGTGCTACGCCAAGGTTACTGCACTAATACGCCGTTACGCCACCTAGACTTGTTTTGGTCAGGAATATTCCGATTTGCCGCTAAATTTTAAGCATACGATATTTTTCTATGAAATCGATCACTTCAAATTGGTAGTAGAATTTGATTTTCACGATCTGGCAACGCTGCGGTGCGTATTCGCTAAAATGGAGTCTGCCAGCAATGATACAACGGCTTTATCGAAAGTCGAGAGCGAACAAATAAAATCGGTAAGTTTCAACCAGTTTTATAACGTACGCCTTACTAATTTTAATATAATTGTAGTTCAAAGATTTCCTTATCTCCTACAATAAACTTTCCGAGATGTGTTTTATGGACTGCGTCCACGATTTCACAGTGCGGACGGTTAGGGATAAGGAGGTAAGTCCTCTCAACCGCATTGCAAGCATGCAGCATGGCAAAGCCAACTTCATTATTTTATATCTTATTATCCCATAGGATAAATGCACTGTATATTGCATGGAGAAGTACCTAAAAACTAACCAAAGAGTCTCGCAAAGGTTCCAAGAATTTCAAATGCTAACTAATGAAGGGGCCATAGCTGCAGCTCAAAAAGCAGGGGCGGTTGTTCGATGATTTTTATCACTTTAGAGATTTAGTTTTACAATTTCAATGCCCTCATATTTGTTTTTCATAAGATTAAAATAAACTTTGTTTTTGCCAAAATTAAAATTTATTAATTATATTTGTTTTACAAATTACACTTAACTACAGAATCTAATTTTTAGTGTTTTTCTGACTACAGAATCTAATTTTTAGTTTTACAAAAATAAACTAAATTTTCATTGTATTTAAAGGCTAACAGATTAGTGTTTTAAAAACACTACTTTTAAGTCTTTTAAATATTCTAAAAGTGTTATGTATGAAAAATATTCTAAAAGTGTTATATATGAAATATTTTCAAAATTTGAGTTATTTAACATTATTGCTAAGAAAGATTTAACATTTACGGAATATAATACATGAGCAAAATAAAATTACTTTTGCCAGCAAAATTAATTAAAAATAGTGAAAACATAAGTTGCGGGCCTGCACAACAATTTAAAAAATTATATAGTACTTTTGTTATGACTATAAATGGGAGGAACAAACATGAGTAAATTTTAAAAATGACTTCATCTCGTTTGGTTTTAAAAATAGTAATTCTTACTGCGACAATAAACACCTCTTTCGACAAAATGATTCTGATCTATGGTAATAATGATCAGCGCAATAAAACAGCCGATATTTTCCCCGACAATGTAATTATTTTTAAGTTTTTCAAGTGTTATTATTACAACACTTGGATTTCTTAAGTTTATCATCAGACACGTCTTTGTCCAGCTGAAAACCCCAAGCTTGACCACAACCGACGTCAGGTACCTCGCCTTTTTGGTTCGCAATGCGGAATTCTATGATTTTATCCACCAAAAATTCAATCGCTTCCTCTAAAATATTATTTAATCGTTTTATTGATTAATATTAAAAGAAACAAAAATAAAAGTTTCATACTTATGTTAACATTTTCTTTAGCTGAGGTAAAAAACCAAGCGGGGATGTTATTTTGTTTACAGAATTCTTTAATCTCAGCGCAGTGAATAGTTACTCCTTCAAGATCACACTTTTTAAAATATAAATATTAAATAACATTTAAATAATATATTACAAGAAACTGTCCCAAAGGTGGTAAATAACGAAATGCAAAAAACAATAAATATGGTAGATAATGGTAAATAATAAATTACCATCAATTTTTTTTAAATAAAGTTTAAATCAACAGGTAAATAATGTTTGAAAACTTTAAATTAAAAGTTTTGGTGTTTCTGAACTTTATTCCATTGTTTAAGAACGATTGTTTTGATTTATCAAAATATTCGCTCTTTTCCAATATTTACCACAATCTACCAATGCATATCACTGTTTCCCATCATTTACCAATGCATACCATTAATTACCAATGCATACAATTGTTTACCATTAATTACCGATGCATACCACTGTTTACCATTAATTACTGATGCATACCACTGTTTACCATTAATTACCGATGCATACCACTGTATAAAATTATTTACTGATGCTAATTAACTACTGTTTACCATTATTTTCCGTTACATACCACTTTACCATTATTTTCCGTTACATACCATGGTTTACCATTATTTTCCGTTACATACCACTCTTTACCGTTATTTACCAGAGATGTGCGCAATATTATAAAAAAGCTATATTTTTTGGAACAATGAGATCAAGAAATATTTACTTTGTTAGCGACAAGTATTATTGGTAGAGGTTGACCATTTTGCTGAGATATTTTTTCTTGTATATCCTTTTGCCACTAATATAATTTATTACTTTAATATAATTTATTATAAAAGAATATAGATTATTAGATACTCACTTTAATCACAGAGTTTAAGGTACCAGTTCTGTAAATTATTCACATTAATTTTATATTTTTAATCCTAAATAATTTTTTATAACAAATTATTTACCTAGTGAGATCAAATACTATAATAGCTGCTGCCCTGTAATTTTAAACTATATTTAGGTTGATGATAATCAGTATTATTTTTAAATATAAACATTAGTTACGCATATTTGTAGTAGACGTGAGTCATGTAGCCAAATCTTTCGTGACCAGCTATGTCCCTACAGATTTTAATTTATAAATTATCATTTATCAGTTAAAGTTCTTCTTGTCTCTTTAAAATAAGATTAATAATGTGATACCATAGCTGTAGAGTGACATTGGTTTTATCATCCCATCGTAATGTTTTAAGAGCAAAATCTACCCCAATTGTTAATTTATAATTTTGAGAGAAGATTCCTTCAGTGTACCTTCTTATTACAGACGTTTTACCTACAAAATTATTTTCAAATCTATTAATCTACATAATTACCATAAAGAATGCGATTAACCAAACTACTGACCAACCCCATAGTCTCCAATGACTGCAATATAAAAAAATATTTTAATAATAAAAATTGAATTTTCGATAATGTAAATAAAAAGCAAGTTACCTAGAATTTTGAAGAGGAGCTCCTCAGTATCATAGCTTACACTTATATCATTCATAACGCCATCTCCAACATTGCTCTCCATTGGAGATACCACTGACATTCTCGGCATTTTTACAGTGAAGAATTTGTAGTGCTCGCTTTATTTACCTCTCTGAATACCCCAGCTACTTTTTTTTAACCCCTTTAATTATAGTTTTCCGAACGTAACGCGATTTCTAAAACACGACGAGACTGCTAAGGCATTCGACAAACTTCCGAGAACGTTTCGAAAGAAACTTTGGTTAAAATTAGCTTCGATAAAAATAGTAGACAAATATTCGAGATGCATAAGGGTTTCGGTTTTGAATTTCGCGAAAACGTTCCAAAATATTCCCAAAAGGAACGCCGATTCGTACGTCTGACGATCAATAACGAAGAAAAACATTAAATAAGCGAGCAGACGCTGTAAAGCCCGCGAAAATATCGACGCAAAAACGACTAATTTGGGAGACTAGCGCCATCTCGTTCGGTCGCGCGTAGTTACGGAATTCTATGAAAAATATTTAAACATTAAAACTACTCGATTATAAATACCAAGAAAGCATTTGTGCCATCAATCAATAATGGTATAAACAATAGTTTCGCTAACATAAACACCACTTTCGAGAAGCGTTTAAACAATCGATGACTCACTATACTCCGAACCAACCGCGTCGAGGAAAATTCAAAAGATTGTACAAGCGTACGAGAATTTCTAGGAAATAAAAGTATATAATATATCGTTTGGCTAGGTACACTTGTCCCGAATATTTTACAGCTTTTACCCGCAAAAAAATACTAAGGTATGACTAATATGACATGATCCGTGTAGAGGCAGTTTATTTCGAGATTTACAACGTTAGAATGTAGGTAGATATTTAGGTCGAAGCTATGATTATTTAATGATATCTCAATATCGGAGAGTTTATCCATATCGCAAATATAATCACAACATAAATCAATTAATATATTAATAACGTAATTATAAGCGTGAAACCGCGTTAAACCAAATAGGCTTCGACAAAAATCAATATCGGCACTTGGAATTATCATATCATATACCGGAAGTAGACAAGATAGCTCTTATATGAAAAGTATTCAGCTAGACAATACACGGTGTCCTAGGCCAATCGACCAGCGCATTTTTCTCAAAAACTATTTAATCTAGAGTTCTGAAATTTTTACGGTTTATTTATTGGCAAGGGAAGTTTTAAATTTGTAAATAACAGAAAAATCCTAAAAGATTCCGTAGTTTTCTAAAAAATATTTTTTCACCGATACGAATCGGACAAAACGTTTCAATGAGAAAGTTGTAGAGTGTAGTCAGTTTACTAAATAAATAAGTTGGTACTACGGAGGGGCTAACCAGTTAGAATTTGCCTGTACAAATCATTAATGAGTACAGATGAGTACACATAATTACGCAATGAGTACACATAATTACGTAATGAGTACACATGATTACGACGAGAACACATGATTACGACGAGAACACATGATTACGACGAGAACACATGATTACCATGAGAACAAAATAATTACGATGAGTACATAATGGTTACGATGAGTACAGAATGGTTACGATGAGTACAGAACATGAGTACAGAATGATTACGATGAGTACAGAATAATTACGATGAGTACAGAATAATTACGATGAGTACAGAATGATTACGATGAGTACAGAATGATTACGATGAGTACAGAATGATTACGATGAGTACAGAATAATTACGATGAGTACAGAATGATTACGATGAGTACAGAATGATTACGATGAGTACAGAATGATTACGATGATTACAGAATGATTACGATGAGTACAGAATGATTACGATGAGTACAGAATGATTACGATGAGTACAGAATGATTACGATGAGTACAGAATGATTACGATGAGTACAGAATAATTACGATGAGTACAGAATGATTACGATGAGTACAGAACCCAAAACTTCAAAATTGTTACAGATGAGTATTTGAGTACGGGATAATTCCAATGAATAGAGTGCCAGCAGCTTGTAACCCTGCGACGTCACCAATGTTAAACGTCTATTGAGAAAAAAAAGCGAGTTTTCATGACAACCATTACGGAAGCTACGGCTGTGACGTCACTAACTTTTAAAAACGCATCAACTGCTAGCACTCTATACACGTTATTACAGAAGATTACGCGCTATTACAAATGATTACACGTGATTACAGATGAGTACGCGTGATTTCATAATGATTACGGGTGATTACAGATACGAAGATTACAAATGATTACGAATGAGTACAAAAGATTACAGGAGATTACGTAATCATTACAGTTAGGGCATGACTCGCAATGTAAGCCTATAAAACTTCGTCTTCCAAATGTCGCGTTGAAATTTACGTGACGGGCAGCGCCACCTAGTGAAGTTCTTTGAATTAAAAAATTTGGGACAAGATGGCAGCGTTAATGGAGTTGGAGATTATTTAATAAAAGGTAAAATTAACGACGAATTTCAATGTTAAATTATACTAATCCATTTTATAAACTAATTTCATACGTATTTCTGAATGAGATATTCTTGAGAATTTGCGAAACGGTTGAAAAACTAGACGATGCACCAAATAGCATCGTAATGAATCTTCTAAAAGGCTGTTAAATTACATAATATCGAATGGATATTCAACAGAATATTTGCAAGTAAAGAAAGAGTACAGCTCAAGACTTAATATTAACTTCATTAATGACTGGTAAAGCAAAATATTCCATGAAAATCATCATCTTCAAATGAAAGCACCTTTTAATAACATATCACCGTAATAACATTTTTTCGGGGCCATAGCTAAAAAATTATTTATAAACTCGTAAATCAGGCTAGGGAGATACTCGCCATTTTGTACCAGATTTGGAACTCCCGCGAATTACGCACGGTAGCGCTCCAGTCGAATAGCGCGACAGTTGGAAGAGAAATACTTAGTATGGGAGCAGCTTAGTATATAATTGTGAGTCCTGTAGTAGTTTGGGGGATTCCATTCAAGGTTAAACGCGGAATCGGCGCGAACCAACGCTGACGCGCACCTAATTAGCGCAGGGGCGCATATCGTAGTAGATGTTCTACACTTAAATATTAATTTTATAAGTTAAAATACAAAATTAAAAGAGTTCAGCTTGAAATAGCGCGAAAGTAGACAATGGCCACTGTAGTCTTCCCCCTTACAGGCCTAGGATTTTTACTGCCTTTCACCCTTTGAATTTACTTTATTTTCAAACCAATACCCTGGTGGTAGGCCAACGTGTTCCATAACTCTTGGTACAGAAAAGCCCGCATATCACGCTACTTGACATCAAATACGCTAGACCTTGCACGACCTTTTTTTTCATGATTTGCAAGATCTATTTTAATCATGAAAAAAAAGGTCGCCCAAGGTCTAGCGTATTTGATGTCAAGTAGCGTGATATGCGGGCTTTTCTGTACCAAGAGTTATGAACAGGCCCATATAGAACTAGTCCATATTTATAATTGAAGACCCTGCCCATGGTTTGATTTCACTACGTTCATGGGTTGAGACATTAGGAATTTAGGACGTAGTGTTGGTCAGAGGACCTGGCGAATTTTAACCTTCAGGTTTTTGGCCAGATTTCATATATTTTTGTAGTTCCAGAACTATTAACCACTCTGCCCCCCCAGCGGCGGCGATCGGTAAACATTTATGTGGGGGCACGAGCAATTAATTTTTTATCCAAAAATCCATATACTTAAAACTTAAGCAAGAAAATGTACAGCTCAAACTTTTTCGTACTATATATATATTTAATAAAGTGTTCTTTCTAATATCTCATCCGTCAATGAATACATTGATAACATAATAAAAGTTAAGTCGATATCTTTAGAAAAATATCTGTGTACATGGATAGATAATTAAGCCTTTCTGGGCAAATGCATTACGAAGGTATTTTAGGTAAAAAAGGGCACACAACAGGGATATTTTCTGTTTGGACGAATCTATCGAAATCAATTTTACGGTTATATCATCTTAATGCTACGCGCATCTGCAATCTCAAAATAAATTCTGTAAAAAGACTGAATTCGGACGTAAATAAAGGCAGTGAGATTAGAAATTTTTCCCTGATTGCTATTTTCCGGTAGATTTATAGTTAAAATTATACTATAGTTATAAGCATATTTGTGTCGGGAAATTTAGTTGTAAAAAACAGAAATTCCCATTAAAACTACAAACAATCATCCCGACACTTTGGGAAATTGGGACCTAGACCTCTCAAAAACTTAATTGGCACCTCTAGAAAAGAATTAGACAACGCGAGATAATTTTTTGGCGTCTTGGAAATCTGATCCTAAAACTTCCCCACCCAAATTAAATAATTTTGAGACAATAGAGAGTTTAAGCTAACTTAAAATTGTATGATTTTAGATTCAAAAGTACGCTAACCATTTTACAATTTCTTACCTGGTACGTCTTGTAGTATTTCAATAATAATATTGAATATTCAAATTATCCAGCTAAATAATACAGTTGGAGTTATGATAAGCTTTTCTTATTATAAGAGAATAAAAAATAAAAAATCGTAAATACTATTTTAAATTGAAACGTGACGAAGTATTCTATAGGTCTAAATCGTTAGATAATACATTTGTAGATATAGCGGAGACACGAAACCACGGAAACAAACAGGTTCTGTTTGGACGCAATTCAAATATTTGATAAAATATTGTGGTGGGGCTAAAGGTTTTTCTTATCAACTCGACGACGCTTAGACACTGAGACTTATCCTTTGGAATGCCATAATGGGAAAGCAGGTGGAAGGTGGTCACCAATTTCTATGCGAATCGAATAAGTAGTTTTTGCTCTAGAGCGGTCTGCAAGAAGAAGAAGAAGATGAAAGTTTTTTTTGACATTTTGGCTATCTTTGAACTACGTCGAATTAATAGCATAACAGCGCTACATTTATTGTTTTATTGTATGTTTGTCGTATGCGCCTGGTCTTTCCAATGGTATATGGCTTGTATCGCTACTCTGAGTGATTGAGGAGATACAAGGGGCTGAAATCAGCCTTTAGTTGCTTCGGGATAATACTAGCTCGGTCTCGAAAAGCTAGTCACTTTCCCGGACCTTGCTGTGGGGACTACCGTCCCCTCTGATGAAACAAGTGTCTACGCAGGCTTAAATAAGTGTGGTGTTCCCGCCAAACCAAATAAATTGTTTTGGTCTTAGCTAACTTGTTAAAATGTTCCCGGAAATTCGTCATAAGCACTGCTAACTTGTTAAAATGTTCCCGGAAATTCGTCATAAGCACTGCCAACTTCTAAAACGCGCTTCCGCGATCGGGATTGGCCGTAATCAAAACATATTACGGGCTGCTTCACTTAAAAAAGTGTTCTAGTCTTAAGTCTTTCATTTTTTTCAATTTTCTAGTCAGAGATTTAACATCACGAACACAATAATAATACTAAGTTTCGAGTCGTCGTTAAATTAAGTTTAACAAATTAATATTTTTTCTATTAAAAAAAGTATAAATATTTAAAAACATAACTTACCACCAAATTTTAAGTATGACTTTCTTTAAAATAATTTATTTAATGAAGTTGGAAGTCGTTGTTCAACGGTTAACTTTAAAGCAATTTTATAACCACGTGACTATTTTTAAAGGTTTCTACCGTTCGATGGCGCTCAAATGTTTCTCGAAATAAATTTTACCAAGTATACTTTGCCATTTATGCTATCGCCTATTACGTGGTTTTTGCTTTAAATATTTATTTAAATACGACTATGATTTCTGATATCTATGGCGAAAAGCGCAGTCTTTTATCGTGCGTTCTAAAATGCGCGTACCTTAAAGGCTGGTTCACACGGGCAGTGTTTACCTGGTTTTGACTATTTTCTAGTTTTACCGCCTTTTCCAATTGTTCGGGCCACTACCTATGTAATTAATCAAGGTTCGTGAATGCTCGAAAAATAAAATATTTGCTGGTTCTTCGAATTTGCCACAAATCTCCGCTAGGTGCTGATGTAAGTCGCCTCTACTGCTCAGGCCTTGTCTTTAGCATAGGCCATGATGATTAAATCACGTAGGCTACGGCATGTAGTGGCTGCAATATACTGTGTTTGATGGCTAGATTGCAGCTTCGTAGGACAGCATTTAAAGAATAAAACTAATTTATAATTTTTTTTTAATAAATCTTAATATTTATATACATTATGTTAAAATCGGCAGTGCTTGCGGCGATAAAATCCGTCAAATTTTGTTCGTGTGTACAGTTGCTTCCCCGTGCGCCAGAACAACGAGAAAATAGGGATTGATTTAAAAATATTAAAGAGTATACTCTTTAATATTTTTAAATCAATATTTATCTAAATTTCTGCTAAAAAGTACGTGGATTTTGCTTTCATATTCCTTGTGCTTTTGAAAAGTTTGCCATGGAAACAAAAGATTGTGCTCGCAGGGCACGAGCCAAACTATAAATTCGTTACCTTAGTTAGTTCGTTACTAAGGAGTGCGAGAGGTCGAAAATAACAAAAATGGTATCCCTAACTTTTTTGTCGAATTTTTATCCACGATTCTCGATCGATCTCGATGTCGATCTCGATGTCGATCTCGATGTCGATCTCGATGTCGATCTCGACAGGGTTGTTCCTGTCGAATTCGTTTTCGAGAAGGAATCTTTCGATTAGAAAACGTGTTTTTCAATCGCGTAATCGCCGTAAAGCCCGTAATTAATCTACAAATGATTAATTTGCATTGCGAAATAAATAAATGGATGTTTGAAGCAGGTGTATTGTAGAAATTAAATTTAATGAAATATCAAGGAATAGTTGATTTTATAAAATAAAAAGTGGTCTTGCCCAGCTTGTTAAAATGTTGCTCTTACGTCACAAGACAGAGCTTTATTATTGTATTCTTCGCACGAGCGATTTGCACGTGCGCTACAAAAAGCTATTCTCCTCTGTAAGAGACTGTGGGTTGCTCTTGTAAGTAATTCCAAATCGGCATAAACAATTTGAAATTATTTCGTAAAATTAATTCAAGTTAAATCAAGTTCAGTTCATAATCACGAAATTCTGTATTTATTAATTTAATGTATGTTTTTAGATTGTAAGAATATTTCTTAAAATTATTTTTAATTGATTAATAACAATAATTCTGATATTAGATTTCATAAATATGGTCAATGGAGGTACGTGTGATCAGGAGGTACATGTGATCAGGGGGTACGTGTGATCAGGGGGTACGTGTGATCAGGAAGTAAGTGTGATCACCTCCGTAAATTATTTCCCCAAATATTAATAAAATATTTGATGAATGGATATTGAAATATACGTAATTATACACATTTTGCGTATTTTCAATATTAATTTAAATTAAATTTGGTTTTTAAAACTTTTAGTACAAAAAACGTTATACTCTTCTACTTGTGTTTAGAGATTTTATGCCCAAAAGAAAAGTTCTGTAACTTTTTGCCTAAGTGGCAAACCGGTTTATCATTTTGGTATTTTTTAGTCTGCTTATCATTTTACCTGCTGGGAAACATTTGTATTTTTGCTAATAATTTGAGGTTTTCAAAATTTAATCTGGAAAAACTCTTTCTAAATTTGCTTTGTGGTGTAAGTGTGACCAGTTAATCAATGTTAAATTTTGGTAAAATAATTTATGGTGTATAAGACAACTTTTTATAATTTTCTTGATGTAAACTTACTATAGCTTTAGCTAGCTATATAAGCATCTAGGTACTTAAGTTTAAAAATATATTATTTTAGAGCTACGAAAAAAATATAGCTTTATTGGGACACCATATTTAACCTCTGTATGTAATTTCATCGCGATGGGTCAAGGATCTCACGTGATCACAATTACACCACCACCCTATCACAGAGTTAAATTAATTAATTAATATTTAAATAACTATATATTTGATATGAAATTTGATTGCGTAGTTGTGTAGGATAAAGTGGCCATATGGAGTAATTTCAAGTAAACTCCCAAAAAAACTATTTTGATCACACTTACCTACATTGACCCTATAAATACAGTGGGTATTTAATAGAATATAATTTTTTTGTAAGTCATAACTATATTTGCTGATCATGCTATCAAATTTATTTACATAGGTTCACACACCACGGGTATAAGAATTGCAGAAATTGAGTTCCTTCTCAACCGTTTCCAAAATCCTCGATAAAAAATATTTTGCCTTGTCTTTGAATTTTCAAATGCCTATTACAATTAGTTTTAACTCATTTAATTAAGTACAAAAGTCAAAGTTATGTTGTCTAAACATTGTATATATTAGTACGTTTTAATCTTAACTATACTATTAATAATTTTTTTGATGTGGTTTATTTTTATCGTACAAATTTTTACAAAATAACAAACACCTTATGGTTAAGAAATTAATAATATACATTAAGAGTGCCCTATATTAGTTTTACTGATATCGGCAGATTTCCGAGTAAAGCCAGAGTTCCTACACAGTACTGATGAGCCCCAAAAGGGCGAAACCGGTCTACTGTTGGAATCTCTGGCCTAAATTTTGACTTTTGATATACTATTAATACTACCGTGCACGGTAACCCAGCAACAAATTTTTAAAGAAATATCAAATATTAATTTGATAACTTAAGTATTTATTTTTAGTATTATAATAGCTAAATAGTTAGTAATTTGGTTAATTACTTAACTTTAGCGAAACAATCCATTAGAGGATTTAGGAAGAACTGCCAAATTCCTTTAAAAGTGGCCGTGTTTCACTTACTACTTGAGCACATTGTCTCGAAAGAAGAAAAAATTAACCAATGGCTTTCAAAGTGGAAAGTGCTACAAGCTCTCTTAAAGTGTTGGTTGCACGAAATTTTAGCTATGGCTAATTAATGACTCATTAGAAAGAGCAAACATTTTATAGCAAGTACAGAAAATTTCATCAAAATCGGTTAAGCGGTCTTTGAATTACTATCAAAAGAAGTCAAAATGGTGGAAATCGAGTTTTTCGAATTTCCAGACTTCTAAAATTCTTCTCGGCACCCGTGACGTCAGAAAATGCGAAGCGTATCATTGGCTAATTGTCTGTAATACATTTCTTTACATCTGGGATTAAAACAGGTTGATTTAACACCCAGGAAAAAGTCCTACGCAGGACAGCATTTAAAGAATAAAACTAATTTATAATTTTTTTTTAATAAATCTTAATATTTATATACATTATGTTAAAATCGGCAGTGCTTGCGGCGATAAAATCCGTCAAATTTTGTTCGTGTGTACAGTTGCTTCCCCGTGCGCCAGAACAACGAGAAAATAGGGATTGATTTAAAAATATTAAAGAGTATACTCTTTAATATTTTTAAATCAATATTTATCTAAATTTCTGCTAAAAAGTACGTGGATTTTGCTTTCATATTCCTTGTGCTTTTGAAAAGTTTGCCATGGAAACAAAAGATTGTGCTCGCAGGGCACGAGCCAAACTATAAATTCGTTACCTTAGTTAGTTCGTTACTAAGGAGTGCGAGAGGTCGAAAATAACAAAAATGGTATCCCTAACTTTTTTGTCGAATTTTTATCCACGATTCTCGATCGATCTCGATGTCGATCTCGATGTCGATCTCGATGTCGATCTCGATGTCGATCTCGACAGGGTTGTTCCTGTCGAATTCGTTTTCGAGAAGGAATCTTTCGATTAGAAAACGTGTTTTTCAATCGCGTAATCGCCGTAAAGCCCGTAATTAATCTACAAATGATTAATTTGCATTGCGAAATAAATAAATGGATGTTTGAAGCAGGTGTATTGTAGAAATTAAATTTAATGAAATATCAAGGAATAGTTGATTTTATAAAATAAAAAGTGGTCTTGCCCAGCTTGTTAAAATGTTGCTCTTACGTCACAAGACAGAGCTTTATTATTGTATTCTTCGCACGAGCGATTTGCACGTGCGCTACAAAAAGCTATTCTCCTCTGTAAGAGACTGTGGGTTGCTCTTGTAAGTAATTCCAAATCGGCATAAACAATTTGAAATTATTTCGTAAAATTAATTCAAGTTAAATCAAGTTCAGTTCATAATCACGAAATTCTGTATTTATTAATTTAATGTATGTTTTTAGATTGTAAGAATATTTCTTAAAATTATTTTTAATTGATTAATAACAATAATTCTGATATTAGATTTCATAAATATGGTCAATGGAGGTACGTGTGATCAGGAGGTACATGTGATCAGGGGGTACGTGTGATCAGGGGGTACGTGTGATCAGGAAGTAAGTGTGATCACCTCCGTAAATTATTTCCCCAAATATTAATAAAATATTTGATGAATGGATATTGAAATATACGTAATTATACACATTTTGCGTATTTTCAATATTAATTTAAATTAAATTTGGTTTTTAAAACTTTTAGTACAAAAAACGTTATACTCTTCTACTTGTGTTTAGATATTTTATGCCTAAAAGAAAAGTTCTGTAACTTTTTGCCTAACTGGCAAACCGGTTTAACATTTTGGTATTTTGTAGTCTGCTTATCTTTTTACCTGCTGGGAAAAATTTTGTATTTTTGCTAATAATTTGAGGTTTTCAAAATTTAATCTGGAAAAACTCTTTCTAAATTTGCTGTGTGCGGTAAGTGTGATCAGTTAATCAATGTTAAATTTTGGTAAAATAATTTATGGTTTATAAGACAACTTTTTATAATTATCTTGATGTAAACTTACTATAGCTTTAGCTAGCTATATAAGCTTCTAGGTACTTAAGTTTAAAAATATATTATTTTAGCGCTACGAAGAAAATATAGCTTTATTGGGCAACCATATTTAACCTCTGTATGTAATTTCATTGCGATTGGTCAAGGATCTCACGTGATCACAATTACACCACCACCCTATCATACTTGCACCGCATTTTATGGGTAAGTGTGACCAGTAACAGAGTTAAATTAAATAATTAATATTTAAATAACTATATATTTGATATGAAATTTTATTGCGTAGTTGTGTAGGATAAAGTGGCCATATGGAGTAATTTCAAGTAAACTCCTAAAAAAACTATTTTGATCACACTTACCTACATTGACCCTATAAATACAGTGGGTATTTAAAATAATTTAATTATTTTTTTTGTAAGTCAGAATTATATTTGCTGATCATGCTATCAAATTTATTTACATAGGTTCACACACCACGGGTATAAGAATTGCAGAAATTGAGTTCCTTCTCAACCGTTTCCAAAATCCTCGATAAAAAATATTTTGCCTTGTCTTTGAATTTTCAAATGCCTATTACAATTAGTTTTAACTCATTTAATTAAGTACAAAAGTCAAAGTTATGTTGTCTAAACATTGTATATATTAGTACGTTTTAATCTTAACTATACTATTAATAATTTTTTTGATGTGGTTTATTTTTATCGTACAAATTTTTACAAAATAACAAACACCCTATGGTTAAGAAATTAATAATATACATTAAGAGTGCCCTATATAAGTTTTACTGATATCGGTAGATTTCCGAGTAAAGCCAGAGTTCCTACACAGTACTGATGAGCCCCAAAAGGGCGAAACCGGTCTACTGTTGGAATCTCTGGCTGAAATTTTGACTTTTGATATACTATTAATACTAACGTGCACGGTAACCCAGGAACAAATTTTTAAAGAAATATCAAATATTAATTTGATAACTTAAGTATTTATTTTTAGTATTATAATAGCTAAATAGTTAGTAATTTGGTTTATTACTTAACTTTAGCGAAACAATCCATTAGAGGATTTAGGAAGAACTGCCAAATTCCTTTAAAAGTGGCCGTGTTTCACTTACTACTTGAGCACATTGTCTCGAAAGAAGAAAAAATTAACCAATGGCTTTCAAAGTGGAAAGTGCTACAAGCTCTCTTAAAGTGTTGGTTGCACGAAATTTTAGCTATGGCTAATTAATGACTCATTAGAAAGAGCAAACATTTTATAGCAAGTACAGAAAATTTCATCAAAATTGGTTAAGCGGTCAAAAGAAGTCAAAATGGTGGAATTCGAGTTTTTCAGCGAATTTCCAGACTTCTAAAATTCTTCTCGGCACCCATGACGTCAGAAAATGCGAAGCGTATCATTGGCTAATTGTCTGTAATACATTTCTTTACATCTGGGATTAAAACAGGTTGATTTAACACCCAGGAAAAAGTCCTACGCAGTAATAATTGAAATAGGCATACACAAGGCTATGTAGTAGAAAAATAAAAACTTCGTGTCGCGCGCGCTTAAAAAAATATATTTTTTTTTATAATAATAAGCCTAATATTATGATTAAAAATCTCTGGTTTGAAAACTTCTACAAGTAAACCGAATCCCTCCACTTCAGTTCCTTCTATTTTAGGAATAAAACTACAGCTTTGATTTGCCCCAAATTGCTCGTGCTACGGAGGAGAAAAATTCGCCGAAAATTTCAGGATTTTGGGGAGCGAAAAAGGTCAGTTTCGGACTCAAAGTTAATACACTTAGGCTTGGAAATTTGTTTCGACAATGACATTTTGGGAAAGAGAACGTCCAGGGCTTCAAAACCAGACCGCATTCATTCGTTTTTATTACTATCGATTTTTCGTGCAACCAACACTTTAAGTCTAATGTTTCGGCTGTCCAGAGAGCGTAAAAGGATTGAAATATTTTTCAAAAACTCGAAAGCACTAGCGTGGGTAATTTTTACAGAACATGAAACAAGTTCGAAATTTACTCTCTGTTATTTATGGTACTCGAAACGGAAATTTGGAGTTGCACTTATCAAGCTTAGAAGATATGTGTGTATACATTCACGCGCATGATCAATTGAAATACGTTTTGTGGGTACCTCTATATTTAGCTGATATGAGAGAGCTTGTGCTTGAAGATCCTGATTCTTGGAATTTCTTAAAGAATAGTACCTTCGTCGTTACTAAAAGTAAAATTTCATTCCCTTCAATAAATTCTGATCGGTGCTATAGAACAAGAACTTAAAAAAATTAAAATAAGAGGAGGTGTGACTGTAATCATAACAAATCCAACAGCTCTTGGCAAATAATTCATCGTTGTGCCAATACTTAGCTCAATAGTTAATGAATTTAAAGAGCATTCGGGTATCGCTAATAGAGATGCTACAGCACTACATCATGAGAGTTTCGGTGGAAAAGGCTGTAAATGTCAAAACACGCCTTAGCGATCCATTTCGAAAATCAGATCTTCATAACCATAGATAAAATAACTTCGTATATAGATAGGAAACTTCATGTTGTAGAAGTGACGCCAGAATTTTGGCCGACATCTGGTGGCGGCACCCGAATAATATTATTTGGTGAAGTTCGCACTACGTGAAGTCCGTACTAGAACCTTGGTGTAACGCAATCTCAATTGCAAAGGCTTAAGCGAGCTATATGTATTAAAAGTACTTTTTTCTTGAACTGAGAGCAAATTTAAAAAAATAGCACTAAAGAAATAGCATTCAGTTTCAAGTTTCTTTTAAACGCTATTTCTGGTATATTTGAAGACATTCACCTTGCAAAATACGTTTATTCCCAAAACTCCGACCTAAAATTTCTCAATACGTTCTACGCTCTTGAGAACACAGCCAACTGGCGCAGTCACTAGATGTCAGGGAAATCTCGTGAGAGTCAGTTTCCCCCATTGAAGTTTCCTATCGATATACGAAGCTATTTTATCTATGTTCATAACCTAATGACTTTTGCGGTGGCGTCTTCTAAAATAAATCCAGACACGCTAAACAGGGACCATATTGGGAAGAAAGCCTTTAATAAATTCCTTGAAGAAAGGTTTAAAGTCCGAAGCGCTGACTAAAATATAAATATTCAGGAATCCATACCTCTACTTGGAATGCTTATCGCGCCAGATTTTCGTCTCGATGTAGTTTTTTTGACGTCACTATGTTAACTTAACAAACAACAACGTGAGAGGGGAGCTCGCGCAATGGGGATTTTTTCTCTCGTAGGCGGGGCCAAAGCCGTCAGAGTGATCTTACCATACGCGATACGCCAGGATAAGCATTCCAAGTAGAGGTATGGATTAATGAAATATTTTAAAGACTCTGGATCAGATGTTAGAGCTAAGGTTAAAGGCGAGCTCGTAAATCTTAATCTAGAGATAAATCTAATATTCAGATTGCTGGTAATAGCTAGAGCAAGGTCAGATCTAACCGCAAACTATGCTCATGTTTCTTGGAAAACACGAGCTTATTGAAGAAGTGTTGAAGCTTTCCTTTTCCATTCAGCAAGCAGATAATCCCATAAAAATAAATTATTCGGTAATTATCGTTGACGCAATGTGCATAGTGCAGTCTCTACAATCCTCAAACGACATCAGCTCAGCAATTCACTTTTTGCACAGCTGTTAAAAAAATTGCGATTTGTCTGCAAGTTACAACGAAGTTCGAGTTCTTTTTGACCAATACTTTGAAAACTCATTTAAAGAGAATCAGTTAAAATGTAGCTATACACTACCACTTTAATGATAACACAAAGACCCAAAATGTAAAATCATTTCTTCTCCATTCGAAAACCAAATTAGAAGTCACCAGCTATCTTGCTAAACTAAAGTTACTAAACTACTTCAGTCATCTGGTCATAGTCCAAAAATCTTAGTTATTTCACATCAAGATAAAATAACTTCCAATCGTCAAACCAATGATGTCACTAAATTTGAATCAAAACATAGCTTAGAAGAAACGGATCAGCAAATAGTTTTCCAATAGACGTTGCACGAAAAAGCAAAGACATTAAACTGGATGTGCATTCCCTGGAAACCGATGTTTAGGTTTTCTAACGGGCTTCTACAAATTAATTCCATCTAGGACGTACATGATTAGAAACAAAAATGTTTTTAAGATTAGTGTATTTGACGTCAGGTTTGGTACTAGGCGAGCAGATGCTTTAATTGGATGATAAATGTTTAAACTTTAAAGGATGTGACAGCATTGGCTGTTTTGCTACTAAAGGACTCAAATCCCACTTTAAAGCCTTCATGGAGAGCGACAACTAAATTGCTTTCAGTCATTTTGGAAATATGTTGCAATAGAAACAATACGCGGAAGAGGTACCAACCTCAACATTTTCATTTTAATGATAATTTTAAACATTAATATGTCAATGATTTTCTTGGAACGCTCTTCAGCATTCGTACGTTGAATTACTCCTAAAGGTTTCAAGCTTTTTCCCATTTCACGTTTATTGTTTTTTAAATTTCCATTATTCATGAAATATGCCATGGTCATTTTATACGAAACATTAATCCATTTAGAAAACTGATGGTGTCAGCCAAAGGCCTTAAACAACAAAATAATCGAAGAGTTATAAGTTAAAATTTAAATATTAACTGAATGGTAAAAACCAAGTAATAATACAAAGAATAAACATACATTAACTCCAATTCCTGTAGCTTTTATTAGCCGCGGTGGAACGAAATCCATAATCTTTTAACAGCCAATCCAGCATTGCTAGATCCTTAATATCAAACTAAAAATAATTTCCAATTTCCGAAAAAAAGTATCGTATGCCTGGGGGAATATTGAAATTAAGTTATGATTACGATAAAACAATTTTGAGTAACGCTCAAATCAAGTTTAGCCTATTGAAAAAATCTTGACTAAAGCAAAAAACTAATTAAAAAGTTGTTTTTTTTTTCTGACAAATTAAAATACTATCGTACATTATCGTGAATTGTAGTACGCCGTTGAAAATATCGTACGGTCCAAAAATTAACTCGAAATTATCGCCAAGTACGATAATTATCGTACGTTTGACACCGCTGAGCCCATTGAGTTGGGAATATTAATCTAGAGATCCAATCAAATCTGCTCCCCGCGAAACAAGTTTTTGAAAAATACGAATGTGCCGTCTGCTCTAAAATGACGAGCAAACGTTATCATATGACCCGTGGCGCCATCCATTATTTTGAAGAAAAAAAATCTTTTTGCTTGAAAACGCGTCTTATTTGAACGAATCATTGAGAGATAGACGGCGCCACGGGTAGAATGATAACGTTTTCCCGTCATTTGGGGCGCCGATGGGAGCAGACGACAGTATTCTTATTTTTAAAAACTTGTTTCGCGAAATACTGAAATCCGACGTTTCGATTGGACCTCTAGATTAATATTCCCAACTCAATGGCTGAGCCAATCAAAAGGCAAATATTTGACGTCATCCCAAAGGGGATACAGCCATACGATCATTCCAAGCGCCATCTATATTCGTAAAATCGAACTTAATTCCGTAGAGGAGCAGACGAAAAACATGGAGATCAAAAGGTCACTAACTCACTATTGACATCAATGCATTCATTTCTAACATGAATATCAAACATTAGGTAGTCTGTACTTACTCTCGGCAGGGCCGTACTTAGAGATCATGGGCCCATAGGCAGATAAGGAGTCTGGGCCCCATTTTCACGCGCTGCATTTACTCTTATCCCTGGAACTAGGCTGTGCCTGAATTTCCCTGATTTAGCGTAGAAGTCTGAGCTCTACGGTTATACATTTTTTTATTATTCAAAGAAGAAAGGGCTGAGTGAGTCTGAGAAGACCGCGAGCCCGGCGAAGACACCATCTGATTAATCAGGGCGAGATATGTGTAACGGCCACGCCAACGGGGGGATACGTGGGGACAGGGGTGGGGACAACCGTGGCGGAAGTATCCCGACCACCCATTGGGGGATTGGTGGTCGTCCTCACACGGCCATCCATCTCTACGGTTATATTACTTAATAAAAGCTCTTAACAATCGTCGACTAAATATGCGATATTTATGCAACATTGCGATTTAAGGCTGCGTCCGTAAACTGCCAGGCAGAAAATTTGGTAATTTTAAATCAAAATCTTCTTCCTACTAATTTCTCCAATATAAATTACGATTGATATTGTAGATTTATGCCTTCGAATACAGTAATTACGGTCACTGGAGGGCCCCTTCCAAGGATGGGCCCCTAGGCCACGGCCTAGGCTGGCCTAGACTCTCGGGGATGGGACGCTCAAAAATTGTTTTGGTGGACAACGTTTTGAAATTTGGCTAGTTTCATTACCGCGAAATTTATGTCGAAAGATTTTAACAAAATATTAACAGCAAATACCTTTTATTTATGATTATCAACTGCAGTACAATTATTTTTCTAAGAATTACAAGTAATACCATAATTCTATAATATTGTTCCATAAGTTAGTCACTTTGGGGAACATTTTACTGAGAGCTAGTAACGAAGTGACGTCATCGCAAGAAAAAAATCTCCCCCTATCGAGGCGCTGTCAGGGGCTACGTGTGACGCGTTAGCAAGCGGACGCAAAACGGTTGGATTACGGAAGCATTTGAAGTGCGCGCATAAGTCAGACCGGCTTTTCTCAAATTCCTCCTTTTTTACCATTATTGCACAGGGGCGCCATCTAGGTTATTTACATTGTGTCAAGATAGTCTTAATTTTAAATATATTTTTACTGAAAATATTCATTTATAAAAGTAAATGAAGTTTATTAAATTACATTCATAATTAATCGACACCACCATTGTTTTCTTAAGTTTCACTCTCGATTAAATTCCTTTAAAATTTTTAATTTTCTTTCCACCAGATTACTGAACCTAATGATGATAAATTATACCAGATCAATTCAAATCGGTTATTTGAGATAACGAATACAATTTCAAATCAGATTTCTGGGTGAGGGGAATAGAAAAGGCTAACCCGATATTACTAGCTGATTACCTACAGGTATCTGAAAATTACCTTCGGATATCTGAAAATTACCTTCGGATATCTGAAAATTACCTTCGCATATCTGAAAATTACCTTCGCATATCTGAAAATTACCTTCGCATATCTGAAAATTACCTTCGGATATCTGAAAATTACCTTCGGATATCTGAAAATTACCTTCGGATATCTGAAAATTACCTTCGGATATCTGAAAATTACCTTCGCATATCTGAAAATTACCTTCGGATATCTGAAAATTACCTTCGGATATCTGAAAATTACCTTCGCATATCTGAAAATTACCTTCGGATATCTGAAAATTACCTTCGGATATCTGAAAATTACCTTCGGATATCTGAAAATTACCTTCGGATATCTGAAAATTACCTTCGCATATCTGAAAATTACCTTCGGATATCTGAAAATTACCTTCGGATATCTGAAAATTGCCTACAGCTATCTAACAGGGTTCTAAAAACAAAAACCCGACCCAAAAACCCAGTGGCTTTTTTTGAACCCACTCCGAAAAAAACCCACTTTAAAATCTCAGATTTTAAATGAAAAACCGACTTGTCGAGGTTAACGGTAATAGTTAGTGTAGGGAGCTGTTGGCTCGATCTCGTGGCATGCAGGGCTTGCCACCACCCTCCTACGCATTGTAACCCGGCCACCTGAATTAATGGCTTCAAAAGTCGCTTGATGACTTAGGCCTTAGGTGGTGCCTTGGGTATTAGCCTAGCTGATTATTATTATTATTATTATTACTTGTTCAATGTGCAATGACCACTTTAATATTTATCTTAGACTGAATTGTAATATGATACAAACTTTAGCTGGCTTATTAACTTGAAACTTATAACTTGGTACTGCTACTAGGCCCTTAATGGGTCAGAGTGTGCAATAACTGGTGGCTTTACCGGGGAGTCGGGGTGCGGCTCTTGTAACCCATAAGGGCGGTGGCGCACTGGGAGATGTTAGCTCTGGTCAAATGGTCCTATCTCCACCTCCGACTTCAGGTTTGGGCTGGATACTGAGCTTCGGCTCAGGCTAACGGAGAGGGTCCGTGCAAACTGGACGCCTCGGCGGATTGGGTAGCCTGCTGTGGGGCGGCGGGTCTCCGTATGAGGGCCCGGCGGTCCTGTTTCCCGGCCTTTTGGAGTCCCACCGGGATATCCGGTGCCAGCTGTGCCGGGTTATGCGGGCTGCTGTGTGCCCGCCGTTCCCCTTTAGGCGCTCTTTCCAAAGGGCTTAGCTCTCTACCTTTCTAGGTAGGGTGTCGGCTGGCGTTGCCAGAGCATCCGCTCTTATTCCCACTGCTGTGTGCGAAGTGGGGGCTGGTCGACCCGTTGCTGCACCTTCTGCTGGGATGAGCGGCTTGCGTCGAGGGTGCGACCTTCAGTAGTGGGGTTCTGCTACCCATGCTGGTTTTGTCAACTGTCCGGGTCTGTGGACGCTGGCGTAGGGCATTCTGATGAGACCACCGGTGTAGTAGGCTTTTTGATTAACTTGGAGCACCGGTATATAAATTCTGACCACATGGTATATCTACCAGTCCTTTGGTTCAGCTTTGCAGTCTCTGTATACTTTTACAAATCGTCTAATACAAATATGGAAATTGTATACTAAAATCAAAAAACCCACCTAATGAAAAAACCCATTAAAAACCCACTGGGTTGGGCATCTGAAAATCAACTTGATGTATCTGAAAATTATATTCAGATATCTGAAAATTATCTTTAGATATGTGAAAAGTACCTTCAGTTATATGAAAATTACCTTAAGATATGTGAAAATTACGACTTGAATAACCTGAACAGTTGCCCGTTGGAAGCACTAAGCTGAAGAATAGTGTTCCGTCTACGAATATGAGTCTTAAGGACACGACATTCCTGGTAGACAAGCAGATCATCTACATAGTATTTCACCATACTGCAACGAAACATTACAGTAGGCCTATTATGAAAACCCTGTTAGAATATAAAATTCTATTACGGATAAATTAACCGTTAACAAGCCGTGGTCCAAAATATCTTGAAAATTTAACTTTGAAACTCTTGTCTGGGAAAGGGTGTTTATAGTAATCAACATTACGAAGTCTTTCCAAGTGAATACTAGAGAGAGATTAAGAAACGGTACGTTTCAACGCATACGGATAACGCGTAGATCCGTAAATTTGAGTATACGAATGCTTTATTTATAATTATATCGTGGTTTCAACACTCATTAATATCGAAATAAAGATTATTTAAATTAAATTTCACATTGCCTGCCATCAAAATGCCGATAAATGAACGTACCTAATAGACGTTATCCCTACACGTTTTATTGAAGGGGCTTAACCTCTATTACGCAATCCACTTTGAAAGGAAAATATATTCCTTTCAAAGTTCGCGACGTAATTTCACGCTTAAGAAGATTTAATAACTTGGGCGCGATAATTTCTATAATGGTTATAATTAGGGATGCAAATTCCAAGAAAGAAAAATAGAAAAATGTCTTAAAGAGAAAATTGAAAATTGTTAAGATGGCCTTCTTTGAAAACAATGTTGAAAGGAAGTTAAAACTCCCACTCACAATTCATTGCTATGGGTTTTTTTCATTGCGTTAGTATCATCCAATCACTTTTCTTCTCTTCGCGTATCCCGATGTATCTCAAAAGCTTTATCCATGATTGCTACCGGTCGAACCCTCTACCGTTCTACGATCGGGTTTGCAGTGGTGGGGGACAGGATTCATTGTACCGAAAATTTCAGTCGGGGGTAAAATTTATTTATTGGTAACCCCAATAATTACACTCCCCTAAATATCATGAATCACATTTCACTTTATAATTACATTCGAATTATAGAACATTTTTGGTAAAGGAGGAAACACGAAAAACACAAGCAATAATACATGTTTGAACAAAGACATTTAATTGATTTCGATTATTGGATGGTAGAGCAGGGTACTAGTGGACAGTTACATAGTAACTATTTGGGCAATACTAACAAAGATTTTGTTTATTGTTCGTTTTAATTTTATTTCACCAGGGCGCACAAATCGATTTGGAACTTGTAACATGGCAACTTAAATTGGTTAATTAATCAGTTAATTAGTGGGTTTATTCACGAAACACCTTTATTTAGTTACTGAAAACCAGTATATATTTCCAAGTTAGAAGCATGATTAACGGATGATGGCAATAAACATCAGTGAAAATGCGTTTTTGATATTAAGTTCAAAATAAGTACATTCAGAAATGAAGCTTGTCTACATATTTTATTTTCTGATAAAATAATTTATAATTATTTCAGTTTTCATTATGAAGGCGTATTGGTTTTCAATAGGCTATCCGAGTTGTTCAAAATTCGAAATGTAAAATGCCAAATACTTTCTCCATAACTCAAAATGTAAAATGCAAAATACTTTCTCCATAACTCAAAATGTAAAATGCAAAATACTTTCTCCATAACTCAAAATGTAAAATACAAAGTACTTTCTCCATAACTCAAAATGTAAAATGCAAAGTACTTTCTCCATAACTCAAAATGTAAAATGCAAAATACTTTCTCCATAACTCAAAATGTAAAATGCAAAATAATTTCTCCATAACTCAAAATGTAAAATGCAAAGTACTTTCTCCATAACTCAAAATGTAAAATGCAAAATACTTTCTCCATAACTCAAAATGTAAAATGCAGAGTACTTTTTCCATAACTCAAAATGTAAAATGCAGAGTACTTTTTCCATAACTCAAAATGTAAAATGCAGAGTACTTTTTCGATAACTCAAAATGTAAAATGCAAAATACGTTCTCCATAACTCAAAATGTAAAATACTTTCTCCATAACTCAAAATGTAAAATGCAAAGTACTTTCTCCATAACTCAAAATGTAAAATTCAAAATACTTTCTCCATAACTCAAAATGTAAAATACTTTCTCCATAACTCAAAATGTAAAATGCAAAGTACTTTCTCCATAACTCAAAATGTAAAATGCAAAATACTTTCTCCATAACTCAAAATGTAAAATACTTTCTCCATAACTCAAAATGTAAAATGCAAAGTACTTTCTCCATAACTCAAAATGTAAAATGCAAAATACTTTTTCCATAACTCAAAATGTAAAATACTTTCTCCATAACTCAAAATGTAAAATGCAGAGTACTTTCTCCATAACTCAAAATGTAAAATGCAGAGTACTTTCTCCATAACTCAAAATGTAAAATGCAGAGTACTTTCTCCATAACTCAAAATGTTAAATGCAAAATACTTTCTCCATAACTCAAAATGTAAAATGCAGAGTACTTTTTCCATAATTAAAAATGTAAAATGCAAAATACTTTCTCCATAACTCAAAATGTAAAATACTTTCTCCATAACTCAAAATGTAAAATGCAGAGTACTTTCTCCATAACTCAAAATGTAAAATGCAAAATACTTTCTCCATAACTCAAAATGTAAAATGCAAAGTACTTTCTCCATAACTCAAAATGTAAAATGCAAAATACTTTCTCCATAACTCAAAATGTAAAATGCAGAGTACTTTCTCTATAACTTAAAATGTAAAATGCAGAGTACTTTCTCCATAACTCAAAATGTAAAATGCAGAGTACTTTCTCCATAACTCAAAATGTAAAATGCAAAATACTTTCTCCATAACTCAAAATGTAAAATGCAGAGTACTTTTTCCATAACTCAAAATGTAAAATGCAGAGTACTTTCTCCATAACTCAAAATGTAAAATGCAAAATACTTTCTCCATAACTCAAAATGTAAAATGCAAAGTACTTTCTCCATAACTCAAAATGTAAAATGCAAAGTACTTTCTCCATAACTCAAAATGTAAAATGCAAAATACTTTCTCCATAACTCAAAATGTAAAATGCAGAGTACTTTCTCCATAACTCAAAATGGATATTGAAAATATTTTTAAATGCAAAATGTAAAATGGTTTTTGCAGCTTAAATTAAAAATACAAAATGCATTTATTTAATTACGTAGAGATTTTAAAACCATCCTCGCAGCCAGCGTGCAAATAAAGCGATGGCACTGTACGAATATTCGTCTGCTTCTGAGTAATTGAGTAACTGAGTATCGCCATCTATAATTAGTTGGGAGTAAATAGCAGACGAACTTTCTCAACAAGAGATGATGGTACCAGAGTAAAAACATTTTGAAAATGTTTTTCCACATATCAAACCCACAAATTGAAAAATGTAAAATGCAAAATACTTTTTCTAACTCAAAATGCAAAATACTTTTTCTAACTCAAAATGCAAAATACTTTTTCTAACTCAAAATGCAAAATACTTTTTCTAACTCAAAATGCAAAATACGTTTTCTAACTCAAAATACAAAAAAAGTATTTTGCATTATGCATTTTGAACAACCCTGTAGGCTATGGTGTCGAAATTGGTTTAGATGTCAACGAGGCTTATAGGACCTTTAACCTGTATTGTTTAACTCCGGCTCAACAATAATTATAATAATGATAATAACAATGAACATTGAGCTATTTTTAAGACGTTATTATTGGCTACAGCTAACGTCACTACATAAACCATTGGTTTGAAACCTCTATATGTTTTTATAGAAAGTACGCAGAGGAAAACCTCTAGCAAGCCGTTCAGCTTGAAAGAGAGAGAATAGCTATAGCTTGTAAAACTGTAGGGTTTTTTGGAAAGGGAAACCGAAGTACTCAGAGGAAAACCTTCAGAAAGCAATTAAACTTGGGAGATAGATAATAGAGAGGTTAAGCAGACGTTTGTGGGGTGGCGGAGTGGTTAGTACTTTCGCCTCGCAGCAAGAGGAGCCGGGTTCGATCCCAGCTTGTGGCACTGGGTAAAAACTCGGAACAACTCCTTCTGCGTTGAGTTTGCAAGTTCTCTCCTCACTGGTTTAAGGGGTTTTCCCCCGAGCTCTTCGGTTTCCCCTTCCATAAAACTTGTTGAGGTTAACGGTAATAGTTAGTGTAGGGAGCTGTTGGCTCGATCGTGTGGCATGCAGGGCTTGCCACCACCCTCCTACGCATTGTAACCCGGCCACCTGAATTAAAGGCTTCAAAAGTCGCTTGATGACTTAGGCCTAGGGTGGTGCCTTGGGTATTAGCCTAGCTGATTATTATTAATTTTTTTTATCTAGACGTTCGTGAAATTAAATTATTTAAAATAAGTTAAACGCGCTTTCCCCTTGACTGCTAAAGAAAACAAGAAAAGATGCCTTTTGTATAGCAGTGAGTATTGTCTAAACACAAACATTGTTTTTCGTGTACCCTGCTTTACTTTAAATGCGTTTTCTTAGTACGATTTCGCCTATAATATGAGGCTTAGGAACATTTTCAATTCAAACCAGTATTTATACGATTGCTAAAACGCACGTTTCTAGTAAAGGAACAACCGGCCATAAATATCTCTCGATTTGATTAGTAGGAAAGAAGTAAAATTCAGTATTATTAATAGTGTTCGTACGGGGACCCCGACCCCAACCCCGACTGTCGCAAACTAAGTCTGGGTTTTCCATTTTTCGGGGTATGTTTTTGTAGTGTAATTTTAAATTTTCGCGCCAACGCAACCCGCTAAAATCATAGGCTAAAGTGAAGAACAGCCCCCCCCCCTCCTTTTTTTTGGTTTTTTATTTTCTTAGATGAAAGCCCAGTGTGTAAGGTACGAAGGTATTTTTTTAGTTACCGCAAATGATAATTAGTTAAGTTAACGCATTTTGAAAACCGTCAATTTCAATGCATTTTCGACAATAGTTTAATGTGAGTACTATACTTTTTCTCCCGAGATAGAGCAGGACACGTGAAATCAAAATTTATGTTTGGTGTGTACTAAGGAGTAATACTGAAAATGAAATTTGTAGTGGTAGTGTAGACTATACTTAACTCTTACAAATATGGGATTTGGGTGTGAACTGAATATGTCAATGATATGTACCTCAAAGAACGGGATTTTTTAACAATGCAAAAAGTTTTAACCGCAATTTATTGTTTAAAAAGATATGATCAATGTAATATTGTTACTTGCCAGCAATTTTTACAACGGGAAATACGACATATTTCGAGATTTGTTTGTTTATTTGATGACGTAAGACTGATGAGGAGGACGATTCTTTAAATTTCTAGATTTTAATACGTTTTGGAGAACGTAGGACTGATGACGAAAAAGGAAAAGGCTGAAATGCAGAACAGTACTAACTTTTAAGGGTTGGGAATTTTTCTCGTATTTCAACGCATTTTAGGTTTTTTTTAACCATACTATGACTTCTGTGTGATGTTGACTTATACAACGTCGAATGCACTCTAAGTATTGGCGCCTAACGGCGCCGCGCACTCACTTCGCTCGAGCGCTGGGGGCACGCGGCGCCTCTCCAACCCCATACTAAAAAAAGCTATGGGCCAACTATAACGCAACCTAGAGGACAGCACCAAGCCTGACGCATCAAGTATCGTAAACCCGAAAACAATAAACAAAACCAAAAGTACCTATTGTTAAAAATAGCCCAAAGGATTTCGTTAACACGTGTGAAAAATCTACAATTTCAAAGCATTTGCGAGGGTAAGAAAAGTTCTTATCGACTGAATCTCAACTTGTGCAATCGAAAACCGAATATTGGTGCCTTACGGCGCCACCCCAACCCCATTCTTGCTATCACGATGGGCCGTCTATAACGCGACCCAGAGGACAGTACCTAGCCATAACGCATCAAGTTTTGTCCAAATACAAATATTCTTCACATTGGCCAAATCGTAAAAATATATAAAATAAATACGTTCCTAAGCTTCACTCCCTTTTTTCGTGCCGCTGACGCAGTTCTCGCTTGACGCTTTACTCCGACTTGAGTCGCTTTTTTAAGATTTAGTTTCACTTTCAATATTGCCGTTGTTTCAGTCTCAGCTAAGGAGTGTGGAGTTACAACGTTTGAAAATAACTTGTGAATTTATGAAACAACTTACTTAAACAATTGCCTATTTTATTGTTTAATAAAATATCTACCTATCTTATCTAATGTTACTATTACCATAAGTTTGTCAGTAAGATAAATTTTACAATAATACCTTGTTTAACGGAAATGACGTAAATGACGTCACTTTTTCCAGTAACGAAATTTACGTAACTTTATTCGGGGACGAAAATAATCAAATAAATAATCAGCTAGGCTAATACCCAAGGCACCACCTTAGTCCTAAGTCATCGAGCGACTTTTAAAGCCTTTTAATTCAAGTGGCGGGTTACAATGCGTAGGAGGGTGGTGGCATGCCGCACGATCGAGCCAACAGCTCCCTACACTAACTATTACCGTTAACCTCAACAAGTTTTTATGGAAGGGGAAACCGAAGAGCTCGGGGGAAAACCCCTTAAACCAGTGAGGAGAGAACTTGCAAACTCAACGCAGAAGGAGTTGTTCCGAGTTTTCACCCAGTGCCACAAGCAGGGATCGAACCCGGCTCCTCTTGCTGCGAGGCGAAAGTGCTAACCACTCCACCACCCCACCTGAAATTGGCGGGAACATTACAAAGACCACATAGGGTACTAGATCGGAATTCGCGAGTCCTACGTTTCTTTGGTCCGTGTAGAACAAGCTCTCATTGATGAATTTCTATGGGAAAGGCTCTTATTGGCACACTTAGGGTAATTATGCCACTTATGCTATTACTAATAGTCTCTAGGCTCAGTAAAATTGGGGTAATTTTTATAATTTTTCTATTCATAATAAAAACAAAGAATTTTCCATTCCCGACCCCGACCCCGACTTTATTTTGACCCCGTACGAACCCTAAGTTTATGGTTAAAATTGGGGTAATTTTTATAATTTTTCTATTCATAATAAAAACAAAGAATTTCCCATTCCCGACCCCGACCCCAACTTTATTTTGACCCCGTACGAACACTAATTATTATTTAAATGTTGTAAATATTATACCACATGTCACATTAGCTCGACAGAAATATGGCGTCGTCATCAAGACTCCGAAACGCGAAAAAAAAACCGTTGAGCAGTGTGGCCAATGTTCGAAAGTTGAAATTCCCATTGACGAGTAGTAAATTTCCTACAAATTCCCACACCCCTATTTAGCCCCGCCCCCAACGGAAAAAATGCCATAATTTTAAAAATATTTTTAAAATTAAATTTGATTGAAATTACAATGTTTAAACATTTTGGTTGTTAGGCCTATGCATTGATTGATTGTAGTATTAGGAAGCACCTTTATATTATTTATAAAACCCAAGATTCACGAAAATTCACTTCTCTAGATAATTTTGGGATTATTTATTAAAAAAACATAGACATGAAAATTCCCACAATATGGGAAATTTCCCACCATCTGGAAACACTGCCGTGAAGACTGATCACGTGACTCCCGACGTTGTGCAAACTTCTATGGCGCTCTGCTTAAAGGGAATATAACCCGCAAAGCAATCTTTATGGAAGACCCCTTCAATTTTTCAAATTTCCCGTACAGTGGCGCCAAACATTTCTAAAGCCAAAGGCAAGAGCGGCCAGAGCTGCAAACGTTGGTGTTCCACACCAAATACCTGAGGTTATATTCCCTTTAACCTCTCTAATAACTATTGCTTTGAAACAACTGAAAGTTTTTTTTAATAGAAAACAGAACCCGAAGTACTCAGAGGAAAACCTTCTGCAAACAGTTAAACTGGAAAAAGATAATAAATATTGCTTTAAAAACCTCTTGCGTGTTTTTATAGAAGCAAGACGCAGGAGTCAATTTCAGTCCTGTTTTTTATGAAGAAATAATAGAAAAAATATCTTTCCTCCTCTAAGCTGCAGCAATGTTGGATAATGTCTCTACGGGCCAAGTTCCTCATCCCAATCTGCGTCCTGCAGCTAAAGGGATTTCAAGGATACGTCAAGGGTAAAGTATAAAAGGTATGTGCCGCCCATAAATGTTTTAAAGTTTGTCGTTGGTTTTTTCCCTCCGGTTTCCGGACGAGCCAACTGGGAGCGTAAATAGTTTAGGAAGGCGGTGACAACTCTGCTAGCTAAAATTGACTACGCGCCTGGGACATATAATACGGAGGTGGAAAATAAACAGCTTCCACTTGATTACGTGACGTCAAGCTAAACCTAGCTTTAGTCTCAAAGGGGCTGGTATTTCGTATATCTACTAGCGCCATCTCTGCATCCATTATTTAGCAAACCACAGTACGGTTCCTATTGCGCAGCTTCAAGAACGTATCGAGGTCACCGAGAAAGTACCAATGTAACGATTTGGGTACATTTGTTCGAATTTCATTCGTCCGACCGGTGGTACAAATGTCCGAATGATCATTTGTCCGAATGCCGGAAAACAGGATCGTATGTCCGAAAACGAATTTCATTTGCCCGAAAAATTTGGTGATTTAGTCCTTCAATTTATGTTAACTTTACTGGCGAATTTCATTTGTTCGAATAATCGTTTGTCATTTTTTTCGAACATTAGGAATTGCTTGTTTTTTTTAATATTGTTAATAAAAGAAAATAGTAACATTAACGTGAACCTAACCTAACCTAAAATATCCACAACATTGATCGATATTAATACGAATATGAAGTAAAATATACAATATGTAGATATAGCAACAATTAAGAAGAAACAACGATATTTACAATGTAGTTTTTTATTTTTAATTCTTGCACTAAAAAAAACCGGACCAAAAAAAAACAGAAATAAGAAATACTAATTTAGCGACAGAATTCGGACAAGTGATGCTACCGATTCGGACGAATGAAACAAACAAGTTGTCCAATTCGAACAATTGAAACATTTGTTATTTCGGCGGTTCGGACGAATGAAATTCGAACATTTGTTCCACCGTTCGGACGATTGAAATTCGAACATTTGTTCCACCGTTCGGACGATTGAAATTCGAACATTTGTTCCACCGTTCGGACGATTGAAATTCGAACATTTGTTCCACCGTTCGGACGATTGAAATTCGAACATTTGTTCCACCGTTCGGACGATTGAAATTCGAACATTTGTTCCACCGTTCGGACGATTGAAATTCGAACATTTGTTCCACCGTTCGGACGATTGAAATTCGAACATTTGTTCCACCGTTCGGACGATTGAAATTCGAACATTTGTTCCACCGTTCGGACGATTGAAATTCGAACATTTGTTCCACCGTTCGGACGATTGAAATTCGAACATTTGTTCCACCGTTCGGACGATTGAAATTCGAACATTTGTTCCACCGTTCGGACGATTGAAATTCGAACATTTGTTCCACCGTTCGGACGATTGAAATTCGAACATTTGTTCCACCGTTCGGACGATTGAAATTCGAACATTTGTTCCACCGTTCGGACGATTGAAATTCGAACATTTGTTCCACCGTTCGGACGATTGAAATTCGAACAAATGTACCTACCCCAATGTAACAAATGTAAATTGTTTGCAGGGAAACAAAAAGTTAAAACTAAGCCTGTAGACAGTTCTATTTTAATAATTTTTAGTTCTATTATAAGTAACATAATAACAATAAGTATGACAATAAACGTGATTTACAACCAAACTGATTTTCATAGCTATTGCGTAATCAAGATGGTTTCTTAACACAGAGCCCTCTATTGTCTAAAATATGCGAGACTTCCGCTAAGCCGAAATATTTAGTTTCCGATAGATAGGCGGAATATTAGACTAAAATGATAAAAATTAAAAACGTTTTTCTCGGCGCCACGAGCTCATGTTTTTTTATCACGCGTGATTCGCACGCGGGCTTCAAAACAAAGCCAAAACCCCTCGCGACTCCAGAACGTGCTCTCCGATATTAGGCTTAAATTTTTATCAAAAAGTAGTCATCCGAAACGGTAAGTCGCGAGTCCAAGTCACAGCTTGAAGAGAGTATCAGTGCCGAAAAGCAACTGTCGGCAATATCATTGCCACCTGTATTATGAAAAGGCCCCTGTTATTAGAGATGGCCATGAATCTATCCGATTCTTCGAAATAAAGCGACTTTAGTGGAGACCGTGGCAAAGGAAGTTCAATTCAAAATAGCCAAATGATAACGTCATCAGAAAGCCTTTATACTATAGAGTATTATATTTAGACAACTTATACTCTATTTAGTAGGCTTTAACCCATGTAAAAAAATATTGTTTAAAATTACTGTAATTTATGTCATTCATCAATTTACTAACGATCCATAAGTACCCGCCTTTTGGGTAAAAATGTAGCTTAACTAACTAACTTGTTTTGATTACGACGATAGCGACATCTGTTGAGCTACTTGACGTCGAGCCGACACTTGCTTTAAAAGTCTCTGGATGACTTGAGCTTAAGGTGGTGCCTTAGGTATTAGCCTAGCTGATGATTTCAATATAAAATAAACTATTTCCAGTTTTCAATAAAACCAATGGTCGAAATTTCGATTTCAAAATTTAAATTACGTAATTTACGAACGCTCCCTGATGGAAATTAAGAGTGGAACCAAAGCTAGGGCATTTCTCTACGCAACACCTAAGGCCCAGAGCGGGGAGCTCATAATTCTTCGTTAAGCCTTGGGCAATGGTTAAGCGCACTAAGGAAGTCAAATTCGTCTCCGTTGCGAATGCACTCCAAAGTAGAGGATTTTAATGACCCCTCGATCAACGCTGGCTTCCAGAAAGAACCTCTTTAAGTTTGACGTCGAGGAATTGCTCCGAACCGCGATTGGGAATGGCAAAAGCTCCCAGGAACGATTAGGAATTAGCGTATAATCAGACATCAAGGAATCAGGGAAACGAGCGGTAACTTAAATAGGCCGACGCCAGGGCCGCAGTTGGCCCGCCAGAAAAGTCAATGAAGTCTGACAATCATTAATACTAATATAGTGAAAAGGGGGTTCGAGAAACCTCATTTATCTTCGTTCTAGCTTGAACCCCGGCACGAAATTACGATATTTTTGCGGCCTAATCTAGAAATATCCTGGACGAATACGAGAAATTACTTGGTCAAATTGAAAAACACGTACTGCATATCTTTATAAGTCTAAAATTATGTTAAATAAGTACTTGAAAACGTTCACTAATTTCGTATTTCCTATTACCTATTTCAGCAACAAAATAAATAGTAGAATAAATTTATTATATTTTAGAATAAAAATAAAATAAAATGTAGAATAAAAATAGAATAAAAATAGAATAAATTGTAGAATAAAAAGAAAATAAATTGTAGAATAAAAAGAAAATAAATTGTAGAATAAAAGTAAAATAAATTGTAGAATAAAAATAAAATAAATTGTAGAATAAAAATACAATAAATTGTAGAATAAAAATACAATAAATTTTAGAATAAAAATAAAATAAATTGTAGAATAAAAATATAATAAATTGTAGAATAAAAATACAATAAATTGTAGAATAAAAATAAAATAAATTTACACGAATTGAGGTACTACTAGCAAGTTATGATATTTTGGAAATCGTTTTAAAATAAAACACATTAGCATCAAATTTAAATCCAAAATTATATTCAAAATGGGGTCAAACCCAAAATTGGCTTTTATCCAAAACTACAATCTGATCCAATTATATTGTATGAAATTCAACTATATTTGGATTATCACAATTAATTGATCAAAACAGAGTTGGATTCTATCGGGATGTGTCCTGATATCAGTTGGATCAAAATTTGGGTCATGTTCATCAGGCAAACTTCACAAAGTCAAATAAAACTATTAGAAAATAAGTAATTGTCATCTTAGTACATATCGCACTAGAATGGTTGCCTTTCTAAGAATGCAACTAAAACACCTATCCAACTGTCATACTTACGGTATTTCGTAATTTATGATAGCACTCGGGACAAAGGAAGAGAGGGATTCAGAATCCCCGAACGCCAGCAATGACGCGTGACTTAATGAAGGTCCGTAATGTGTCGTTGGCTCCGTGATTGGCGAAGGGGACGATTCCATCCTCGTTAGGACATCGCCAAACGTAGCTAAATTAGTTGGGACATTGTAGATGATTGTCCGATGGCCATTGCGGGATATCTGGCGCTCGGCTCGACGCCTTTCTGACGAGCCGCGATCAATCATCCGCTTATTACAACACCGCGATTATCAGACATAGCCGACTCAATTCGGAAACTCAAACCTATAACCTCCGTGTTACCATATGTAACATAATCACTCATAAGTATGCCATAAAAGCATTTTCGTTAATGAAACCTTGTTCACGGGATATGACGTAAATTACGTCACTTACAACTCCGTGACGAAATACGCGTCATCAACTTTAATGATGGGAAACGGAAGTTAGTGAGAATTCCTCGCGCGTTTCTGGCTTTGCCCATGTCAAGTTCAACTCGTGCCTCGCGATCACATGATTTCATTTCCATGGTAACCTTTTCAAAAGCGCAAGGATTATAAGCATTTTTGCATTTTTGGGTCCGCTCAATGTATGTTCCGCGTGAAACAAGGTCTCATTGAATTTTTTTCAATGGAAATATTATACAGAGGCATATGAGTAATTATGTTACATATGGTATTACGTACCTTCAAATTGCCAATCTCGAAAATTTTGGATAATCCCCCTTTTTTTTTTAAAAGTTTATTGTTAATACGTTCGATCTGAAAATCCAATGGAATTTTAAAAAAACAGATTCTAGTGTTTTTCAGATATTGTAGATTTTTCGTTAGGTCCCAGAATTCAATAGAATTTTTAAAAATTTCTACATATGGTTTTTTAGATATTTTGTTCTTTTTGCGTTTTATCCCAAACGTTATCAAGAATTTAAGCAATGGTCCACTCGAACGAATAACATTAAAGTTATTTTATGGTGAAATCTATTCAAATTGTGCGGGTTTCAAATAAATATTATTCTGTACATATTCAACAAAAACTGCTTTCCATAATTCATCTCATATTACGACGCGGAAAGATTTTTAAATCCAAACCAACCCAAACCAACCTAACCTAACCTAACCTAACTAACCTAACCTAACCTAAAATAATCTAACCCAACCTAACTGAACTTAACCTAACTCCACCTAAAACAACCTAACAGAACTTAACCCAACCCTAGTCAACCTAACTCAACCTAACCTAACCTAACCCCACCTAACTGAGCCTCACCCAACCTACCCTTACTCAACCTAACCCAACCTTACTCAACCTAGACCAACCTTACTCAACCTAACTCAACCTAACCTAACCCAACCTAACTGAACCTCACTCAAACTACCCTTACTCAACCTAACCCAACCTTACTCAACCTAGACCAACCTTACTCAACCTAACTGAACCTAACCCAAACTTACTCAACCTAACTGAACCTAATCCAACTTTACTCAACCTAACTGAACCTAACCCAAATTTACTCAACCTAACTGAACCTAAGCCAACCAAACCGAACCTAACCCAACCTTACTCAACCTAACTGATCCTAAGCCAACCAAACCAAACCAAACCAAACCTTACTCAACCTAACTGAAATTAAGCCAACAAAACCGAACCTAACCCAACCTTACTCAACCTAACTGAACCTAAGCCAAACAAACCGAACCTAACCCAACCTTACTCAACCTAACTGAACCTAAGCCAACCAAACCGAACCTAACCCAACCTTACTCAACCTAACTGAACCTAACCCAACTTTACTCAACCTAACTGAAATTAAGCCAACAAAACCGAACCTAACCCATACTTACTCAACCTAACTGAACCTAAGCCAAGCAAACCGAACCTAACCCAAGCTTACTTAATGAAAACCACTTATGGACTATAATGCAGTTAAATTACTTGAAAAGGGAGAAAAGTCTATAATAAAAAGGGGCCAAAAAGCTAAACGCTAACAAATTTAAAGTAATCATTGAACTTACGAAATACTCGAACCAATAGGTATTCTAACCTAACGTACACTGAACCAGAACTAAATAAGTAGTAAAATTCTTAATTCTCTTTTCTTTTGGGACGCGACGCATCGATGACGCTAAATATACCCTGAATTCTATATAATACGTTTTATATACAATATTAATTTACTTATTAACAACACAATAAATGCCTCCATAAAATATATTTGTGCTGCATTTTGGATAACTGTCCCGTTTTTTGGATTTCGATTAGTTTAATTGATTTGAGCTCTAGAAATGAATGAATTTCACCTGGATTTTGATTTATTGAAGGATTCGATGAGTGAAAATCAATTAAAATATATCTTTCATTTTCAAGTAAATTTGCCTTTTTAATCATTTTATTGGGGTTTATCTTTTTTTAAATCATTTAAATAAATCTTTGTAAATGTGATTAAACTGGAGATAATTTTATGAAATCCCAAAAACATTGAGGGATCTCGACCTTCCAAACATTTCTCTCGAAAATGTACTAAAATCTTATAATGATAAATAAATTCTATAAACAGGGCAGTTTCGACTTAGAAAATGGTGATCTCGACCTTCCAAACGTTTCTCTCGAAAATGTACTAAAATCTTATAATGATAAATAAATTCTATAAACAGGGCAGTTTCGACTTAGAAAATGGTGATCTCGACCTTCCAAACGTTTCTCTCGAAAATGTACTAAAATCTTATAATGATAAATAAATTCTATAAACAGGGCAGTTTCGACTTAGAAAATGGTGATCTCGACATTCCAAACGTTTCTCTCGAAAATGTACTAAAATCTTATAATGATAAATAAATTCTATAAACAGGGCAGTTTCGACTTAGAAAATGGTGATCTCGACATTCCAAACGTTTCTCTCGAAAATGTACTAAAATCTTATAATGATAAATAAATTCTATAAACAGGGCAGTTTCGACTTAGAAAATGGTGATCTCGACATTCCAAACGTTTCTCTCGAAAATGTACTAAAATCTTATAATGATAAATAAATTCTATAAACAGGGCAGTTTCGACTTAGAAAATGGTGATCTCGACCTTCCAAACGTTTCTCTCGAAAATGTACTAAAATCTTATAATGATAAATAAATTCTATAAACAGGGCAGTTTCGACTTAGAAAATGGTGATCTCGACATTCCAAACGTTTCTCTCGAAAATGTACTAAAATCTTATAATGATAAATAAATTCTATAAACAGGGCAGTTTCGACTTAGAAAATGGTGATCTCGACATTCCAAACGTTTCTCTCGAAAATGTACTAAAATCTTATAATGATAAATAAATTCTATAAACAGGACAGTTTCGACTTAGAAAATGGTGATCTCGACCTTCCAAACGTTTCTCTCGAAAATGTACTAAAATCTTATAATGATAAATAAATTCTATAAACAGGGCAGTTTCGACTTAGAAAATGGTGATCTCGACCTTCCAAACGTTTCTCTCGAAAATGTACTAAAATCTTATAATGATAAATAAATTCTATAAACAGGGCAGTTTCGACTTAGAAAATGGTGATCTCGACATTCCAAACGTTTCTCTCGAAAATGTACTAAAATCTTATAATGATAAATAAATTCTATAAACAGGGCAGTTTCGACTTAGAAAATGGTGATCTCGACATTCCAAACGTTTCTCTCGAAAATGTACTAAAATCTTATAATGATAAATAAATTCTATAAACAGGGCAGTTTCGACTTAGAAAATGGTGATCTCGACATTCCAAACGTTTCTCTCGAAAATGTACTAAAATCTTATAATGATAAATAAATTCTATAAACAGGGCAGTTTCGACTTAGAAAATGGTGATCTCGACCTTCCAAACGTTTCTCTCGAAAATGTACTAAAATCTTATAATGATAAATAAATTCTATAAACAGGGCAGTTTCGACTTAGAAAATGGTGATCTCGACATTCCAAACGTTTCTCTCGAAAATGTACTAAAATCTTATAATGATAAATAAATTCTATAAACAGGGCAGTTTCGACTTAGAAAATGGTGATCTCGACATTCCAAACGTTTCTCTCGAAAATGTACTAAAATCTTATAATGATAAATAAATTCTATAAACAGGGCAGTTTCGACTTAGAAAATGGTGATCTCGACATTCCAAACGTTTCTCTCGAAAATGTACTAAAATCTTATAATGATAAATAAATTCTATAAACAGGGCAGTTTCGACTTAGAAAATGGTGATCTCGACCTTCCAAACGTTTCTCTCGAAAATGTACTAAAATCTTATAATGATAAATAAATTCTATAAACAGGGCAGTTTCGACTTAGAAAATGGTGATCTCGACCTTCCAAACGTTTCTCTCGAAAATGTACTAAAATCTTATAATGATAAATAAATTCTATAAACAGGGCAGTTTCGACTTAGAAAATGGTGATCTCGACATTCCAAACGTTTCTCTCGAAAATGTACTAAAATCTTATAATGATAAATAAATTCTATGAACAGGGCAATTTCGACTTAGAAAATGGTGATCTCGACATTCCAAACGTTTCTCTCGAAAATGTACTAAAATCTTATAATGATAAATAAATTCTATAAACAGGGCAGTTTCGACTTAGAAAATGGTGATCTCGACATTCCAAACGTTTCTCTCGAAAATGTACTAAAATCTTATAATGATAAATAAATTCTATAAACAGGGCAGTTTCGACTTAGAAAATGGTGATCTCGACATTCCAAACGTTTCTCTCGAAAATGTACTAAAATCTTATAATGATAAATAAATTCTATAAACAGGGCAGTTTCGACTTAGAAAATGGTGATCTCGACATTCCAAACGTTTCTCTCGAAAATGTACTAAAATCTTATAATGATAAATAAATTCTATAAACAGGGCAGTTTCGACTTAGAAAATGGTGATCTCGACCTTCCAAACGTTTCTCTCGAAAATGTACTAAAATCTTATAATGATAAATAAATTCTATAAACAGGGCAGTTTCGACTTAGAAAATGGTGATCTCGACATTCCAAACGTTTCTCTCGAAAATGTACTAAAATCTTATAATGATAAATAAATTCTATAAACAGGGCAGTTTCGACTTAGAAAATGGTGATCTCGACATTCCAAACGTTTCTCTCGAAAATGTACTAAAATCTTATAATGATAAATAAATTCTATAAACAGGACAGTTTCGACTTAGAAAATGGTGATCTCGACCTTCCAAACGTTTCTCTCGAAAATGTACTAAAATCTTATAATGATAAATAAATTCTATAAACAGGGCAGTTTCGACTTAGAAAATGGTGATCTCGACCTTCCAAACGTTTCTCTCGAAAATGTACTAAAATCTTATAATGATAAATAAATTCTATAAACAGGGCAGTTTCGACTTAGAAAATGGTGATCTCGACATTCCAAACGTTTCTCTCGAAAATGTACTAAAATCTTATAATGATAAATAAATTCTATAAACAGGGCAGTTTCGACTTAGAAAATGGTGATCTCGACATTCCAAACGTTTCTCTCGAAAATGTACTAAAATCTTATAATGATAAATAAATTCTATAAACAGGGCAGTTTCGACTTAGAAAATGGTGATCTCGACATTCCAAACGTTTCTCTCGAAAATGTACTAAAATCTTATAATGATAAATAAATTCTATAAACAGGGCAGTTTCGACTTAGAAAATGGTGATCTCGACCTTCCAAACGTTTCTCTCGAAAATGTACTAAAATCTTATAATGATAAATAAATTCTATAAACAGGGCAGTTTCGACTTAGAAAATGGTGATCTCGACATTCCAAACGTTTCTCTCGAAAATGTACTAAAATCTTATAATGATAAATAAATTCTATAAACAGGGCAGTTTCGACTTAGAAAATGGTGATCTCGACATTCCAAACGTTTCTCTCGAAAATGTACTAAAATCTTATAATGATAAATAAATTCTATAAACAGGGCAGTTTCGACTTAGAAAATGGTGATCTCGACATTCCAAACGTTTCTCTCGAAAATGTACTAAAATCTTATAATGATAAATAAATTCTATAAACAGGGCAGTTTCGACTTAGAAAATGGTGATCTCGACCTTCCAAACGTTTCTCTCGAAAATGTACTAAAATCTTATAATGATAAATAAATTCTATAAACAGGGCAGTTTCGACTTAGAAAATGGTGATCTCGACCTTCCAAACGTTTCTCTCGAAAATGTACTAAAATCTTATAATGATAAATAAATTCTATAAACAGGGCAGTTTCGACTTAGAAAATGGTGATCTCGACATTCCAAACGTTTCTCTCGAAAATGTACTAAAATCTTATAATGATAAATAAATTCTATGAACAGGGCAATTTCGACTTAGAAAATGGTGATCTCGACATTCCAAACGTTTCTCTCGAAAATGTACTAAAATCTTATAATGATAAATAAATTCTATAAACAGGGCAGTTTCGACTTAGAAAATGGTGATCTCGACATTCCAAACGTTTCTCTCGAAAATGTACTAAAATCTTATAATGATAAATAAATTCTATAAACAGGGCAGTTTCGACTTAGAAAATGGTGATCTCGACATTCCAAACGTTTCTCTCGAAAATGTACTAAAATCTTATAATGATAAATAAATTCTATAAACAGGGCAGTTTCGACTTAGAAAATGGTGATCTCGACATTCCAAACGTTTCTCTCGAAAATGTACTAAAATCTTATAATGATAAATAAATTCTATAAACAGGGCAGTTTCGACTTAGAAAATGGTGATCTCGACCTTCCAAACGTTTCTCTCGAAAATGTACTAAAATCTTATAATGATAAATAAATTCTATAAACAGGGCAGTTTCGACTTAGAAAATGGTGATCTCGACCTTCCAAACGTTTCTCTCGAAAATGTACTAAAATCTTATAATTATAAATAAATTCTATAAACAGGGCAGTTTCGACTTAGAAAATGGTGATCTCGACATTCCAAACGTTTCTCTCGAAAATGTACTAAAATCTTATAATGATAAATAAATTCTATAAACAGGGCAGTTTCGACTTAGAAAATGGTGATCTCGACATTCCAAACGTTTCTCTCGAAAATGTACTAAAATCTTATAATGATAAATAAATTCTATAAACAGGGCAGTTTCGACTTAGAAAATGGTGATCTCGACCTTCCAAACGTTTCTCTCGAAAATGTACTAAAATCTTATAATGATAAATAAATTCTATAAACAGGGCAGTTTCGACTTAGAAAATGGTGATCTCGACATTCCAAACGTTTCTCTCGAAAATGTACTAAAATCTTATAATGATAAATAAATTCTATAAACAGGGCAGTTTCGACTTAGAAAATGGTGATCTCGACATTCCAAACGTTTCTCTCGAAAATGTACTAAAATCTTATAATGATAAATAAATTCTATAAACAGGGCAGTTTCGACTTAGAAAATGGTGATCTCGACCTTCCAAACGTTTCTCTCGAAAATGTACTAAAATCTTATAATGATAAATAAATTCTATAAACAGGGCAGTTTCGACTTAGAAAATGGTGATCTCGACATTCCAAACGTTTCTCTCGAAAATGTACTAAAATCTTATAATGATAAATAAATTCTATAAACAGGGCAGTTTCGACTTAGAAAATGGTGATCTCGACATTCCAAACGTTTCTCTCGAAAATGTACTAAAATCTTATAATGATAAATAAATTCTATAAACAGGGCAGTTTCGACTTAGAAAATGGTGATCTCGACATTCCAAACGTTTCTCTCGAAAATGTACTAAAATCTTATAATGATAAATAAATTCTATAAACAGGGCAGTTTCGACTTAGAAAATGGTGATCTCGACCTTCCAAACGTTTCTCTCGAAAATGTACTAAAATCTTATAATGATAAATAAATTCTATAAACAGGGCAGTTTCGACTTAGAAAATGGTGATCTCGACCTTCCAAACGTTTCTCTCGAAAATGTACTAAAATCTTATAATGATAAATAAATTCTATAAACAGGGCAGTTTCGACTTAGAAAATGGTGATCTCGACATTCCAAACGTTTCTCTCGAAAATGTACTAAAATCTTATAATGATAAATAAATTCTATGAACAGGGCAATTTCGACTTAGAAAATGGTGATCTCGACATTCCAAACGTTTTTCTCGAAAATGTACTAAAATCTTATAATGATAAATAAATTCTATAAACAGGGCAGTTTCGACTTAGAAAATGGTGATCTCGACCTTCCAAACGTTTCTCTCGAAAATGTACTAAAATCTTATAATGATAAATAAATTCTATAAACAGGGCAGTTTTGACTTAGAAAATGGTGATCTCGACATTCCAAACGTTTCTCTCGAAAATGTACTAAAATCTTATAATGATAAATAAATTCTATAAACAGGGCAGTTTCGACTTAGAAAATGGTGATCTCGACATTCCAAACGTTTCTCTCGAAAATGTACTAAAATCTTATAATGATAAATAAATTCTATAAACAGGGCAGTTTCGACTTAGAAAATGGTGATCTCGACATTCCAAACGTTTCTCTCGAAAATGTACTAAAATCTTATAATGATAAATAAATTCTATAAACAGGGCAGTTTCGACTTAGAAAATGGTGATCTCGACATTCCAAACGTTTCTCTCGAAAATGTACTAAAATCTTATAATGATAAATAAATTCTATAAACAGGGCAGTTTCGACTTAGAAAATGGTGATCTCGACCTTCCAAACGTTTCTCTCGAAAATGTACTAAAATCTTATAATGATAAATAAATTCTATAAACAGGGCAGTTTCGACTTAGAAAATGGTGATCTCGACATTCCAAACGTTTCTCTCGAAAATGTACTAAAATCTTATAATGATAAATAAATTCTATAAACAGGGCAGTTTCGACTTAGAAAATGGTGATCTCGACATTCCAAACGTTTCTCTCGAAAATGTACTAAAATCTTATAATGATAAATAAATTCTATAAACAGGGCAGTTTCGACTTAGAAAATGGTGATCTCGACATTCCAAACGTTTCTCTCGAAAATGTACTAAAATCTTATAATGATAAATAAATTCTATAAACAGGGCAGTTTCGACTTAGAAAATGGTGATCTCGACCTTCCAAACGTTTCTCTCGAAAATGTACTAAAATCTTATAATGATAAATAAATTCTATAAACAGGGCAGTTTCGACTTAGAAAATGGTGATCTCGACCTTCCAAACGTTTCTCTCGAAAATGTACTAAAATCTTATAATGATAAATAAATTCTATAAACAGGGCAGTTTCGACTTAGAAAATGGTGATCTCGACATTCCAAACGTTTCTCTCGAAAATGTACTAAAATCTTATAATGATAAATAAATTCTATGAACAGGGCAATTTCGACTTAGAAAATGGTGATCTCGACATTCCAAACGTTTCTCTCGAAAATGTACTAAAATCTTATAATGATAAATAAATTCTATAAACAGGGCAGTTTCGACTTAGAAAATGGTGATCTCGACATTCCAAACGTTTCTCTCGAAAATGTACTAAAATCTTATAATGATAAATAAATTCTATAAACAGGGCAGTTTCGACTTAGAAAATGGTGATCTCGACCTTCCAAACGTTTCTCTCGAAAATGTACTAAAATCTTATAATGATAAATAAATTCTATAAACAGGGCAGTTTCGACTTAGAAAATGGTGATCTCGACATTCCAAACGTTTCTCTCGAAAATGTACTAAAATCTTATAATGATAAATAAATTCTATAAACAGGGCAGTTTCGACTTAGAAAATGGTGATCTCGACATTCCAAACGTTTCTCTCGAAAATGTACTAAAATCTTATAATGATAAATAAATTCTATAAACAGGGCAGTTTCGACTTAGAAAATGGTGATCTCGACATTCCAAACGTTTCTCTCGAAAATGTACTAAAATCTTATAATGATAAATAAATTCTATAAACAGGGCAGTTTCGACTTAGAAAATGGTGATCTCGACCTTCCAAACGTTTCTCTCGAAAATGTACTAAAATCTTATAATGATAAATAAATTCTATAAACAGGGCAGTTTCGACTTAGAAAATGGTGATCTCGACCTTCCAAACGTTTCTCTCGAAAATGTACTAAAATCTTATAATGATAAATAAATTCTATAAACAGGGCAGTTTCGACTTAGAAAATGGTGATCTCGACATTCCAAACGTTTCTCTCGAAAATGTACTAAAATCTTATAATGATAAATAAATTCTATGAACAGGGCAATTTCGACTTAGAAAATGGTGATCTCGACATTCCAAACGTTTCTCTCGAAAATGTACTAAAATCTTATAATGATAAATAAATTCTATAAACAGGGCAGTTTCGACTTAGAAAATGGTGATCTCGACATTCCAAACGTTTCTCTCGAAAATGTACTAAAATCTTATAATGATAAATAAATTCTATAAACAGGGCAGTTTCGACTTAGAAAATGGTGATCTCGACATTCCAAACGTTTCTCTCGAAAATGTACTAAAATCTTATAATGATAAATAAATTCTATAAACAGGGCAGTTTCGACTTAGAAAATGGTGATCTCGACATTCCAAACGTTTCTCTCGAAAATGTACTAAAATCTTATAATGATAAATAAATTCTATAAACAGGGCAGTTTCGACTTAGAAAATGGTGATCTCGACCTTCCAAACGTTTCTCTCGAAAATGTACTAAAATCTTATAATGATAAATAAATTCTATAAACAGGGCAGTTTCGACTTAGAAAATGGTGATCTCGACCTTCCAAACGTTTCTCTCGAAAATGTACTAAAATCTTATAATTATAAATAAATTCTATAAACAGGGCAGTTTCGACTTAGAAAATGGTGATCTCGACATTCCAAACGTTTCTCTCGAAAATGTACTAAAATCTTATAATGATAAATAAATTCTATAAACAGGGCAGTTTCGACTTAGAAAATGGTGATCTCGACATTCCAAACGTTTCTCTCGAAAATGTACTAAAATCTTATAATGATAAATAAATTCTATAAACAGGGCAGTTTCGACTTAGAAAATGGTGATCTCGACCTTCCAAACGTTTCTCTCGAAAATGTACTAAAATCTTATAATGATAAATAAATTCTATAAACAGGGCAGTTTCGACTTAGAAAATGGTGATCTCGACATTCCAAACGTTTCTCTCGAAAATGTACTAAAATCTTATAATGATAAATAAATTCTATAAACAGGGCAGTTTCGACTTAGAAAATGGTGATCTCGACATTCCAAACGTTTCTCTCGAAAATGTACTAAAATCTTATAATGATAAATAAATTCTATAAACAGGGCAGTTTCGACTTAGAAAATGGTGATCTCGACCTTCCAAACGTTTCTCTCGAAAATGTACTAAAATCTTATAATGATAAATAAATTCTATAAACAGGGCAGTTTCGACTTAGAAAATGGTGATCTCGACATTCCAAACGTTTCTCTCGAAAATGTACTAAAATCTTATAATGATAAATAAATTCTATAAACAGGGCAGTTTCGACTTAGAAAATGGTGATCTCGACATTCCAAACGTTTCTCTCGAAAATGTACTAAAATCTTATAATGATAAATAAATTCTATAAACAGGGCAGTTTCGACTTAGAAAATGGTGATCTCGACATTCCAAACGTTTCTCTCGAAAATGTACTAAAATCTTATAATGATAAATAAATTCTATAAACAGGGCAGTTTCGACTTAGAAAATGGTGATCTCGACCTTCCAAACGTTTCTCTCGAAAATGTACTAAAATCTTATAATGATAAATAAATTCTATAAACAGGGCAGTTTCGACTTAGAAAATGGTGATCTCGACCTTCCAAACGTTTCTCTCGAAAATGTACTAAAATCTTATAATGATAAATAAATTCTATAAACAGGGCAGTTTCGACTTAGAAAATGGTGATCTCGACATTCCAAACGTTTCTCTCGAAAATGTACTAAAATCTTATAATGATAAATAAATTCTATGAACAGGGCAATTTCGACTTAGAAAATGGTGATCTCGACATTCCAAACGTTTTTCTCGAAAATGTACTAAAATCTTATAATGATAAATAAATTCTATAAACAGGGCAGTTTCGACTTAGAAAATGGTGATCTCGACCTTCCAAACGTTTCTCTCGAAAATGTACTAAAATCTTATAATGATAAATAAATTCTATAAACAGGGCAGTTTTGACTTAGAAAATGGTGATCTCGACATTCCAAACGTTTCTCTCGAAAATGTACTAAAATCTTATAATGATAAATAAATTCTATAAACAGGGCAGTTTCGACTTAGAAAATGGTGATCTCGACATTCCAAACGTTTCTCTCGAAAATGTACTAAAATCTTATAATGATAAATAAATTCTATAAACAGGGCAGTTTCGACTTAGAAAATGGTGATCTCGACATTCCAAACGTTTCTCTCGAAAATGTACTAAAATCTTATAATGATAAATAAATTCTATAAACAGGGCAGTTTCGACTTAGAAAATGGTGATCTCGACATTCCAAACGTTTCTCTCGAAAATGTACTAAAATCTTATAATGATAAATAAATTCTATAAACAGGGCAGTTTCGACTTAGAAAATGGTGATCTCGACCTTCCAAACGTTTCTCTCGAAAATGTACTAAAATCTTATAATGATAAATAAATTCTATAAACAGGGCAGTTTCGACTTAGAAAATGGTGATCTCGACATTCCAAACGTTTCTCTCGAAAATGTACTAAAATCTTATAATGATAAATAAATTCTATAAACAGGGCAGTTTCGACTTAGAAAATGGTGATCTCGACATTCCAAACGTTTCTCTCGAAAATGTACTAAAATCTTATAATGATAAATAAATTCTATAAACAGGGCAGTTTCGACTTAGAAAATGGTGATCTCGACATTCCAAACGTTTCTCTCGAAAATGTACTAAAATCTTATAATGATAAATAAATTCTATAAACAGGGCAGTTTCGACTTAGAAAATGGTGATCTCGACCTTCCAAACGTTTCTCTCGAAAATGTACTAAAATCTTATAATGATAAATAAATTCTATAAACAGGGCAGTTTCGACTTAGAAAATGGTGATCTCGACCTTCCAAACGTTTCTCTCGAAAATGTACTAAAATCTTATAATGATAAATAAATTCTATAAACAGGGCAGTTTCGACTTAGAAAATGGTGATCTCGACATTCCAAACGTTTCTCTCGAAAATGTACTAAAATCTTATAATGATAAATAAATTCTATGAACAGGGCAATTTCGACTTAGAAAATGGTGATCTCGACATTCCAAACGTTTTTCTCGAAAATGTACTAAAATCTTATAATGATAAATAAATTCTATAAACAGGGCAGTTTCGACTTAGAAAATGGTGATCTCGACATTCCAAACGTTTCTCTCGAAAATGTACTAAAATCTTATAATGATAAATAAATTCTATAAACAGGGCAGTTTCGACTTAGAAAATGGTGATCTCGACATTCCAAACGTTTCTCTCGAAAATGTACTAAAATCTTATAATGATAAATAAATTCTATAAACAGGGCAGTTTCGACTTAGAAAATGGTGATCTCGACATTCCAAACGTTTCTCTCGAAAATGTACTAAAATCTTATAATGATAAATAAATTCTATAAACAGGGCAGTTTCGACTTAGAAAATGGTGATCTCGACCTTCCAAACGTTTCTCTCGAAAATGTACTAAAATCTTATAATGATAAATAAATTCTATAAACAGGGCAGTTTCGACTTAGAAAATGGTGATCTCGACCTTCCAAACGTTTCTCTCGAAAATGTACTAAAATCTTATAATTATAAATAAATTCTATAAACAGGGCAGTTTCGACTTAGAAAATGGTGATCTCGACATTCCAAACGTTTCTCTCGAAAATGTACTAAAATCTTATAATGATAAATAAATTCTATAAACAGGGCAGTTTCGACTTAGAAAATGGTGATCTCGACCTTCCAAACGTTTCTCTCGAAAATGTACTAAAATCTTATAATGATAAATAAATTCTATAAACAGGGCAGTTTCGACTTAGAAAATGGTGATCTCGACCTTCCAAACGTTTCTCTCGAAAATGTACTAAAATCTTATAATGATAAATAAATTCTATAAACAGGGCAGTTTCGACTTAGAAAATGGTGATCTCGACATTCCAAACGTTTCTCTCGAAAATGTACTAAAATCTTATAATGATAAATAAATTCTATAAACAGGGCAGTTTCGACTTAGAAAATGGTGATCTCGACATTCCAAACGTTTCTCTCGAAAATGTACTAAAATCTTATAATGATAAATAAATTCTATAAACAGGGCAGTTTCGACTTAGAAAATGGTGATCTCGACATTCCAAACGTTTCTCTCGAAAATGTACTAAAATCTTATAATGATAAATAAATTCTATAAACAGGGCAGTTTCGACTTAGAAAATGGTGATCTCGACATTCCAAACGTTTCTCTCGAAAATGTACTAAAATCTTATAATGATAAATAAATTCTATAAACAGGGCAGTTTCGACTTAGAAAATGGTGATCTCGACCTTCCAAACGTTTCTCTCGAAAATGTACTAAAATCTTATAATGATAAATAAATTCTATAAACAGGGCAGTTTCGACTTAGAAAATGGTGATCTCGACATTCCAAACGTTTCTCTCGAAAATGTACTAAAATCTTATAATGATAAATAAATTCTATAAACAGGGCAGTTTCGACTTAGAAAATGGTGATCTCGACATTCCAAACGTTTCTCTCGAAAATGTACTAAAATCTTATAATGATAAATAAATTCTATAAACAGGGCAGTTTCGACTTAGAAAATGGTGATCTCGACATTCCAAACGTTTCTCTCGAAAATGTACTAAAATCTTATAATGATAAATAAATTCTATAAACAGGGCAGTTTCGACTTAGAAAATGGTGATCTCGACCTTCCAAACGTTTCTCTCGAAAATGTACTAAAATCTTATAATGATAAATAAATTCTATAAACAGGGCAGTTTCGACTTAGAAAATGGTGATCTCGACCTTCCAAACGTTTCTCTCGAAAATGTACTAAAATCTTATAATGATAAATAAATTCTATAAACAGGGCAGTTTCGACTTAGAAAATGGTGATCTCGACATTCCAAACGTTTCTCTCGAAAATGTACTAAAATCTTATAATGATAAATAAATTCTATGAACAGGGCAATTTCGACTTAGAAAATGGTGATCTCGACATTCCAAACGTTTCTCTCGAAAATGTACTAAAATCTTATAATGATAAATAAATTCTATAAACAGGGCAGTTTCGACTTAGAAAATGGTGATCTCGACATTCCAAACGTTTCTCTCGAAAATGTACTAAAATCTTATAATGATAAATAAATTCTATAAACAGGGCAGTTTCGACTTAGAAAATGGTGATCTCGACATTCCAAACGTTTCTCTCGAAAATGTACTAAAATCTTATAATGATAAATAAATTCTATAAACAGGGCAGTTTCGACTTAGAAAATGGTGATCTCGACCTTCCAAACGTTTCTCTCGAAAATGTACTAAAATCTTATAATGATAAATAAATTCTATAAACAGGGCAGTTTCGACTTAGAAAATGGTGATCTCGACCTTCCAAACGTTTCTCTCGAAAATGTACTAAAATCTTATAATGATAAATAAATTCTATAAACAGGGCAGTTTCGACTTAGAAAATGGTGATCTCGACATTCCAAACGTTTCTCTCGAAAATGTACTAAAATCTTATAATGATAAATAAATTCTATAAACAGGGCAGTTTCGACTTAGAAAATGGTGATCTCGACATTCCAAACGTTTCTCTCGAAAATGTACTAAAATCTTATAATGATAAATAAATTCTATAAACAGGGCAGTTTCGACTTAGAAAATGGTGATCTCGACATTCCAAACGTTTCTCTCGAAAATGTACTAAAATCTTATAATGATAAATAAATTCTATAAACAGGGCAGTTTCGACTTAGAAAATGGTGATCTCGACCTTCCAAACGTTTCTCTCGAAAATGTACTAAAATCTTATAATGATAAATAAATTCTATAAACAGGGCAGTTTCGACTTAGAAAATGGTGATCTCGACATTCCAAACGTTTCTCTCGAAAATGTACTAAAATCTTATAATGATAAATAAATTCTATAAACAGGGCAGTTTCGACTTAGAAAATGGTGATCTCGACATTCCAAACGTTTCTCTCGCAAATGTACTAAAATCTTATAATGATAAATAAATTCTATGAACAAGGCAATTTCGACTTAGAAAATGGTGATCTCGACATTCCAAACGTTTCTCTCGAAAATGTACTAAAATCTTATAATGATAAATAAATTCTATAAACAGGGCAGTTTCGACTTAGAAAATGGTGATCTCGACATTCCAAACGTTTCTCTCGAAAATGTACTAAAATCTTATAATGATAAATAAATTCTATAAACAGGGCAGTTTCGACTTAGAAAATGGTGATCTCGACCTTCCAAACGTTTCTCTCGAAAATGTACTAAAATCTTATAATGATAAATAAATTCTATAAACAGGGCAGTTTCGACTTAGAAAATGGTGATCTCGACCTTCCAAACGTTTCTCTCGAAAATGTACTAAAATCTTATAATGATAAATAAATTCTATAAACAGGGCAGTTTCGACTTAGAAAATGGTGATCTCGACCTTCCAAACGTTTCTCTCGAAAATGTACTAAAATCTTATAATGATAAATAAATTCTATAAACAGGGCAGTTTCGACTTAGAAAATGGTGATCTCGACATTCCAAACGTTTCTCTCGAAAATGTACTAAAATCTTATAATGATAAATAAATTCTATGAACAGGGCAATTTCGACTTAGAAAATGGTGATCTCGACATTCCAAACGTTTCTCTCGAAAATGTACTAAAATCTTATAATGATAAATAAATTCTATAAACAGGGCAGTTTCGACTTAGAAAATGGTGATCTCGACATTCCAAACGTTTCTCTCGAAAATGTACTAAAATCTTATAATGATAAATAAATTCTATAAACAGGGCAGTTTCGACTTAGAAAATGGTGATCTCGACCTTCCAAACGTTTCTCTCGAAAATGTACTAAAATCTTATAATGATAAATAAATTCTATAAACAGGGCAGTTTCGACTTAGAAAATGGTGATCTCGACATTCCAAACGTTTCTCTCGAAAATGTACTAAAATCTTATAATGATAAATAAATTCTATAAACAGGGCAGTTTCGACTTAGAAAATGGTGATCTCGACCTTCCAAACGTTTCTCTCGAAAATGTACTAAAATCTTATAATGATAAATAAATTCTATAAACAGGGCAGTTTCGACTTAGAAAATGGTGATCTCGACATTCCAAACGTTTCTCTCGAAAATGTACTAAAATCTTATAATGATAAATAAATTCTATAAACAGGGCAGTTTCGACTTAGAAAATGGTGATCTCGACATTCCAAACGTTTCTCTCGAAAATGTACTAAAATCTTATAATGATAAATAAATTCTATAAACAGGGCAGTTTCGACTTAGAAAATGGTGATCTCGACCTTCCAAACGTTTCTCTCGAAAATGTACTAAAATCTTATAATTATAAATAAATTCTATAAACAGGGCAGTTTCGACTTAGAAAATGGTGATCTCGACATTCCAAACGTTTCTCTCGAAAATGTACTAAAATCTTATAATGATAAATAAATTCTATAAACAGGGCAGTTTCGACTTAGAAAATGGTGATCTCGACATTCCAAACGTTTCTCTCGAAAATGTACTAAAATCTTATAATGATAAATAAATTCTATAAACAGGGCAGTTTCGACTTAGAAAATGGTGATCTCGACCTTCCAAACGTTTCTCTCGAAAATGTACTAAAATCTTATAATGATAAATAAATTCTATAAACAGGGCAGTTTCGACTTAGAAAATGGTGATCTCGACCTTCCAAACGTTTCTCTCGAAAATGTACTAAAATCTTATAATGATAAATAAATTCTATAAACAGGGCAGTTTCGACTTAGAAAATGGTGATCCCGACATTCCAAACGTTTCTCTCGAAAATGTACTAAAATCTTATAATGATAAATAAATTCTATAAACAGGGCAGTTTCGACTTAGAAAATGGTGATCTCGACCTTCCAAACGTTTCTCTCGAAAATGTACTAAAATCTTATAATGATAAATAAATTCTATAAACAGGGCAGTTTCGACTTAGAAAATGGTGATCTCGACCTTCCAAACGTTTCTCTCGAAAATGTACTAAAATCTTATAATGATAAATAAATTCTATAAACAGGGCAGTTTCGACTTAGAAAATGGTGATCTCGACCTTCCAAACGTTTCTCTCGAAAATGTACTAAAATCTTATAATGATAAATAAATTCTATAAACAGGGCAGTTTCGACTTAGAAAATGGTGATCTCGACATTCCAAACGTTTCTCTCGAAAATGTACTAAAATCTTATAATGATAAATAAATTCTATGAACAGGGCAATTTCGACTTAGAAAATGGTGATCTCGACATTCCAAACGTTTCTCTCGAAAATGTACTAAAATCTTATAATGATAAAAAAATTCTATAAACAGGGCAGTTTCGACTTTGAAAATGGTGATCTCGACCTTCCAAACGTTTCTCTCGAAAATGTACTAAAATCTTATAATGATAAATAAATTCTATAAACAGGGCAGTTTCGACTTAGAAAATGGTGATCTCGACATTCCAAACGTTTCTCTCGAAAATGTTCTAAAATCTTATAATGATAAATAAATTCTATAAACAGGGCAGTTTCGACTTAGAAAATGGTGATCTCGACCTTCCAAACGTTTCTCTCGAAAATGTACTAAAATCTTATAATGATAAATAAATTCTATAAACAGGGCAGTTTCGACTTAGAAAATGGTGATCTCGACATTCCAAACGTTTCTCTCGAAAATGTACTAAAATCTTATAATGATAAATAAATTCTATAAACAGGGCAGTTTCGACTTAGAAAATGGTGATCTCGACATTCCAAACGTTTCTCTCGAAAATGTACTAAAATCTTATAATGATAAATAAATTCTATAAACAGGGCAGTTTCGACTTAGAAAATGGTGATCTCGACCTTCCAAACGTTTCTCTCGAAAATGTACTAAAATCTTATAATGATAAATAAATTCTATAAACAGGGCAGTTTCGACTTAGAAAATGGTGATCTCGACATTCCAAACGTTTCTCTCGAAAATGTACTAAAATCTTATAATGATAAATAAATTCTATGAACAGGGCAATTTCGACTTAGAAAATGGTGATCTCGACATTCCAAACGTTTCTCTCGAAAATGTACTAAAATCTTATAATGATAAATAAGTTCTATAAACAGGGCAGTTTCGACTTAGAAAATGGTGATCTCGACATTCCAAACGTTTCTCTCGAAAATGTACTAAAATCTTATAATGATAAATAAATTCTATAAACAGGGCAGTTTCGACTTAGAAAATGGTGATCTCGACATTCCAAACGTTTCTCTCGAAAATGTACTAAAATCTTATAATGATAAATAAATTCTATAAACAGGGCAGTTTCGACTTAGAAAATGGTGATCTCGACCTTCCAAACGTTTCTCTCGAAAATGTACTAAAATCTTATAATGATAAATAAATTCTATAAACAGGGCAGTTTCGACTTAGAAAATGGTGATCTCGACCTTCCAAACGTTTCTCTCGAAAATGTACTAAAATCTTATAATGATAAATAAATTCTATAAACAGGGCAGTTTCGACTTAGAAAATGGTGATCTCGACCTTCCAAACGTTTCTCTCGAAAATGTACTAAAATCTTATAATGATAAATAAATTCTATAAACAGGGCAGTTTCGACTTAGAAAATGGTGATCTCGACCTTCCAAACGTTTCTCTCGAAAATGTACTAAAATCTTATAATGATAAATAAATTCTATAAACAGGGCAGTTTCGACTTAGAAAATGGTGATCTCGACATTCCAAACGTTTCTCTCGAAAATGTACTAAAATCTTATAATGATAAATAAATTCTATGAACAGGGCAATTTCGACTTAGAAAATGGTGATCTCGACATTCCAAACGTTTCTCTCGAAAATGTACTAAAATCTTATAATGATAAATAAATTCTATAAACAGGGCAGTTTCGACTTAGAAAATGGTGATCTCGACATTCCAAACGTTTCTCTCGAAAATGTACTAAAATCTTATAATGATAAATAAATTCTATAAACAGGGCAGTTTCGACTTAGAAAATGGTGATCTCGACCTTCCAAACGTTTCTCTCGAAAATGTACTAAAATCTTATAATGATAAATAAATTCTATAAACAGGGCAGTTTCGACTTAGAAAATGGTGATCTCGACATTCCAAACGTTTCTCTCGAAAATGTACTAAAATCTTATAATGATAAATAAATTCTATAAACAGGGCAGTTTCGACTTAGAAAATGGTGATCTCGACCTTCCAAACGTTTCTCTCGAAAATGTACTAAAATCTTATAATGATAAATAAATTCTATAAACAGGGCAGTTTCGACTTAGAAAATGGTGATCTCGACATTCCAAACGTTTCTCTCGAAAATGTACTAAAATCTTATAATGATAAATAAATTCTATAAACAGGGCAGTTTCGACTTAGAAAATGGGGATCTCGACATTCCAAACGTTTCTCTCGAAAATGTACTAAAATCTTATAATGATAAATAAATTCTATAAACAGGGCAGTTTCGACTTAGAAAATGGTGATCTCGACATTCCAAACGTTTCTCTCGAAAATGTACTAAAATCTTATAATGATAAATAAATTCTATAAACAGGGCAGTTTCGACTTAGAAAATGGTGATCTCGACCTTCCAAACGTTTCTCTCGAAAATGTACTAAAATCTTATAATGATAAATAAATTCTATAAACAGGGCAGTTTCGACTTAGAAAATGGTGATCTCGACATTCCAAACGTTTCTCTCGAAAATGTACTAAAATCTTATAATGATAAATAAATTCTATAAACAGGGCAGTTTCGACTTAGAAAATGGTGATCTCGACCTTCCAAACGTTTCTCTCGAAAATGTACTAAAATCTTATAATTATAAATAAATTCTATAAACAGGGCAGTTTCGACTTAGAAAATGGTGATCTCGACATTCCAAACGTTTCTCTCGAAAATGTACTAAAATCTTATAATGATAAATAAATTCTATAAACAGGGCAGTTTCGACTTAGAAAATGGTGATCTCGACATTCCAAACGTTTCTCTCGAAAATGTACTAAAATCTTATAATGATAAATAAATTCTATAAACAGGGCAGTTTCGACTTAGAAAATGGTGATCTCGACCTTCCAAACGTTTCTCTCGAAAATGTACTAAAATCTTATAATGATAAATAAATTCTATAAACAGGGCAGTTTCGACTTAGAAAATGGTGATCTCGACCTTCCAAACGTTTCTCTCGAAAATGTACTAAAATCTTATAATGATAAATAAATTCTATAAACAGGGCAGTTTCGACTTAGAAAATGGTGATCTCGACATTCCAAACGTTTCTCTCGAAAATGTACTAAAATCTTATAATGATAAATAAATTCTATAAACAGGGCAGTTTCGACTTAGAAAATGGTGATCTCGACATTCCAAACGTTTCTCTCGAAAATGTACTAAAATCTTATAATGATAAATAAATTCTATAAACAGGGCAGTTTCGACTTAGAAAATGGTGATCTCGACCTTCCAAACGTTTCTCTCGAAAATGTACTAAAATCTTATAATGATAAATAAATTCTATAAACAGGGCAGTTTCGACTTAGAAAATGGTGATCTCGACCTTCCAAACGTTTCTCTCGAAAATGTACTAAAATCTTATAATGATAAATAAATTCTATAAACAGGGCAGTTTCGACTTAGAAAATGGTGATCTCGACATTCCAAACGTTTCTCTCGAAAATGTACTAAAATCTTATAATGATAAATAAATTCTATAAACAGGGCAGTTTCGACTTAGAAAATGGTGATCTCGACATTCCAAACGTTTCTCTCGAAAATGTACTAAAATCTTATAATGATAAATAAATTCTATAAACAGGGCAGTTTCGACTTAGAAAATGGTGATCTCGACATTCCAAACGTTTCTCTCGAAAATGTACTAAAATCTTATAATGATAAATAAATTCTATAAACAGGGCAGTTTCGACTTAGAAAATGGTGATCTCGACCTTCCAAACGTTTCTCTCGAAAATGTACTAAAATCTTATAATGATAAATAAATTCTATAAACAGGGCAGTTTCGACTTAGAAAATGGTGATCTCGACATTCCAAACGTTTCTCTCGAAAATGTACTAAAATCTTATAATGATAAATAAATTCTATAAACAGGGCAGTTTCGACTTAGAAAATGGTGATCTCGACATTCCAAACGTTTCTCTCGAAAATGTACTAAAATCTTATAATGATAAATAAATTCTATGAACAGGGCAATTTCGACTTAGAAAATGGTGATCTCGACATTCCAAACGTTTCTCTCGAAAATGTACTAAAATCTTATAATGATAAATAAATTCTATAAACAGGGCAGTTTCGACTTAGAAAATGGTGATCTCGACCTTCCAAACGTTTCTCTCGAAAATGTACTAAAATCTTATAATGATAAATAAATTCTATAAACAGGGCAGTTTCGACTTAGAAAATGGTGATCTCGACCTTCCAAACGTTTCTCTCGAAAATGTACTAAAATCTTATAATGATAAATAAATTCTATAAACAGGGCAGTTTCGACTTAGAAAATGGTGATCTCGACCTTCCAAACGTTTCTCTCGAAAATGTACTAAAATCTTATTATGATAAATAAATTCTATAAACAGGGCAGTTTCGACTTAGAAAATGGTGATCTCGACATTCCAAACGTTTCTCTCGAAAATGTACTAAAATCTTATAATGATAAATAAATTCTATGAACAGGGCAATTTCGACTTAGAAAATGGTGATCTCGACATTCCAAACGTTTCTCTCGAAAATGTACTAAAATCTTATAATGATAAATAAATTCTATAAACAGGGCAGTTTCGACTTAGAAAATGGTGATCTCGACATTCCAAACGTTTCTCTCGAAAATGTACTAAAATCTTATAATGATAAATAAATTCTATAAACAGGGCAGTTTCGACTTAGAAAATGGTGATCTCGACCTTCCAAACGTTTCTCTCGAAAATGTACTAAAATCTTATAATGATAAATAAATTCTATAAACAGGGCAGTTTCGACTTAGAAAATGGTGATCTCGACATTCCAAACGTTTCTCTCGAAAATGTACTAAAATCTTATAATGATAAATAAATTCTATAAACAGGGCAGTTTCGACTTAGAAAATGGTGATCTCGACCTTCCAAACGTTTCTCTCGAAAATGTACTAAAATCTTATAATGATAAATAAATTCTATAAACAGGGCAGTTTCGACTTAGAAAATGGTGATCTCGACATTCCAAACGTTTCTCTCGAAAATGTACTAAAATCTTATAATGATAAATAAATTCTATAAACAGGGCAGTTTCGACTTAGAAAATGGTGATCTCGACATTCCAAACGTTTCTCTCGAAAATGTACTAAAATCTTATAATGATAAATAAATTCTATAAACAGGGCAGTTTCGACTTAGAAAATGGTGATCTCGACCTTCCAAACGTTTCTCTCGAAAATGTACTAAAATCTTATAATGATAAATAAATTCTATAAACAGGGCAGTTTCGACTTAGAAAATGGTGATCTCGACATTCCAAACGTTTCTCTCGAAAATGTACTAAAATCTTATAATGATAAATAAATTCTATGAACAGGGCAATTTCGACTTAGAAAATGGGGATCTCGACATTCCAAACGTTTCTCTCGAAAATGTACTAAAATCTTATAATGATAAATAAATTCTAGAAACAGGGCAGTTTCGACTTAGAAAATGGTGATCTCGACATTCCAAACGTTTCTCTCGAAAATGTACTAAAATCTTATAATGATAAATAAATTCTATAAACAGGGCAGTTTCGACTTAGAAAATGGTGATCTCGACCTTCCAAACGTTTCTCTCGAAAATGTACTAAAATCTTATAATGATAAATAAATTCTATAAACAGGGCAGTTTCGACTTAGAAAATGGTGATCTCGACATTCCAAACGTTTCTCTCGAAAATGTACTAAAATCTTATAATGATAAATAAATTCTATAAACAGGGCAGTTTCGACTTAGAAAATGGTGATCTCGACCTTCCAAACGTTTCTCTCGAAAATGTACTAAAATCTTATAATTATAAATAAATTCTATAAACAGGGCAGTTTCGACTTAGAAAATGGTGATCTCGACATTCCAAACGTTTCTCTCGAAAATGTACTAAAATCTTATAATGATAAATAAATTCTATAAACAGGGCAGTTTCGACTTAGAAAATGGTGATCTCGACATTCCAAACGTTTCTCTCGAAAATGTACTAAAATCTTATAATGATAAATAAATTCTATAAACAGGGCAGTTTCGACTTAGAAAATGGTGATCTCGACCTTCCAAACGTTTCTCTCGAAAATGTACTAAAATCTTATAATGATAAATAAATTCTATAAACAGGGCAGTTTCGACTTAGAAAATGGTGATCTCGACCTTCCAAACGTTTCTCTCGAAAATGTACTAAAATCTTATAATGATAAATAAATTCTATAAACAGGGCAGTTTCGACTTAGAAAATGGTGATCCCGACATTCCAAACGTTTCTCTCGAAAATGTACTAAAATCTTATAATGATAAATAAATTCTATAAACAGGGCAGTTTCGACTTAGAAAATGGTGATCTCGACCTTCCAAACGTTTCTCTCGAAAATGTACTAAAATCTTATAATGATAAATAAATTCTATAAACAGGGCAGTTTCGACTTAGAAAATGGTGATCTCGACCTTCCAAACGTTTCTCTCGAAAATGTACTAAAATCTTATAATGATAAATAAATTCTATAAACAGGGCAGTTTCGACTTAGAAAATGGTGATCTCGACCTTCCAAACGTTTCTCTCGAAAATGTACTAAAATCTTATAATGATAAATAAATTCTATAAACAGGGCAGTTTCGACTTAGAAAATGGTGATCTCGACATTCCAAACGTTTCTCTCGAAAATGTACTAAAATCTTATAATGATAAATAAATTCTATGAACAGGGCAATTTCGACTTAGAAAATGGTGATCTCGACATTCCAAACGTTTCTCTCGAAAATGTACTAAAATCTTATAATGATAAATAAATTCTATAAACAGGGCAGTTTCGACTTAGAAAATGGTGATCTCGACATTCCAAACGTTTCTCTCGAAAATGTACTAAAATCTTATAATGATAAATAAATTCTATAAACAGGGCAGTTTCGACTTAGAAAATGGTGATCTCGACCTTCCAAACGTTTCTCTCGAAAATGTACTAAAATCTTATAATGATAAATAAATTCTATAAACAGGGCAGTTTCGACTTAGAAAATGGTGATCTCGACATTCCAAACGTTTCTCTCGAAAATGTACTAAAATCTTATAATGATAAATAAATTCTATAAACAGGGCAGTTTCGACTTAGAAAATGGTGATCTCGACCTTCCAAACGTTTCTCTCGAAAATGTACTAAAATCTTATAATGATAAATAAATTCTATAAACAGGGCAGTTTCGACTTAGAAAATGGTGATCTCGACCTTCCAAACGTTTCTCTCGAAAATGTACTAAAATCTTATAATGATAAATAAATTCTATAAACAGGGCAGTTTCGACTTAGAAAATGGTGATCTCGACATTCCAAACGTTTCTCTCGAAAATGTACTAAAATCTTATAATGATAAATAAATTCTATAAACAGGGCAGTTTCGACTTAGAAAATGGTGATCTCGACCTTCCAAACGTTTCTCTCGAAAATGTACTAAAATCTTATAATGATAAATAAATTCTATAAACAGGGCAGTTTCGACTTAGAAAATGGTGATCTCGACATTCCAAACGTTTCTCTCGAAAATGTACTAAAATCTTATAATGATAAATAAATTCTATAAACAGGGCAGTTTCGACTTAGAAAATGGTGATCTCGACATTCCAAACGTTTCTCTCGAAAATGTACTAAAATCTTATAATGATAAATAAATTCTATAAACAGGGCAGTTTCGACTTAGAAAATGGTGATCTCGACCTTCCAAACGTTTCTCTCGAAAATGTACTAAAATCTTATAATGATAAATAAATTCTATAAACAGGGCAGTTTCGACTTAGAAAATGGTGATCTCGACATTCCAAACGTTTCTCTCGAAAATGTACTAAAATCTTATAATGATAAATAAATTCTATAAACAGGGCAGTTTCGACTTAGAAAATGGTGATCTCGACCTTCCAAACGTTTCTCTCGAAAATGTACTAAAATCTTATAATGATAAATAAATTCTATAAACAGGGCAGTTTCGACTTAGAAAATGGTGATCTCGACATTCCAAACGTTTCTCTCGAAAATGTACTAAAATCTTATAATGATAAATAAATTCTATAAACAGGGCAGTTTCGACTTAGAAAATGGTGATCTCGACCTTCCAAACGTTTCTCTCGAAAATGTACTAAAATCTTATAATGATAAATAAATTCTATAAACAGGGCAGTTTCGACTTAGAAAATGGTGATCTCGACCTTCCAAACGTTTCTCTCGAAAATGTACTAAAATCTTATAATTATAAATAAATTCTATAAACAGGGCAGTTTCGACTTAGAAAATGGTGATCTCGACATTCCAAACGTTTCTCTCGAAAATGTACTAAAATCTTATAATGATAAATAAATTCTATAAACAGGGCAGTTTCGACTTAGAAAATGGTGATCTCGACATTCCAAACGTTTCTCTCGAAAATGTACTAAAATCTTATAATGATAAATAAATTCTATAAACAGGGCAGTTTCGACTTAGAAAATGGTGATCTCGACCTTCCAAACGTTTCTCTCGAAAATGTACTAAAATCTTATAATGATAAATAAATTCTATAAACAGGGCAGTTTCGACTTAGAAAATGGTGATCTCGACCTTCCAAACGTTTCTCTCGAAAATGTACTAAAATCTTATAATGATAAATAAATTCTATAAACAGGGCAGTTTCGACTTAGAAAATGGTGATCTCGACATTCCAAACGTTTCTCTCGAAAATGTACTAAAATCTTATAATGATAAATAAATTCTATAAACAGGGCAGTTTCGACTTAGAAAATGGTGATCTCGACATTCCAAACGTTTCTCTCGAAAATGTACTAAAATCTTATAATGATAAATAAATTCTATAAACAGGGCAGTTTCGACTTAGAAAATGGTGATCTCGACATTCCAAACGTTTCTCTCGAAAATGTACTAAAATCTTATAATGATAAATAAATTCTATAAACAGGGCAGTTTCGACTTAGAAAATGGTGATCTCGACATTCCAAACGTTTCTCTCGAAAATGTACTAAAATCTTATAATGATAAATAAATTCTATAAACAGGGCAGTTTCGACTTAGAAAATGGTGATCTCGACCTTCCAAACGTTTCTCTCGAAAATGTACTAAAATCTTATAATGATAAATAAATTCTATAAACAGGGCAGTTTCGACTTAGAAAATGGTGATCTCGACATTCCAAACGTTTCTCTCGAAAATGTACTAAAATCTTATAATGATAAATAAATTCTATAAACAGGGCAGTTTCGACTTAGAAAATGGTGATCTCGACATTCCAAACGTTTCTCTCGAAAATGTACTAAAATCTTATAATGATAAATAAATTCTATAAACAGGGCAGTTTCGACTTAGAAAATGGTGATCTCGACATTCCAAACGTTTCTCTCGAAAATGTACTAAAATCTTATAATGATAAATAAATTCTATAAACAGGGCAGTTTCGACTTAGAAAATGGTGATCTCGACCTTCCAAACGTTTCTCTCGAAAATGTACTAAAATCTTATAATGATAAATAAATTCTATAAACAGGGCAGTTTCGACTTAGAAAATGGTGATCTCGACCTTCCAAACGTTTCTCTCGAAAATGTACTAAAATCTTATAATGATAAATAAATTCTATAAACAGGGCAGTTTCGACTTAGAAAATGGTGATCTCGACATTCCAAACGTTTCTCTCGAAAATGTACTAAAATCTTATAATGATAAATAAATTCTATGAACAGGGCAATTTCGACTTAGAAAATGGTGATCTCGACATTCCAAACGTTTCTCTCGAAAATGTACTAAAATCTTATAATGATAAATAAATTCTATAAACAGGGCAGTTTCGACTTAGAAAATGGTGATCTCGACATTCCAAACGTTTCTCTCGAAAATGTACTAAAATCTTATAATGATAAATAAATTCTATAAACAGGGCAGTTTCGACTTAGAAAATGGTGATCTCGACATTCCAAACGTTTCTCTCGAAAATGTACTAAAATCTTATAATGATAAATAAATTCTATAAACAGGGCAGTTTCGACTTAGAAAATGGTGATCTCGACCTTCCAAACGTTTCTCTCGAAAATGTACTAAAATCTTATAATGATAAATAAATTCTATAAACAGGGCAGTTTCGACTTAGAAAATGGTGATCTCGACCTTCCAAACGTTTCTCTCGAAAATGTACTAAAATCTTATAATGATAAATAAATTCTATAAACAGGGCAGTTTCGACTTAGAAAATGGTGATCTCGACATTCCAAACGTTTCTCTCGAAAATGTACTAAAATCTTATAATGATAAATAAATTCTATAAACAGGGCAGTTTCGACTTAGAAAATGGTGATCTCGACATTCCAAACGTTTCTCTCGAAAATGTACTAAAATCTTATAATGATAAATAAATTCTATAAACAGGGCAGTTTCGACTTAGAAAATGGTGATCTCGACATTCCAAACGTTTCTCTCGAAAATGTACTAAAATCTTATAATGATAAATAAATTCTATAAACAGGGCAGTTTCGACTTAGAAAATGGTGATCTCGACCTTCCAAACGTTTCTCTCGAAAATGTACTAAAATCTTATAATGATAAATAAATTCTATAAACAGGGCAGTTTCGACTTAGAAAATGGTGATCTCGACATTCCAAACGTTTCTCTCGAAAATGTACTAAAATCTTATAATGATAAATAAATTCTATAAACAGGGCAGTTTCGACTTAGAAAATGGTGATCTCGACATTCCAAACGTTTCTCTCGCAAATGTACTAAAATCTTATAATGATAAATAAATTCTATGAACAAGGCAATTTCGACTTAGAAAATGGTGATCTCGACATTCCAAACGTTTCTCTCGAAAATGTACTAAAATCTTATAATGATAAATAAATTCTATAAACAGGGCAGTTTCGACTTAGAAAATGGTGATCTCGACATTCCAAACGTTTCTCTCGAAAATGTACTAAAATCTTATAATGATAAATAAATTCTATAAACAGGGCAGTTTCGACTTAGAAAATGGTGATCTCGACCTTCCAAACGTTTCTCTCGAAAATGTACTAAAATCTTATAATGATAAATAAATTCTATAAACAGGGCAGTTTCGACTTAGAAAATGGTGATCTCGACCTTCCAAACGTTTCTCTCGAAAATGTACTAAAATCTTATAATGATAAATAAATTCTATAAACAGGGCAGTTTCGACTTAGAAAATGGTGATCTCGACCTTCCAAACGTTTCTCTCGAAAATGTACTAAAATCTTATAATGATAAATAAATTCTATAAACAGGGCAGTTTCGACTTAGAAAATGGTGATCTCGACATTCCAAACGTTTCTCTCGAAAATGTACTAAAATCTTATAATGATAAATAAATTCTATGAACAGGGCAATTTCGACTTAGAAAATGGTGATCTCGACATTCCAAACGTTTCTCTCGAAAATGTACTAAAATCTTATAATGATAAATAAATTCTATAAACAGGGCAGTTTCGACTTAGAAAATGGTGATCTCGACATTCCAAACGTTTCTCTCGAAAATGTACTAAAATCTTATAATGATAAATAAATTCTATAAACAGGGCAGTTTCGACTTAGAAAATGGTGATCTCGACATTCCAAACGTTTCTCTCGAAAATGTACTAAAATCTTATAATGATAAATAAATTCTATAAACAGGGCAGTTTCGACTTAGAAAATGGTGATCTCGACCTTCCAAACGTTTCTCTCGAAAATGTACTAAAATCTTATAATGATAAATAAATTCTATAAACAGGGCAGTTTCGACTTAGAAAATGGTGATCTCGACATTCCAAACGTTTCTCTCGAAAATGTACTAAAATCTTATAATGATAAATAAATTCTATAAACAGGGCAGTTTCGACTTAGAAAATGGTGATCTCGACATTCCAAACGTTTCTCTCGAAAATGTACTAAAATCTTATAATGATAAATAAATTCTATAAACAGGGCAGTTTCGACTTAGAAAATGGTGATCTCGACCTTCCAAACGTTTCTCTCGAAAATGTACTAAAATCTTATAATTATAAATAAATTCTATAAACAGGGCAGTTTCGACTTAGAAAATGGTGATCTCGACATTCCAAACGTTTCTCTCGAAAATGTACTAAAATCTTATAATGATAAATAAATTCTATAAACAGGGCAGTTTCGACTTAGAAAATGGTGATCTCGACATTCCAAACGTTTCTCTCGAAAATGTACTAAAATCTTATAATGATAAATAAATTCTATAAACAGGGCAGTTTCGACTTAGAAAATGGTGATCTCGACCTTCCAAACGTTTCTCTCGAAAATGTACTAAAATCTTATAATGATAAAAAAATTCTATAAACAGGGCAGTTTCGACTTAGAAAATGGTGATCTCGACCTTCCAAACGTTTCTCTCGAAAATGTACTAAAATCTTATAATGATAAATAAATTCTATAAACAGGGCAGTTTCGACTTAGAAAATGGTGATCCCGACATTCCAAACGTTTCTCTCGAAAATGTACTAAAATCTTATAATGATAAATAAATTCTATAAACAGGGCAGTTTCGACTTAGAAAATGGTGATCTCGACCTTCCAAACGTTTCTCTCGAAAATGTACTAAAATCTTATAATGATAAATAAATTCTATAAACAGGGCAGTTTCGACTTAGAAAATGGTGATCTCGACCTTCCAAACGTTTCTCTCGAAAATGTACTAAAATCTTATAATGATAAATAAATTCTATAAACAGGGCAGTTTCGACTTAGAAAATGGTGATCTCGACCTTCCAAACGTTTCTCTCGAAAATGTACTAAAATCTTATAATGATAAATAAATTCTATAAACAGGGCAGTTTCGACTTAGAAAATGGTGATCTCGACATTCCAAACGTTTCTCTCGAAAATGTACTAAAATCTTATAATGATAAATAAATTCTATGAACAGGGCAATTTCGACTTAGAAAATGGTGATCTCGACATTCCAAACGTTTCTCTCGAAAATGTACTAAAATCTTATAATGATAAATAAATTCTATAAACAGGGCAGTTTCGACTTTGAAAATGGTGATCTCGACCTTCCAAACGTTTCTCTCGAAAATGTACTAAAATCTTATAATGATAAATAAATTCTATAAACAGGGCAGTTTCGACTTAGAAAATGGTGATCTCGACATTCCAAACGTTTCTCTCGAAAATGTACTAAAATCTTATAATGATAAATAAATTCTATAAACAGGGCAGTTTCGACTTAGAAAATGGTGATCTCGACCTTCCAAACGTTTCTCTCGAAAATGTACTAAAATCTTATAATGATAAATAAATTCTATAAACAGGGCAGTTTCGACTTAGAAAATGGTGATCTCGACATTCCAAACGTTTCTCTCGAAAATGTACTAAAATCTTATAATGATAAATAAATTCTATAAACAGGGCAGTTTCGACTTAGAAAATGGTGATCTCGACATTCCAAACGTTTCTCTCGAAAATGTACTAAAATCTTATAATGATAAATAAATTCTATAAACAGGGCAGTTTCGACTTAGAAAATGGTGATCTCGACCTTCCAAACGTTTCTCTCGAAAATGTACTAAAATCTTATAATGATAAATAAATTCTATAAACAGGGCAGTTTCGACTTAGAAAATGGTGATCTCGACATTCCAAACGTTTCTCTCGAAAATGTACTAAAATCTTATAATGATAAATAAATTCTATGAACAGGGCAATTTCGACTTAGAAAATGGTGATCTCGACATTCCAAACGTTTCTCTCGAAAATGTACTAAAATCTTATAATGATAAATAAGTTCTATAAACAGGGCAGTTTCGACTTAGAAAATGGTGATCTCGACATTCCAAACGTTTCTCTCGAAAATGTACTAAAATCTTATAATGATAAATAAATTCTATAAACAGGGCAGTTTCGACTTAGAAAATGGTGATCTCGACATTCCAAACGTTTCTCTCGAAAATGTACTAAAATCTTATAATGATAAATAAATTCTATAAACAGGGCAGTTTCGACTTAGAAAATGGTGATCTCGACCTTCCAAACGTTTCTCTCGAAAATGTACTAAAATCTTATAATGATAAATAAATTCTATAAACAGGGCAGTTTCGACTTAGAAAATGGTGATCTCGACCTTCCAAACGTTTCTCTCGAAAATGTACTAAAATCTTATAATGATAAATAAATTCTATAAACAGGGCAGTTTCGACTTAGAAAATGGTGATCTCGACCTTCCAAACGTTTCTCTCGAAAATGTACTAAAATCTTATAATGATAAATAAATTCTATAAACAGGGCAGTTTCGACTTAGAAAATGGTGATCTCGACCTTCCAAACGTTTCTCTCGAAAATGTACTAAAATCTTATAATGATAAATAAATTCTATAAACAGGGCAGTTTCGACTTAGAAAATGGTGATCTCGACATTCCAAACGTTTCTCTCGAAAATGTACTAAAATCTTATAATGATAAATAAATTCTATGAACAGGGCAATTTCGACTTAGAAAATGGTGATCTCGACATTCCAAACGTTTCTCTCGAAAATGTACTAAAATCTTATAATGATAAATAAATTCTATAAACAGGGCAGTTTCGACTTAGAAAATGGTGATCTCGACATTCCAAACGTTTCTCTCGAAAATGTACTAAAATCTTATAATGATAAATAAATTCTATAAACAGGGCAGTTTCGACTTAGAAAATGGTGATCTCGACCTTCCAAACGTTTCTCTCGAAAATGTACTAAAATCTTATAATGATAAATAAATTCTATAAACAGGGCAGTTTCGACTTAGAAAATGGTGATCTCGACATTCCAAACGTTTCTCTCGAAAATGTACTAAAATCTTATAATGATAAATAAATTCTATAAACAGGGCAGTTTCGACTTAGAAAATGGTGATCTCGACCTTCCAAACGTTTCTCTCGAAAATGTACTAAAATCTTATAATGATAAATAAATTCTATAAACAGGGCAGTTTCGACTTAGAAAATGGTGATCTCGACCTTCCAAACGTTTCTCTCGAAAATGTACTAAAATCTTATAATTATAAATAAATTCTATAAACAGGGCAGTTTCGACTTAGAAAATGGTGATCTCGACCTTCCAAACGTTTCTCTCGAAAATGTACTAAAATCTTATAATGATAAATAAATTCTATAAACAGGGCAGTTTCGACTTAGAAAATGGTGATCTCGACATTCCAAACGTTTCTCTCGAAAATGTACTAAAATCTTATAATGATAAATAAATTCTATAAACAGGGCAGTTTCGACTTAGAAAATGGTGATCTCGACATTCCAAACGTTTCTCTCGAAAATGTACTAAAATCTTATAATGATAAATAAATTCTATAAACAGGGCAGTTTCGACTTAGAAAATGGTGATCTCGACCTTCCAAACGTTTCTCTCGAAAATGTACTAAAATCTTATAATGATAAATAAATTCTATAAACAGGGCAGTTTCGACTTAGAAAATGGTGATCTCGACCTTCCAAACGTTTCTCTCGAAAATGTACTAAAATCTTATAATGATAAATAAATTCTATAAACAGGGCAGTTTCGACTTAGAAAATGGTGATCTCGACATTCCAAACGTTTCTCTCGAAAATGTACTAAAATCTTATAATGATAAATAAATTCTATAAACAGGGCAGTTTCGACTTAGAAAATGGTGATCTCGACATTCCAAACGTTTCTCTCGAAAATGTACTAAAATCTTATAATGATAAATAAATTCTATAAACAGGGCAGTTTCGACTTAGAAAATGGTGATCTCGACCTTCCAAACGTTTCTCTCGAAAATGTACTAAAATCTTATAATGATAAATAAATTCTATAAACAGGGCAGTTTCGACTTAGAAAATGGTGATCTCGACATTCCAAACGTTTCTCTCGAAAATGTACTAAAATCTTATAATGATAAATAAATTCTATAAACAGGGCAGTTTCGACTTAGAAAATGGTGATCTCGACATTCCAAACGTTTCTCTCGAAAATGTACTAAAATCTTATAATGATAAATAAATTCTATAAACAGGGCAGTTTCGACTTAGAAAATGGTGATCTCGACCTTCCAAACGTTTCTCTCGAAAATGTACTAAAATCTTATAATGATAAATAAATTCTATAAACAGGGCAGTTTCGACTTAGAAAATGGTGATCTCGACATTCCAAACGTTTCTCTCGAAAATGTACTAAAATCTTATAATGATAAATAAATTCTATAAACAGGGCAGTTTCGACTTAGAAAATGGTGATCTCGACATTCCAAACGTTTCTCTCGAAAATGTACTAAAATCTTATAATGATAAATAAATTCTATAAACAGGGCAGTTTCGACTTAGAAAATGGTGATCTCGACCTTCCAAACGTTTCTCTCGAAAATGTACTAAAATCTTATAATGATAAATAAATTCTATAAACAGGGCAGTTTCGACTTAGAAAATGGTGATCTCGACATTCCAAACGTTTCTCTCGAAAATGTACTAAAATCTTATAATGATAAATAAATTCTATGAACAGGGCAATTTCGACTTAGAAAATGGTGATCTCGACATTCCAAACGTTTCTCTCGAAAATGTACTAAAATCTTATAATGATAAATAAATTCTATAAACAGGGCAGTTTCGACTTAGAAAATGGTGATCTCGACATTCCAAACGTTTCTCTCGAAAATGTACTAAAATCTTATAATGATAAATAAATTCTATAAACAGGGCAGTTTCGACTTAGAAAATGGTGATCTCGACCTTCCAAACGTTTCTCTCGAAAATGTACTAAAATCTTATAATGATAAATAAATTCTATAAACAGGGCAGTTTCGACTTAGAAAATGGTGATCTCGACATTCCAAACGTTTCTCTCGAAAATGTACTAAAATCTTATAATGATAAATAAATTCTATAAACAGGGCAGTTTCGACTTAGAAAATGGTGATCTCGACCTTCCAAACGTTTCTCTCGAAAATGTACTAAAATCTTATAATTATAAATAAATTCTATAAACAGGGCAGTTTCGACTTAGAAAATGGTGATCTCGACATTCCAAACGTTTCTCTCGAAAATGTACTAAAATCTTATAATGATAAATAAATTCTATAAACAGGGCAGTTTCGACTTAGAAAATGGTGATCTCGACATTCCAAACGTTTCTCTCGAAAATGTACTAAAATCTTATAATGATAAATAAATTCTATAAACAGGGCAGTTTCGACTTAGAAAATGGTGATCTCGACCTTCCAAACGTTTCTCTCGAAAATGTACTAAAATCTTATAATGATAAATAAATTCTATAAACAGGGCAGTTTCGACTTAGAAAATGGTGATCTCGACCTTCCAAACGTTTCTCTCGAAAATGTACTAAAATCTTATAATGATAAATAAATTCTATAAACAGGGCAGTTTCGACTTAGAAAATGGTGATCTCGACATTCCAAACGTTTCTCTCGAAAATGTACTAAAATCTTATAATGATAAATAAATTCTATAAACAGGGCAGTTTCGACTTAGAAAATGGTGATCTCGACATTCCAAACGTTTCTCTCGAAAATGTACTAAAATCTTATAATGATAAATAAATTCTATAAACAGGGCAGTTTCGACTTAGAAAATGGTGATCTCGACCTTCCAAACGTTTCTCTCGAAAATGTACTAAAATCTTATAATGATAAATAAATTCTATAAACAGGGCAGTTTCGACTTAGAAAATGGTGATCTCGACCTTCCAAACGTTTCTCTCGAAAATGTACTAAAATCTTATAATGATAAATAAATTCTATAAACAGGGCAGTTTCGACTTAGAAAATGGTGATCTCGACATTCCAAACGTTTCTCTCGAAAATGTACTAAAATCTTATAATGATAAATAAATTCTATAAACAGGGCAGTTTCGACTTAGAAAATGGTGATCTCGACATTCCAAACGTTTCTCTCGAAAATGTACTAAAATCTTATAATGATAAATAAATTCTATAAACAGGGCAGTTTCGACTTAGAAAATGGTGATCTCGACATTCCAAACGTTTCTCTCGAAAATGTACTAAAATCTTATAATGATAAATAAATTCTATAAACAGGGCAGTTTCGACTTAGAAAATGGTGATCTCGACCTTCCAAACGTTTCTCTCGAAAATGTACTAAAATCTTATAATGATAAATAAATTCTATAAACAGGGCAGTTTCGACTTAGAAAATGGTGATCTCGACATTCCAAACGTTTCTCTCGAAAATGTACTAAAATCTTATAATGATAAATAAATTCTATAAACAGGGCAGTTTCGACTTAGAAAATGGTGATCTCGACATTCCAAACGTTTCTCTCGAAAATGTACTAAAATCTTATAATGATAAATAAATTCTATGAACAGGGCAATTTCGACTTAGAAAATGGTGATCTCGACATTCCAAACGTTTCTCTCGAAAATGTACTAAAATCTTATAATGATAAATAAATTCTATAAACAGGGCAGTTTCGACTTAGAAAATGGTGATCTCGACCTTCCAAACGTTTCTCTCGAAAATGTACTAAAATCTTATAATGATAAATAAATTCTATAAACAGGGCAGTTTCGACTTAGAAAATGGTGATCTCGACCTTCCAAACGTTTCTCTCGAAAATGTACTAAAATCTTATAATGATAAATAAATTCTATAAACAGGGCAGTTTCGACTTAGAAAATGGTGATCTCGACCTTCCAAACGTTTCTCTCGAAAATGTACTAAAATCTTATTATGATAAATAAATTCTATAAACAGGGCAGTTTCGACTTAGAAAATGGTGATCTCGACATTCCAAACGTTTCTCTCGAAAATGTACTAAAATCTTATAATGATAAATAAATTCTATGAACAGGGCAATTTCGACTTAGAAAATGGTGATCTCGACATTCCAAACGTTTCTCTCGAAAATGTACTAAAATCTTATAATGATAAATAAATTCTATAAACAGGGCAGTTTCGACTTAGAAAATGGTGATCTCGACATTCCAAACGTTTCTCTCGAAAATGTACTAAAATCTTATAATGATAAATAAATTCTATAAACAGGGCAGTTTCGACTTAGAAAATGGTGATCTCGACCTTCCAAACGTTTCTCTCGAAAATGTACTAAAATCTTATAATGATAAATAAATTCTATAAACAGGGCAGTTTCGACTTAGAAAATGGTGATCTCGACATTCCAAACGTTTCTCTCGAAAATGTACTAAAATCTTATAATGATAAATAAATTCTATAAACAGGGCAGTTTCGACTTAGAAAATGGTGATCTCGACCTTCCAAACGTTTCTCTCGAAAATGTACTAAAATCTTATAATGATAAATAAATTCTATAAACAGGGCAGTTTCGACTTAGAAAATGGTGATCTCGACATTCCAAACGTTTCTCTCGAAAATGTACTAAAATCTTATAATGATAAATAAATTCTATAAACAGGGCAGTTTCGACTTAGAAAATGGTGATCTCGACATTCCAAACGTTTCTCTCGAAAATGTACTAAAATCTTATAATGATAAATAAATTCTATAAACAGGGCAGTTTCGACTTAGAAAATGGTGATCTCGACCTTCCAAACGTTTCTCTCGAAAATGTACTAAAATCTTATAATGATAAATAAATTCTATAAACAGGGCAGTTTCGACTTAGAAAATGGTGATCTCGACATTCCAAACGTTTCTCTCGAAAATGTACTAAAATCTTATAATGATAAATAAATTCTATGAACAGGGCAATTTCGACTTAGAAAATGGGGATCTCGACATTCCAAACCTTTCTCTCGAAAATGTACTAAAATCTTATAATGATAAATAAATTCTAGAAACAGGGCAGTTTCGACTTAGAAAATGGTGATCTCGACATTCCAAACGTTTCTCTCGAAAATGTACTAAAATCTTATAATGATAAATAAATTCTATAAACAGGGCAGTTTCGACTTAGAAAATGGTGATCTCGACCTTCCAAACGTTTCTCTCGAAAATGTACTAAAATCTTATAATGATAAATAAATTCTATAAACAGGGCAGTTTCGACTTAGAAAATGGTGATCTCGACATTCCAAACGTTTCTCTCGAAAATGTACTAAAATCTTATAATGATAAATAAATTCTATAAACAGGGCAGTTTCGACTTAGAAAATGGTGATCTCGACCTTCCAAACGTTTCTCTCGAAAATGTACTAAAATCTTATAATTATAAATAAATTCTATAAACAGGGCAGTTTCGACTTAGAAAATGGTGATCTCGACATTCCAAACGTTTCTCTCGAAAATGTACTAAAATCTTATAATGATAAATAAATTCTATAAACAGGGCAGTTTCGACTTAGAAAATGGTGATCTCGACATTCCAAACGTTTCTCTCGAAAATGTACTAAAATCTTATAATGATAAATAAATTCTATAAACAGGGCAGTTTCGACTTAGAAAATGGTGATCTCGACCTTCCAAACGTTTCTCTCGAAAATGTACTAAAATCTTATAATGATAAATAAATTCTATAAACAGGGCAGTTTCGACTTAGAAAATGGTGATCTCGACCTTCCAAACGTTTCTCTCGAAAATGTACTAAAATCTTATAATGATAAATAAATTCTATAAACAGGGCAGTTTCGACTTAGAAAATGGTGATCCCGACATTCCAAACGTTTCTCTCGAAAATGTACTAAAATCTTATAATGATAAATAAATTCTATAAACAGGGCAGTTTCGACTTAGAAAATGGTGATCTCGACCTTCCAAACGTTTCTCTCGAAAATGTACTAAAATCTTATAATGATAAATAAATTCTATAAACAGGGCAGTTTCGACTTAGAAAATGGTGATCTCGACCTTCCAAACGTTTCTCTCGAAAATGTACTAAAATCTTATAATGATAAATAAATTCTATAAACAGGGCAGTTTCGACTTAGAAAATGGTGATCTCGACCTTCCAAACGTTTCTCTCGAAAATGTACTAAAATCTTATAATGATAAATAAATTCTATAAACAGGGCAGTTTCGACTTAGAAAATGGTGATCTCGACATTCCAAACGTTTCTCTCGAAAATGTACTAAAATCTTATAATGATAAATAAATTCTATGAACAGGGCAATTTCGACTTAGAAAATGGTGATCTCGACATTCCAAACGTTTCTCTCGAAAATGTACTAAAATCTTATAATGATAAATAAATTCTATAAACAGGGCAGTTTCGACTTAGAAAATGGTGATCTCGACATTCCAAACGTTTCTCTCGAAAATGTACTAAAATCTTATAATGATAAATAAATTCTATAAACAGGGCAGTTTCGACTTAGAAAATGGTGATCTCGACCTTCCAAACGTTTCTCTCGAAAATGTACTAAAATCTTATAATGATAAATAAATTCTATAAACAGGGCAGTTTCGACTTAGAAAATGGTGATCTCGACATTCCAAACGTTTCTCTCGAAAATGTACTAAAATCTTATAATGATAAATAAATTCTATAAACAGGGCAGTTTCGACTTAGAAAATGGTGATCTCGACCTTCCAAACGTTTCTCTCGAAAATGTACTAAAATCTTATAATGATAAATAAATTCTATAAACAGGGCAGTTTCGACTTAGAAAATGGTGATCTCGACATTCCAAACGTTTCTCTCGAAAATGTACTAAAATCTTATAATGATAAATAAATTCTATAAACAGGGCAGTTTCGACTTAGAAAATGGTGATCTCGACATTCCAAACGTTTCTCTCGAAAATGTACTAAAATCTTATAATGATAAATAAATTCTATAAACAGGGCAGTTTCGACTTAGAAAATGGTGATCTCGACATTCCAAACGTTTCTCTCGAAAATGTACTAAAATCTTATAATGATAAATAAATTCTATAAACAGGGCAGTTTCGACTTAGAAAATGGTGATCTCGACCTTCCAAACGTTTCTCTCGAAAATGTACTAAAATCTTATAATTATAAATAAATTCTATAAACAGGGCAGTTTCGACTTAGAAAATGGTGATCTCGACATTCCAAACGTTTCTCTCGAAAATGTACTAAAATCTTATAATGATAAATAAATTCTATAAACAGGGCAGTTTCGACTTAGAAAATGGTGATCTCGACATTCCAAACGTTTCTCTCGAAAATGTACTAAAATCTTATAATGATAAATAAATTCTATAAACAGGGCAGTTTCGACTTAGAAAATGGTGATCTCGACCTTCCAAACGTTTCTCTCGAAAATGTACTAAAATCTTATAATGATAAATAAATTCTATAAACAGGGCAGTTTCGACTTAGAAAATGGTGATCTCGACCTTCCAAACGTTTCTCTCGAAAATGTACTAAAATCTTATAATGATAAATAAATTCTATAAACAGGGCAGTTTCGACTTAGAAAATGGTGATCCCGACATTCCAAACGTTTCTCTCGAAAATGTACTAAAATCTTATAATGATAAATAAATTCTATAAACAGGGCAGTTTCGACTTAGAAAATGGTGATCTCGACCTTCCAAACGTTTCTCTCGAAAATGTACTAAAATCTTATAATGATAAATAAATTCTATAAACAGGGCAGTTTCGACTTAGAAAATGGTGATCTCGACCTTCCAAACGTTTCTCTCGAAAATGTACTAAAATCTTATAATGATAAATAAATTCTATAAACAGGGCAGTTTCGACTTAGAAAATGGTGATCTCGACCTTCCAAACGTTTCTCTCGAAAATGTACTAAAATCTTATAATGATAAATAAATTCTATAAACAGGGCAGTTTCGACTTAGAAAATGGTGATCTCGACATTCCAAACGTTTCTCTCGAAAATGTACTAAAATCTTATAATGATAAATAAATTCTATGAACAGGGCAATTTCGACTTAGAAAATGGTGATCTCGACATTCCAAACGTTTCTCTCGAAAATGTACTAAAATCTTATAATGATAAATAAATTCTATAAACAGGGCAGTTTCGACTTAGAAAATGGTGATCTCGACATTCCAAACGTTTCTCTCGAAAATGTACTAAAATCTTATAATGATAAATAAATTCTATAAACAGGGCAGTTTCGACTTAGAAAATGGTGATCTCGACCTTCCAAACGTTTCTCTCGAAAATGTACTAAAATCTTATAATGATAAATAAATTCTATAAACAGGGCAGTTTCGACTTAGAAAATGGTGATCTCGACATTCCAAACGTTTCTCTCGAAAATGTACTAAAATCTTATAATGATAAATAAATTCTATAAACAGGGCAGTTTCGACTTAGAAAATGGTGATCTCGACCTTCCAAACGTTTCTCTCGAAAATGTACTAAAATCTTATAATGATAAATAAATTCTATAAACAGGGCAGTTTCGACTTAGAAAATGGTGATCTCGACATTCCAAACGTTTCTCTCGAAAATGTACTAAAATCTTATAATGATAAATAAATTCTATAAACAGGGCAGTTTCGACTTAGAAAATGGTGATCTCGACATTCCAAACGTTTCTCTCGAAAATGTACTAAAATCTTATAATGATAAATAAATTCTATAAACAGGGCAGTTTCGACTTAGAAAATGGTGATCTCGACCTTCCAAACGTTTCTCTCGAAAATGTACTAAAATCTTATAATGATAAATAAATTCTATAAACAGGGCAGTTTCGACTTAGAAAATGGTGATCTCGACATTCCAAACGTTTCTCTCGAAAATGTACTAAAATCTTATAATGATAAATAAATTCTATGAACAGGGCAATTTCGACTTAGAAAATGGTGATCTCGACATTCCAAACGTTTCTCTCGAAAATGTACTAAAATCTTATAATGATAAATAAATTCTATAAACAGGGCAGTTTCGACTTAGAAAATGGTGATCTCGACATTTTAAACGTTTCTCTCGAAAATGTACTAAAATCTTATAATGATAAATAAATTCTATAAACAGGGCAGTTTCGACTTAGAAAATGGTGATCTCGACATTCCAAACGTTTCTCTCGAAAATGTACTAAAATCTTATAATGATAAATAAATTCTATAAACAGGGCAGTTTCGACTTAGAAAATGGTGATCTCGACCTTCCAAACGTTTCTCTCGAAAATGTACTAAAATCTTATAATGATAAATAAATTCTATAAACAGGGCAGTTTCGACTTAGAAAATGGTGATCTCGACCTTCCAAACGTTTCTCTCGAAAATGTACTAAAATCTTATAATGATAAATAAATTCTATAAACAGGGCAGTTTCGACTTAGAAAATGGTGATCTCGACCTTCCAAACGTTTCTCTCGAAAATGTACTAAAATCTTATAATGATAAATAAATTCTATAAACAGGGCAGTTTCGACTTAGAAAATGGTGATCTCGACCTTCCAAACGTTTCTCTCGAAAATGTACTAAAATCTTATAATGATAAATAAATTCTATAAACAGGGCAGTTTCGACTTAGAAAATGGTGATCTCGACATTCCAAACGTTTCTCTCGAAAATGTACTAAAATCTTATAATGATAAATAAATTCTATGAACAGGGCAATTTCGACTTAGAAAATGGTGATCTCGACATTCCAAACGTTTCTCTCGAAAATGTACTAAAATCTTATAATGATAAATAAATTCTATAAACAGGGCAGTTTCGACTTAGAAAATGGTGATCTCGACATTCCAAACGTTTCTCTCGAAAATGTACTAAAATCTTATAATGATAAATAAATTCTATAAACAGGGCAGTTTCGACTTAGAAAATGGTGATCTCGACCTTCCAAACGTTTCTCTCGAAAATGTACTAAAATCTTATAATGATAAATAAATTCTATAAACAGGGCAGTTTCGACTTAGAAAATGGTGATCTCGACATTCCAAACGTTTCTCTCGAAAATGTACTAAAATCTTATAATGATAAATAAATTCTATAAACAGGGCAGTTTCGACTTAGAAAATGGTGATCTCGACCTTCCAAACGTTTCTCTCGAAAATGTACTAAAATCTTATAATGATAAATAAATTCTATAAACAGGGCAGTTTCGACTTAGAAAATGGTGATCTCGACATTCCAAACGTTTCTCTCGAAAATGTACTAAAATCTTATAATGATAAATAAATTCTATAAACAGGGCAGTTTCGACTTAGAAAATGGTGATCTCGACATTCCAAACGTTTCTCTCGAAAATGTACTAAAATCTTATAATGATAAATAAATTCTATAAACAGGGCAGTTTCGACTTAGAAAATGGTGATCTCGACCTTCCAAACGTTTCTCTCGAAAATGTACTAAAATCTTATAATGATAAATAAATTCTATAAACAGGGCAGTTTCGACTTAGAAAATGGTGATCTCGACATTCCAAACGTTTCTCTCGAAAATGTACTAAAATCTTATAATGATAAATAAATTCTATGAACAGGGCAATTTCGACTTAGAAAATGGGGATCTCGACATTCCAAACGTTTCTCTCGAAAATGTACTAAAATCTTATAATGATAAATAAATTCTATAAACAGGGCAGTTTCGACTTAGAAAATGGTGATCTCGACATTCCAAACGTTTCTCTCGAAAATGTACTAAAATCTTATAATGATAAATAACTTCTATAAACAGGGCAGTTTCGACTTAGAAAATGGTGATCTCGACATTCCAAACGTTTCTCTCGAAAATGTACTAAAATCTTATAATGATAAATAACTTCTATAAACAGGGCAGTTTCGACTTAGAAAATGGTGATCTCGACCTTCCAAACGTTTCTCTCGAAAATGTACTAAAATCTTATAATGATAAATAAATTCTATAAACAGGGCAGTTTCGACTTAGAAAATGGTGATCTCGACATTCCAAACGTTTCTCTCGAAAATGTACTAAAATCTTATAATGATAAATAAATTCTATAAACAGGGCAGTTTCGACTTAGAAAATGGTGATCTCGACCTTCCAAACGTTTCTCTCGAAAATGTACTAAAATCTTATAATTATAAATAAATTCTATAAACAGGGCAGTTTCGACTTAGAAAATGGTGATCTCGACATTCCAAACGTTTCTCTCGAAAATGTACTAAAATCTTATAATGATAAATAAATTCTATAAACAGGGCAGTTTCGACTTAGAAAATGGTGATCTCGACATTCCAAACGTTTCTCTCGAAAATGTACTAAAATCTTATAATGATAAATAAATTCTATAAACAGGGCAGTTTCGACTTAGAAAATGGTGATCTCGACCTTCCAAACGTTTCTCTCGAAAATGTACTAAAATCTTATAATGATAAATAAATTCTATAAACAGGGCAGTTTCGACTTAGAAAATGGTGATCTCGACCTTCCAAACGTTTCTCTCGAAAATGTACTAAAATCTTATAATGATAAATAAATTCTATAAACAGGGCAGTTTCGACTTAGAAAATGGTGATCCCGACATTCCAAACGTTTCTCTCGAAAATGTACTAAAATCTTATAATGATAAATAAATTCTATAAACAGGGCAGTTTCGACTTAGAAAATGGTGATCTCGACCTTCCAAACGTTTCTCTCGAAAATGTACTAAAATCTTATAATGATAAATAAATTCTATAAACAGGGCAGTTTCGACTTAGAAAATGGTGATCTCGACCTTCCAAACGTTTCTCTCGAAAATGTACTAAAATCTTATAATGATAAATAAATTCTATAAACAGGGCAGTTTCGACTTAGAAAATGGTGATCTCGACCTTCCAAACGTTTCTCTCGAAAATGTACTAAAATCTTATAATGATAAATAAATTCTATAAACAGGGCAGTTTCGACTTAGAAAATGGTGATCTCGACATTCCAAACGTTTCTCTCGAAAATGTACTAAAATCTTATAATGATAAATAAATTCTATGAACAGGGCAATTTCGACTTAGAAAATGGTGATCTCGACATTCCAAACGTTTCTCTCGAAAATGTACTAAAATCTTATAATGATAAATAAATTCTATAAACAGGGCAGTTTCGACTTAGAAAATGGTGATCTCGACATTCCAAACGTTTCTCTCGAAAATGTACTAAAATCTTATAATGATAAATAAATTCTATAAACAGGGCAGTTTCGACTTAGAAAATGGTGATCTCGACCTTCCAAACGTTTCTCTCGAAAATGTACTAAAATCTTATAATGATAAATAAATTCTATAAACAGGGCAGTTTCGACTTAGAAAATGGTGATCTCGACATTCCAAACGTTTCTCTCGAAAATGTACTAAAATCTTATAATGATAAATAAATTCTATAAACAGGGCAGTTTCGACTTAGAAAATGGTGATCTCGACCTTCCAAACGTTTCTCTCGAAAATGTACTAAAATCTTATAATGATAAATAAATTCTATAAACAGGGCAGTTTCGACTTAGAAAATGGTGATCTCGACATTCCAAACGTTTCTCTCGAAAATGTACTAAAATCTTATAATGATAAATAAATTCTATAAACAGGGCAGTTTCGACTTAGAAAATGGTGATCTCGACATTCCAAACGTTTCTCTCGAAAATGTACTAAAATCTTATAATGATAAATAAATTCTATAAACAGGGCAGTTTCGACTTAGAAAATGGTGATCTCGACCTTCCAAACGTTTCTCTCGAAAATGTACTAAAATCTTATAATGATAAATAAATTCTATAAACAGGGCAGTTTCGACTTAGAAAATGGTGATCCCGACATTCCAAACGTTTCTCTCGAAAATGTACTAAAATCTTATAATGATAAATAAATTCTATAAACAGGGCAGTTTCGACTTAGAAAATGGTGATCTCGACCTTCCAAACGTTTCTCTCGAAAATGTACTAAAATCTTATAATGATAAATAAATTCTATAAACAGGGCAATTTCGACTTAGAAAATGGGGATCTCGACATTCCAAACGTTTCTCTCGAAAATGTACTAAAATCTTATAATGATAAATAAATTCTATAAACAGGGCAGTTTCGACTTAGAAAATGGTGATCTCGACATTCCAAACGTTTCTCTCGAAAATGTACTAAAATCTTATAATGATAAATAAATTCTATGAACAGGGCAATTTCGACTTAGAAAATGGGGATCTCGACATTCCAAACGTTTCTCTCGAAAATGTACTAAAATCTTATAATGATAAATAAATTCTATAAACAGGGCAGTTTCGACTTAGAAAATGGTGATCTCGACATTCCAAACGTTTCTCTCGAAAATGTACTAAAATCTTATAATGATAAATAACTTCTATAAACAGGGCAGTTTCGACTTAGAAAATGGTGATCTCGACCTTCCAAACGTTTCTCTCGAAAATGTACTAAAATCTTATAATGATAAATAAATTCTATAAACAGGGCAGTTTCGACTTAGAAAATGGTGATCTCGACATTCCAAACGTTTCTCTCGAAAATGTACTAAAATCTTATAATGATAAATAAATTCTATAAACAGGGCAGTTTCGACTTAGAAAATGGTGATCTCGACCTTCCAAACGTTTCTCTCGAAAATGTACTAAAATCTTATAATTATAAATAAATTCTATAAACAGGGCAGTTTCGACTTAGAAAATGGTGATCTCGACATTCCAAACGTTTCTCTCGAAAATGTACTAAAATCTTATAATGATAAATAAATTCTATAAACAGGGCAGTTTCGACTTAGAAAATGGTGATCTCGACATTCCAAACGTTTCTCTCGAAAATGTACTAAAATCTTATAATGATAAATAAATTCTATAAACAGGGCAGTTTCGACTTAGAAAATGGTGATCTCGACCTTCCAAACGTTTCTCTCGAAAATGTACTAAAATCTTATAATGATAAATAAATTCTATAAACAGGGCAGTTTCGACTTAGAAAATGGTGATCTCGACCTTCCAAACGTTTCTCTCGAAAATGTACTAAAATCTTATAATGATAAATAAATTCTATAAACAGGGCAGTTTCGACTTAGAAAATGGTGATCCCGACATTCCAAACGTTTCTCTCGAAAATGTACTAAAATCTTATAATGATAAATAAATTCTATAAACAGGGCAGTTTCGACTTAGAAAATGGTGATCTCGACCTTCCAAACGTTTCTCTCGAAAATGTACTAAAATCTTATAATGATAAATAAATTCTATAAACAGGGCAGTTTCGACTTAGAAAATGGTGATCTCGACCTTCCAAACGTTTCTCTCGAAAATGTACTAAAATCTTATAATGATAAATAAATTCTATAAACAGGGCAGTTTCGACTTAGAAAATGGTGATCTCGACCTTCCAAACGTTTCTCTCGAAAATGTACTAAAATCTTATAATGATAAATAAATTCTATAAACAGGGCAGTTTCGACTTAGAAAATGGTGATCTCGACATTCCAAACGTTTCTCTCGAAAATGTACTAAAATCTTATAATGATAAATAAATTCTATGAACAGGGCAATTTCGACTTAGAAAATGGTGATCTCGACATTCCAAACGTTTCTCTCGAAAATGTACTAAAATCTTATAATGATAAATAAATTCTATAAACAGGGCAGTTTCGACTTAGAAAATGGTGATCTCGACATTCCAAACGTTTCTCTCGAAAATGTACTAAAATCTTATAATGATAAATAAATTCTATAAACAGGGCAGTTTCGACTTAGAAAATGGTGATCTCGACATTCCAAACGTTTCTCTCGAAAATGTACTAAAATCTTATAATGATAAATAAATTCTATAAACAGGGCAGTTTCGACTTAGAAAATGGTGATCTCGACCTTCCAAACGTTTCTCTCGAAAATGTACTAAAATCTTATAATGATAAATAAATTCTATAAACAGGGCAATTTCGACTTAGAAAATGGGGATCTCGACATTCCAAACGTTTCTCTCGAAAATGTACTAAAATCTTATAATGATAAATAAATTCTATAAACAGGGCAGTTTCGACTTAGAAAATGGTGATCTCGACATTCCAAACGTTTCTCTCGAAAATGTACTAAAATCTTATAATGATAAATAAATTCTATGAACAGGGCAATTTCGACTTAGAAAATGGGGATCTCGACATTCCAAACGTTTCTCTCGAAAATGTACTAAAATCTTATAATGATAAATAAATTCTATAAACAGGGCAGTTTCGACTTAGAAAATGGTGATCTCGACATTCCAAACGTTTCTCTCGAAAATGTACTAAAATCTTATAATGATAAATAACTTCTATAAACAGGGCAGTTTCGACTTAGAAAATGGTGATCTCGACCTTCCAAACGTTTCTCTCGAAAATGTACTAAAATCTTATAATGATAAATAAATTCTATAAACAGGGCAGTTTCGACTTAGAAAATGGTGATCTCGACATTCCAAACGTTTCTCTCGAAAATGTACTAAAATCTTATAATGATAAATAAATTCTATAAACAGGGCAGTTTCGACTTAGAAAATGGTGATCTCGACCTTCCAAACGTTTCTCTCGAAAATGTACTAAAATCTTATAATTATAAATAAATTCTATAAACAGGGCAGTTTCGACTTAGAAAATGGTGATCTCGACATTCCAAACGTTTCTCTCGAAAATGTACTAAAATCTTATAATGATAAATAAATTCTATAAACAGGGCAGTTTCGACTTAGAAAATGGTGATCTCGACATTCCAAACGTTTCTCTCGAAAATGTACTAAAATCTTATAATGATAAATAAATTCTATAAACAGGGCAGTTTCGACTTAGAAAATGGTGATCTCGACCTTCCAAACGTTTCTCTCGAAAATGTACTAAAATCTTATAATGATAAATAAATTCTATAAACAGGGCAGTTTCGACTTAGAAAATGGTGATCTCGACCTTCCAAACGTTTCTCTCGAAAATGTACTAAAATCTTATAATGATAAATAAATTCTATAAACAGGGCAGTTTCGACTTAGAAAATGGTGATCCCGACATTCCAAACGTTTCTCTCGAAAATGTACTAAAATCTTATAATGATAAATAAATTCTATAAACAGGGCAGTTTCGACTTAGAAAATGGTGATCTCGACCTTCCAAACGTTTCTCTCGAAAATGTACTAAAATCTTATAATGATAAATAAATTCTATAAACAGGGCAGTTTCGACTTAGAAAATGGTGATCTCGACCTTCCAAACGTTTCTCTCGAAAATGTACTAAAATCTTATAATGATAAATAAATTCTATAAACAGGGCAGTTTCGACTTAGAAAATGGTGATCTCGACCTTCCAAACGTTTCTCTCGAAAATGTACTAAAATCTTATAATGATAAATAAATTCTATAAACAGGGCAGTTTCGACTTAGAAAATGGTGATCTCGACATTCCAAACGTTTCTCTCGAAAATGTACTAAAATCTTATAATGATAAATAAATTCTATGAACAGGGCAATTTCGACTTAGAAAATGGTGATCTCGACATTCCAAACGTTTCTCTCGAAAATGTACTAAAATCTTATAATGATAAATAAATTCTATAAACAGGGCAGTTTCGACTTAGAAAATGGTGATCTCGACATTCCAAACGTTTCTCTCGAAAATGTACTAAAATCTTATAATGATAAATAAATTCTATAAACAGGGCAGTTTCGACTTAGAAAATGGTGATCTCGACATTCCAAACGTTTCTCTCGAAAATGTACTAAAATCTTATAATGATAAATAAATTCTATAAACAGGGCAGTTTCGACTTAGAAAATGGTGATCTCGACCTTCCAAACGTTTCTCTCGAAAATGTACTAAAATCTTATAATGATAAATAAATTCTATAAACAGGGCAGTTTCGACTTAGAAAATGGTGATCTCGACATTCCAAACGTTTCTCTCGAAAATGTACTAAAATCTTATAATGATAAATAAATTCTATGAACAGGGCAATTTCGACTTAGAAAATGGTGATCTCGACATTCCAAACGTTTCTCTCGAAAATGTACTAAAATCTTATAATGATAAATAAATTCTATAAACAGGGCAGTTTCGACTTAGAAAATGGTGATCTCGACCTTCCAAACGTTTCTCTCGAAAATGTACTAAAATCTTATAATGATAAATAAATTCTATAAACAGGGCAGTTTCGACTTAGAAAATGGTGATCTCGACATTCCAAACGTTTCTCTCGAAAATGTACTAAAATCTTATAATGATAAATAAATTCTATAAACAGGGCAGTTTCGACTTAGAAAATGGTGATCTCGACCTTCCAAACGTTTCTCTCGAAAATGTACTAAAATCTTATAATGATAAATAAATTCTATAAACAGGGCAGTTTCGACTTAGAAAATGGTGATCTCGACATTCCAAACGTTTCTCTCGAAAATGTACTAAAATCTTATAATGATAAATAAATTCTATAAACAGGGCAGTTTCGACTTAGAAAATGGTGATCTCGACATTCCAAACGTTTCTCTCGAAAATGTACTAAAATCTTATAATGATAAATAAATTCTATAAACAGGGCAGTTTCGACTTAGAAAATGGTGATCTCGACCTTCCAAACGTTTCTCTCGAAAATGTACTAAAATCTTATAATGATAAATAAATTCTATAAACAGGGCAGTTTCGACTTAGAAAATGGTGATCTCGACATTCCAAACGTTTCTCTCGAAAATGTACTAAAATCTTATAATGATAAATAAATTCTATGAACAGGGCAATTTCGACTTAGAAAATGGTGATCTCGACATTCCAAACGTTTCTCTCGAAAATGTACTAAAATCTTATAATGATAAATAAATTCTATAAACAGGGCAGTTTCGACTTAGAAAATGGTGATCTCGACATTCCAAACGTTTCTCTCGAAAATGTACTAAAATCTTATAATGATAAATAAATTCTATAAACAGGGCAGTTTCGACTTAGAAAATGGTGATCTCGACATTCCAAACGTTTCTCTCGAAAATGTACTAAAATCTTATAATGATAAATAAATTCTATAAACAGGGCAGTTTCGACTTAGAAAATGGTGATCTCGACCTTCCAAACGTTTCTCTCGAAAATGTACTAAAATCTTATAATGATAAATAAATTCTATAAACAGGGCAGTTTCGACTTAGAAAATGGTGATCTCGACCTTCCAAACGTTTCTCTCGAAAATGTACTAAAATCTTATAATGATAAATAAATTCTATAAACAGGGCAGTTTCGACTTAGAAAATGGTGATCTCGACCTTCCAAACGTTTCTCTCGAAAATGTACTAAAATCTTATAATGATAAATAAATTCTATAAACAGGGCAGTTTCGACTTAGAAAATGGTGATCTCGACATTCCAAACGTTTCTCTCGAAAATGTACTAAAATCTTATAATGATAAATAAATTCTATAAACAGGGCAGTTTCGACTTAGAAAATGGTGATCTCGACATTCCAAACGTTTCTCTCGAAAATGTACTAAAATCTTATAATGATAAATAAATTCTATAAACAGGGCAGTTTCGACTTAGAAAATGGTGATCTCGACATTCCAAACGTTTCTCTCGAAAATGTACTAAAATCTTATAATGATAAATAAATTCTATGAACAGGGCAATTTCGACTTAGAAAATGGTGATCTCGACATTCCAAACGTTTCTCTCGAAAATGTACTAAAATCTTATAATGATAAATAAATTCTATAAACAGGGCAGTTTCGACTTAGAAAATGGTGATCTCGACATTCCAAACGTTTCTCTCGAAAATGTACTAAAATCTTATAATGATAAATAAATTCTATAAACAGGGCAGTTTCGACTTAGAAAATGGTGATCTCGACATTCCAAACGTTTCTCTCGAAAATGTACTAAAATCTTATAATGATAAATAAATTCTATAAACAGGGCAGTTTCGACTTAGAAAATGGTGATCTCGACCTTCCAAACGTTTCTCTCGAAAATGTACTAAAATCTTATAATGATAAATAAATTCTATAAACAGGGCAGTTTCGACTTAGAAAATGGTGATCTCGACCTTCCAAACGTTTCTCTCGAAAATGTACTAAAATCTTATAATGATAAATAAATTCTATAAACAGGGCAGTTTCGACTTAGAAAATGGTGATCTCGACCTTCCAAACGTTTCTCTCGAAAATGTACTAAAATCTTATAATGATAAATAAATTCTATAAACAGGGCAGTTTCGACTTAGAAAATGGTGATCTCGACATTCCAAACGTTTCTCTCGAAAATGTACTAAAATCTTATAATGATAAATAAATTCTATAAACAGGGCAGTTTCGACTTAGAAAATGGTGATCTCGACATTCCAAACGTTTCTCTCGAAAATGTACTAAAATCTTATAATGATAAATAAATTCTATAAACAGGGCAGTTTCGACTTAGAAAATGGTGATCTCGACCTTCCAAACGTTTCTCTCGAAAATGTACTAAAATCTTATAATGATAAATAAATTCTATAAACAGGGCAGTTTCGACTTAGAAAATGGTGATCTCGACCTTCCAAACGTTTCTCTCGAAAATGTACTAAAATCTTATAATGATAAATAAATTCTATAAACAGGGCAGTTTCGACTTAGAAAATGGTGATCTCGACCTTCCAAACGTTTCTCTCGAAAATGTACTAAAATCTTATAATGATAAATAAATTCTATAAACAGGGCAGTTTCGACTTAGAAAATGGTGATCTCGACATTCCAAACGTTTCTCTCGAAAATGTACTAAAATCTTATAATGATAAATAAATTCTATAAACAGGGCAGTTTCGACTTAGAAAATGGTGATCTCGACCTTCCAAACGTTTCTCTCGAAAATGTACTAAAATCTTATAATGATAAATAAATTCTATAAACAGGGCAGTTTCGACTTAGAAAATGGTGATCTCGACCTTCCAAACGTTTCTCTCGAAAATGTACTAAAATCTTATAATGATAAATAAATTCTATAAACAGGGCAGTTTCGACTTAGAAAATGGTGATCTCGACCTTCCAAACGTTTCTCTCGAAAATGTACTAAAATCTTATAATGATAAATAAATTCTATAAACAGGGCAGTTTCGACTTAGAAAATGGTGATCTCGACATTCCAAACGTTTCTCTCGAAAATGTACTAAAATCTTATAATGATAAATAAATTCTATAAACAGGGCAGTTTCGACTTAGAAAATGGTGATCTCGACCTTCCAAACGTTTCTCTCGAAAATGTACTAAAATCTTATAATGATAAATAAATTCTATAAACAGGGCAGTTTCGACTTAGCAAATGGTGATCTCGACATTCCAAACGTTTCTCTCGAAAATGTACTAAAATCTTATAATGATAAATAAATTCTATGAACAGGGCAATTTCGACTTAGAAAATGGTGATCTCGACATTCCAAACGTTTCTCTCGAAAATGTACTAAAATCTTATAATGATAAATAAATTCTATAAACAGGGCAATTTCGACTTAGAAAATGGTGATCTCGACCTTTAAAAAATTATATTATAATGGAAATTTTAACAGCCCTCATCAAAGCTTCGCCATTTATTTTTTAATAAACAATATTGGTACTAAATGGAATGAAATGTTAGACTATACTAGAAACGTAGAAGCTCCCACTCAAAAAATAAATTTTATGGACAGTACAACAGTATATTAACACGTTACCGTGGAACAAAGCGGCAGTGTCACAGGGATCACGAAGAACGAAATAGATGTTCAGACTAAACTTAAAAAGGAGAAGCTACTGTCAATATGTAAGAAAATATACACACGGTCTCGCGAAGAAGCTACCGTCAATATGTAAGAAAATATACACACGGTCTCGCGAAGAAGCTACCGTCAATATGTAAGAAAATATACACACGGTCTCGCGAAGAAGCTACCGTCAATATGTAAGAAAATATACACACGGTCTCGCGAAGAAGCTACCGTCAATATGTAAGAAAATATACACACGGTCTCGCGAAGAAGCTACCGTCAATATGTAAGAAAATATACACACGGTCTCGCGAAGAAGCTACCGTCAATATGTAAGAAAATATACACACGGTCTCGCGAAGAAGCTACCGTCAATATGTAAGAAAATATACACACGGTCTCGCGAAGAAGCTACCGTCAATATGTAAGAAAATATACACACGGTCTCGCGAAGAAGCTACCGTCAATATGTAAGCAAATATACACACGGTCTCGCGAAGAAGCTACCGTCAATATGTAAGAAAATATACACACGGTCTCGCGAAGAAGCTACCGTCAATATGTAAGAAAATGTACACACGGTCTCGCGAAGAAGCTACCGTCAATATGTAAGAAAATATACACACGGTCTCGCGAAGAAGCTACCGTCAATATGTAAGAAAATATACACACGGTCTCGCGAAGAAGTGTAGAAAACGCTTCTTAAAGATTCCTTTATTTAAGGCGGTTCTGGGGAGAGCTACAATTTAGTCTGAGAACCGGACTGAAACAGTTCCCAGATAACTACGGGATTATTACGGACGGTACTAGAACTAGGAAAAAATACAATGAATCATTGCTTCTTACTGAGTTTTATTGAAGCCTTAATATGGTTACTAAATTTATTTTAAGTTTTGTTTCATTTGGAAACTTCTAAATTCTGCATCCGGCAGAGGCTGATTTTCTCGCTAGTTTAGGCGAGCTTCTTTTATGTTCTGACAGACTGACTAGCCTCTCTCGAGGTCCGGTCAGTTATATGGAAAATTTATCCCTCCCCTTCTGCCGTTGGAAAGTTTTTGGCGATGATGTGGCCAGATTCCCCAGTGCTCTATTTCCCCGCACTTATCATAAGTTGATTGGCAGGGCCCGTGGAGATAGGAATTTACGAAACTTGCCAACGACATCCAAGGAGGGTTTTTCCCAAATATACAATACATTGGTTAAATAAAATACATACCACGAAAATAGGAAAGGGAATATATACAATTAGATTTACACACACTAAAGGTTAAACTTAAACTATACAATGAAATGAAATTTATACACTATTTATACACTATTTAATATTAACATAAAGGAGGAAAACGCTTTTTACATTTTTAACACTCCCCTCGGTAATACGTGAGTATTACCATGGGTACCTTACGCGTTTGACTCGTCATTAATTTCAAGATTGCACAAATGCTGGATAGACCGTCTTATGCAGTTACCGTTGGTTGTTTTAACGATATATGACCTAATTTTATTGTCGCGTCCTATTAGCACTTCCTTTATCAAACCGAGATTCCACATGTGTCGTGTCACTTTGTCCTCGTGGATTAATACTACATCTCCAACTTTCAATTCGGATTGAGTTTTTGGAGATTTCGCGTGGTGGGCTGACCTAAGCTCCATTAAGTAGTCATGGCGCCACCTTTTCCATATTTGTTGGAGTAATCGTTCTCGGTATTTTAACCTCTTGGTCAATTCAAGGCGTGTCGTAGGTACTTTTAGTTTTTGAAAGGTTATAGGCGGTAGTGAGGTTAATCTGCGTCCAACTAAGAAATCTGAAGGCGCTAGGGGTTTTGGTTCATTTAGGTCATTATATAAATAGGTAATTGGTCGGGAATTAATTATTGCCTCCGTTTCAATTAAAACAGTTTCTAATTCGTGATAGTTAAGGAGGGCTCGACCTATGCATTTTCGAAGACATGTTTTGGTCGAACGTACTAAACGCTCGTAAAATCCGCCATGCCAAGCGGCCCTTTCAGTTATAAATTTCCATTTAATCGAGTGATTACCAAAAAATTCCTTTAACATTGGTTTACTGAGTGTTTGCCAAATGAGTTTTAGGTCCGAATTAGCTTTTTTAAATGTCTTAGCGTTGTCGGTATATACAACGGATGGTACGCCCCTCCTAGCTATGACTCTCCTGAAAGCTAAGAGAAAATCTTCGGTGCTAAGCGAGGGAATAAGTTCTAAATGGATTGCGCGAGTTACCGCGCAAGTCGCTAAACAGATATACGTTTTTTGGTCTTTGTTTTGGTTTTTGGCTATCAATGGTCCCGCGAAATCTATACCCAGTATAGAAAAGGGAGGGGATTCTTCAATCCTGTCCATAGGCAAGGGAGCGATCGGCATTTCACCCAACTTCGCCATTAGACGTTTGCACGTTATGCAATCCTTAACAATAGCTCTAGCTAGTTGCCTAGCGGCTGGCACCCAATATCGTTCTCTCAGCTGAGCTACGGTATCATTTATTCCGCTGTGAAAAACTTGCGTATGACTTCTAATAGCTAATAGTTTCGCTAGTCTTTGGCCTTTTGACAAAATGATGGGGTATTTTTCGGCGTAAGATAAAGAGGATTCCTCCAATCGTCCACCTACGCAAATTAAGCCTGTTTCGCTAAGTATTGGTCGTAAAGACGCTAATTTTGAGTGTCTATTGATTTCTACTCCGCTCTTTAACGACCTTATTTCCGGTCCAAACTCTTCAGCTTGAACCGATTTAACCCACAACTTTTCGGCTTTGGCCATTTCTTCGGCCTCTACGGGTCCTACAATTTTCTTTAAACCCCTAGCATTGTTTGCGAAACGAAAGAGATACGAAGTGATGCGTAATACTTTATTCAGACTGGAATGTTTGTTTAAATCAATCAAATTTTGAACTCCTACTTTTGGAGAAATTTTTACCGCTAACGTTAATTTTCTCTTTAAATATTTCTTTGACGTTGTTTGTTAGTCGGGCGCCTAATAGGCAGCCCATAAGCTCTAGTCTTGGTAAACTAAGGTTTTTCAGTGGGGCTACTCGAGCTTTCGCCGTAACCAAGGCAACCCCTACCTTTTCATTTATGGTCTGGTACCTAACATATACTAGTGTAGCGTATGCCTTTGTACTGGAATCGCAAAAACAGTGAAGTTCAATTTCTTTGATCTCGTCATTGGTTTTGTGAAAAAAATGCCTATCAATTTTGACATTTTGAATTACAGATAATTCATTTACCCAAGTTAGAAATGTTTGTTTAGTTTCCTGACTAAGCTCCTTGTCCCAATCCTCCTTCGATTGCCACAATATTTGTAGAAGTACCTTGGCCCTAATGGTGAATGCTGACAATAGGCCTAAGGGGTCGAAAATTTGAGCAACAAAACTCAAGACCTGACGTTTGGTGGCTTTTACGCTCTTCCCAATCTCAATTAATTTTGCCAGATCGAAAGCGAATGTATCATTGTTGGAATCCCATTTCACTCCTAAAACCTTCGATTCGATTATCTTGGTTTCTTGTTCGAATAAACTATTCTGTTCCTGATTATCATGGGCTGTCCATAGATTTCGTAATTCTTGGGAGTTAGTCCCCCATTTTCTAAACTTCATTCCGGCGCCCTTCATTAATTTTGCCGCGCCTAATGAAATATCAAACCCTTCGCTCACGTTTTTTGCCCCACTGGTTAGGTCGTCTACATAAATGTCATTGTTTACCTTTTCCCTAACTACGTCCGAGATTTCACTGTTTTGTTTGGTGTGATATTTGATAGTGCACGCCAAAAGAAAAGGGCTTGAAGTTACCCCAAAGGGTACGCGAGTCATTCTGAGGGTAGTATATTGGTCTGAAATAATTTTCCCGTCAGCTTCCTGTACCCATAAAAATCTAACTGAATTTTTATCCGCTTCGTCCAAAGCGACCTGCAGAAATGTTTTTTCAATATCTGCTGCGATCGCGATTTTATTGAACCTAAATCTAATTAATAGTAAAAGTAAAGGGGGGTTCAAATTTGGTCCGGATAGCAAACAATCATTAAGTGAGGGTTTTCCGTACGCGTGCGACGACGCGTCTAATACGACGCGGAGTTTCGTCGTTTGTGCATTTAGCCTGACGACACCCTGATGGGGAAGATAATAGGTTCCCTCCTTCACTATTTCTAACTGTTCGTTCGGCACTACCTCGGCCACCCCCGTATCTAACTGTTCTTTTATTACCTCCCTGTACTTTTGGTAATACTCTGGGTCCCTTCCGAATCTTTTTTCTAGGCTTTGCATTCTTTTCCGGGCGACTTGGTAATTATCAGGTAGCGTGTGTTTACTAATTTTCCAAGGAAATTTTACGCTATAGCGTCCTTGGGCTTGGTCAAATTCTATATCTTCAAAAAATGTGTTTAAGGCCTTATCATTAGGGTTTTCTTCAATTTCAGAACTATTTATCCCTAAGCCCTCCAAGTCAAAAAATGATTTTAGAGTATCATTCACGCGCCTTTGACCTAGACTAATTAACATCGCGGAGACTGATTGATTTGATTTCACCACTGAATTGTTTTTCTCGGGTCCGCTAAGACACCACCCCAATTTGGTTTCTATCGCTACAGTGCGGGGTCCCAATCTTTCCGGTCTGCTATCGGCTACTACTGCCCAATAATAATCGGCGCCCACCAATATATCAATATCCGGGTTTTCTAAATCGGATTTCTGACCTAAATTGTCTGCTAAATTTATACCCTTTGTCCGAAGCTGTTCCCTAATTTTAACGTCACTCGATTTTGTAAAATCATAAGTAAGAAATTTTTGAACAATAGCTACAATTTCTACGGTTTCGCCAGGGTTTTCCCTGTTTTCAAGTGTTACCTTTACCCTTTTACGTTTCTCTTGGTGGGGGTCCTTATTCCCAAAACTAAACACGTCAAGGTCTAAATCGTTTACAATGGGAAGTTTCAATTTTTTCGCTAACTCTTCTTTAATAAAACTACCTTGACTCCCCCCATCTAAGAAGCACGTGGCGATTTGGGAGTGTTTTGGTTGCGCGGGATTTTTGGCCACAGCTACGGCCCTTTGGAGTAAAATATTTTCGCTAGGAGTTTTTATCGGTGCCATTGCCATGGTAACGGTTTCTACCTGGTATTCCGCCTTTTTATGGGCGGGGTTTTCTTCGCACGTGGCGTAATTGTGTCGTTTTTTACACGTTTTACAATTTCTAAATTTGGACCTGCAATGTCCGGCGCCATGACCCAAGCGAAGACAGATGAAACACCTCCCGCTATCCCTCACCATGGCTCTCTTTTCCTCTAGGGTATACCTATCGCAGTTTGTGAACTTATGACTAGAGTTTTTGCAAAATAGGCAATAAACACTATCGGGTTCTTTCGGAGCTACTCCGGCGGCTAATTGGGAAGTCGTAGTTTTAGGGGGATTATAATCGGATCTAGTTTTCAATTTTGATTTATCCTGATAACTTTCGAATTTGCCTGATTTTTCAAATTTCGTTTTGGAGCTTAGCATTTCAGACATTTCTCTACACTCCACCTGCTCCCTTATAAATTCAATCAAAGCTTCCGCGTCCCAATTTGACCCAGATTTGTTTTTTAGGCAAAATTCGGTCCGGATTTCCTTTGGCAAACCTCTTAACATTGGTGGACATATAAATTCAGCCTTTTCTTTCATATCTACGCCTAAACCTTTCAAACTTCTGATACTAATATCGTACATATCTAGGAGATGACGAAGTGACTTAATGTCGTTAGGATCGAAAACAGGCACTAATTCTCTTATTTTATCGATATGAGATTGAATTACGAGGTCGTCACGCTTATACCTCTGCTTAAGAATTTCTAAAGCCTGATCGTAAGACTCATCTACTTCGTCAAACCCTACGACAGCGTTAAGCGCCTCGCCTTTTAAATAACCGAGAAGATAAATAAATTTTTCTACTTTGGAGAAATCTTGCCTGTCGATGACTGCGGCGAATCTACTCCAAAAGCTGTTCCACTTTGCACGGTCTCCGGAGAAGGTTGGTATTTGGATCTCCGGTAACTTTGGTCGATGTCTCGTTGCGGTGGTTGAGACGATGTTGGACTCGCTGCCGACGGTGGATCCTCGGTGGCTCGAAACGGCAAGCGTCGACGAGCTCCCGTTGATGCCCAGAATTTTGTTCAGGGCTCTCCTCGCCTTGAGTTTGGACGCGGAGATGTTCTCCCTGCGGATGATGGCTTCGTCGGACTCCATCTCGAGTTCATCTTCTTCCTCTATGAGGCTGATGAGTTTCGCATCCTGCCTAATTAAATCATCCTCTTTCTGATTAAGAATGGCGAGCGTGTCTTCTAGTTCCTCCACGTTAATAGACGTGCCATCGAGTATATCAGCTAGCGTATCCATTACCCGATTAGCGGCGTTACGAGCGCTTTTTTGGGCGGCTCGCGCGAGTTTTTGCTCTTTGGTCGCGCCTGATGAATTGGCTTGGACTTGGTCATCCTTGTCCGCCCCTGTTGACTTCCCGTTCGCCAGGACTTCCTTAGTCGAACTTGAAGATTTTGCGGCATTTTGCGACGTTATAGTTGTTCTTTTGGTCTGGTTGTTCGTATCGTCCGTTGGGTCCGGCATTTTCCTTGAATCCCAGTTGAGTTACTTCTATGCGAATAATCCCGGGTTTCGGCACCATGTAGAAAACGCTTCTTAAAGATTCCTTTATTTAAGGCGGTTCTGGGGAGAGCTACAATTTAGTCTGAGAACCGGACTGAAACAGTTCCCAGATAACTACGGGATTATTACGGACGGTACTAGAACTAGGAAAAAATACAATGAATCATTGCTTCTTACTGAGTTTTATTGAAGCCTTAATATGGTTACTAAATTTATTTTAAGTTTTGTTTCATTTGGAAACTTCTAAATTCTGCATCCGGCAGAGGCTGATTTTCTCGCTAGTTTAGGCGAGCTTCTTTTATGTTCTGACAGACTGACTAGCCTCTCTCGAGGTCCGGTCAGTTATATGGAAAATTTATCCCTCCCCTTCTGCCGTTGGAAAGTTTTTGGCGATGATGTGGCCAGATTCCCCAGTGCTCTATTTCCCCGCACTTATCATAAGTTGATTGGCAGGGCCCGTGGAGATAGGAATTTACGAAACTTGCCAACGACATCCAAGGAGGGTTTTTCCCAAATATACAATACATTGGTTAAATAAAATACATACCACGAAAATAGGAAAGGGAATATATACAATTAGATTTACACACACTAAAGGTTAAACTTAAACTATACAATGAAATGAAATTTATACACTATTTATACACTATTTAATATTAACATAAAGGAGGAAAACGCTTTTTACATTTTTAACAAGAAGCTACCGTCAATATGTAAGAAAATATACACACGGTCTCGCGAAGAAGCTACCGTCAATATGTAAGAAAATATACACACGGTCTCGCGAAGAAGCTACCGTCAATATGTAAGAAAATATACACACGGTCTCGCGAAGAAGCTACCGTCAATATGTAAGAAAATATACACACGGTCTCGCGAAGAAGCTACCGTCAATATGTAAGAAAATATACACACGGTCTCGCGAAGAAGCTATCGTCAATATGTAAGAAAATATACACACGGTCTCGCGAAGAAGCTACCGTCAATATGTAAGAAAATATACACACGGTCTCGCGAAGAAGCTACCGTCAATATGTAAGAAAATATACACACGGTCTCGCGAAGAAGCTACCGTCAATATGTAAGAAAATATACACACGGTCTCGCGAAGAAGCTACCGTCAATATGTAAGAAAATATACACACGGTCTCGCGAAGAAGCTACCGTCAATATGTAAGAAAATATACACACGGTCTCGCGAAGAAGCTACCGTCAATATGTAAGAACATTTAAATGCAAGATTGTGCTAACCTTATATATATTTTTTCAAAATGACTGTGTCAATTCATGGATAGTAGATTTTAGAGGATCGGTAAAAAGCCTGGTTTTAAGCCCCCGTAAACCAATCACACGAAGGGAGTCGTCCAAAGTTATTTGAAAAAACAAGTATCGCCAAGAGTGGACGATACTGTTCGAAAAAAACAAAAAGATAAACACGAAATTCATTTTTACGTCAAAAGGTATTTTTTCACGTTTTTATAGATTAAATATGATATACTAAATATCAGTTATAGTTTTTATTGAATTAAAAAACCAAAATAAAAAATTACTAAAGTATAAAGCGCAAAAATTTACGTAACAATATCAACCGCGTTAGAATGCCATTTTGAAATTTTAAGATCACGTGGTACAAACGACCTTGCAAGACTCCCTCGGAGTCTCTCGAGCTGATTTATACGTGGGGAGAAATAAAATGCACTGTGGAAGGGTATCGAAAATCTGTCCTCTTCATTTACTGTCCATGGTCAATTCTTCATTTATTTGCTTAATAACATATTCATACCGCAGGGCTCGCGAAGAAGGTAATAAAATATTAGATTAAACTAATGTATTTTCAAACTGTAAGAAAATTTATAAATAAGATTACGTTTACACTACGCTATATATTTTTCAAAAAAATATTCATAATTGGGTTTCCAGAGGTAACGGGTCAAATACTTAAAAAATGCTGCTCTCTTCACGAGGGATTTGAAAGTTCGTGGATCGAAAAAACGGCGAAAAAAAACCCTTTATTTTATCGTATCGGAGGGAATAGTTTGTTTTTCTTGGACCATCTCCTTTTATTTTGTTTGAGTCCTCGCAGACACACCGAAGCTAGTGGAAAAAATTCAAGCGCACGAAAATTGAATCTCATTCTTGCTTTCATATTTGATATTTGGAAATCCGCGCCAACGCTTTCGCCACGAAGAAAAAACACAATTCTTTCTCTCTCGATTTCAATTTCTCTTATTTTGCATTATTGATGGATGCTCCCAGGCTATCATGATCGCCCCCCCCCGCGATAATACGGAAGATGAAAAATAAAAAAAAACCCCGTGGAGTAAGATAAACAGTTCACTAAAGACAAAACTCAGTTCGGCGCCCAAAATTAAGTTCAAGCAGTGCTGGATTAAACAATAGCATAAGTTAAAAAGTAATGATAAGTATGATATTGAACGACAACGCCAAGTGATTGCGTAATCGTAAGTTACAGACGAGGAAACTAATCACTTCCTACCCTCTTGTTTTGGCAGAATATACGGTCACGTTTGTTTGAACACAGACCATCTATCCCAAGAAGGACTTGTATCAACCTCGAAAAAATTGGTCCTAAAAGTGATTCGGCATTTTTTACAGAAACCAGAAAATAGCGCGTGAAAATCCTTGATTTTACGAAATAAAAATTAAAAAGTCTTGCCAGCTTCTAAAATACATTTTTTACTGTCGCGCTAGCTCGTCTTTATACCTTTAAAATTGCCTCTACTTGCCGTGAGATGGCGCGCTCTTAAACCAATCGCATCACATTCGAGACAAAAAAATGAAATTACTACCAGCGATAGGTGGTTTGAGGAAGTGAAAACGCGTTTAAGTAACTAATTAGAAAACAACCTATTTTTACTTTTAAAAGCGTTTCAATTTTCAATAAGCCAACATTGTCTAGCTTGGAAGATTTCTGGTGTATTGCTCCAGACTTTTACAAAGACTATTAACAGCTCGAGGATATTTCCGAGTCCTTAGTCGTGTAGTGATTTATTTGATGATTGGCGAAACAGAGCATTATTAACAATATTAGCGTTGAGAGATTAGCTAGTGTCATACTTATGTTAATTATGGCCATAAGAATAGGCTGAATAGGCTTATTATCTTAAGCCATAATAAAGCTTAAAACTAGGAGCCCGGGTGGTAGTTAATACGCTGTAGCATTTACATTAATTATAATTAACTATACGACTAAAACATTTAAAACCATAATATAAACATTTTAAATAGTGATTTATTTGACGAATTTGAGACTGCAGAGATTCTAAGCACCACCCTTACATAAGAATGTAATTATTTCCACTTAGATTATGTTGAGACAATTTTTTGTGTTCTAACTCTCTAATAGCAAAAGTGACATAATTACGAAAAGTGTGTCAATCGGACCTATTTCTTAATGAATGTTACGAGCGAAATACAAGTTGGGAGGGGAGAAGGGAAAGGATGCCTTGGGGAGGGAAGGAAGTTAAAACCAACAAATAACGCCTCGTAGTGAGGAACGGAGGAACTATGTAGCACTGGTCAAAGTTAGTGTACTTTTTGATTTTTTGTCGTTCTGTGGAGATGCTATCGCCATCTACCTACGATATAATACCATAGACTAAAAAAGATCCAGAAAGGCTTCCATAAATAGTCTTTTATGTGGTCGATCTCGAGTCGAACATTCATTAAACCTTTAGCATACGAAAGTACAGGGATTGTCACACTTTTTTAATTATGTCACTTTTGCTAATAGTAAGCTCGTTATCTCTAAAAATATTAAAGAGATTTATGCACACGCCTGTGAAACCTTCCCCCACTTATTGTCCGGAAAGGTTATCACAAAGTATTCATTCCACGAGAGCCAACAGCTTACTGAACATTAACGTTAACCCATCGACAAACTACTACAGGACTAGGAATGTAAGCCTATAAATTTTGGTCCTAATACTGTCGCGGCAAAATTTATGTCAACTCGCAGCGCCACCCAGTGTAGTTTTTGGAATTTAAAAATCCGGTACAAGATGGCAGCCTCCATGGAAACGGAGCTTGAATTTTTAAAAGGGGAAAATAGCCCAGATAATTTTTAATTTATTTAATTCTTAACTTTAAACCATAGTTTAACTAATACTATATATTTTTACTCTTCTAGGTATTCTTCAAAATAGGTTTCAGTCGGTTCTTTGCGAATCGATTGATAAACTATATGCTTTACAAAGTCCGAAAAATGATAACTCAAAGAATCTCAATAAACCGTAATGCCACCACTAAATTAATGACCAACTCGTAAAATAACACCACAGCAGTATTCGCCATCTTGTACTAGACTTTTAACTCTCGAGAATTACGCACCGGGGCGTTGCTCGAATAGATCGACAGTTAAAAGATAAATCCTCTATAGTGGCTTAGTATTGTAATACTAGTTCCGCAGTAGTTTGTCGATGTTTAAACCAAGAACATATTTATATTTAGAAAAAATGATTTTTTCAGTATGATCCTCCGTTAGTAGTCTATCTAATTGGTTCCCTAGCAATATGACCTCCGACCCTATTGGAACACACGTGGGTGACGTTTCTCCTCCACATGATATCCGCTGATCATAGTCATTCTGAGGGGTCGGACATTTGAACAAATCCTGTACAATTTTGGATAAAATCCACAAATCCCAAATCTAAGAATTTCGCTCCCATAGACAAATCCACACAAAAAATTAAGTGTAAATTAATATATCTAAACAATTTAGAATAGTAATTGTTTTGGCCACTACGTGACTCTATGCAAACTGAAGATTCCAATGGACGAATCCGGAAGCACCGCATTTAGTTCCGTGAAATAGTCTTGTTTAATCTTCAATTTGTGGGCCTCCTTTTCACTTATTCGTATCGTTTTTAAGTTGAAGCTTAAAGCGCTGGAATGTGCTTTTGAAGAAGTTTTTCCGAATTTCGTAATTACAATATAAACCGAGCCTTAATAGAAATGTTTTAGGTTTTTTGGAGGTTTCCTTTCAACGTTCTCGTAATATAATCTTAATTAGAAATGGACTACAAAACTTAATCGGCTGACGCTCCAAATATAGCCTTTTTTTCGAATAGTGTGCATACCACTATAACTTTAAATAACGGTATTCTCGTATATAATCATTAATAACGGTAATTTTCGAAAATCATGGTAAATAAAGTTATTTTAGTAAATAATTGTAAATAACGGTATTTTAGTAAATAATTGTAAATAAAGTTATTTTAGTAAATAATTGTAAATAACGGTATTTTAGTAAATAATTGTAAATAAAGTTATTTTAGTAAATAATTGTAAATATCGGTATTTTAGTAAATAATTGTAAATAACGGTATTTTAGTAAATAATTGTAAATAACGGTATTTTAGTAAATAATTGTAAATAACGGTATTTTAGTAAATACTTGTAAATAAAGTTATTTTAGTAAATAATTGTACGGTATTTTAGTAAATAATTGTAAATAACGGTATTTTAGTAAATAATTGTAAATAAAGTTATTTTAGTAAATAATTGTAAATAATGGTATTTTAGTAAATAATTGTAAATAATGGTATTTTAGTAAATAATTGTAAATAACGGTATTTTAGTAAATAATTGTAAATAACGGTATTTTAGTCAATAATTGTAAATAACGGTATTTTAGTAAATAATTGTAAATAACGGTATTTTAGTAAATAATTGTAAATAAAGTTATTTTAGTAAATAATTGTAAATAACGGTATTTTAGTAAATAATTGTAAATAACGGTATTTTAGTAAATAATTGTAAATAACGGTATTTTAGTCAATAATTGTAAATAACGGTATTTTAGTAAATAATTGTAAATAACGGTATTTTAGTAAATAACTGTAAATAACGGTATTTTAGTAAATAATTGTAAATAACGGTATTTTAGAAAATAATTGTAAATAACGGTATTTTAGTCAATAATTGTAAATAACGGTATTTTAGTAAATAATTGTAAATAACGGTATTTTAGTAAATAATTGTAAATAACGGTATTTTAGTCAATAATTGTAAATAACGGTATTTTAGTCAATAATTGTAAATAACGGTATTTTAGTAAATAATTGTAAATAACGGTATTTTAGTCAATAATTGTAAATAACGGTATTTTAGTCAATAATTGTAAATAACGGTATTTTAGTAAATAACGGTATTTTAGTAAATAATTGTAAATAACGGTATTTTAGTAAATAATTGTAAATAACGGTATTTTAGTCAATAATTGTAAATAACGGTATTTTAGTCAATAATTGTAAATAACGGTATTTTAGTCAATAATTGTAAATAACGGTATTTTAGTAAATAATTGTAAATAACGGTATTTTTTATTAAACTAGATGATGCTTTGCAAAGTCCGAAAAATGATAACTCACAGAATCTCAATAAACCGTAATTCCACCACTAAAAATTAATGACCAGCTCGTAAAATAACACCACAGCAGTATTCGCCATCTTGTACTAGATTTTAAACTCTCGCGAATGACGCACCGGGGCGTTGCAGTCGAATAGCGCAACAGTTAAAAGATAAGTCCTCTATGGGGGCTTAATATAATAATACTAGTCCCGCGGTAGTTGGTCGATGGTTAACCTCAACAAATTTTTTTGAAAAGGGGAAACTGAAGAACTCGATTGAAAAACACGGTAACCATTAAATAAACAGCGTACAAATTAAAAGTGGAAGGAGTTATTCTTATTGCGAGTTTTCAACTAGTGCCGCAAGCTGGAATTGAACCCGGCTACTCTTGCTGCGAGGCGAAAGTGCCAACGGTATGTAACACTAAAAATTGACAAAAAGGTAGGCCTATACCATTTATGAATAAATATAGCAGTTAGTTATCACGTCAGAATCATACACAAAACATTTGGAGTCTACTAGTAGTCCTATAGGTCCCTTCCCTTACTTGGTCAATAAAAATAGACTGACCTAGATTTCAATTTACAGTGAAATCAAGGGTACTGAAATAGGCAATCTTAACTAGTGATGTGGACCTTCAAAATGTTTTTCTCAAAAATATTCTTAAATCGTATATGATAAAAGATAACTGCTATAGACAGGAGGGAACTCGACCTTGAAAATGGTGAGCCCGACTTTCAAAATGGTGAACTCGACCTTCAAAATGATGAATTTGACCTTCAAAATGATGAACTCGACCTTCAAAATGATGAATTTGACCTTCAAAATGGTGAACTCGACCTTCAAAATGGTGAATTTGACCTTCAAAATGGTGAACTCGACCTTCAAAATGATGAACTCGACCTTCAAAATGATGAACTCGACCTTCAAAATGGTGAACTCAACATTCAAAATAGCGAGCTTGCCTTCAAAATGAAGCTTTTATAAATTGGAAATTTAAACTCCACGGAGTTAAAGGGAATAACTAAAACTAAAGGTCAACGCTTCCAATATTGACCTCTCCATTATTTGGCTTTAAATATTTCTGCCTCTAGTTAATTTCTGGCGCTAGTTAGTAAAATGTTGCTCGAATTGTTAGGGGTCTTCCATTAAAGAATGCGTTGAGGTTTTATTCCCTTTAAGCATTGAAATCGCAACAATTTGAGGTCCGTCAATAAGTCCGGCGACGTTCCGAGATGGCGTTAAGCGCCGGACTAAAAAGAAATTAGATTTTATTCGGTTTTCCTCTTCCGTGCGTACCTACGGAGTCCATTTTTTCATTTTTATTTTCGAATAAAATATATTCGTTCTTAATGAAAGGTTCCGTTGCGGAATACAAATGTGTTCGAGCCTCCCTCATCGGAAATCGATGCGCTAGACGCTTCAATAAAACCTATTCAGAAAATTCGCTTGGAGGTATTAATGCACAGAGCCGGGACATGCTCCTTCATGCTTGGGCTTAAAACGGTGTCAGAAATAAGTTCTCACTAGGCCAAAAACTAGGGTACACGATTGAGAAAAAATGCAAAGGTAAAAAGCCTATAGACCTGCAGTCCATGCTTAATAATTCACAGTCGTGTACCCTGCTTTATCCAAAATTATTACCAGGTCTTCTTGAAGAAATCTAGTTATTTTCTAATGCTGGTGTTAACTACTTTAATGGAATATAACCTGAAAAGCAATATTTATGGAAGATGAATTCCATTTTTCAAATTTTCCTGTACAGTGGCGCTAAACATTTTGAAAGCCAAAGGCAAGAGCGGCCAGAGCTGCAAACGTTGGTGTTCCACACCAAATACCTTAGGTGTAGATTAACATGGAAATTGTTTTATACAATTTCGATGTTTGGTTCCATATTTTGTTAAGCAAAACGTGTTAAGTTTTAACGTCTGGCGAAGTGAAATATGGCTCTATCTGTGTTGTCTTGTAAAATATTGATCATATTTTGTATTTTGTATATAATCAAATGTGCGTGGGAAGGGGGGACCAATATCCTGAACGCAGCAGGTTGCAATATTTCAAGCAACTGCTTGGAAATTTCCCTGACGTAGATGGGATTAGTGGCCCATCTGATTTTTTGTAGTCTTTCCTGCTCTTAAGGGGCTGGGAAATTCCTTTTCTTTAGTTCGAAATGTTATTCCGATCGAAATAGTCCCTTTTTGTGAGTCTTCCAGTCTAACTACTGCCCTTTTTGTGCGAAATATCGTAGTAGTTCATCGCGACTAAGTCCTGTGTTATTCCAAAGATCCTATATGGTCCTTAGATATTCCATAAGTGTATAATATTTTGACATAAGTGTGACAATTCCTATTCTTCACGTGCAAAAGTGTTATTGAGAGCTATTTACAAGACAGACTGCATTACGGGCTTCGTCACAGTTTTGCGTCCGCTTGCTAACGCGTCACACGTAGCCTTTTACAGCGCCTTGCTAGGGGGAGATTTTCTTCTTGTCATGACGTCACTCCATTACTATAGCTCTCAGTAAAATATTCCCCAAAGTGACAAACTATTATAGAACAATATTATAGACATATGGTTGGTTATTCGTAGTGTCGTAGGCATACGTCATAGTTTAGCCCCACCTTGAAACGGCCGCCATGAAAATTTCACGTCACAGATCACGAGGTAGTTAAGTTGTGACTTGTAAAGTCGCGTAGTTAATTTGTAAATATTAAAGTTAGGTAGTTAATTTGTGACGAGTTTAGTTGAATAGTAGAGGTTTTCACTGGCAAAATTGACTAGTAAATTTGTGACAAATAAAGGGGTTTAGTAAAGTTGTGACAAATAAATGGGTTTAGTAAAGTTGTGACAAATAAAGTTGTTTAGTAAAGTTGTGACAAATAAAGTTGTGAAAAATAAATTTGGATAGTAATTCTTTTACTAATGAAGTTGGGTAATAAAGAACAAATAAAGTTGGGTAGTAAAGCTGTGACAAATAAAGTTGGGTAGTAATGTTGTGACAAATAAAGTTGGGTAGTAAAGTTGTGAAGAATAAAGTTGTTTAGTAAAGTTGTGACAAATAAAGTTGAATAGTAATTCTTTTCACTAATGAAGTTGGGTAGTAAAGGTATGACAAATAAAGCTGGGTAGTAAAGGTGTAACTAATAAAGTTGGGTAGTAAAGGTGTGACAAATAAAGTTGAGTAGTAATTCTTTTCACTAATGAAGTTGGTAGTAAAGTTGTGACTAATAAAGTTGGGTAATAAAGGTGGTACAAATAGAGTTGAGTAGTAATTCTTTTCACTAATGAAGTTGGGTAGTAAAGGTGTGACAAATAAAGTTGGGTAGTAAAGGTGGTACAAATAAAGTTGGGTAGTAAAGGTGGTACAAATAAAGTTGGGTAGTAAAGGTGGTACAAATAAAGTTGGGTTGTAGTTCTTATCACTAATGAAGTTGGGTAGTAAAGGTGTGACAAATAAAGTTGGGTTGTAGTTCTTTTCACTAATGAAGTTGGGTTGTAAAATTACGACATCGTAAAGTTGGATAGTACATTGTTCCATTAGTAAAGTTGGGGTTAAGTAAGTTTGTTTAATGAAGTTATAACAGATAAAGGTAGTTAGTAGAGTTTTCACTTGTATAATGGGAAAGTTAGTTACTGGACACAAATTATAGCTTATTATTTTAGAAATAAAACCCAATTATTGGCAATGAGTATATTTCGCCAGCCGGCTTGTTGACCCGAACATTTTGATTACGAATTAGATTTTATGAAGGTTAAATGTTTCGCAACGAAAGTAGACTTAAAAATGCTTCCGCGGCCGATAACGACCAACTAAAGCGAAAATCGACGTGTAATATTAATGGCGTACCTATATGAACAGAAATGACCCTGCAAGATAACCTTCCCGAAATTCACCGTCCCCTGGCCTTAATGGGGGCTGAACTCAGCCACGCGCTTTTGACGAGTGCCCATAAAGCACCCCCCCCCCCAGGCGGGGGAATCTCAGAACAGGGAGGTTAAGTATTGGCTTTAAACGTCTAGGTAAAACCCGTGAAATCCTTCTCAGTTTAGGTTTAAATAAAACGAGAAACAAATATATTTCAACGACACAGACATACAATATTTATGTAATCGGTGAACCAGTACATATTACCAAGCCATTGAATACAGGGTGATTTCAGATAGGATACAGGGTAATTACGGAGATATTACAGAGTTATTACGGAGATATTACAGAGTTATTACGGAGATATTACAGAGTTATTACGGAGATATTACAGGGTTATTACGGAGATATTACAGGGTTATTACGGAGATATTACAGGGTTATTACGGAGATATTACAGGGTTATTACGGAGATATTACAGGGTTATTACGGAGATATTACAGGGTTATTACGGAGATATGGGTTAGAGTGTAATTTAGGAGTGGTTAGAGTGTAATTACGACTGTTACGGGTGGATTAAAGAATGATTACTAAATATATTACAGGGTGTGAATACAGGGTTATAACGAAATTATTACAGGGTTATTTCAGGGCTATTACGAAGTGGCTACAGGGTTATTACAGGGCTATTACGAAGTGGTTACAGGGTTATTACGAAACGGTTACAGGCCTATTATGTGTGCGAAGGGGTTACAGGATTATTATGTGTACAAAGGGGTTACAGTCCTATTATGTGTGCGAAGGGATTTAAGGCCTATTATGTGTGCGAAGGGGTTACAGGCTTATTATGTGTACGAAGGGGTTACAGGCCTTTTATGTGTACGAAGGGGTTACAGGCTTATTATGTGTACGAAGGGGTTACAGGCCTTTTATGTGTACGAAGTGATTATCACGGTTAGGGAATGATAATTGATTGATTACGGAGCAATTACCGAGTGATTACATAATGAATGATAAGTAAACGATTATGGCGATTACAGAGTTATTACAGAATGTGCGATTACCGAGTTATTATAACGTGATTACTGATCAATTACGGAGTTTTTACCGAGTGATTACTGATCAATTACGGAGCTATTACCGAGTGATTACTGATCAATTACGGAGCTATTACTGAGTGATTACTGATCAATTACGGAGCTATTACCGAGTGATTACTGATCAATTACGGAGCTATTACCGAGTGATTACTGATCAATTACGGAGCTATTACTGAGTGATTACTGATCAATTACGGAGCTATTACCGAGTGATTACTGATCAATTACGGAGCTATTACCGAGTGATTACTGATCAATTACGGAGCTATTACTGAGTGATTACTGATCAATTACGGAGCTATTACCGAGTGATTACTGATCAATTACGGAGCTATTACCGAGTGATTACTGATCAATTACGGAGCTATTACTGAGTGATTACTGATCAATTACGGAGCTATTACCGAGTGATTACTGATCAATTACGGAGTGATTACAGAGCGATTATAGAGCTCGTACCATAATCATTTCACCCATTGTTTAATGACTGACTATACAGCAAGTCTTCAGCCACCCCCTAAATCGATACGTCTCTGCTAATCTTGATATATTAAACAATTTTGTTGGGCTTACGTAAGGATTTCTAAACAAACATTTTGCATTTAATAACTCTGTCGCGTTATCTTTACGTGTTTTAACTTTCGCGCTTAATCTCAAACGACTATAGCTTTGAACTCTCAATCTAAAAATTGTGACGGGAAACAGGGGGCTCTGAAGGGGGAGGAGGCACCTTCGATATACGGGAAAACAAATTAGACCCCAATTAATAATTATACATCTAAGGGCATATTCGATTTTATAGGGAATTAAGCTGAGTAGGGTCGTGACCCGCAAACTTTACCCGCGACCTTGCTTTAAATTAAATTTTAACTTTACTCCGCAATGCATTATAAACGTAGCACCAAGAATATATTAAAGAGAACGGAGAATATGCATACGTCACCCTGTTCGCCTCATGATACCCTAGATGAAAAGCACGCCCCTCCACCTTTTCCCGTGTAATTTTTCCCCCTTTCTCTCAGTAAGAGGGGAAGGCAGTCCGCTACGATCGCGGACTTTCTCTCTAGGTAGGCGGAGGATATATTCCGGGCATCATGAGAACAGAGGCTTTAGTGGCTGCTGTATATTCTCTGTTAGCCCTGATTGTATCGTTGCTACTAGCTAAAATCCGTGGAATTCTTCCGTTGATTTCCCAACAGAGGAGCGATTAATCTCAGAGCAAATAAGCAAAACTCAGGGAAAGTTAAGCCTTGGACCGCTGCTGCCTTCGGTAATTTCGGGGCCAATCTTAAAACGAGAGAAATATTAATTTAGAAAACTACCCTTTCGTTTTGGATTCTAAAGTTCCCTTCGCTTTGTCATTGTTCTAATGAAAAGGTTATAATTCGAACAACCAAAGTGGCGCCATCTACCTGGCGAAATTGTCGACGCGATAAAGAGGGACACAGTTTTCGAAATTTATTGTACAGAAACAAATTATGCTTTTCTCATTTCTTATCTGTGAGATGCTATACATACATGTATAAATATATTTATTATAGGAAATAGGATCACTAAGACAAGAAGGGACAGAAATTTTAGAGGATTCTTAGTGAGATGCAAGAGATAACATTCTGGCACAGAGGTGGAATACCACGGTGTCATATCTTGATTATATTATCAAGAAGGGCAAAATGTTATAAAAACTTGTAGAGGTTAACGGTAATAGAGAGTGTAGGGAGCTGTTGGCTCGCGTGGCATGAAGGGCTTGCCCCAACCCTCCTACGCATTGTAACCCGGCTTTAAAAGTCGGTCGATGACTTAGGCCTAAGGTGGTGCCTTGGGTATTAGCCTAGCTGATTATTATTATTATTATTATTATTATCATGGGTCCTTAGTCCCAGAGTTGTATACTGGCTGTATACTATGATCATCAGACTCATTCTGACCTACGCAGCTGTGGTCTGGTGGCCAAAGGTTACCGTGCAGTCTGAGCTGCGCACTCTGCAAAGGCTGGCTTGTGTTGGCATTACTGGAGCTATGAGAACAGCCCCTAGTCCTTCTCTGGAAGTTCTCATGAACATTCATCCTCCGCATCTTTTAATAGAGGAAGCTGCTGCTTTTGGTGCCTAAAGGCTTAACCAAAATGGATGGTGGAAGGCTAATAATTGGGTAAATAGCCACACAAGCTCTACCATGATATTTCTAGTCAGTTACCAGTACTTAAGGTGGGCTCTGACATTTTGGCTGCTAAATTACATTTCCATGCCAGACGGATTGGTTTAGTATTTCCCTTGGTACCAGAGGTGAGATAGTCTGGTTTACCGAAGGGTCCAAGAACAATTCTTGTACAGGCGCGAGGATGTACTGGATAAATAATAACTATGGTTTTAACGAAAGCCTTGGGAAATACGCTTCAGTTTTCCAATCTCTGCTATCTGCTTCTGCCCCGACTATATTTTGAATAAGATGCATCACGGGAAGGTTATCCAAAGCTACACGGATAGTCAGGTGGTTCTAAATGCTCTGAACCAGTATAGTATCACTTCTAAACTGGTTCTAAGCTGCTTAGATCTATTTTATGATCTTGGGTACGTTCCTAGACCGGGACGTTCCAAACAAGAAATGTTTCTAATAAAGGACATCTTTTACAAAGGGACGTTCCAAACAAGAAATGTTTCTAATAAAGGACATCTTTTACAAAGGGACGTTCCAAACAAGAAACGTTCCAAATGAGATACGTTCCTAACAAGGAACGTTCCTAACCAGGGACGTTTCTTACAAGAACTTTCCTAACAAGGGACGTTCCTTACAAGGAACTTTCCTAACCAGGGACGCTCCTTACAAGGGACGTCTTTTACAAAAGGGACTTTCCCAACAGGGGACTTTCGTAACAAGGGTTGTTCCTAACAAGGGACGTCTTTCATAAAGTGGTTTTCCAACCAAGAAACGTTTTTAAATAAGGAACGTTCCTATCCAAGGACGTATTTTACAAAGGGACCTTCCAAACATGAAACGTTTCCAATGAGGAATGCTCCTAACAAGGAATGTTCCTAACAAGGGACGCTAATAACAAGGGATGTTCCTTATAAGCGACGGTCTAATGAGGAACGTTCCTAACAAGGGTCGTTCCAAACAAGAAACGTTTTTAATAAGGGCTGTCTCTTACAAAGGGATGTTCCAAACAAGAAACGTTCCTAACAAGGATTTTTTTTACAAAGGGAATTTCCAAACAAGAAACGTTTCTAATAAGCGACATTACTTACCAGGGATGTTCCTAACAAGGGACGGTCATGTGGTCAGAAATTTATATACCGGTGCTCCAAGCGAATCAAAAAGCCTAATACACCGGTGGTCTCATCAAAATGCCCTACGCCAGCGTCCACAAGCCCGGACAGGTGACAAAAACAATAATGGGTAGTAGTACCCTACTACTGATGGTCTCACCGTCGACGCAAGCCTCTCATCCCGACAAAAGGCGCGGCAATGGGGCGACCCGTTCCCACTTCGCGCACAACTGTGGGATAGAGAGTAGATGCTATAACAACTCCAGCCAACACCCTACTTACGTAGGTAAAGAGTCAAACCCTTTGAAGAGAGCTCCTAAAGGGGAACGACGAGCACACAGCAGTCCAAGTAACCCGGCACAGCTGGCACCGGATATCCCGGTGTGACTCCAAAAGGCCGGGAAACAGGACCACCGTGCCCGCATACGGAGGCCCACCACCGCGCAGCAGGCTACCCAATCCGCCGAGGCGTCCAGTTTGCACGGATCCTCCCCGTTAGCCTGAGCCGAAGCTCAGTATCCAGCCCAAACCTGACCGAAGTCGGAGGTGGAGATAGGACCATTTGATCAGAGCTAACATCTCCCAGTGCGCCACCGCCCTAATGGGCTACAAGATCCGGACCCTGACTCCCCGGTAAAGCCACCGGTTATTGCACACTCTGACCCATTGAGGGCCAACAAGGGACGTTCATAACAAGGGACGTTCCTGAAAGGGAGTTCCTAAGAATTGATGTTCCGAAACTTGCGATGTAGCAATCATTCGCGAAATACTATCAATAACCGAAATCGTTGAGAGTCATACTTTTTGATATTAGATTACTTATGATATTAAGAACGCCAACGAAACCAGGATGTTTAGAGTACAAATGGTTTGGCAGCTGCGAGAAAGAAGCCCCGTGTAAAAATAAGGTAGATCTTTCCCCCAAAACCTACAAGTAGTAACAACAGCGCCACCTTGTGTTCGGAATATGCATTGTGTTCAGTTCGCGGAAAATTGTGAATTGTTCTGAAATAAATTTAAAATTGAATTTTAGTATACAAACCAAGAATGTGTTTATTTATAATCTCTGGTGCAATTCACCTGACACGGTCAACCAGTGTGCCTCTGCCCTTTAACGTCAATCAAAACGGGAAAACATCATGGTAATTTACGTTTTCTGTCCAACCGTTAGTTTTTGGTTCTAAAATCATTTAAAACCAGGTTGCAATCTAGGAGCAACAAACTCAAGGAGAATGCAGCTAGCCTTTAAACACGCTAACGTAGTGTTGTGTACAAATTTCATTTGACGAGCCTTTACGCTGAACGTTTTACGGATAGGTGGAAGACAATTTCCGAATTTTCCCTTCCGACGGCAGCAGGCGCTAATGCGTCTAACCAATGAAAAATGTTCGCAAGAAAATGCACGTCACGGTGTTACTTTAAATTCCATTTTAAAGTGGGAAAATATTATTATGAAATTTTAATTTTTTTAAAAAGCCCTTTCAAGAGCTTACTTTATATTAGTGGCAGGCAATAAATTTAATCTAACTCTAATCTAAAAATATTTCACATAGATCACTTAATTTAGCGGATTATATTTCCAGCGGAGGCCGAACAATCCCCGCCTTTGCTAGTGCTCGAAGGTAACAGCTAGGTAACAGTGACTTCGAGAATAAGTTAAAAAAAAATCTAGGTGATAATTATATTTCTTATTATATTATTATGATATAAATTTTACGTCACGACTAATTGGCCAAAACGAGGAGTTAATCAGTATACGTGGAAGCGAAAGACAGAAAATAAACAAAAGTTTCCAAAGTAAGACACGAAAGAAATAATAAACTAAAAAATTGGGCGAGACAAAAAACAAATTGTCCAAAGGCCAAATATGGTTTGGCGCTTTCATCTACATTCATGAAATCAACATTTGGCGAGAAAAGTATAGTACGAGTATTTAAATATTAATCTATTTTCTAATTTTCAATTATTATTAATTTAGTTCTTAACTTTCAATTATTATTAATTTAGTTTTTAATTTTCAATTATTATTAATTTTAGTCTAATATAAATTTAATCCTCAATTTTAATATAATATTAATTTTATCCTCAATTGGAATTTAATATTAATTTAATCCTCAATTTTAATATAATATTAATTTTATCCTCAATTGCAAATTAATATTAATTTAATCCTCAATTTTAATTTAATATAAATTTAATATCATATTAATTTAATTTTCTTATAGCACCTAGCGGTTAAAATTAAAATTTTCAAAAAACGTGAAAATATATAATTTTGGTAGAACGTGTCCCCCGGCACGTATAATGTACAGTACAAATTTCATCTTTCTAGAAAACATAGTTTTTGAAAATAATCACTTTTTCGATCATACACCCTGTATGCATTTACGCCCAGAGTTTATCAGCTCCTTTTATATGATAAGCAAGAAACTAATCTGAATTAATCGAAACCCGACAGATAGAAGGTGAACAGATTTCAGATGCAATTATCCACCGATTTAATTAATTTCGAAATTTCAATTTATATTTTTTTTCATGGTTGTTTTGGGTTTTTGATAAATTTGGGGTAGAAATATTACTTTTACTAAATTTAATTTTTTAATTAAATTAAATCAAATAACTTGGCACCGAACGGAATCTGGTGAACTATAGCAGATACAATTTGAAGTTATAATCCTTGGTGAGGGTCATATAAAAGACTAATTTTATCGTGGTTAACTTGATCAATTGGTGGATCTTAAAATTCATTTTGCACGTGAAAATACGCCGCCATGTTAGTTTAAAGGGAATATAACCTCAGGCATTTGGTGTGGAACACCAACGTTTGCAGCTCTGGCCGCTCTTGCCTTGGCTTTAAATATGTTTGGCGCCACTGTACAGGGGAATTTGAAAAATTGAAGGGGTCTTCCATAAAGATTGCTTTGCAGATTATATTCCCTTTAAATAAGCCTGTTATACCTCACAATCTAAAGGTACTGTCACGCCCAAAAACGTAATTTTGAAATCGGTCAGTAGGTGATTGGTACCCCGTAAGAAAAGCTAAAAATTTAAAAACTAGTTGCGTAGCAACGGAAAGTCGAATAGAAGTAACGCAATATTTTTAGATCGAGGTATCTTACCCATAGAAACCTTTAAGAGTGACTTTCTCTAAAGTTTTTTTATTCGAAAGTAGCTTTAGAATACAGTTTCAAATATTTTTACTAGATTCTTGAAAATTTCTATAATAAGTTTCAAATAAGTCGTTCCTTAAAATACTTTGCACTATAAATATAATATACTTATTTTCATTAAATTTAAAATAATTAAAAGGAAACTAATACAAATCAAAGTTTCACCTACGATCATATAGGATCAGCATAATACGAACTAAATAAATTTAGCCAGGTACCATAAATATCAATTTCTACTTTATTTTTTACGCCTGCGTCACATCGGAATATACCCATCGGATATAAAGCGATACCATCTCGGAATTTCACGGAAATAATAGGCTTTTGCAATATTGTATCCGATTACAAAGGATACAAAGAAATTTTGGAAAAGAAATGGTACTGTACTATTTCCATTAGTGGAAAAGCACGAACTCCTCGGAACAAAAATATTACCAACATAAACATATCCAATGTTAGAACTAACTTGTAAGCTATAGTGCACCTTCGCATACTTTACCCACACCACGCCCTTCTGTACTGCAATATTATCAGAAGCATATGATGTATCACTGACAAGAAAAGTATGCATCGAGGATTTTTAGAAATACCTATAGAGAAATATTAGTAATATATTATTTTTAATAGTATCATAAGTATATGATGCATAACTGACGAGAGAAGTATACACCTAGGACGTTAGTATGAAACATGTACCTTCGCAAGCTCGATGTACTTTGCAATCCCTATAGTGGTTTATTAGTAATATCAGAAGTAAATATCAAATGTTTTTTTAAATCATTGATTTATTCACCAAAAAGTATATTAACTCTAGCAATGTCAATTCAAAATCAAATAAATTAAATTTAATTTTTACTTAGTAATAAAATTTAGTTTTTAATTAGTAAATAAATGTAGTTTTTAATTAGTAAATAAATTTAGTTTTTAATTAGTAAATAAATTTAGTTTTTAATTAGTAAATAAATTTAGTTTTTAATTAGTAAATAAATTTAGTTTTTAATTAGTAAATAAATTTAGTTTTTAATTAGTAAATAAATTTAGTTTTTAATTAGTAAATAAATTTAGTTTTTAATTATTAAATAAATTTTTAGTTTTTAATTAGTAAATAAATTCAGTTTTTAATAAGTAAATAAATTTAGTTTTTAATTAGTAAATAAATTTAGTTTTTAATTAATAAATAAATTTAGTTTTTAATTAGTAAATAAATTTAGTTTTTAATTAGTAAATAAATTTAGTTGTTAATTAGTAAATAAATTTAGTTTTTAATTAGTAAATAAATTTAGTTTTTAATTAGTAAATAAATTTAGTTTTTAATTAGTAAATAAATTTAGTTTTTAATTAGTAAATAAATTTAGTTTTTAATTAGTAAATAAATTTAGTTTTTAATTAGTAAATAAATTTAGTTTTTAATTAGTAAATAAATTTAGTTTTTAATTAATAAATAAATTTAGTTTTTAATTAGTAAATAAATTTAGTTTTTAATTAGTAAATAAATTTAGTTGTTAATTAGTAAATAAATTTAGTTTTTAATTAGTAAATAAATTTAGTTTTTAATTAGTAAATAAATTTAGTTTTTAATTAGTAAATAAATTTAGTTTTTAATTAGTAAATAAATTTAGTTTTTAATTAGTAAATAAATTTAGTTTTTAATTATTAAATAAATTTTTAGTTTTTAATTAGTAAATAAATTCAGTTTTTAATAAGTAAATAAATTTAGTTTTTAATTAGTAAATAAATTTCGTTTTTAATTAGTAAATAAATTTAGTTTTTAATTAGTAAATAAATTTAGTTTTTAATTAATAAATAAATTTAGTTTTTAATTAGTAAATAAATTTAGTTTTTAATTAGTAAATAAATTTAGTTGTTAATTAGTAAATAAATTTAGTTTTTAATTAGTAAATAAATTTAGTTTTTAATTAGTAAATAAATTTAGTTTTTAATTAGTAAATAAATTTAGTTTTTAATTAGTAAATAAATTTAGTTTTTAATTAGTAAATAAATTTAGTTTTTAATTAGTAAATAAATTTAGTTTTTAATTAGTAAATAAATTTAGTTTTTAATTAATAAATAAATTTAGTTTTTAATTAGTAAATAAATTTAGTTTTTAATTAGTAAATAAATTTAGTTGTTAATTAGTAAATAAATTTAGTTTTTAATTAGTAAATAAATTTAGTTTTTAATTAGTAAATAAATTTAGTTTTTAATTAGTAAATAAATTTAGTTTTTAATTAGTAAATAAATTTAGTTTTTAATTAGTAAATAAATTTAGTTTTTAATTAGTAAATAAATTTAGTTTTTAATTAGTAAATAAATTTAGTTTTTAATTAGTAAATAAATTTAGTTTTTAATTAGTAAATAAATTTAGTTTTTAATTAGTAAATAAATTAAGTTTTTAATTAGTAAATAAATTAAGTTTTTAATTAGTAAATTAATTTAGTTTTTAATTATTAAATAAATTTTTAGTTTTTAATTAGTAAATAAATTCAGTTTTTAATAAGTAAATAAATTTAGTTTTTAATTAGTAAATAAATTTAGTTTTTAATTAGTAAATAAATTTAGTTTTTAATTAGTAAATAAATTTAGTTTTTAATTAATAAATAAATTTAGTTTTTAATTAGTAAATAAATTTAGTTTTTAATAAGTAAATAAATTTAGTTGTTAATTAGTAAATAAATTTAGTTTTTAATTAGTAAATAAATTTAGTTTTTAATTAGTAAATAAATTTAGTTTTTAATTAGTAAATAAATTTAGTTTTTAATTAGTAAATAAATTTAGTTTTTAATTAGTAAAAAAAATTAGTTTTTAATTAGTAAAAAAATTTAGTTTTTAATTAGTAAATAAATTTAGTTTTTAATTAGTAAATAAATTTAGTTTTTAATTAGTAAATAAATTTAGTTTTTAATTAGGAAATAAATTTAGTTTTTAATTAGTAAATAAATTAGTTTTTAATTAGTAAATAAATTTAGATTTTAATTAGTAAATAAATTTAGTTTTTAATTAGTAAATAAATTTAGTTTTTAATTAGTAAATAAATTTAGTTTTTAATTAGTAAATAAATTTAGTTTTTAATTAGTAAATAAATTTAGTTTTTAATTAGTAAATAAATTTAGTTTTTAATTAGTAAATAAATTTAGATTTAATTTAAAATTAAATTTAGATTTAATTTAAAATTAAATTTAGTTTTAATTTAAAATTTAATTTAGTTTTAATTTAAAATTTAATTTAGTTTTAATTTAAAATTAAATTTAGTTTCATTTAGTTATTAAATTTAGTTTTAATTTAAAATTAAATTTAGTTTCATTTAGTTATTAAGTTTAGTTTTAATTTAAAATTAATTTAGTTTCATTTAGTTATTAAATTTAGTTTTATTTAGTTATTAAATTTAGGTTTTATGAATAAATTCAGTTTTAATAAGTAATTAAATTTAGGTTTTATGAATAAATTCAGTTTTAATAAGTAATTAAATTTATTTATGATTAATTTAAAGTAAGGTTTACATTACCGCTACGCTCAAATTATTAATCAATTGTGCTAAAAGTTGTAGAACCTATTTTTCATTATGATATTGAATGATGAAAAAAATCAGTTCGTTCTACCTAGGAGCAACAAACACAAGGAGAACGCAGCTAGCCTTTAAACACGCTAACGAAGGGTTGTGTACGAATTTCATTGGACGAGCGTCACGAGCCTTTACGCTGAACGTTTTACGGGCGGGGGGGAAGACAATTTCCGAATTTTCCCATTCCGATGACAACAGGCGCTAATGCGTCTATAGTGAGTTGCAGGCTAAGAAAGACAAAATATATAGTACAATCGGCACAAGGATACCTCAGATCGTTTCCGGTCATTCCACCGCGCGAAATTTGAATTTGGCCATTTTACGGTCAAATTCAAATTTTGCTCTTTTTGTCGTCTTTTAGCGCCATCTAGAGACCGAAATTGGAATCTTTATTTGTAAATTTCATAATTGTGGTGGTGAGCAAATTTAAAAGATAAGGCATTCCTATCATTCTTAAATTTAAAATAGTATTTATAATTATTTAATTTTGTTAATTTATTTCTACGTCTTACCAGTTAAATCGGCAGTTTCTTTTAAAATAGTTAACACGCTTTCTTTGGGGTAACGTTGTCTTAATGAGCTATAGACGTTTAAAATTATGTTTTTATCTTTACTTTTTGACAATAAACCTTTATCGTGATTTTTATAGTAACCTCTTGGGCTATTTAAAATATTTGGAGCTGCAATTATCGAACCTTCTTTAGCTGCATTCAGTAATTAAACTCATGACAACATGAAATTAAAAAATAGATTCCAATTTCGGTTCCTAGATGGCGCGAAAAAACGATGAAACTCCCGAAATTTGAAATTGACCGTAAAGTGGTCAAAATATTACGCGCGGTCGACTGGCCGGAAATGGTCTGAGGTATCCTTGCGCCGACTGTACTATATATTTTGTTTTTCTTAGCCTGCAACTGACTATAGCCAATGAAGAATGTACACAAGAAAATCCACGACATTTGAAGGGTTGCGTTCTCCTTATGTGGGGTGTTGTGTTTGTTGCTCCTAGGTTCTACCTAATAAAATTTGAAACGTATATATTTTAAAAATTCTAAATGAAATAGTTTTCCACAAAATTACCTGAGCCGATCAAATTAAACACCTTGTACAAAGTGGTAGGCTAATGCACGCACTGAGGAGCTCGTCATACTCTGATAGGGACAGTCAGTTGAAATAGGGATTAGATCAATAAACTACGTGAACCGAATCTAGATGTTTACCTGAATTTGGGAATTTTTTCAAATTACCAACTTTGCATTTAGAGTGGATTTGTTCCGGGAAATTTTCATTTTTCTCATTGGAGAGAATTTAGTCGATTTGTGGAAATGTTTCAGCGGAATTTTAAAAAATTAACCATTTTGAAAAAATACAAAATCATTGCCTCAATTTTTCGTGTATTTCGGTTAGTATTCTAGAATTGTTCTGATTGTCCGATTCCTCACGTTACTATCCTATACACTCTTTTACGAAGTCGGCCATTTCATTACAGGCCTAATTTAAAATAGTACAGGCAAGGGGGCCTGCACGTGCTCATCAGCTTGAGACGTCGCGTACACTTGACCGCGTGAAGCGGCCTTGTATGCACTATTTTAAATCAGACCTGTAATAAAATGGCAGCTCTCACAAATAAGGATATAAAAGAGTGTATTCATTCTGTTGAAATTGGTAATAATGTAGTCCATAAATCTGTTGATAATCACCCAAATTCAGAGATAAGAAAGTGCTAGTACTCCTCAGACGATCTGTAAGTTGGGAAACATTTTTACTTCCGTTGGCAGCGCCGCCCCGGATTCGCAAAAAATATCACGCGCATCTCGGTAAGAGAGAGACAGCGCCCCTGGCGGAGAAGAGGAGCGTAACGGAGGAGCTGAGCGCGGCGGCATCGGAGGATTTCAAACGGCTTCGTCCGTCCGTCAGTGAGTGCAGGCTGCTGATCCACACCAACATCCACGAGCGAGTTTCGCCGTATTATCCGCTTCTCAGATCGCGTTCAGATCGTCAGATCCGTTTCCCTCATCTTAACGCGGTTCGCTTCCAACTTGTCGAGTAAGTTTATTCATTTTTTTATTCATTTTTCGAAAATATTTTTGACGGGCAAAATGATATTTTTGAATAATTGAACATTGTTGCGCTTTTACGGGTTTAAGTTATTTGAAATCGTGACTGTATGATTATAATAACTAAATTTACTACATTGAAAAACTTTGAATACATTACATGTTTTTAATTTTTAAGGAAAGACTTTTAAACTCGTGATTAAATATTTTTAGCTATTAATTAAGAAAAATTGTAGATCGGAAATCTTGTTTCTCGGTAGTAAATCATATTAATAGTAATATAATAATTCTTAGTAAAATATAATAATTTTTTTATTTAATTCTAATTAATAAAGAATGTTAAGCTCGTGATAAAATATTATTATGAACAAAAATTACAGATGATAAATCTTGTTTCTCAGTAATAAATAGTAATAAGAGTAATGTAAGAATTCTTACTAAATAATAATAAATATTCAACTACTTATTTTAATTAAAAAACGTAAAGCGGGTGATAAAATGTTATTACCTGTTAATTAAGGACAACTTTAGATGGGAAATATTGTTCTCAGTAAAAAGTAATTAATAATAATTCTTAGTAAATAATAATATATATATTCAAATCTTTATTTTGTTTCATAAAGATTTTTTAGCTCTTGGAAAAATATTTTTATTCTATCAAGCTATTTCTATCATACGGTTCTTGTTACCATTTAGTTTAATTAGTACAATGAGAGATAATAGATTTTTGTTTCTCGCTAATATCATAAGTAACATAATTTATAATGGTATGGCTTTCTCTTTCTTAACCTGGAAATTTAGTAACCTTTGTGGCTTTTCCGTATTCGTCAGCCAAAATGCCAAATATTCGGAATCCCATATGTTATCCAATTACCATACTTCTGGTAAAACGTTACTTATGGTATAACGTTACTTATGGTATTACATTACTTATGGTAAAACGTTACTTATGGTATAACGTTACTTATGGTATTACATTACTTATGGTAAAACGTTACTTATGGTATAACGTTACTTATGGTATTACATTACTTATGGTATTATGTAACTTATGGTATTATGTAATTAAGGTATTACGTAACTTATGGTATTACTTTACTTATGGTATTACGTAACTTATGGTATTACGTAACTTAAGGTATTACGTTACTTATGGTATTACGTTACATATGGTATTACGTTACTTAAAGTATAACGTAACTTAAGGTATTACGTTAATTAAGGTATTACGTAACTTAAGGTATTACGTTAATTAGGGTATTACGTTAATTATGGTATTAATTTAATTAGGTTATTACGTTAATTAGGGTATTACGTTAATTAAGGTATTACGTAACTTAAGGTATTACGTAACTTTAGGTATTACGTAATTAAGGTATTACGTAACTTATGGTATTACGTTACTTATGGTATTACGTAACTTATGGGATTACGTAACTTATGGTATTACGTTACTTATGGTATTACGTTACTTATGGTATTACGTAACTTAAGGTATTACGTTACTTATGGTATTACGTTACTTAAAGTATAACGTAACTTAAGGTATTACGTAACTTAAGGTATTACGTAACTTAAGGTATTACGTTAATTAGGGTATTACGTTAATTATGGTATTACGTTAATTAGGGTATTACGTTAATTAAGGTATTACGTAACTTAAGGTATTACGTTACTTATGGTATAACGATACTTATGGTATAACGATACTTATGGTATTACGTTACTTATGGTATTACGTTACTTACGGTATTACGTAACTTATGGTATTACGTAACTTATGGTATTACGTAACTTAAGGTATTACGTTACTTATGGTATTACGTTACTTATGGTATTACGTTACTTATGGTATTACGTAACTTATGGTATTACGTAACTTATGGTATTACGTAACTTAAGGTATTACGTTACTTATGGTATTACGTTACTTAAAGTATTACGTTAATTAGGGTATTACGTTCATTATGGTATTACGTTAAATAAAGTATTAATTTAATTAGGTTATTACGTTAATTAGGGTATTACGTTAATTATGGTATTACGTTAATTAGGGTATTACGTTAATTATGGTATTACGTTAATTAGGGTATTACGTTAATTAAGGTATTACGTTACTTATGGTAATATATGCGCGGCTTTAAAAATTGGGTAGAAAACTTGAAATTAAAATTATTTGCGTGGGAAATGTCGGTTACTCAAATAATTTTAAATTATTTTCTAAAATATTAAAATTTTAAATCATTTTGAAGAAATACTATCAAATAGAGCGATTTTGTTTTATTATTATAAATATCTTAATTATTCTTGGTTTAATTATTCGAATTCATCTTTTAAATTTTAATAAATGTGGAAGCAAAATATAATTAAAGGTAATGAGTTTAAAAATAATTAAGTGGCTCGAAAGGACTTACTTAGAAATCACGACTGGTTGTTTTTCTTCTTAGGCCTATAATTAATATTCAATTTAATTAGTCTAATTTGAAACGTGGATGATAAATTAATACGGTTTCCAATTCGGAATAGCTGTGTGTGCAAAACGTATCTGGAAATTGATAAATGCTTTAGTAGCTTATAGCCTCAAGCAGAAACTAACACGCCAGGAGACGCGATGATAAAATTGTTTTGCACCTAGTAAGCGACTTTCTATACAGTAAAATTGGCCTTCATGTTTTGATGTTGCTGTTGCGTCACGGGTGACTTATCGATGACGTTTTATTACGAAAAGCCCTGGACATAAGAGTTAATTCGACGAGGCGCCCTGTTTTTAAGCAAAAAGTTAACTGAACTTCTACGTATTTCATGACGAATGAGCTACATAAAAACAAGTTATAGAAAGGCCTATAGCAATGGCTGCTATTTTGTTGTAAAAAATATGCCATATTTACTTTTATATTTATATTTTGGGGGAATCACAATGTTAAGACGATTTTTAGTGTGTCTTCTAATCCATCTTACACTCAAAGAGTAAGCTATTGGTAGTAAGCTCCTCCCCCGTATCTCATTGGTTCCCTAAAAATGGCGTCATCCGACGTGATTGAAGGTTTAAGGCAAAGGCCGGTGACAGGATAGTCATTCTCCCCAAGTATAAATAAATGTATTTTTGATGGAAAATATAAAAACCACCCAGTATTTATTTTGAACATCGATACAGAGAGAATAATGGAACATCAAATTGAATTGAAATTGAAAGAGTAATGCAAGCGCTTTAAGACAAAATAAATTGTATCAATAGAATAGAAATTGAAAGAGTAATATAAGTACTTTACGACAAAATAAATAATACAAATATTGAGTCCAATGGAAATTAAACATCATAACGCTGTTGATGCGTTGCAGCACCGTCATGCTACTAGTAGAACATAACGCTGTTGATGCGTTGCAGCACCGTCATGCTACTAGTAGAACATAACGCTGTTGATGCGTTGCAGCACCGTCATGCTACTAGTAGAACATAACGCTGTTGATGCGTTGCAGCACCGTCATGCTACTAGTAGAACATAACGCTGTTGATGCGTTGCAGCACCGTCATGCTACTAGTAGAACATAACGCAGTTGATGTGTTGCAGCACCGTCATGCTACTACGGTAGTAGAACATAACGCAGTTGATGTGTTGCAGCACCGTCATGCTACTACCGTAGTAGAATATAACGCTGTTGATGCGTTGCAGCACCGTCATGCTACTACCGTAGTAGAATATAACGCTGTTGATGCGTTGCAGCACCGTCATGCTACTACCGTAGTAGAACATAACGCTGTTGATGCGTTGCAGCACCGTCATGCTACTACGGTAGAAGAACATAACGCAGTTGATGTGTTGCAGCACCGTCATGCTACTAGTAGAACATAACGCTGTTGATGCGTTGCAGCACCGTCATGCTACTAGTAGAACATAACGCAGTTGATGTGTTGCAGCACCGTCATGCTACTACGGTAGTAGAACATAACGCAGTTGATGTGTTGCAGCACCGTCATGCTACTACCGTAGTAGAATATAACGCTGTTGATGCGTTGCAGCACCGTCATGCTACTACCGTAGTAGAATATAACGCTGTTGATGTGTTGCACCACCGTCATGCTACTACCGTAGTAGAATATAACGCTGTTGATGCGTTGCAGCACCGTCATGCTACTACGGTAGAAGAACATAACGCAGTTGATGTGTTGCAGCACCGTCATGCTACTACCGTAGTAGAATATAACGCTGTTGATGCGTTGCAGCACCGTTATGCTACTACAGTAGAAGAACATAACGCAGTTGATGTGTTGCAGCACCGTCATGCTACTACCGTAGTAGAATATAACGCTGTTGATGCGTTGCAGCACCGACATGCTACTACGGTAGAAGAACATAACGCAGTTGATGTGTTGCAGCACCGTCATGCTACTACCGTAGTAGAATATAACGCTGTTGATGCGTTGCAGCACCGTTATGCTACTACAGTAGAAGAACATAACGCAGTTGATGTGTTGCAGCACCGTCATGCTACTACCGTAGTAGAATATAACGCTGTTGATGCGTTGCAGCACCGACATGCTACTACGGTAGAAGAACATAACGCAGTTGATGTGTTGCAGCACCGTCATGCTACTACCGTAGTAGAATATAACGCTGTTGATGTGCTTCAGCACCGTCATGCTACTACCGTAGTAGTACTGTTTGATTAAAGAAATATCGTATTGTATTACTTAAAAACATCTTTTACTTATTTTAGCGCCTTCAAATATGAGTAAAGGAATGTGATCCGATTGGTAATATTATCTTTACACTATTGGTAAAATATTTGAACACCATGGACATTGTTTAAGATATGATTTGGCGTTCGTAGTTTTACCTAATTTGACTGGATATGGGGAAGATTTAAGGGGAAACTCTATGAACGTTTAATAACGTTTTCTTTCACCAGATGGTGTAAGGAATCACTCAGAATCGCGCTGTATTGTTAGAGTAACGCTCAAATGATTAGTCTTGAACAAGAGGCGAGATAAAATCTACACGCTTCTAAACATAGTCTGTTAATTATTTCATATCACGGCTACAAAATATGCAAATTAAAATACAAGACTTGTTACGTGTTTAGGTAATTAAAAGATTGCTCCTAACCAATATTTTATGCGAGATTTTGAATTGGACACGAAAGTTTTCTATAGATTTGCGATTACATTTTTATAGAAATGCATGCAATATTTCTATAGTATTCCGATTATGTTTTTCATGGGCATTTAAGTAATTTTTCTATAGGTTTTGATTATATTTCTATAGAAGTGTAAGTAATTTTTCTATGCGATTTCTATTATATTTCTATAGAACTTGAAGTAATTTTTCTATAGATTTTCGAATACATTTCTATGGAAATTTAAGTAATTTTTCTATAGGACTGCTTTACTTAAAGTTTTATAGAAATATAATCAAAGTCCTACAGAAAAACTATTTAAATGTCAATAGAAATGTAATTGAAATACTATAGAAAAATTACTTAAAGTTCTATAGAAATATGGAATTTCTACGGAGAAGACTCGCAAAGGCGAATTTAGCTGAACTTTCCAAACAATCGTAGTTACAATATTTCCGCTCTTAGTTTCTTAATACTCTAGTTTTGGCGACTTGAGATGTAAATAAAGATATTTATTATTTACGTTTGTATATACAGTCACGGCAAATTTTATTCGAATTGGAATGGTCGTCGCAGCAAATTGGTTTTCAAGTGGAAAACGGCAAAAACCTTCCCATACACCAGATAAATACTCCATGACAGAAGTCTATAGCAACGCGTCAAAGGGAAGAAGTGTGAAACCTTAATAAAATTGAGTTACCAGAGAGTTCCAACGTGTAATTATAGAGCCGCGGCTGACAAATACTGCTTTCTACGTACAGGATAATCTCACGCCATGTTCTATTCGTTGCGGGTTTAAGGGGTTTTCCACCGAGATCTTCGGTTTCCCCTTCCATAAAAACTTGTTGAGGTTAACGGTAATAGTTAGTGTAGGGAGCTGTTGGCTCGCGTGGCATGAAGGGCTTGCCACCACCCTCCTACGCATTGTAACCCGGCCACCTGTTACTTGATCACGCACAAGCAACATTGCTTATGTGGTCGAAGGTGGTGCCTTGGGTATTAGCTCTATTTAAAAAAACAAACAAAAAAACCATTATTTTTGCGAATAAAATCATGATTATAATTACAATTAACCTTTTCAGTTTACATAAAGCCCCCTAGCGGGAAACTCGAGAATCTTATAAACTACTCTTGGCAGACGGAAATCAAGCAATGTACGTGGTAGATCGTGGCTCTATATAAACTGGAAAAACTAATTCTGTACATTATACCGTGTTTAAAAATTTAATTTCAAGTTTGCTCCTGTTACAATTCAATAATAAAAATGTTCAGTCCGAAGCCTGGATCCGAACCAGCGCCATTCCGTTTAACAAGAGCTTACGCTACGACTACCAAGTTCAACGGAAGATGTCACTACTGCGCCCAAAAAAAAAATTATTTTAAAAGGATTACAACTTTTCTTTGCTAATCCTATATTCGAAACTCTGAGTCTTTAATTTACGACCAAACTCTGTTATGTTCGGCAGCAGATACTTTCCCTTCTAGCTGGGTTTCTAATAAACTTCTGAACGCGCGAAGAATAATTTGTCAGATCGAATCGAATTTCTTTCGATTAAAAAAACCAGAAGTGGTCAAATTATATTCGTATAGTTCGGGAGTTCGAATTGATCCCGCAGCGAGTCCCTCTCTTTTTGGTGAACCGAATGAATCGCTAATGCATTCGGAATATTTGATTAGGGCTACACGTATTGAGATAGCGGCGTTGAGACAAAACGAAAAAGCCATTACATTCTTTCCCTCTCGCATTTAATTCCGCGATTTTTACTACGGCTAAGTACGTTTTCAAACGAATCGATACCCGAGTAGTGTAAATAAAGACTGCCGATATAAAATTAACGAACTATCCTATTTACATTAATTTACATTTCGAATTGTTGAAAACATTGTTATTAAATAGTGGACCAACAAATAAGGGAATTTTCTGGAAATTAACAACAGTAATAATTATAAATAACGGTATTTTGGTAAATAATTATAAATAACGGTATTTTTGTAAATAATTGTAAATAAAGTTATTTTAGTAAATAATTGTACGGTATTTTAGTAAATAATTGTAAATAACGGTATTTTAGTAAATAATTGTAAATAATGGTATTTTAGTCAATAATTGTAAATAACGGTATTTTGGTAAATAAATGTAAATAACGGTATTTTGGTAAATAATTATAAATAACGGTATTTTGGTAAATAATTATAAATAACGGTATTTTGGTAAATAATTGTAAATAACGGTATTTTTGTAAATAATTATAAATAACGGTATTTTGGTAAATAATTATAAATAACGGTATTTTTGTAAATAATTATAAATAACGGTATTTTGGTAAATAATTATAAATAACGGTATTTTTGTAAATAATTATAAATAACGGTATTTTTGTAAATAATTATAAATAACGGTATTTTGGTAAATAATTATAAATAACGGTATTTTGGTAAATAATTATAAATAACGGTATTTTTGTAAATAATTATAAATAACGGTATTTTGGTAAATAATTATAAATAACGGTATTTTTGTAAATAATTATAAATAACGGTATTTTGGTAAATAATTATAAATAACGGTATTTTTGTAAATAATTATAAATAACGGTATTTTGGTAAATAATTATAAATAACGGTATTTTTGTAAATAATTATAAATAACGGTATTTTTGTAAATAATTATAAATAACGGTATTTTGGTAAATAATTATAAATAACGGTATTTTTGTAAATAATTGTAAATAACGGTATTTTGCTAAATCATTATAAATAACGGTATTTTGCTAAATCATTGGAAATATCAGTATTTTCGTAAATAGTTATAGATAAAAAGTTAAAAAAATTTAAAACCTCTAGAAAGTAATTTATGTTTCAAATTTTTATTTTTCCGATTTGCGGAACATTTTCTGGAAATCAACAACAGTAATACAATTAGTGTTCTACTTCGCTACATACGGGTCCATTGAATATTATTTGTCAATCGTATCAATTGGGAAAACAAACCCTTGGGTTAAAACGAATACAATTTTTCACTGGAAGAAAGCAATCTGAAATCGCTAAAGTATGGCAATTTCGTACGGAAAATCCGCAAACAATGAAAAACGGGGAACAAATAAAAACCGCTCGGCTTTCATTCTTGGGAGATGAGGAAAGCCCGGCTGGAGGTCGGAATTTCACGGAGCGAGATTGAACGATACATCGTCGATGGTGGGCAGAAAACCGGACAGCTGGTTTCTTAATTATCCGCGGGCCTTTTTTCAAACCCCAAACGTCCAAAAAAAACCCGAACATGTTCGGGATATTGGTGAGGTCTTACCGGACAAAGACTGGACGCCGAAAACTGGCATGACAAGAAAACGACACCTCGAAATAAAGCTTGATACCCCACTCAGATGGAAACAAGATGTCACGGACATTTGAGTACGCGCAATCCCCCCGATGTATTAATATCTTTTAAATATTCAATTTAAATTTGAACAAATTTTCATCATCTTGTACATTAACCCTAATAAACCCAAGAGGAATTTTAACGAAAAATGAATTTTTCGAGTTATGTGGTTTTGGAAATAAGGTGTCGAAATGCGAACACCCTAATTTAAATTAATTTTTAGATAAACCGAATTTTTCGAGTTACGTGGTTTTGGAAATAAGGTAGTGAAACGTAAACCCATTAACATAAATTAATTTTTAGGCAAACCGAATTTTTACAGTTACATGGTTTTGGAAACAAGGTAACCCAACGAAAATGTTTTTTGGAGTTTAGATGGTGCCTGTATCAATTGGTACGAAATTCAAATATCACAAAATTTAGTGCGTACGCGGGTTCAAAGCTCCCGCGAATTGGCGAAAAAACCTCTAAGCCCCGGCTGCACTATAAATTGCAATGCATGACACCAAATACTGGTTTTTCTATCACTATATCAATTTACAATGCCATATCTCAAAAAAGAACTAATTACCGCGAAAAAAACCTTAAGCCTCGGCTGCATTGTAAATTGCCGTATATAACACCACTTTTACACCAGACACTTGGTTTTCAATGCAAATTTACAATGCCATATCTCAAAGTATTTTCATTTAAGGGACGAAAAACCCCCCTTTGGTGATTAAAAACGGCGCTGCACTGATCTGATTAGATAGAGGGAACTAATACCGATTGAACGACACCCCAATTAAATCTCTATCAAGTGCCGTTGAAGATAATTTAATGTTTAGCGGGGTATTCACTTGCATCACCGCCAACGGCAGCATCGAAAGTAACAGCCTCTTTCCCTTCTACAATTAGAGGGGATGAGACTAAAAAAAGTGTTCCAAAAAAACCACCTTTTTGGAGAAAAGTCCAGGCCAGTGGCAAATAGTGGAAAATTGGCCAAAAGTGGAAAATATCGGCTAATAATGAAAAAATGCATTTTAAAGCTTAAAAATGTTATTGGAATTAATTTTTTAAGAAGTTTATCGTAAAAATGTCTTAGATTACAATGTTAGAATTAATTATTCCAAATAAATTAACAGGTTATTCTAATGTTAATCAGAATCTGACCATTCCTATGCGTATATATTTGCCTTAAGTAGCTCAAATCTGAAATTTCTGTGTTAAAATATTTTTTATTATTATCTTATAATTTTCTGTGGTAAAAATATTTATAGGCCACTTTTAGCCAGATTGGGCCACTAAATTCCCTTTTGTCCAGGCCGGAATTTAGCACTATTTTCCACACTATAGACTCTTAAACGCACCTGCCTAATCGACCGCCATGACCTTACAGTCTACGGGGAGGGTGTTTAAAAACCGGTTTTGGGGGGATGAAATTTCTGCGGTAGAGGGCTTGCTCGTCGGTTGCCTGTACGATAATGGCAGCGCCCAATAAACGTTTCTAAAAAGAGTGTATTGTCCACCTGGAATTTTGGCTAAAAAGGTATGTAGATATAAAGTCGAATATCGCTATATAACACTAAAATGGGCAAATGACCAACTTAGGGGCCCTCGATCTCCAAAATTCATAACGGGCTACTGAGGGTTTGATAGTTCATTTCGATGGAGATATCCCTGTCCATTCTAAGCCTAATTCTTGGAGAGTTATAGACTGTACAAACAAATCCTTTAGGAATGTGTGAAAAAAAGGGCTTGATGACTACACTCTGGTTTATGGAACTACCAGGTAGTGGGCGTAGTTGGGTAGGCGGAAACGAAGACGCGTGAACCAAGCAACGAGTGGCCAAAAAGGCAAAATGTAGTCCGGCGCCTAAGTCGCCATCTATCGTGAATTCGAACGCTTGGGACGAAAGCATAGTAATAATATTTTAATGTCAATTTAATTCATAATTTTATTTTACCTCTAATTTAATTCCTAATTTTAATTTACCTTTAATTTATTTCTTAATTTTAAGTTACTTTTAATTTACTTTCAATTTATTTTTTAATTCTTAGTTACTATTAATTTAATTCTTATTTGATTTTACTCTTAATTTATTTCTTAATTTTAATTTACAATTAGTTTAATTCTTAATTTTCATTTACTTTTAAATTAATTGTTATTTTCAATTTACAATTAGTTTTATTCTTCATTTTAATTTACTTTTAAATGAAATCTTATTTTTAATTTACTTTTAAATGAAATCTTATTTTTAATTTACTTTTAAATGAAATCTTATTTTTAACTTACTTTTAAATGAAATCTTATTTTTAATTTACTTTTAAATGAAATCTTATTTTTAATTTACTTTTAACTGAAATCTTATTTTTAATTTACTTTTAAATGAAATCTTATTTTTAATTTACTTTTAAATGAAATCTTATTTTTAATTTACTTTTAAATGAAATCTTATTTTTAATTTAATTTTAAATGAAATCTTATTTTTAATTTACTTTTAAATGAAATCTTATTTTTAATTTACTTTTAAATGAAATCTTATTTTCAATTTACAATTAGTTTTATTCTTAATTTTAATTTACAATTAGTTTTATTCTTAATTTTAATTTACAATTAGTTTTATTCTTGATTTTAATTTACAATTAGTTTTATTCTTTATTTTAATTTACAATTAGTTTTATTCTTAATTTTAATTTACAATTAGTTTCATTCTTAATTTTAATTTACAATTAGTTTTATTCTTAATTTTAGTTTACAATTAGTTTTATTCTTGATTTTAATTTACAATTAGTTTTATTCTTGATTTTAATTTACAATTAGTTTTATTCTTGATTTTAATTTACAATTAGTTTTATTCTTTATTTTAATTTACAATTAGTTTTATTCTTAATTTTAATTTACAATTAGTTTTATTCTTAATTTTAATTTACAATTAGTTTTATTCTTAATTTTAATTTACAATTAGTTTTATTCTTAATTTTAATTTACAATTAGTTTTATTCTTAATTTTAATTTACAATTAGTTTTATTCTTAATTTTAATTTACAATTAGTTTATTCTTAATTTTAATTTACAATTAGTTTTACTCTTAATTTTAATTTACAATTAGTTTTATTCTTAATTTTAATTTACAATTAGTTTTATTCTTAATTTTAATTTACAATTAGTTTTATTCTTAATTTTAATTTACAATTAGTTTTATTCTTAATTTTAATTTACAATTAGTTTTATTCTTGATTTTAATTTACAATTAGTTTTATTCTTTATTTTAATTTACAATTAGTTTTATTCTTAATTTTAATTTACAATTAGTTTCATTCTTAATTTTAATTTACAATTAGTTTTATTCTTAATTTTAGTTTACAATTAGTTTTATTCTTGATTTTAATTTACAATTAGTTTTATTCTTGATTTTAATTTACAATTAGTTTTATTCTTGATTTTAATTTACAATTAGTTTTATTCTTTATTTTAATTTACAATTAGTTTTATTCTTAATTTTAATTTACAATTAGTTTTATTCTTAATTTTAATTTACAATTAGTTTTATTCTTAATTTTAATTTACAATTAGTTTTATTCTTAATTTTAATTTACAATTAGTTTTATTCTTAATTTTAATTTACAATTAGTTTTATTCTTAATTTTAATTTACAATTAGTTTATTCTTAATTTTAATTTACAATTAGTTTTACTCTTAATTTTAATTTACAATTAGTTTTATTCTTAATTTTAATTTACAATTAGTTTTATTCTTAATTTTAATTTACAATTAGTTTTATTCTTAATTTTAGTTTACAATTAGTTTTATTCTTTATTTTAATTTACAATTAGTTTTATTCTTTATTTTAATTTACAATTAGTTTTATTCTTAATTTTAATTTACAATTAGTTTCATTCTTAATTTTAATTTACAATTAGTTTTATTCTTAATTTTAATTTACAATTAGTTTTATTCTTAATTTTAATTTACAATTAGTTTTATTCTTAATTTTAATTTACTTTTAAATAAAATCATATTTTTAATTTACAATTAGTTTAATTCTTAATTTTAATTTACTATTAATTTAATTCTTAATTTTAAGTTCCGATTAATTTAATTATTAATAAATAAAGTAACGTGGCCTTCTTGTTTTATTGTGGCTTTTACGCCACACAGTATCTTTCTTTTACATGTCGCGAGGAATATAGCTTTTTCCAGCGCGCGTGCAAATCGCCCGTGCAAAGAATATACTAATAAAGCCGTGTCTTGTGACGTGAGAGCAATATTTTACAAGCTGGACAAGACCACTTTTTATTTTATAAAATCACTTATTACGCTTTTAAACTTAACGTCCGCCCACTAAATAGGGAGCTCCATATATGTAGAACAGACAGCGGCGAAGCCCTCTATACCCTAGGATTAAAATGGCAGAGTATAGTTCCGGCGTCCTCAAAGACGCGCTGAACCAAAAAGAAGAAATTGCCAAGGAAATTTTGCGATTAATCAGGGAAGAAACGGGAAATAACGTGTCTAGAATGGAAGCACCGACGTACGCGTTTGACGGGAAAAAACCCCATCTAACGCCAACAAGAAAATCAAATGTGAACACGGGTACACGAGCGAGGGGTATTCTTTAGTTTTCTCGCCTAGCGCGGGCTGGATCGTTGATAAGACTGCCAAAGATGTTTCGGGGTGGCGTTGAAGGCGGTTTCGCCTGACTAACGGCCATACGCCAATCCGAGTGTCAGATCTAGGGCGCTGTCGGCCCGTCATTGCGCGAGAGACCGAGGCTTAGAATAGCCACGTGCAAATGCCTATTTTTCGACAACGGACGCGTTTGACCTTTTTTAACCTTTTTGATAAGATTCGATTTGATAATCTCTCTTTTAGGAGTGCTAATTTAGCACCGAAAGGGTTCCTTCTGTAATGGTATTTCTTTTGTTAGGATTCCACCTTTGAGTTACGATTTCTAAAATGCAAGTTTTCGGTCTCTTTTCGATGGTCGTTTATTTCAAGCGTTTCTGGCCAATTCGCAAACTTTTGTACGAGACTGTCGGAAGCCGTTGTTGAAGCGAAGGTCAGAGAGTTTAGTGGTCTCTATAATTTGAATAAAGCCTTTCTCTATCGACCGTACAAGATGGAGAAAGTTCTATAAAGGCCTGGGACCTTTGCAAAATGCTGCCTTTGCGGTTTTGGAGCGTATAAAGTTACCCAGAAAGCGTACAACCTTTAAGCTATGTTTCCAATAACGTTTTAAAACTGAAAAAAGTCGAACTTGGTCCATGGGGATTTTCAACAGACTACCAACATGCTTCGCAAGAAGCTCGTATTTTTGGTATTTGGAAACAATACTCTTTAGTGCTCCAGTACCGGCTCTTCAATACCTCAGAGCCGGAGCCCCTTTGGAGCTAGAGCCGTGTGGAGCGCTATAGCTCTAGCTTAAAGGAACGCTCCTTACAAGGAGAGTACCCGAGGTGTTTATTGCCGATTTAGTTCAAAGTCGGCCGTAATGTAGACCTATATGAGATATGAAATTTCCCAAAAGGAGACGTTGCACTACCCATTCGATTTGCCATGGCAACCGAAAATGTTTTTGACCACTTACAACCAAAATAAGATTTTTTCCTTATTTTACCCAAAATTTGTTACAAATTTACCCTAAAAATGTTTCAATTTACCCAAACTTGATGAAATTTACCTAAATGTGGTCCAAATTACACATTTCGTGATTTTCAAAACCGAGAAAATCCCATGCTTTTTTAAATGGAGATTTTATTGTTTTAAGTGATCAAAAACATTTTCGGTTGCCATGGTAAATCGAATGGGTAGTGCAACGTCTCCTTTTGGGAAATTTCATATTTCATATAGGTCTACATTACGCCCGACTTTGAACAAAATCGGCAATAAACACCTCGGGTACTCTCCTTGTTAGTCATTCTAAGATAGCTTTGAGTTGGGCCAGCACCTATCTACTTAAGATTTTAGTTTCGCTTTGTATGGACAATGTTCCAACTATTTAACATTCTAGGATAGCTTTTGGATGGACATGGACCCAGATATTTCAGATTTTAATATAGCTTTTGAGTGGGTGAGGACCTAGTTATCTAGAATTCTAGGATCGCTTTGAGTAAGCAAGAACCCGGCTATCGCGTTGGGTGGGTGAGGACCCAGTTATTTAGAATTCTAGGCCTCCAATATTACGGATTTATGGGGAAGAATTATTTTGCTCAACTATTAAAAATGTTATAATCACTTTAAGTATGCCTTAGTATTCTAGAGTCGCTTTGGGTGCGCGATGGAAAAACTGTGATAGATTGTGCCTCAATTTTTTCCGTAAAATTTTAAATCGGATCATTGTAGGAACACTGCTTTTTTCAATTATGTTAAACGATTACAACTCAAAAAATCACGAAAAGATAAATTTAAATCCTTTGAGGAAAATGGCAAAGAAATTGGTTAGGAGTCCTCAATAACCTATTTCTGGCGAACAAATGGAAAAACTAAAGAATCAAGTAAGAGGATTGAATAATAAAGGAGAAAGATCCGGGAATTTAAGGCTCCACTCCGAAGAGCCCGCTATGAGAACATTTCGGAGAATCTCTCAGTCAACCAAAAGTTGGTTCTTCTCCTCGGAGAGGTCTCGCAGAAATCTTTGGCTTTCCTACAAATCCCGACCATAAAGTGACGTTGCAACTTCTTAAACGTTCTGCATGGCGGAAAGGACCGACCATAAATGATATTGCGTCCCCGGGTCGCTTTTACTTTCCCGTTTACAATTTGGATTATATTACTAGAGCAATCCGAGAGCGCTTCCAGATCGATCTCGGAGTCTTACGAGAGCCGTAAGGCCGGGAATTATATATGTGTACACTGGGAATGTCTAAGACTGCATTGTTACCGTTTTGTAATCGAAGAAACGTGGCACACATTTTCTGGCCATCGTTGCTAAGAAGCCACAGCCGCCACCGTGGAAAAACTTAAAGACGTTCATTCGGAAAAAAAACATAACGGAAAATGAATTTAAGAGAGTTGGGGATGATTTTTAACCTATTGAGCTATTTAAATAACGTCTTCTTAAATAAATGTTCAAATTTATTAACGAATGAATTTATATAACCATTTCTCTAACATATACTGACAAGGAGACATCCCGAAGTGTAACCCACCGATTTTGTTCAAACTCGGGGGATTGGTAGACCTTCATGTAACTTGAAAAATCCTAAAGGGAATTTATTCAATGGGCAACCGTTTTGCCATGGCAACGAAAAATGTATTTGACAATACAAAATATTTAATTTTCCCATTGAAAATAACACGGGATTTTGACCTCAAATTGATCAAAAGTTGATCAGTTTTGATGTTTTTTTGTCAATTTTTAACTATTTTTTCTATTTTTGGCATTTTTGAAATTTTGAAATTGGTTAAAATTTTTCACAGGGGGGGGGGGGGGGGGGCTAGGAATCGTTCAGAATCCCATTGAATAAATTCCCTTTAGGATTTTTCAAGTTACATAAGGGTCTACCAATCCCCCGAGTTTGAACAAAATCGGTGGGTTACACTTCGGGATGTCTCCTTGTGAGTATCCGATATCTAGTGTTAATTTCAATTACTCCAAAACTACCACTTCAAGCAACTGTCGGCTCTATCAATGCCCCCTGTATTATGAAAACGCCCCTGTTATTAGAGATGGCCGTGAATCTATCCGATTCTTCGAAAAATTGTGAGTTTAGTGGGAAGTGTGGTGCCATCTATTAATGGCAAAGGAAGCTAATATTCAAAATAGCCAAATGATAACGTCGTCATTGAGCTATTGTAGAGTATTATAGTTAGACAACTTATATTCTACTTACTTACATCCCATGTAAAACATATTGTTTAAAATTATTGTAAATTATGTTATTGACCAATTTACAAACGATTCAATCAACGCGTGGGGCACCTATAAGTATCGCCTTTTGGTTCAAAATGTAGCTTAACTATCTTGTTTTGATGTCGACGATAGCGACATCTGTTGAAGAAAGAGGTACTTGACGTAGAGCCGACAATCGCTTTGACTACCCCTAAATAATTTTCTACTCGCTGTAATTTGTCTGTAATCTTTAAAATCTGTTGTACAGAAAAATATAGTGGTTAGCTCCTCAATTTTCATCGTAATCCTAGTCTTTTAATATTTATTGTTTATCTAATCCTTATCCGCGCTTATCCTATGTTTAAGAGGACACTGTTGTATTAAATCTGTAAATTCGCAAGACGTCCTTGTTGAACAGCCCCCTTAAAACACCCGGGTATCAGATCAGGAGTTGGAGAAATGATCATGAGCCTTCCACGAAAGTTACATTCTAGCTTATGGCGGCCACCCCCGACAGAGCAATTTCGATCAGACCTCCGTCTTTCTCTGAATACTGTACTTAAACGTTTTCTTATTTCTCCTTTCCGCTCCATTTGGACTCGACCAGTGACGGGCCCTGGTGACGGGCCCTGGCGAGGAGGCCACGCGTCCGTTTCGTAACTAGTTTTCGCCAAACACGCAAAAGCCATTTAAAACGGAGAACCTCAACAGACGAAATAACCTTCAAGAAACTATTAGAGAAGTTACGTCTCTATCTAACGTCGATGACAAATCGATTTGACCGATAGAATAATCGACGCTAAGAGTATACGTGACTCCCTATTTCATTTTGTTCCATTAAAAAATAACGCGAACGAACTTCGTAATTCACTTCTCCACCGCTACTATGTTTCTTTTATTTTTAAAGTAAATCTATAATTAGGTTTCAGAAGTGGGTCAGTTCGTGGAGACGCTATCTTGAAGACAGTAAGAGTTAATTCAAACATTTGAGATATATTGTTAAAACAGGGTACATGATGACCATGAAGTCTTGTTTAAACAATACTAAAAAAATCTTATGTACGGCTGTAAGCATTGTCTAAACATAATATTTTATTTTAGTGTACGCTGATTTACTAAAAATTTAACTCCTTATATGATATTGTCAATTTCACCTGATTTTTACCAGTCTTAGTCTAACTCCAATATTAATTTTAAGTGTGAGGATCTGATCTCAATATTACCTCTACGAAGATTAAGATCTGAGCCAGTTGCCTCAGAAGATAATCCCCCCCCCCTACTCAATTGACGATTTTCAAAAATTTGTTAGCTTCACCTTGGACACTGGTGTATTGCGAGTGGAACACTTCTACAGGCGTAAATAGACCAAATTTGATACTTCGTCAAAAAAGGAATGGAAGGTTGAAAAAGATAAAATTTAACGATTTAAAATTTTTAAAAAGAGATAGAGGGATTAAGTTGGCAGACTAAGGTATTACCCAAAAGGCTTAAAACCCCATTAATATTAGAACAAAAATAAACTGTTTTAAAAAAAGTCGTAAAAGTAGTTGGTGTCGTTATCGCTCCAATTCCATCCCGTCCATCGGGATTTGGAAATCTTTCGTGCATCGTCACTTTGGATTTAAAAACCGTAGTGGAGAAGTTGGGGAGAGGGGCGTAGTCATAAAAATTAAAAAAATTAAGGGATCTTTTGATAGGGATTAAATCTCTTCTCCCTCTTGGACCTTACTTAAAAAAAGGGAGTGAAATGGAGAGAACAGGGGTGGAAGAGCCGGTATTAGAAGTCCCAAATTAAGGCAGACGAAAATTGGATTTGCAAAGTCACTGCCGGGTTTTCTAAAGTAGGCCTGGGAATTGGGAATTGGGGAAAATTCTCTTAACGAAAGAGCCCTCTAGCCGATGTAATCCAATCGAAAGAGAGACTTTACCCTTCATTAGCAGAGCTACAACCTTTTACCATTTTGATTTATTACCATCAACGATGCGTTTAGTCGAGTTTGAAAACATCGTAACTGACTAAAATACAGTTTTTGAGATAATCAATGTTTGGGATAGTTTTCGGAAATGAGGAATACCTCAGAAATTGATTACGGGCAAGTTTTATATGTTTAAGAGTGGTAATAAACAATTTATAATAAGTTGAAAAATTTCAAAATTAAGTTGTAATAGAAAAAAGTACACTTTGAATTTTTCATTAAAAATATCTTGACTGTAAAATAAATTAGTGATGCACAAATTTCCTGTGTAAAGAGAGATATTTTGAAAGTCCAGATTACAATTTTCAAGGTCGAAATCTCCCTATTTATTATAGTTTTTTTAGTATAACATTTTAGTGTATTTTCAAGATTACCATTTTCAAGGTCAAGATCACTCATTTGGGAACCCTTGGAATTAATTGATGGTTTGCACACAAATAATATCGTATAAAATAAATTTACTTCTTCAAAGAAAGGTTTAATTTCTTAAACCAAAACCTTTTATTAAAAAGTACAGTTTTAAACGTTTTCAAATTCTATACAATACGTTACCCCATATTAAAAATATCGTAACTTAAGAAATCTATTTTTGATGAAACTGACTTGAAAGTTTAAAATCTTTAAGAAAATATTGGATACCGCAATTTTATATTTGCATTGCAAAATCAGCTGTTTAAATAAAAATATTTCATATTATCAGACAGAGGAACTCAAAATAAATTAGATAATGTTGAAAACAGAATTCCAAAAAAAATGAGTTTAGATGATTTTAAACTGATGAAACTAATGAAAATTAGATCAGAGTTTGTCATAAATCACAAAAATAGGCAATCTCACAGTTCTGGGTCTCCGATCGCCAAAATTGATTGATATATGACTCATCATTCTGGACAGATAAGTAGAATATTAATTACCATTTTAAACTTAATGGTTTATGGATTATGTACAATACGACCACGAACTACGCTGTACGAGGTCTGACCAGTTGAAGTAATCGATGTACACTCTGACTGAATGATAATATTAATACCTCGGTAATTACTTCGTTATCATTATGTAAAAAAATTTGTAGTCGTCCTGTAATCGTCCTGTAAATCAAAATGTAATCACTCCGTAGTCACTGTATTCATCTTCTAATCACTCTGTAATAATCTTATCTACACCCTGTAATCATCATGGTATGATCTTCTAATCACCCTGCAATAATCATGTAATGATCTTCTAATCACCCTGTAATCATCATGTAATGATCTTCGAATCAGCCTTTAATCCTCATGTAATGATATTCTAATCACCCTGTAATCATCATGTAATGATCTTCTAATCACCCTTTAATCATCATGTAATGATATTCTAATCACCCTGTAATCATCATGTAATGATCTTCTAATCACCCTTTAATCATCATGTAATGATATTCTAATCACCCTGTAATCATCATGTAATTATCTTCTCATCACCCTGTAATCATCATGATGATTACGGAGTGATTAGAGAAAGATTACGGTAGTTACAGATCACTTTACAAGGTGATAACTTAGTTATTAAATGATGATTACGGAGGGCTTATCATCATGTAATCACTCCGTTATCATCATGTAATCACGCTGTAAAACCTCTTAAATATCATGTAATAGCTCTGTAACCACCTCTAAATCATCTTGTTTTCGCTCTAATCGAACCGTCAACTCCGGAATTGGTGTGCAGGATAAAATATGAAGTGGTGAGCTATACGTAAAACTTAGCCATCCCAATTCACCAGGTGAGTGTGTGGGAAAAAAATAAATGTAGTCTGGGCCCCTCACATAACCTTTGCAACCTCGGGTTATTTCTTTCAACCCCCCCCCCCCCTAGCGTGAGTGGAAAAAAAATCTATCTTCGGGTACGGCTATCCGTCTATCACGCATGCGCGCAACGTACTTTATTGCCCTCAAAAAGTTAAATTTGCTGTTTTAAGAGCTTATTCGCATTTAGAATATATACGGATAAAGCCCTATTTACACGACAAAACATTTTGAGCAGTGTTTTCTTAAAGAATTATCTTTACTGCTACAGAATATGTTCAATTACATTAATAAAATTATTTAATATTAATATTATCATTTCGTTTTGTTCAATCAAACTTATGTGTACGAAAATTATTAGATTCAAATACGAAAATTATTAGATTCAACTACGAAAATTATTAGATTCAAATACGAAAATTATTAGATTCAACTACGAAAATTATTAGATTCAAATACGAAAATTATTAGATTCAAATACGGAAATTATTAGATTCAAATACAATGAAAGCTTCTGTTTGGCAAACTCTTTGTTGGCTTTAGGTTCTGATGAGATTTTGTAATCTTCATTCCCAAACGGATTTTGAAAGTCTACGAGTGATTTTAAGATTTATATGTGGTTTTTGAAAATTTAAGTTTTGTTTTTGAGATTTGAATGTAGAGTTAGAACATTTTAGACGGTTTTTCCTGGAGCTAATCTGGATCGTGTACAGTGATTGCATTTAGTGTTACAAAGTTGTTTAAGTTGTTCCAGAGTGATTACAGAGTGAATTTTTAATTTTAAGACATTTGTTGTATTGCTTAAAATATTTTAGTCCTGATTTAGATATTTTTGAAATTTTTAAGTTAATTTCGCTATTAAAAGTTTATTTTTAAAACTTTTAACAGTTAATTTCGAGATTTGTTAGTTAATTTCGAGATTTGTAAGTTAATTTCAACATTTGTAAGTTCATTTCGAGATTTGTAAGTTCATTTCGACATTTTTAAGTTAATTTAGAGATTTGTAAGTTCATTTCGACATTTTTAAGTTAATTTAGAGATTTGTAAGTTCATTTCGAGATTTGTAAGTTCATTTCGACATTTTTAAGTTAATTTCGAGATTTGTAAGTTAATTTAGAGATTTTTAAGTTAATTTTGACCCTTTTACCTTAATTTCAAGATTTCAAGTTCAAGATTTTAAATACAATTTCAAGATTTTAAACCTAATTTCAAGATATTAAACCTAATTTCAAGATATTAAACCTAATTTCAAGATATTAAACCTAACTTCAAGATATTTAACTTACTTTCAAGATATTTAACTTACTTTCAAGATATTTAACTTACTTTCAAGATATTTAACTTAATTTCAAGATTTTTAACTTACTTTCAAGATTTTTTAAATACATTTCGTGGTAATCGTACTGGATTTGGTTTCTAATCCACAAGTTGAGTGAAGGAAGTTTGACGATGCGAACGAAACCTTTACACTGTATATCGCGAGCTTTACTTTCTTTAAAGGCAGAAAAAGTATTTTTTTTCTACGCCAACGCGCAACGGATATCCCCTTATATAGTGTACTTCTATTATAGATGCATTAGGGTGACTGGGCATAGAAACCCTAAAAATATGACACGGCGCTGAGGCAAGATCGTTTTTATATCCTCCAAGAGGTAGATAGATTCAGTAGTTTCTCATACATAATAAACCGCTCTCGAAAATTGCTAAACTCGAGAGAAAAATATCTAATAAACTGATGGAGAATTTGCGAACTTTGATGTTATTTTTTTCTTATACGTAGCTCGTAAAAAAAAGATGAACTTCTTAGGTTTTATTTTTTCCCCGAGGGCACCTACAAGCGCGAATAACCCTAAGGCGGAAAGATTGACTCCATCCGAAACGTTGAATTTTAAATAAATACTGCGAATTAAAACCGGCTTTTCGTTTCATTATAAATTGGAGGGTACCCGGGGGAGGCTTTGAAAATCTTATACGAAAAATAGGAATTTTAGAGGCGAAATATAGGAAAATATACGAAATAAAATAGGAAAACTACAGGAAAATATAGGAAATTAAAAGGCGAATTAGAGGAAAATATAGGAAACTAAATAGGCGAATTAGAGGAAAATAAAGGAAATTAAATATGCGAATTACAGGAAAATATAGTAAATTAAATATGCGAATCACAGGAAAATATAGGAAATTAAATATGCGAATTACAGGAAAATAAAGGAAATTAAATATGCGAATTACAGGAAAATATAGGAAACTAAATAGGCGAATTAGAGGAAAATAAAGGAAATTAAATAGTCGAATTACATGAAAACATAGGAAATTAAATATGTGAATTACAGGAAAATAAAGGAAATTAAATAGGTGAATTACAGGAAAATATAGTAAATTAAATATGCGAATTACAGGAAAATAAAGGAAATTAAATAGGCGAATTACAGGAAAATATAGTAAATAAAATAGTCGAATTACAGGAAAATAAAGGAAATTAAATAGGCGAATTACAGGAAAATATAGTAAATTAAATAGGCGAATCACAGGAAAATATAGGAAATTAAATATGCGAATTACAGGAAAATAAAGGAAATTAAATATGCGAATTACAGGAAAATATAGGAAACTAAATAGGCGAATTAGAGGAAAATAAAGGAAATTAAATAGTCGAATTACATGAAAACATAGGAAATTAAATATGTAAATTACAGGAAAATAAAGGAAATTAAATAGGTGAATTACAGGAAAATATAGTAAATTAAATAGGCGAATTACAGGAAAATATAGGAAATTAAATATTCGAATTACAGGAAAATAAAGGAAATTAAATAGGCGAATTACAGGAAAATAAAGGAAATTAAATAGGGGAATTACAGGAAAATATAGGAAATTAAATATGCGAATTACAGGAAAATATAGTAAATTAAATAGGCGAATTACAGGGTAATATAGGAAATTAAATATGCGAATTACAGGAAAATATAGTAAATTAAATAGGCGAATTACAGGAAAATATAGGAAATTAAATATGCGAATTACAGGAAAATACAGGAAATTAAATATGAGAATTACAGGAAAATACAGGAAATTAAATATGAGAATTACAGGAAAATAAAGGAAATTAAATAGGCGAATTACAGGAAAATATAGGAAATTAAATGGGCGAATTACAGGAAAATAAAGGAAATTAAATATGCGAATTACAGGAAAATAAAGGAAATTAAATAGGCGAATTACAGGAAAATATAGTAACTTAAATAGGCGAATTACAGGAAAATAAAGGAAATTAAATATGCGAATTACAGTAAAATAAAGGAAATTAAATAGGCGAATTACAGGAAAATATAGGAAATTAAATATGCGAATTACAGGAAAATATAGTAAATTAAATAGGCGAATCACAGGACAATATAGGAAATTAAATATGCGAATTACAGGAAAATAAAGGAAATTAAATATGCGAATTACAGGAAAATAAAGGAAATTAAATAGGTGAATTACAGGAAAATATAGTAAATAAAATAGTCGAATTACATGAAAACATATGAAATTAAATACGCGAATTACAGGAAAATAAAGGAAATTAAATATGCGAATTACAGGAAAATAAAAAGAAATTAAATAGGCGAATTACAGGAAAATATAGGAAATTAAATAGGAGAATTATAGGAAAATATCGGAAATTAAATAGGAGAATTATAGGAAAATATTGGAAATGAAATAGGCGAATTATAAAAAATATAGGACACTAAATAGGAAAATATTATTGCATATCGGTATATTTTGACTTGAATAACCAAGAATATTGATAACTTTTTGTACACTGCTTTCTTGCATTATTAGCGGATTTACAAAGCCCGCACATTTCAAGATTTGGTTCGAAAGTGCCGGTGTTAGAACTAGATGTTCTATGACACGTACCAAAAAAAAATTCTTTAACTTTCAAAAAGAGCGTGATATTATAGGAATATATAGGAAAATTGGTGAAAATATAGGAATTGATAGGAAGGCATTAAAAATATAGGAAAATATAGGAAATAAGCCTTTTCATCCAGAAATTATTCTCGTTTAAAAAGTATTTCAGTAGCATCGCTATTTCAAATAATTAATAAGATGATTCGAAGTAGCCATTACAAAACCAATTCATAGAAATTGTACAGAAATGTAATCGGAATTCTAAAGAGAAATTTGGGCAACCTTACTATAAAATTCCTCCGGAAAATTATATGTATTTTCTATACAAATATTGATAAAGCACCGTAGAGAAAAACCTAAGACTTAGAGAGCTTATAGACTTGTTATTTGACTATGTATTCTTTTTTCTATAAATACAGGGTGTTACGGATAAGTAAGTTTCAGAGATATGGGCTCCCAAAAAGACAAAAATTATTCTTCCCTTCAGTATTTTCTTTTTAGAAGTTAGATAAGTATACAAGCTGAAACGAAGACCTTTGTTTTTTCTCGTGCATAATAGAATGCTTAGTTTCCTAGAGGTAATACAATACTTTGAAAAGATTGTTAAGGTTCATGGTACTATTATGATTCAGGGGGTAGAGGTTTCGAAATTTGTAAATAACCTCAAAACGAATAAGTTGAAAAATAAAATCCTTCTTCGTCCAATCAAAACTTTTACTTTAAATTATTTTATTTACACCTAAAAAACATAGTCTCCCAAAGTGGCAAAGAAATGTTTACATTTTATTATCGCAGCTGCCTTACAGAAAATTAAGCAAAATTATCAGAGATAAAACTCAAGGAAGGAACAAATTAATAATAAAAACCGTCCTCCATAAAAAAGACGAAAAATAAAACTCGAGTAAAAGAAGGAGCGCCAAACTTTCTTCCAAACAGGAGGAGCGGATCGTATTATTGTCCCGAAATCTGGCGAAAAGCAACGATGGGCACACTCCGCTCATTTTAGAGAGGTTGGAGGGTTTGGAGTCAGAATGAGGAGTTACATTATATTTTTCTTGGCTATAAAATCTACACTTTTACGTTGATTTTTAGAATTTTTTTTTTATTAAAGGGGAACGGTCAAGCTTTAACCAGTTAGATAGCCCTATAGCCCATTAAAAACTAAAATTTATGGCGAAAACCGCATCAAAAAATATTGAGTAGTTAATTTTTAATAAAATAAAGAAATTTTGGGAAATCAAAAAGCGCACGTCCGCCGCGACACCTGGTGAGAAGTCGGTGAGACAGAAAAACAACGTAGAAGCGCGTGCTGCTGAAGACGCCAAAAATTTGTTTTGCACGAGCGGCGCGTTCCAGTTATAAGAGACCTAAGCCTAAATTGCGCTATTTTAGAAGTTAGGATAGTTCGCAAATCGCTCATACGGGGTTAGGGGCGCTGGCGGCAGCCCCTAAGATGGCGGCGAAAATTCAAACCCAAACACCTGGCGTTATTTTTCGTTTCAACCTTTTGGGCCAAAAGCTATTTTTTCAAGACAAAAAAAGGTACGTGTTAGTATATTGAACGTCTTGTTATTGTTAATCTTTTGATACGGAAATAACACCATGTTTAGAAAAGCTTGGCCGTTCCCCTTTAAATAGGTCACATGATAGAATTAGCTTAGGTGTTCAGTGATTTTTGAAAACACTTATTCACATTTCAATGCTCGTTGACCTGTTTTATCATGAGACGAGCGGTATCTATTAATATTCTATTCAGCTGAGCGTGAGAGCTTTAGCAGTATTCATTTCGATATTGAGCAGGGACTCTCTGTACAATATTGAGAGTAGAAAAGAAATGAGCTATCAGTAAACGCAGCAATCCATACTTCTACTTGGAATGCATATCGCGGCAGATTTTCGTCTCGATGTAGCTGAGGGTTTTTTTTGACGTCACTAGGTTAACTTAACAAACAACAACGTGAGAGGGGAGCGTGCGCATTGAAGATTTTTTTATCTCGTAGGCGGGGCCAAAGCCGTCAGAGTTATCTTACCATACGCGATAAGCATTCCAAGTAGAGGTATGGATTCCTGGTAAAGGCGTTTGATATGAGTTGCTAACTGAGATACAATATCTGAGCCTCTCTTGAGCAGAACGTGAGAGGCACATTTTCTGAGCCTCTCTTGAGCAGAACGTGAGAGGCACATTTTCTGAGCCTCTCTTGAGCAGAACGTGAGAGGCACATTATCTTAACCGCTCATGAGCAGAACGTGAGAGGCACATTATCTTAACCGCTCATGAGCAGAACGTGAGAGGCACATTATCTTAACCGCTCATGAGCAGAACGTGAGAGGCAAATTATCTTAACCGCTCATGAGCAGAAAGTGAGAGGCACATTATCTGAACCGCTTTCGAGCAGAACGTGAGAGGCACATTTTCTGAACCACTCTTGAGCAGGGCGTGAGAATCACATTATCTGAGGCGCTCTTGTTCAATTTGGGAACCAGTAATCCAAAGTTTTCTCTCTACACGATTTTGGGTAAAATTGTGTTCAATCGTTTTCAGAAGCGTCCAATATACGCGGCTGAGAGTGAACCCCCGTCATTACCCCTACCCAATACAGGAGGAGGTAATTCTTTTACGCTCGAAATGTATTGTCTGATTTCTCAAGAAAACTGTTTTTTAGAGGAGAAAGTATAGGGACCGTATGGAAGGTGTTTTACAGTTTCTCTGTGTCGTAGAAAGGTTGACAATTTAACACCTAGCGCCACGTAGTATTCGCAGCAGGAACTAAAAGAGTTGCACTTCTCTGCCATCTATCTTTGGTTTCTAGAACTTGAAATGGGTTAATATAGCTATAGCTGATATAGTCTTTGATACCATCCTACCGGCGCGGCGTCGGGAGCGGTTTTTTTAACGAAAAACTCCTTCCGCGACTACTTGATGGCGCTGATGCTTGGGCAACCTTTTCTCCGCAGAACACGCCATTCTTTGAAGCCATAGCTACTATAGTCTTTGGTTTGCTAATATAAACGGGGTTTTGACCCAAATTGTTTAAAATTTACAAAAATAATATAGTTTCTATTTGGTTTAATTCCACGGGTTCAGTTTTATGGAATTCCTCAAAATATAATTAAAATTGAAGCTAATTAAACATACGATAACATGATTTTTAAAAGTTGTAAATATAAAGTATCGTAATTTAAATATAACTTGACAAACATTAACTGAAATAAAATTTTAGGTTTTATGCGCCATCTATTATTTTGAAAATCTCGAAATTACGATTGATAACGTTGGCTATTTTTTTTTAAATTGCCTTCATATCTTAATTAGGTTTCAATATATTTAGTATAATGTTAATTTTTAACACTCTTCAAAACATAATCGTTTAAATATTTCAAAATTAATAGGTCGAAACGTTCATTACCTTTTTCTTGATATCTTTACAGAGCGATTTCGTTATGTAGTTTTTACATTAGACTTAAAATAGAGTGAATATTGGTCCTTTAAATAGCGCCATCTATTATAGAATCGATGTGATTTTCAAACATTTTATCGTATGTTTTTTAAAATTCATTTTAAATTATTACTTTCTAAAAATATAAACTTCCGTATCTATAACTATAAGTCTTGAAGCCTAGAGTAAACCAGTCACATAGAGTGGAAGCATCAGCGAAACTTGTTAACACTGTTCGTATGCAACGTCTTGATTCCGAGGCGTGAAAAAAAACAAGTTGGCCTAAAGGTAATGTACAATATGTAGATAGAAAAGTAAGTTTATACTCATCGCTGTTCGGACTATATTTATTCACGCCTCGAAAACAAGTTGCCCCTTTAGAATGGATGTTTCATACGCTCCATAGGGCTTTCCACTCTATGCGAACGGGTTACTCTATGTTTTGAAGCTAGTTTGTCCTCTTATGTATGCGTGTATGGGTGTATGCGTGTATGGGTGTATGCGTGTATGGGTGTATGCGTGGATATATGTAAATTCATCTTTATAATTAGGCGGTAGCGCCATCTATATTTTGTAAAGTTATATGGCTAAAAATAAACAATTATTAGCTAACTCACCGTAACTTGAGTTAAAAAGGATCGTGTTGACAGAATAAAATTATTTTTAAACAACTTCAAAGGTTTGTTTGTTACGATAAATCATACATTTCAATTTCACATCAGATTCGCGAAAAAATTCCATTGAAATATAGTTGCCACCACAGATGCCGCCACGGTAGAACGATAAAGTTGATAAAGTTTCCTTATTGAACGAAATTGGTCCTGCGCCAGCCAGATTTAGTTGTACCTCTATTTATTCCCAACTCAATGCCTCTAAATTATCGAACTCAATGGAACACATTGTTAACCAGTTATAATTATAAATAAAATTATTACTTCACTTATTCTTTCAATTATACCTTGAAACATAATTGCAACACTAATTTAAGACCCTGTAGTGAACATTTAATTTAATAGCGTAACTTGAAATCAAAATAAGGAAATAAGGCGCTCTAACTGTTCATTGTCTAAAGTCAACACTAAGTATTGGACGGTACTATATACCTAAGGAAATAAATCTATTGAACCGCTAATATTAAACGTTTGTTCATTCGTTATCATTTAAGTTATTGCTCAATATCGAATAGTTTCAGCTCCAAAATCATACAATTTAGAAATTGATGTTGATGGGTTTAGTGTTCACTATCGAACAGGACCAAAAAACTTTCAAAATTAGACAAAACAATAGCATATATTACACGAATTAAAATCCAATATCAGACAAATCACCTCCCAATCTTGAACATAAAAACTTTCAAAATTGTACAAATAAATAGTTAATATTACACGAATTAAACTCCAATATCGGACGAATCACCTCCCAATTTTCGACAATTTCAGTCCATAAATTAAAATATATTTGATGCTATATTGTACAATAATGGACAAATTAACTACCAATATATCCCGTAATAATGCGCAATATTGGATCCACATAAAGTCCAACGTTGCACATATGGTTTTTGTGCAATTTTGGACAAAAATACGTACCGTATGAGTGACAACAATTTGGATCATGTTTTATACAATAATGGACGAATTTTTCTAAGAGTGTAGCCAATGAAAAACGTACACAAGAAAATCCACGACTTTTGACGGGTTGCGTTCTCCTTGTGTGGAGTGTTGTGTTTGTTGCTCCTAGGTGAGAGGCACATTATCTGAGGCGCTTTTGAGCAGACTCTAAGAAGCTCATTATCTGAACCGCTCTTGAGCAGAGCGTGAGAGGTGAATATATCATTTTAATACGAGCGAATTGTGAGCTGAGACTGAATTTTTCAAACAATGCCCATCACCGGCGAAAAGTCCTCTTTGGGCTCTGGCACAATTTGGGGAAGGCGAGATATGTGTTATAATTTTTAACGATGGGGACGAAAAACGAATTACAAGACAAGAGCGTTCCTTCTGTCAAGAGCGGGCCTGCAACGTCGGGCCCTCGGCGTGCGCCCCAATTTTTCATAAATAAGAACGGAACAAAGGCCAGAAAACGGCGCGCGCTTAAATTCAGAGTCGTTAAAATTCTTTGGGCGTCTGAAAAAGTTGGATGTAAATTTGGCTTCCTTCTTTGACTTTTATTTCGGTGGGAATAATAACGACTTGACTAATAGTTTAGACAAAGGGAATAGACGCGGTACGGGCTGCGTTACGGGCTTATACGTCAACTGTTTTGTCTTTCTGTTACGTCTTAAAAAAGATCCAACTTAGATGGAGCCACACACGTAACTGTTAGACGCGTTTGCACTTCCCCCACATCTTTTGTAACAAAAATAATATTCAAAATGATGCCATGTTGGCTCTTAAAATAGTTTATTTCGCGTCAAAATGTGCGTGCCGCCATTTTGTTTAAACCACCGATCTTACAGTGGTTTTTAAGTTGGCAGTATATTTACTTTACACTTACAAGGAGCCTAGCTGATAATTTTTAAATATACGTAAATTGGGTTAATTTGTTTAAATATGGCCAAGTTTTTTTTTTAAATTTGGGTAAATACACTTTAATTTGATAAAATATGGGTAAATGCGAGTAAACTTGGTTATATGCACTATAAAATGAGGGAAGTACAAAATAGATAAAGTAAAATTTATAAATAAATAAATTTAAATGAACCATTTAATTAAGATAAGAAAAGGAAGTTAGATAAACTAATAACAGTGAAATGGCACTACAAAAGAATTTACCCATTTAATTTTCCCAATTTACTCATGTTCCGAATTCTGTTTCTAATTAATTAAACTTTTAAATTTTGGAGAAATATTCAAGGACCCTTAAAATTTCCGTAGATAAAATTTCGAGATTTTCAAGTCTACCTACCACCCGACTGTGACCCGAGTTTGAACGAAATCGGAGATAAACACATCGGATAGTTCAGTTACAGCAAGAAAAATACAATTTCGTTTCATATTTTATAATGTGGCTAGTCAGAAGATACATTTTTGGAATATAGCTCAGGTGGTCTACGTGAATTGAGTATTTTTCAATACGTAACAATATTATAAATGATATATTACTACATGTGGTTTTTAAAAAATGTCGCCTTTAAATGCTCAAGAATTCTTACTCATATTTAAAATGTGTCCAAACCATCTGCCCTTGAAAAATCAAAAGGTATAAAAATCACTGTAACAAGTTTGTAATAAAACCTTTTATATAAATGGACTTTTAATTTCCTTTTATAATATAGGCTTCGAGCTTAGGAAATATAACGCCATCTGCCTTAATATCCGTCAACTAAATATGTGAAGAAATAGCAAATGGTTTTTGGAATTTCAATGTTTTTCGATTGAAACGTTCAGCTGTTGTGTAGATAGAATTTAGAACGAGTCAGACAGCTTTCATATATTCAATTTAAAACTCGGTCGGTATTCGGCGATACTTGTGACCAAAATTTAAACTACGCACGAAGCCTATAGATAATTTAATTCTTAATCTTATCAATAATGAAATTTAATTGATCTTACGAGAAATATAATTTTGCCATAAAAGCACAGTAATGCGGTATCTGTTGGCTCGCGTGGCATGAAGGGCTTGCCACCACCCTCATACTCATTGTTTTGTAACCCGGCCACCTGAATTCATGGCTTTAAAAGTCGCTAGATGAGTAGGCCTCAGGTGGTGCCTTGGGTATTAGTTTAGCTGATTATATTTTCTTAAAGATTTTGTTCCCAAAAGTGAATATCTAAAGTTAGTTACAAAATTTCGTGTTTCCGCTAAGCGCGCCAAAATTATCAACTTTGGCACATTCAAAGATTTAACATGCTGCCATCTAGGAGCAACAAACACAACACCCCACACAAGGAGAACGCAACCCGTCAAAAGTCGTTTATTTTCTCGCGTACGTTTTACATTGCCTAGACGCTTTAGCGCCTGCTGCCGTCGGAAGGGGAAAATACCGAAATTGTCTTCCCTCCCGCCCGTAAAACGTTCAGCGTAAAGGCTCGTGACGCTCGTCCAATGAAATTCGTACACAACCCTTCGTTAGCGTGTTTAAAGGCTAGCTGCGTTCTCTTTGTGTTTGTTGCTCCTAGCTGCCATATATTAGTTGCAGCTACATATTATCCTATAACCCTAATAACTAATATCAATTTCGAAAACTCAACGCGAGTTTTAAAAACATTATTTCCATAATTGATTTTTGGTTTTCACGAAAATATATTCCACCCCAATAAACGGGCCTAACAACTCGATACAAGATTCATCGGACACTTTTGCAGGTACAATAAGAGATAATGGGTTCGGAAAATGAGAGCTCCGGCAGGCCACCAGCAAAGAGATAAGCTCTCGGGAGAGAACGACCCTAACAACGTGGGGCAAGACCTCAAAAGCGGGCTCGCCAGCCAGGGCACGGTTATTAGCGCGGGCTATTACGAGAATTAAACCGTCAGGGCATAGTAGACGTTAAGCTTTATCCGCGCATTATCCTAATGAATTTATACGTTAGCAACGATCGTTGGAGCCACTGCTTAAGGGCGAGTATTTCTAAGACGTCTCCGCGGTCAGTTCCGAAGGGAAATTCAAGAAGGATGGAATTAGTGGCCGGGACCATTTCAATTTAGACAGGATTAAAATATGCCAATGGCAATTAGAAGGTCGGCGCGTCGGCCAACGCCGGTTGACACTGGATAGACCCGAGCCTGTTTTAATTAAACGCTGGAAAGGAGTCGAGTGCGCCATTGTCGGAGGCCTATTGCCTTCGTACGTCAAAATCCGTCATAACCGGTTCTGGGTTCGGGAGCGCGTATTGTTATATAAATGGCTAATGGCAGAACGGAGAAGTGATTAACGAAGCTGCTGCTGCCATTAGAGGGCAAATTTCGGAACCCATTTAGTGGCGAGCTGCGCTGCGGCTTTGATCTAAGTCGGGCTTCGGGATTAAGTCGACGTATATCAGACAGATCTCGCTGAAATGGTACAAAAATTGCCATTGAAATTCCATATTAGAGATGTGTTGGAAAATTACGCTTTGGCAAGGTTGGAAAAAGGTGGATTATTTTTACAAAAGCCAGACCATTGTTTTTAATCGGTTATAACCGGTTTTTTCGGCTAAAGCCGGCGTAGACTTTTTCTTATGTCACTCAATTTCTAAGAAGGAAATTGTCTGCTGTTATTGTTGTTATTTAGAAAGTAAACAAATTAACTATATTATATAATTAAATTCTTTTGATTTCCCCCTAGTTTTTGTTTATGACGCGTCGACCGAGTGCCCGAAGCGAGGCAGCGAACCTTTGAACTTCAAACCCACCCCTGTCCCCCTCAATTAGCGTACAATTTTAACTCCCACAATTTGTTTAAATATGAAGCTAAACTAAATTAAAGCTATAATTTTAGTGAAATATTGTAAAATATTTAATTTTTTTAAAAAAGCCAAACTTTTTTGATTTTTTTCAAAAGGCTTTAGCCGGTTTTAACCAGTTGGATATAGCCCGTATGACTGGTTCCATTCCAACCCGGCTTTGGTATATTGTTGTACGAATAATACGTGTTTTTAAATAATTTAATATTTTTTTGGTTCTTATACTTGACCTAAAAACGCTTGTGAAAGTGTTGACAATGCTCCACAAAACTTTGAAAAGATTTCGGGTGTTAACAGAAAACTACTTATTCCATTTTTAATATTTGCTCAATAGCCCTTTAAATAAAAAACCAGTCATAGTCGATTATAGAGTTTGTGCTACTGCGACTGGACATATAACTAGTTAGTCTATGGTTTATCATTATACTGCCAAAGCTGATAATTTTCTACGCATAGATCTGGCAGCATGTTTCAACAGGGGGGCAAGACAGTCAGAGAGGTTTTTATTTAACCACAAGACAAATTACTGGTTAAAATTTAAAGCATTAATAGTTGAATACACATTTCGTAGCGTTGTACCCAATAGTTCTTTTAATAAAATAACCTTGGCCATCTTGTTGAAATGTTGCCTCCCCGCTTCAGCCGTGGATCCGTTTTCACTCCCACTAAAGAGTTTATGAACTCATTCCTAGGCATTGGCTGAACTATTCCAGGGCAACATTTCAACAAGTTGGGCAAGCTTAAAGACATTTTATAAAATCAACAATTGCAGGGCCGCGACTCAAATAGGATTATTTTTCTAAAAATATAGGCCTTTATAGGACTATTTTTACAAAATTATAGGATTTTATAGGACTTAATATGCTATTTAATTTACTAACTTTATGCATTTAAAAACAAAATCTTTATTTAAAGAAATAAATCTTTGATTTTCACTTAAAAAAATAGAAACTATTTAACCATTTTATCACAAAAATATACTAGTAGCTAACCATGTTAACAATAACAAAAGTATAGACTAGAGTGACTTTGTATAGGAATTTATCCTATAGCTAAATCTAGCAATTTAACTGAGTGGCTGGATTTGAAATGGGCAAAATATCAAAATTATAGTATTTTATACTGCCGTGCAAAGCTCAAAAGCATTAACGACCAAAACCAAAATATGGAGATACCCGCGAAATGCAAACTTTCTTTGCCTTAAGATACTCCAACTTACTTCTTTCAAGTTTATATAGTAGACTTGGATTTTTCAACTCAAATTATATTTTGGTACTAAACAATTTACAGGCCAAACGATATTTCAGAAATATCTTAAAACGCGAAAAAAAATGCGTTTTGATTTGACTTTTAAAGAAAATAAACACATTAATGCGTTTTTGGTTTGAAAATAATGCAAAAACCTAAAATAATGCGTTTTGCAACAAGTCATTTCTCTAAGAACAAAAATTTTAAATTCGAAAATTAGTTCAAAATTGAATTTAACGTATAAAATAAGGAGAAATAAAACCAAAATCTGTAAATCGAAAATTTGGTCGTTAATGCTTTTGTGCTTTGCACGGAAGTATAGGACTTTTGGGCGATTTTGCTAAAAATGTAGGATGTTATAGGACATTTTTGAAAACATAGGATTTTAAAGGAATTATGGGACCTCTGGGGGCCCTGCAATTGATTGGGTTTGTTTGGCCATTTTTTCCCTGATCTCTTTTAACGGTGAAAAAAGTATTTTTTTGGGAATGGATCAAACGAACTGGGACAAGCTGATTAAACTTAGCATCTGTGTCACTGAAGGTCACGCTTTTGGCCGTTTGAACTATATCCAGCTATGGTTTATAAAATCCTTTTCCCCAAGGAGAGTTGGCCGTTTCAAGGGAATGTGACTAAACTGACTATGTATGCGATATTTGGATTAGGTTCCCCTTTTTTTGGTTGAATAGCTATTTTATTTTGGATATAACACTTTTTTAAATAACGGTCTAGTTATTGTTTCCATAAATCTTAAACTTAACTAAAGATCCGACGGGCTGATCACTCCCCGTAATCGGTGTACAAGCCTGTAGCTTTGACTGCACTAAAATGATTACGTAAGTGAGTACAGATTTAGCACTACCAAAGGCTGTACTCATTTTCATATTTATGTAATCGGCGGTAAAGATCGGCGGAGCCAATAAATTAACCGGCAAACTTTCAATTAATCATAAAAATTTTGGTTAACTGTTTATTTATGAACATTTTATACGAATAAACAACGATAATGGGTTTTTTCTAATATTTTATCGATAGTTGTCAGTTATGAATAAAAATAAATAATTGGATAATTTCTTATTCAAACGTCGATCTCTAAACTTAACAAACCAACTAAAAACACAAATTTTGACAATACTTTAACCTATTTTTCGATGATTACATACGTAAGATAATTTGATGGTATTTATTTTATTAAATAGGTTATAACGAAAAATCCGTTCAGAGAAATGTAATCGGAATCCTGTATGGGAAAATTATTGAATATTCTATATAAATGTAATCGGAATCATATAGAAAATAATTTAGATTTATATATAAAATGTAATAAAAATTCTACAGAAAAATTACTTAAAGTTCTATAGAAAAATAATCAAATCTATAGAAACATTACTTAAATGTATATAAAAATGTAATCGAAATTCTATAGAAAATCACTTACTTAATGTCAATAAATAGTAATCGGAATACTAAAGAATTATTGCTTAAATTTCTATAAAAATGTAATCACAATTCTTTAGAAAACTTTCGTGTCCAATCCATATTTTGTTAAATTCCCTCATTCTTTCCCAATTTAGTTAATTAATTAATTATTCTATATCAATTATTTAAAAAACTCACTCTCGATACTTATAGCGCCTAATAGATTCTGTTTTTATTTTAATTATTACAGTTTCAACGCTTCTAAACACGTAACAAGTCTTGTATTTTAATTTGCATATTTGGTAGCCGTGATATGAATTAATTAAAAGCCGATGTTTAGAAGAGTGTAAATTTTCAATCGTCTCTGGTTAGAGACTATTTATCCGAGCCTAACACCAATCAATACGGCGCGATTCTAACCCATCTGGTGGCCGAAAATGTTACTAAGAAGTAATTTATTTCAACTAGTATCGTTCGAACAGTCTCCCAAAGTACTAAATTAATTCTTAATTAAAGTGTTGGTTGCACGAAAAATCGATAGTAATAAAAACGAATGACGTTCTCTTTCCAAAAATATCATTGTTGAAACAAATTTCCAAGCCTAAGTGTATTAACTTTGAGTCCGAAACTGACCTTTTTCGCTCCCCAAAATCCTGAAATTTTCGGCGAATTTCTCTCCTCCGTAGCACGAGCATTTTGGGGCAAATCAAAGCTGTAGTTTTATTCCTAAAATAGAAGGAACTGAAATGGAGGGATTCTGTTTACTTGTAGAAGTTTTCAAACCAGAGGTTTTTAATCATAATATTAGGCTTATTATCGAAATAATTTTTTTTTACACGCGCGCGACCCGACGTTTTAAGAAGAATTTACAAGGAGCCTTCGGTGTCATATCGTTTTTCTACTACATAGGCTTGTGTATGCCTATTTCAATTACTACTGCGTAGGACTTTATCCTGGGTGTTAAATCAACCCGCTTTTAGTGCCAGATGTAAAGAAATGTATTACAGACAATTAGCCAATGATACGCTTCGCATTTTCTGACGTCATTCGTGCCGAGAAGAATTTTAGAAGTCTGGAAATTCGCCGAAAAACTCGATTTCCACCATTTTGACTTCTTTTTATAATAATTCAAAGACCGCTTAACCGATTTTGATGAAATTTTCTGTACTTGCTATAAAATGTTTGCTCTTTCTAATGAGTCATTAATTAGCCATAGCTAAAATTTCGTGCAACCAACACTTTAAATCTCGATCTTTTGACTGCACTTACAGTACGAGACTCATAAACTCTAAATTAAACCAAGAATCCATAGCTCTACGAGGAATGCTTATCGCGGCAGATTTTCGTCTCGATGTGGCTGACGGTTTTTTTGACGTCACTATGTTAATTTAACAAACAACAACGTGAGAGGGGAGCTCGCGCAGAGAGGATTTTTATCTCGTAGGCGGGGCCAAAGCCGTCAGAGTGATCTTACAATACGCGATACGACAGGATAAGCATTCCAAGTAGAGGTAGAGGTCGGCGTTTTAATAAGAAATTATACGATTGTTTATATTTATCCATAACCGAGAATTATTCAGAAATATTCGAAAAAATTATTAATTTTGCATTTTAAATCGTTGTTTATTCGTATAATTTATTCGTATAAAACAAATAATACTAATTTTAATGATTAATTGAAATTTTTGCGGTTAATTTATTTGTTCCGCCGACCTCCAAGTAGAGGTACGGATTCCCGACTAAACCAAATCCAAATTATTTCCAATAAACTGGAGCGGTCCACAAGTTTGTATATCATTAAAAGTGGAAACACTAAATCAAGTGCACCGGATATTGGTTCCCAGCAAAGCACACTCAATCTACGCTATCCAAAGCAGTCGAAACCGAACAGATAACCAAAAAAAAACGTTGCAGTTTAAGCCTCGCTTTGATGGCTTTTGTTTATTTATATAAATAGACTTCGGCAGACGCGGGTCCGTGCAGTAATCAAATCGGTGAAATGGCGGAACAAATGAGGTTTTACGGCGAGTAAACAAAGACTATTTCGCGTCTGCGAGCGCAGTTCTCCTCCAAATCAGCGTTCCCCGATAAAAGCCGACTCAATTTATTTGCGTACGAAGTACTTCAGCTCCGGAATTCAGAATGAAAATCCTACTAAATATTTGAACGTTCGTTCCCGATTTGAATATCAGACCTCACTAAAATGCGCGAAATCGTTTTAAATGCCAACGCGAGACAACGCGTGACCCGAAATAAATTTCGAATACCAAATTTAACTATTTCTCTACCTTTAACCTTTAAAAGTAATAAAACATCTTGTATTTCTGTCACCTTAAAGATAGTTATAATATTAGTCACTCCCTCTTATGACCTTTGGCATTTTCGGTGCTGCTTAAGTGGTTTGTTGAGGAGGGAATCCCTCAAATTTTAGCGCTCCTTCGTAAAGAGCTCGTGGGAGGTTATATTCCCTTTAAACCACTATACGTTCGATTTCGTCAAGAACTTATTTAGTTTACTAAGAACGCATTATTTAAATTTCAATTTAGTTGGGTCAACTTATATGAAAGCTAAATTTCACGATTTAATTAATTTAATCAATCTGGGGTGGTAGAGAGTTTAGCACTTTCGCCTGGCATCAAGAAGAGCCGGGTTCGGTCCCCGCTTGTAACACTTAGTGAAAATTCCGAGCCAATCCTTCTGCGTAGTTTTCAAGTTATTTCACGTGATTTAAATGGCAATGAAAGTCACTAGATTATTTAAATTAGTGGGCAGATTCTCAATTATTACTTAAAGGAAATGTGATTTAAAACAAGTCCCCAGCATATGTCGTAACTGTTTCAATTTTAATTGGTCTAGGTAATATTTTCTTACTTCTCTAAATAGTTAGATAACTACGTTCTCAGTAAGCTAAATACGTGCTTGGTTCCTTCATGAAGTCGTGTTTTCATTGCTTCCTGGTAAAATATAAGTTAACTAGCTAACTAATGATAGATGCTTTAATATTTAAAAAGGAATATCACCTTTTTTGAAAAATTAATTATTAGAAATAAAAGTTGAAATTCGGTAACCTAAACTATAGCTGTTTGAAACGCGAATTTTAATTTTTTTAAACTAGGAGTAAGATTTGAAATTATCGAAACAGATACTGTGACAATGGTCATTTTAATAAAAGCTAAAAACAGTAACACAAACTAAATTGTTCTATTAGTTCCCCGACCATCCCAACCCATATCAAAGTAGCAGGGTTTATACAACGCATAGTAGTCAATTGAATTTGTATACTTCAGAAAAATCGAAGCATTTTTTTGCGTTTCTGAAAATTTATTTTTTCACCAGTAGTTCGCAGACAAAAAGTGACAATGAGAAAGTTGAAGAGCGTATTAAAAAAGTAAGAATACAATTGGTTCGGACAAAAAATGGTTATTTTCCCCAGAGTTTTGAGGGCTTGAAAGAAGACAAGTTGGTCGTCGGAGGCAATATCTTCTTTTGAATGTTTTGAAAATCTCTCATGGAAATTTTCTTTTATGGCTTATTTTTCATGGCTGGGCGAATACACCGAATTACAATAATACCTCAAAAATTTACCCCAACTAGAATCAAGATTTTTTTATGACCCATGTGATAATACTCTCTGAAATTTACTGAATATCTAAAGGTTTCTGGATGGTCGGGGTTGGGTAATACGTAGCAACGGGTACGTTCAGTAACGCTCATCAGAAACATCGACGAGAAATAGATGCCAAAATTTTGTTAATGTACGATTTTTCCCGTTTCCGATTTGACGTCACGATGGGTATCCGATCACGGACTGTAAATTTTAGAGGACGAGTAAAGCGTTGCCTTCCCCTGTAGAATTTTGGTTTCCCCGTGCATCAATCACTTCGAAATAGAGAGAGAGAGTCCGTCAAGGTCATTTGTACCAGGCATAGAGCTATTCCCTCCCCCCCCCGCATGTTATCTGGAAATCTGGCCGACCGAAAGACAAGCGCTTTAGTTAATGACCTTGAGCGACTTCCGTCAGCCTGATCGGTGAACGGGGCGTAAAATATATCGGGAATACCGGTCCTCTAAAATTTACAGTCCGTGATCCGATGCTCATAAAAAAACCAACTCGGATAGAAGGTTTTTGGTCTTGACGTCAAACGCGTCTGTGTTTACAGTTTAGCGGAGTAGTTAAAATTATAGAACTGTAGTTTTAATCAACAATTCTGATGGTTTGGTCAAAGGCTTATCATTTAATTGGAATGCCTCAACTGCTGCAATGGGCGTGTTCGCTGTTTTAATAAAAGACTGATCGTTGCGACAATAAAGAATATTGTCGTCAACAATTTCGTCATATACCAACTCATTAATTATTGGAAATAATATTTTTCGCTTCCTCTGATTTTCGGGCCCCGTAACATTTAAAAAGAGCGCCGACTAAAAATAACACCATTCAGTAACTTCCTACGTCACTATGACGACAAGCAAACATCAAATAAACACCGATTTTTCCCAAATTTGCGTTACTAAACATACCCAACGCTATAAAACCACTAAGATTTTATGAATTCAATAGTTAAAAAAATACTAAGGCGCGGCCGTTTAGAAATCGGCAGTTAGCGCGAGGAGGGTTAAGACATGGACTAAATAATTTAGTCCATGGTTAAGAGGTTCAAGTTGGAACTGTCTAGAAAATTACAAAGGACATAGAAGGGTGCAAAAAAAAACCCAGAACGTTTTTTATTGGAAACACGCGTGTTGCTCTCGATGAAGAAGTAACGAAAAATATGCATGGTTTTACGGGGTCAACTATAAAAAATACAATGCTACGGGGTTATATTTTAGCTAGTTTAAAGAAATAGGGCTTACATAATACGAATGAGTGAAATAAAAATACGAGATACAACTGTCGCCAAAATTAGTTGAGCTTGTGACACTGCGTGAAAACTCGGAACAACTCCTTCCGCGTTGAGTTTGCAAGTTCTCTCCCCACTGGTTTAAGGGGTTTTCCCCCGAGCTCTTCAGTTTCCCCTTCCATAAAAACTTGGTAAGGTTAACGGTAATTAGAGGTCAGCGGAACAAATAAATTAACCGCAAAAATTTCAATTAATCATTAAAATTAGTATTATTTGTTTTATACGAATAAATTAAACGATTAAACAACGATTTAACATGCAAAATTGATAATTTTTTTTCGAATATTTCTGAATAATTCTCGGTTATGGATAAATATAAACAATCGTATAATTTCTTATTCAAACGCCGACCTCTAACGGTAATAGTTAGTATAGGGAGCTGTTGGTTCGCGTGGCTTGCCGGGCTTGCCACCACCCTCCTACGCATTGTAACCCGGCCACCTGAATTAATGGTTTAAAAGATGACTTAAGCGTAAGGTGGTGCCTTGGGTATTAGCCTAGCTGATTATTATTATTATTGTTATTATTGTAAGCAAATGACTAAATAAGTATGGCCAAAACCACTTAGGGGAGCCCACTTCCGATAGCCCACTTCCCGACCTCTAGAATCTGGGTACCCAATGAACCTTTTCTCGGAATCTAATTACTTCGAAGAAAGTCGGAGTAAAATGAATATTGCACTTATGAATATTATGAGTAAAAAAAAATTAAGACCAAAATTTGATAATTTAAAATTCAGGTCCCTATATAATTTTAACGTGACATATTGCATGGAAATCAGAATGTACAAATTATCCAACATTAAACTTAGGATTTTCATCTGTTAAGCAAAAACTTTGTGTTTAATAATTCAACAAATGTTCCGCTAAGACGCAAATCCATTTACTTTTAGGGTTGACCACTACGTGGCTCCATGTATACTAAAAAGGTTAATTGTGCCTCTTTTAAGAAAGCTTTACTAATGAACTGTTTATTATTTAGAATAGAAAATTATCCTCCGAATTATTGAAAATAGCGTACAATGTAGCGCAACGTTGAAATTATCGAAATATACGATAATTAAAGCCGAGTAGACCCCCTGGAAAGCTTCTTTCACTTTCTCTTTAATTAACAACTTCGTGTAATGAGGAATTTGTAAGTGTTCGTCGGGGAGCAGCTGCGAGAAGGTGAATTAGGTGTTTGAGCCACTTATTAAGCCAGCCATTATTCGCAGTTCGGCCAACTGCGAAACAATCCACTTTTCTTCTTGCGCGTCTAAAATATGGAGATACGATTTTGCGTCTCGCGCCGATGCTAAAAACCCGACTCCATAATAGGCTTAGATCTTAGGAAATATTGCGCCATCTGCCTTAATACCCGTCAACTAAATATGAGAAGAAATAGCAGACGACTTTTGCATATCAATGTTTTTCGATTGAAACGTTCAGCTGTTACGCAGATAGAATTTTGAACGAGCAGACAGCTTTCATATATTCAATTTAAAACTCGGTCGGTAGACGCCGATACTTGTGACTAAAATTTATACTAATGCCAGTCAGGGGGTCATTTACTTCTAGGAACCTCGAAATTAAACATTCGCAAAGGGGAGGTCAAGGGTGACAAGGGTCACCAAAAGCCCCCAATTTAAAAGAAATGTTTATTGAAAATTTTAAAATATATTTTATATATCACATCTAATTTTTATATTCTGTTATTTTTATATAATTTCTTAAAATATCATTATTTGCAAGTCAGGTTTAAACCCAAAAACTTATATCTTTGTTGTGAGCCTCAAACGTATTTTATAAGCAAGATTTTGAATCTCAAGCACATTTTTGAATATATGAATTCATGAACATTGTTGATGAAACTTTTTTCGAAGTTTTAATGGTATATTGTTAATGCTTATTTTTGATTTGAAAACTTAGTAGGTTGGTTAATTGGAGAATTTCACGAGATAAATCATGCAAAAGATTTGGTTTCTCCACCTTTTTAAACAAAAAGCAGACATTCAACAGTGTATCATGGTAATTTTGTTAGTAGGCAGCAGGGTAATTAATATGAGTAATAAAAAATATACCTACCTTGATTAAACCATGCACAATTTAATTTTGTATAAATGCCGGGTGACCAGGAAAATGCCTCGAAAATTTTATGGAAAAAATAGGAATTTTTCAAGCGAATTAAAGGAAAAAATAGGAAAAATCATAAGCAAAAATAACAAAACTGTATTTTTATGCAACACTTTATACCCACCCATGGGTTTTATTGTGGTGTCTTATCGGGGAACGCTTTTCCGTAAGCAGATATGAGGGACGTAAATAGAGCGCTTTTGTCCATTTTTAACAATGAAAAATCAATCTAAACTGAGGAAAAAATTTAAAACTTTAAAATTCACGTGGTAGATCCAGACTAATCGTTCTCGCACTTTTGTCCATCCCGAGCGGGGGAAAATAGGCGAAACTGTAGATCAAGGTCATATGAAATTCTTTTAAACGTGAGTAAACCAATGAAAATGCTATGTTTTTAATAATTACGACTGTTTCTGAAAGTTATGAAAATTTTATTCTACGATATTAAAAATAATATGTGTTACGTAACATTTTAGTTAACCCTCCCCCCCACGTAACAATTAGTAACGCTTGCACAAACCCCCTCTCCCCCCCTACCGCGTTACGTAATTTGTGAACAGCCCCCTGTAAGCGACAATTTCTTAACGGGAATGTAATTGGTATTCTAAGACGTGTCTCGTTACGGCAGTGTTATGAGAGAGAGGCTAACGACAGAAATTTTTAGTCACGTGCTTCCGCTCTAGCTAGAGCCAATAGCGACGCGTCGTTTTATCAGTTGTTTCGTTCATACTTCATAGCAGCAGACGGTATTAATGTTTTATTCTACAGAGGTTAGGCTTAAGTTGTAAGCCTCGTTTAACACTAGCGCGCGCGACGACGCGTTTCTCTGCTTTGACACAAACATAACGTTTTCACGCGCGTAAAGAAAAATACATTATGATGAAGAAGAAAAAGTGTTCATTGTGAATAATAAACGTACCAAAAATTCCTAGTTGAGTATTTGGTAAATATTTTCATCTTACTTCACCAAAATTCATTGGAACCGATGCTTTTAAAAACATAATCAAATGGTAAAAGTAACTGTTTGTTGTTATTACACCCGAGGAGGAATAATTTATTAGTGTTATAATTTACTTGACTATGGTATTTTTAGATATATTAATCTAGTAAGTTAATAATAGTTTTTAATATTCACTGGTATTGCCAGTGTATTGGTTTCTGATAAACTCTCACCAAGCCTATCACAATGAGTATACGTTAGTTCTTTTTTACCGTAAATAAACGCTTAAATCTATACTCAACTTACTCAAATGCTTGAGCTCGATATCGTATTACTTTTTGAAGTTATAAATCACGATTATTTTCAATTTCCTGTGCTAAATCTCAAATTTCATGTCTCAAAAATATGGCCATCTTCAAAAAAAATTGTCGCCCGTGGCTCTAACTACAATTTTTTTTTGTCGTTAGAATTAACGATAATTTTAGGTTTCTTCTGACGACAATTTTCCTAACGAGAGCCTTAGAATTGCATTTTTTCTCGCTAGCGACAATTTTCAAAGTTAACGAGCCCCAGATCGAAAAACAGTGGATAAAATGAAGTTAAATATAGGATGAAGAAAATGTAATTTTTAATTTTTCACTTAAATCGTCATTTTTATCGGAATTATTTTTAAATAAAACCAAAATATAGCAATTAAATATCTAAATCTGAGGGACAGAATATATAATTCACTTAAATATCGATTTATTTTTGGAATATACCTTAAATATATTCTAGGATAATCTAAATTTTTTATATTATATCATTTCTACAGTCACTTACTACTTACACAATAATGAGCTGTAATGGCCGAACAAAATCTATAGAATTGTCAGGGTTATTCAACTTTAGAAGGTTGCATTACGACACTGTACTAGTAATAGAAACGCTTGTCTATCAGTAAGTCAGACATTATCCCATCCATGTGTGGACGATGATTGGGGACTGTATGTTGATTTGCTAACAGCTCCCTCTATTGATGACAAATTAAAGCTCGTAAAAAATTGGTGGGATCGATTAATTATCACAATAATTCAATAAAGTTAATTTCCTTTTAATAATTATTTTTGGCAAATATTTATTTAAAATTAAGGATATCTTTACTCAACGTAAAAAACCTAGATGGCGCTAGTAAAATTACGATGAAAGAAAGGAAATTTTTAGAAAGCGAATCTGACTTATGGTCGCCATTCGCATCCAATCTTCTAAAGTTGAATAACCCTGTCATTAGAATAGATAAAACCTTATAAAGTTAAAAAAAAATTTAATATTTTATCAGCCCTATAAAGTCGAATTGATATTTTGGTCTTGCCCGCGCTTGTCCCAAAATTCAAATTCGTAAACTGGCACCAAATAGCGGAACAATAATTGTTACATCAACGCTGGCCAATTAATTCGTTACACGAAAACTAATGGCAGTAGTTGCGACTCGGGCCTCAAAATAGGAGGCTCATTTGTTTTTCGAGTTCCCCATTTATCACCGAAAGCCCGGGATAATTTAATCAAATATTTTTATTATTTTTTGGCGGAAAGTTAGTTGGCGTCCTTAGCCTTTTGCCGAGAAATTATTTCCAAAAATTCTTTTGTTTAGGGCGCTGTTCTTCATTAGCATATCTGTCGGGGCCCGGGATTGGGCTCATTCAAATTATAAGCGCGTGAGTGTCCCTCCCCCTCATTGCCCCCTGGTGAGATAATTTTAGCGCGTCTTAACTTCTTCCTTAAGCCTTGACTGGGCCTTGGCTTGGCGTTACTTCGACTATCCTCTAGCTGGTAGTAGATGCTAATCGTATCAGGATCGCGGTTAAGAGAGGTGACCCGCAACCTTCTGGCCACCAGCGGCTCTGGAATCTTGGTTCTCTCTTTGGCTGTAGATCATACGTTTCCGGGCTAATTAGTCTTATCTCGCGTGGTCAGTCGAGCGCCTCGTAAGACGCGGTTTAAATGGAATCTAGAAAATAAGGCTACTATAGCAACGGTGACGTCATCCGCCTTATGATCATTGCAACGACGTGGATGTCACACGAACTGTAAGCTTTCTTTTAAACGAATTCAGATAAAATTTGCAAACGGCTAAAAGGAAATTTTTGATGTCGGTATTAAATCCGACAAGGGGCATTTTAAGGGACATTTTTGATGTCGGTATTAAATCCGACAAGGGGCATTTTAAGGGACATTTTTGATGTCGGTATTAATTCCGACAACGGGTATTTTAAGGGACATTTTTGATGTCGGTATTAAATCCGACAAGGGGTATTTTAAGGGACATTTTTGATGTCGGTATTAAATCCGACAAGGGGCATTTTAAGGGACATTTTTGATGTCGGTATTAAATCCGACAACGGGTATTTTAAGGGACATTTTTGATGTCGGTATTAATTCCGACAACGGGTATTTTAAGGGACATTTTTGATGTCGGTATTAAATCCGACAAGGGGTATTTTAAGGGACATTTTTGATGTCGGTATTAAATCCGACAAGGGGCATTTTAAGGGACATTTTTGATGTCGGTATTAAATCCGACAACGGGTATTTTAAGGGACATTTTTGATGTCGGTATTAAATCCGACAACGGGTATTTTAAGGGACATTTTTGATGTCGGTATTAAATCCGACAACGGGTATTTTAAGGGACATTTTTGATGTCGGTATTAAATCCGACAACGGGTATTTTAAGGGACATTTTTGATGTCGGTATTAAATCCGACAACGGGTATTTTAAGGGACATTTTTGATGTCGGTATTAAATCCGACAACGGGTATTTTAAGGGACATTTTGATGTCGGTATTAAATCCGACAAGGGGTATTTTAAGGGACATTTTTGATGTCGGTATTAAATCCGACAACGGGTATTTTAAGGGACATTTTTGATGTCGGTATTAAATCCGACAACGGGTATTTTAAGGGACATTTTTGATGTCGGTATTAAATCCGACAACGGGTATTTTAAGGGACATTTTTGATGTCGGTATTAAATCCGACAACGGGTATTTTAAGGGACATTTTTGATGTCGGTATTAAATCCGACAACGGGTATTTTAAGGGACATTTTTGATGTCGGTATTAAATCCGACAACGGGTATTTTAAGGGACATTTTTGATGTCGGTATTAAATCCGACAACGGGTATTTTAAGGGACATTTTTGATGTCGGTATTAAATCCGACAACGGGTATTTTAAGGGACATTTTTGATGTCGGTATTAAATCCGACAACGGGTATTTTAAGGGACATTTTTGATGTCGGTATTAAATCCGACAAGGGGTATTTTAAGGGACATTTTTGATGTCGGTATTAAATCCGACAACGGGTATTTTAAGGGACATTTTTGATGTCGGTATTAAATCCGACAACGGGTATTTTAAGGGACATTTTTGATGTCGGTATTAAATCCGACAACGGGTATTTTAAGGGACATTTTTGATGTCGGTATTAAATCCGACAACGGGTATTTTAAGGGACATTTTTGATGTCGGTATTAAATCCGACAACGGGTATTTTAAGGGACATTTTTGATGTCGGTATTAAATCCGACAACGGGTATTTTAAGGGACATTTTTGATGTCGGTATTAAATCCGACAACGGGTATTTTAAGGGACATTTTTGATGTCGGTATTAAATCCGACAACGGGTATTTTAAGGGACATTTTTGATGTCGGTATTAAATCCGACAACGGGTATTTTAAGGGACATTTTTGATGTCGGTATTAAATCCGACAACGGGTATTTTAAGGGACATTTTTGATGTCGGTATTAAACCCGACAACGGGTATTTTAAGGGACATTTTTGATGTCGGTATTAAATCCGACAACGGGTATTTTAAGGGACATTTTTGATGTCGGTATTAAATCCGACAACGGGTATTTTAAGGGACATTTTTGATGTCGGAGTCGGTATTAAAACCGACAAGAGGGTATTTTATTGCAATTATTTTTAACACAAGTGTGTCATTTTAATGTTTTACCCGTCGCGTTTCTAAAATGACCACATATTTTCGGTGGACTTTAGTTTTTATCCAATACGGGTTCTTTGTCCTTGTGTTCGTCTAGGGAGCGCCTTAAGTCTTGATAATTGGTTTATTATTCGCGTATTTTCGAATTATGAATATTAAAAAATTGAAACAAATTACTTTTTAAGGGTTTTTAATGTTTTTAACTTTTTATCGATATAAAATATCTAATATCAGTAAACATACTACAAAACATTAATAGTGTTACATTGTTAAACAGTTTAAACTGATTGTAGACCATTGGACCGAAATCCCATTCGTCCGAATGTACCATTCAACCGAATTCCAATCGACCGAAAACCGCGTTTTGCGCGGTTTTCATTCAATATACCGTTAGTGATACATATTTATATATCGTAGGTTACGTGACGATAGTATATCTAATTTGGACTAAACTATGTCTTAAATATTTATTATTTCGTACCGACGTGTATTTTTAGAACTTTTTCCCTTGAAATTTGATATTTTCCGGGTTTAATTTTTTAAAATAACCTTGATAAGACCCGACGTGAAATAGTTGCCTACCATATCTAACCTAACCCAACCCAACCCAACCCAACCTAACCCAACCCAACCCAACCTGAACTAACCTAACCTAACCCAACCTGAACTATCCTAACCTAACCTAACCCAACCTGAACTAACCTACCCGAAGTGAAAACGAACCAGATTGAAATTTCCCATTCAACTGAATCCCGCCATGTTGGGCTATAAACGAAAATACTTTTCGGTTCAAAGGGAATCGGTCAAACGGGATTCGGTCCAATAGTATACAACCGTTTAAACTAGTCTAGAGGTTTGTGTACTTTTAGATTCGAAAAAATGAGGCGAAAATGCCACTTTATTCAAATTTGTAAACAATATATTAAACTAATCATGGAATGAAAATTTTCCGATTTACAACACTAAAAACACTTATAGAAAGTAATCATAGAGTTATGGTCGTAGCTATCGAAGTAGACCTAGAAATGGCACAGGAAAATTACTCAGAAACATAAAACCAATTAGTGTAACACTTCCAATACCCTTTCGATGTTATTTCGGCAACGACCATATAAAAAATAGCTGAACACCCATTCGGATATATATATATATATATATATATATATATATATATATATATATATATATATATATATATATATGTAAGTGTGTATGTGTGAGATCTAAACTCGTTTTCGCTAATAATTATCGCCATGACCCAAAATTGTTGGATACTTTTCACTTGCTCCGATTCTGCGGTGGCGAATAGTTAGTCAGGCAAAAATGTTTTCCCAAAATAGCTGCCTATGGCCTTTTCAGCAGATGCATTCTGGAGAAACAGACGATTTTATCAGTTAATACTCTTCACTCTCGCTTTAGAGGAGAAATAAAAGTGTAACCATAATAGTACTCTGACCTTGACCAAGAGTTCACGGTGTACAGTTCCAGAAAAAGATGCTACTCCCGCGTAGAGTTTGCAAGTTCTCTCCATAAAGACTTGTAGGTTAACGGTAATAGTTAATGTAGGGTGCTGTTGACTCGCGTGGCATGAAGGGCTGGCCACCACCCTCCCGCGCATTATAACCCGGCCACCTGTTTAAAGGCGTTAAAAGTCTCTAGATGACTTGGAACTAAGGTGGTACCAAGGGTATTAGCCTAGCTGATTATTATGATTATTATTATTTATTATTAATTAATTAAACTTCCGATTACGCAATCAACCGACGACAGTCTATCATTATCTTTCGATGTCATACCAGAAGTAAATGAACCGAAGTTATAGGAGAGGGCCAAAATTTGAAAAGGCATTTTCCTTAACGTGGTGATTTGAAAATCCATCAGAGTTCAACCCCTTTTAGTTCCCGAAAAAATTGCACTAGGGAATTGTGGGTATCCACATTCGATATACACGTCGTTAGATGGCGATAGTGGAGCTATGAAGGCGTCGAAATTTGAAAACGTTGATTAAAAGGAGATCTCATATGGAAAATGCGTTTACATGTAGTATGAGAGATATAGCGGTCTGATAACTTCGGTTCATTTACTTCTGGTCATACTTATAATTAATACGTTACTTACGCTAATACGTAACTCGACACGCGGTGCAAATAATGAATTGCGGTAATTGGGTCATTGATGAAAGGCGGATCCAAAGCGAGGGCAGTCACGTAGATCCGTAATAATCCACACGGCGTTGCGTACATTTGGCTGTCGAAATTGATGATATTTTTTGGGACAATTCGCGTACTTATTCCGAGATGAGAGGGCGAAAATATCTCGTCAAACAGAGGAATGTCCAACTAGATTGGTAACCGCCTAATCCATCGGGAAATAAGTGGGATTACCAAAGCGCCATTGCAAGGCGGCTTATAACCGCTGTATCTAGCAAACATAGTCCCGGACTTACTAAAGGGGATTCATTCTAAATAGAGTCTGGCGCCATAGCCTAGCCTAGACATAAACAAAAGCCTTTAATAGCATTATGTTACGTTTCACATTCAATTTAAATTACACTGGTATATGGGTTTCTTTGAAAAACTAGGGTTGTTAATTTTCCGGAAAAATTTCCAGAAAATTTTCGGAAAAATAAAAAAATTAAACATAAATTACTTTTTAAGGGTTTTTAATGTTTTAAACTTTTTATCGATTTAAAATGACTAATATCAGTAAACATCCTACAAAACATTAATAGTGTTACATTTCAACCAGTTTAAACTAGTCTATAGGTTTAGTTTTACTTTTAGATTAGAAAAAATGAGGTGAAAATTCCGCTTTATTTAAATTTGCAAACAATATATTAGAAAAATCATGAAATGAAAACGTTTTTAATATTTTTCGGAAAAATACGGAAAATTTTCCGGAAAAAAGGCCTCGGTAATTTTCCGGAAAATTTTCCGACTTACAACACTAATAAAAACCATCAATGGACAATAATGTAGTTAAATTACGCGAAAACGTAGAAAAGTTCTTTTAATTTAAAAATGATTAAAAATATATATAACTGTGAAACTTGTGCTTCAGAAATATTTAAATTTCCAATTTGAAGATTCATTACTTGTAAATAATACAATTTCGTGTAAATACCAGATACCTGATTTTGGAACTAAGGTAAACAATTTAACGTAAATTCAATGTGGTTCAACAGGGCTGAATTTCTTTACCAAAATTAATCTCATATACATTATACAAAGGGCCAGACGACCAGCTGTTTGAATATAAATATTAGACCTAAAAAGATAAACCCTGGTCGTTTTGTGTGTAAAGGCGGTTGCCAGGGGTGACCGATACTCATCGACGGGAATAAGACCTACAAACAACGGCTGTTCCAAAGAAAAACTTGGTAAACGCCATTTTTCGAAATTCTAGTTAATTACGTTATTTGCTCCAGGGCAGTTTTAAGGCAAGGGCTAACCGGGCTAACCAGTTTTGGGAAACTTGCTGTAAATATTATTCCAGTTTATTCCAGTTCTTCGGTTTCCCGTTTCCATAAAAACTTGTAGAGGTTAATGGTAATAGTTAGTGTAACGCATTGTAACCAGGCCATCTATTTAAAGGCATTATAAGTCTAGTCGCTAGATGACTTGGGCTTAAGGTGGTGCCTTGCGTATTAGCCTAGCTGATTATTTTTTGATATAATTTTATTTAGTTTTGTCTAAACTATTTTCATATATCGTCGCGTATTTCACGTTACTTCAAAAAATGAAAACGGTGCAATAAGCCAAAAGAACTATATCGTTCAAATCGTTGTCATTATTTTTCAATTTATTTATCAAAACGTCTCCGATTTGATTTTATATTAATCTTTATGGTAAAGCAAGTATGACAGATTGAAAATTTTACAATAGGTGTACAATTCACATTTATACGGAAATCTAATACTAACTCGAAATTTTCCAATATTGGCGTTTGCTAGGTTTTGCCTTGGGACCGCCGACAACGCGGGGCACTTAATGCATATACATTGACTGTAAACAGATTTATGTAAACATTATATTCCAGTGCAAGCACAACGCCATTAGCGAGTTCAAGCTCCGAACGAAGAATGCGTGGAACTCGTAATTATCACTATGCGAATTTTGTTATCAAGTCAATTGTTAAGAGCAGAAGTTTATTTTCCTCATGTCCTCTTACGCTCCCAGTAATATCTTATCTGTTGACTGTTTACATATTGTTAGGTGTAGTAGGACACGGTACAGAAACAAATGATGTTTTAGACAAAACTACAGGAGTTGTAAATAGACTTGTAGATAAAAATCTCAATACTACATCAATATTCTACATTACGGAATATAGTTTTACAATTATATTTGGTGTAGTAGGACCCAATACGGAAACTGGTAATGTTAAGGCAAAACTACATAGATGTCACAAATACTCTTTTAAATAGAAATCCCAATACTACATAAATGTGCCACATTACGAATTTTTTTATAGAATTATATTAGATGTAGTAGGACCCAATATAAAAGCTGGTAATGTTTAGATAAACCTACATTGAAGTCACAAATACTCTTTTAAACAGAAATCTCAATACTATATCCATAAACTACGTTACGAAACACATATATAGATTTTTAGGTGTAGTAGGACCCAACACATAAACTTTTAACCTTAAAACAAAACTACATAGAAGTCACAAATACACTTTTAAATAGAAATCCCAATACTATACTACATCAATATACATCCTTTATGGAAAATAATTATATTAGGTGCAGTAGGACACAATAAAGAAACTGGTAATGTTTAGATAGAACTACATTGAAGTCTCACATACTCTTTTAAATCTCAATACTATATTACGGAACACAGTTTCAGAATTATATTATCACTCACAATAACGTGATCAATGTCTTTTTAAAGAATCTTGGTGTAGTCGAGAAATTAGTCATTGAGTACGCGTTTTCTCAATACGTGAAATTGTCGCGACTTAGCCTCTCCGCGTCGAATGCAAATCATTGAGTGCGGGTCGCGTGACAATATCGTCTAACTACCGCGAACAATAACAACCGCGAACAAACAAGCGCGAATCATCGGCTAATGAACCCGCGGTACAGCTGTTGACGATAATAATATGAGCACCACACAAGCGGACTTTCAATGTCCCGACCAAAGTCAATCGATTTTTAGCCTCGTACCAAGATTCAATTAAAAGTTGAAAATTTCTTATCGTTAACGTATTACATTAAAAATTTAATCGGTTTTACAAAATTTAATAATTAAATTATTATTATAATTAAATAATTTTAATCGTGATTTAATCTTTAGAGAACCAATTAAGTTCAGTTCAGTTGAGTCCTCGTTTTTTTTTAAAGATTTTATTGTTGTTTATCGAATTCGTGATTGAAAACTATCGCTACGCCCCCTTTAGTTCGACATTGAAACCTAGATAGGTAGCGGCTAAAGCAGACGCTATTAGTTTTTCCTCATCGTTATTCTTAAATTTGACTTTATTAATAATGATACTTGCATTTTAATATAATTTTGGCATCCTTTGCTTATATTTTGGTAAGTTTATTTAAGAAAAAACGTTCTTATGATATTTTAATTTGTCTGTAGCAGACGCTAGATCATAGGCGCAACCTAGACTAAATTTTAGCAATACATTAACTGATGTATTGTAGGTTAAATTTTCGTGTTATTCTGTTTGACATACCTATTGAAAAACGTATTTACAACGTTTATGTGTAGATAGGTATCACTAAATAAGTCGCAAGATGACTTGGCCCCTCAAAACCATTGTATTTCTCAATTTTAATCTCTCATTTTTTAATAAAATTTATTTGAATTTAAATTGAATTGAAAATATTTGAATTTATACAAAATATTGTAAAAAGTTCATAAGAAACTTCTTAATTGTATGACTAAGATCATAAGTAACATAATAAGAATAAGTATGACACTTCCTATGGTTATAATGCTAATTTCCTAAGGTTTTCCGCCAAGCTCCGACTGGGTAGCGTGTTATCGTCCTTGGTAGAAGTATAGTTCACTTTAGGCAGCGTCCATTAATTACGTGAGGTGATTTTGGCGATTTTTCGACCCCCCCCCCCTTGGTGAAATGTCGTGAGATTTGGCTCGACCCCCTCCCTCCCCCCCTTAATATCACGTGAGATTTTTCAAAATGCGTATTTTTAGTGTAAATAAGTTTATCTGTGTGGATTTATTTAATAAAAAACCATTTGCTTAATAATTTATATTTAAGATTAGTTCAGATGCACAAAGGGGTTATTGTGTACGATTCAGCCTTATTTTAATGGAGAAACATGTTTTACTTAATTCCACCAAGTTTTTTCCGAGGTTTTATCACATATTTACACTGATTCTTGCGGAAAAAAATTACGTGATATTTGCCTCCACGTGAGATTGGGTGAGATTCAGCTCGACCCCTCTCTCCCCTAAACGCCCCACGTAATTTATGGACGCTCCATTAGTCATATTTAGACACTCACACTAGGGGGCACTGTGCTGAGAACTTAATCAATTGACATTCTTATTTATTATGTTACTTATGCTAGGATCAATTTGCAGTATCTCACCGCATCAACAATCAGGGCCGTCATTACCTAATTGGAGGCCCCTGGGCAAAGCTATGGGCGATCTCCTTTAATTCCACCCCAGTTTCTAACCTCCAGCGCGAAGTCCATCGCCGCTCTAATCTACAACTATCGGTTCAATAAGATGAAGCTTATTCTGAGTTTAAAAATACGAACAACCAAAAGTCTTTATTCGTTTTAGATTTACCCTGTCTATAGAGGCGACTAAATAGGACTTTCGAGCAATGTTAAAAACATTTTTGTGATTAAAATTTCTTTTGCATTTCACAATTTGAAAAATGGGGCCCTAGGGCAGTGTCCTTTTTGCCCAATGGGAAAGACGGCACTGTCAACAATTATTGTCTATGTTTAAGTTGATCCTTTCGCATCAGCTATTAAAATTGGATCAATCAGATTGATCTATTCGGTAAATACTCGGTCGACCCCAGCTCCTATTTTGGGCCATGAATAAAACGTGGCTACGCGTGGTCTGTACTTGATCTAAGAAACTAAGTATCTACGGGTAGCTGGGGTGGACCTATCACGCAGGGCGAATTCGGTTATCGTCCCGCGAATTGACCTACAATTGCAAACGGACAGCGGTCTTTAATCGATGGAATCACCCAATAAAAAAGGGACTGTAATCGTGGCACGGAAGATATTATCGTTACGCCGTTACGCCATACCAGAAGCGCATAATACGTTTTTTAATATAAGTATCCATTTGCCTTTACTGCTAATGGACAAGATAAGCACGCGCTAGAAAACGTGTTTGGGAAAACATGCTGACGTAGTTTCATTGTGACTAATGGCGCAGCAAGAGGAGCCGGGTTCGATCCCAGCTTGTGGCACTGGGTGAAAACTCGGAACCACTCCTTCGGTGTTGAGTTTGCAAGTTATCTTCCCACTGGTTTAAGGGGTTTCCTCCGAGTTCTTCGGTTTCTCCTTTCCATAAAAACCTGTAGAGGTTGACGGCTATAGTTAGTGTAGGGAGCTGTTGGCTCACGTGGCATGAAGGGCTTGCCACCACTCTCCTAAGTATTGTAACCCGGGTTACCCGGCCACCTGAATTAATGGCTTTAAAAGTCGCTCGATGACTTGGGCCTCCGGTGATGCCAAGGGTTTTAGCCTGGCTGCTGATTTTCCACTTTCTTAATAGTTTGGAGTTTTCGAATAGCAAACTTATTTGTGTGGCTTAACTGATATCAATAAGAAAATATAACCACTCAAAATTTAAATAATCTATTTAGTAGAAAGAAAAGTAAATTGAATCTTAGAAAGTCGTATTCATATCCTTATATTGCTTGAAAGAAGTACCTTCAAAATGTAATTCAGAAGTACAAATTATTGTAATAATTGATTAAATATTTTTCATAAATCGATATATAGGTATATCCTTAAACTGTAAAATGTTTACGATTTACGGGGACTCGAAATTCCAATTGTTTTTGTAAAAATAAGGAAAATTTATGAGGGTTCAGAAAGTTGGCCCTATAATGAATACAAATTTACACCAATAAGTGTTTAACTTTATTTATACTTTTATATTATAATATTGAACCAATTTAACTTAAATGACAATCACGAAATGAGCTACTCTGTGAATCTTTTTTTTCTTTTATCTTCCATCTGAAAAATCAGGGAAATACCCGTGGGAAAACCTAGAAATATCATGGAAATCGGGTTGCAAATAGCTGTCGACAATACGTGGTTTTTTTAGCCTGTTCTCGGACTAAAAGTGTACTTTTTTTACCCTAAAACGTTTTATTCGCTTATTCCGGAGTATTAGGGCTACTCTTTTTACTCCTTCTGAAAAGGAGGTGTATAGGAGAATTTATCTGCTGAAAAAATCCGACTCAAACTATTCGCCACCACAGAATCGTAGTAAAAGGACCCTTCTTACCCGACTCCGAAAGCCCGGAACAAGAGAAAAGAAACGACCTAGAATTAGAGTGTGACGCTAGCATCGTTATTACAAAATGTTTTAATTAATAATAATAATTAGATAATTTATATGAATCGATCAAAATTTAAACCACCATTAGCAAAATAAAATGAATAATAGTTCGTATTTTTTAGGATAGATGGCGCTGCAGTTCTCCACAAATTCACGTGACTGCCATTTTTTTTGCCTCCCTGGACTTCATAGTTTCGCCTATTCTGTCCAATCGTTAGTACTTATCCACCGAGATATATTTTATACGCTTCTAATATTACTAAAAGGTTAAGAGAAAAAGGTTCTAGATGGAGATGGTCATTAAGGAATGAGCGGCCGTGTCCGAAAAAGCTGATAATTATTAGCTGCCTCCCGCTCGAATGACTCTCCTCCTTGGATCGCGAGCAATTCTCATTAGCAAGAAGGGCTCTGGTATCTTTTTCCACGTGTCCATGGCGCCTTTATAGCCAGCGACCAGGACACCACGCCTACCTTCAACTGACAGCCGCCAATAAGGCCCACCATAAGGTAGAGTTTGTACCTGGACGGTTCGCGGTAACCGCTGACGTTGTCATTTATGATTACGCGAATTATTATTCCAACTTCTCTTTTCGCTAAAGTATTTCGTTAAGCATTTAGGAAAAATATTCGCCAAGGCCTAACATTTTAATGGCTTGTTTTGGACAAAACAATGGCCGCGAATTAGGAAAGGTGCTACGCGCACCTGTTTCTTCCGTTTAAAAGCGCTGATTAAATCTTAATTGAACCCTCGTTAGTGGTCAAGATGCTATACGCGTTTCGCGTTAATTACTTTTGTCACGACAGAGTGAGCGAAAATATTTTTGTGGCTCATTTTTGGGATTTTTATAACTACTCCTTATTTCTGGCACCGCTTTGAGTCCTAGTGGCACTGAAAATTTAAAGAGTAGCTTGCACGTCCTGGCTCTGTGTTTATTCATACTTTCTAGCGAATTTCTTAAAGAGTAAGTTGCAAATTATTCGTTACCGCCTCAATTTTGTTATTAAACGAAGCGAGTACGTTGAAAGTACCCAAATATAAAGTTTCGCTGCTTTCCGCTTCGTAGTTAATTAGAAATAATTAGTACAACGGCCAAATAATTTGAATTTTAGCGTGGTGATTGACACCATTGACTACAAGTTATTTTTCATTAGCCACTATCTCCAACATAGATTTTAGGCTTGGACACAAAGGTAGATGCTACTGATTTCGGGCCAAAACCGCAAAAATCTCCTGTAGAACATGGAATTCTACTACTGAATTTTGAACGCAAGTGCTTACATGGTTTTAAATTGACATCGCCATATCTAGCAAGGATATTACAGGTATGATCTTGGTAGGATAGTGGGAACTATGTAATCTACCAGATGCAGTGGGAAAAATTCAGAGAACACCCCAATATTTCCCACTAGTGCTCGGAATTGTTTATTAATTATCCACAAAATTTCCGATTTATTTAACAAAAGTTGGTAAAAAGAATATAATTTTAACTTATTTAATTATGTTTTTTACGCAACCAAGCATTTATTTGAATTAAAATGGTGTTTATTTAAATAATTGTTTGTTTTGTTTAAATAATAGGCTTAGCCACTTTCGATTATTTAAACATTTTACAATTATTATTCCAACATTGGTTATTTAAATAAATATTATTTAAATATCGCTGAACTTATTTTATCCATGGATAAAAATTAATCGAACGTCGACCTCTATTTCCCACGATTTCGCCAAATTCCGTTATTTACAATTATATTGGTATGCACAATATTCGGTAAAATGGGCTATATTTGGAGCGTCAGCCGATTAAGTTTTGTGGTCCATTTCTAATTAAGATCGTATTACGAGAACGTTGAAAGGAAACCTCAAAAAACCTAAAACATTTCAACTAAGGCTCTGTTTATAGAGTAATTACGAAATTCGGAAAAACTTCTTCAAAAGCACATTCCAGCGCTTTAAGCTTCAACTTAAAAACGATACGAATAAGTGAAAAGGAGGCCCACAAATTGAAGATTAAACAAGACTATTTCACGGAACTAAATGCGGTGCTTCCGGATTCGTCCATTGGAATCTTCAGTTTGCATAGAGTCACGTAGTGGCCAAAACAATTACTATTCTAAATTGTTTAGATCCTACCAAAAATATATTCATTTGCACTTAATTTTTTGTGTGGATTTGTCTATGGGAGCGAAATTCTTAGATTTAGGATTTGTGGATTTTATCCAATATTGTACAGGATTTGTTCAAATGCCCGGCCCCTCGGAATGACTATGATCAGCGGACATAATGTCAAGGAGAAACGTCACCCACGCGTGTTCCAATAGGGTCGGAGGTCATATTGCTAGGGAACCAATTAGATAGACTACTAACGGAGGATCATACTGAAAAAATATTTTTTTCTAAATATAAATATGTTCTTGGTTTAAACATCGACAAACTACTGCAGAACTAGTATTACAATACTAAGCCACTGTAGAGGATTTATCGCAAAGAACCAACTGAAACCTATTTTGAAGAATACCTAGAAGAGCAAAAATATTTACTATTAGTTAAACTATGTTTTAAAGTATTAAATAAATTGTAATAGTTTCTTGGCTATTTTCCCCTTTTAACAATTCAAGCCCCGTTTCTATGGAGGCTGCCATCTTGTACCGAATTTTTAAATTCCAAAAACTACACTGGGTGGCGCTGCGCGTTTTCATAAATTTTTACCCGACAGAATTAGGACCTTATAGACTTACATTATTACTTCTGTAGTAGTTTGACGATGCTTATACAATAAAAGTGGTAAAGCTCCCTAGTGTTGTGTAGCGCCATCTTCAGTACAGTTTGAGCAAATGTTTTCCTCAATTATGGAGATTTTTGACACCTTTAAATGATAAAAATAAATAGAAAATTGAAATAATTACGTTCATTTCGAAACCTCTTTCCTCCATCGTAAATTCCCCAAATTACAGAAAAAATAGGAAAAATCAAACACACAAACAACAAAATTTAATTTATCACTACCGAGGAACCTTTGGTAGGCAATTAAATCGTTACTAAGCCTAATCAGCCGAGTTTATCGCTCCGAAACCAGACTAGTCATGCGAAGGATAAAAATCAAGAAAATAAGACTGAAATATTCAATCGGAAACTTGTCGGCCGAAAACCGTTTCGAAAGAAACAACACAAAGATTATTTTTCAAAACGAATAAATTCGGAAAAGGGTTCAAACCCCCTCCGAACCGGGGGCTAGAGCCGGGGTAGGGGGCAAAATAGGGCGATTTCAATCCCCCTCCGATTGAGAAAATTAAATTTAACAAACGAGGCGAGAACGTGCGGAGACAGGCTGGCTTATAACATTCAAAACAATGGGAAATAAACGAGTGGAGGGGACGAGACAAAGGCTTAATTGGGCTAAAAATGGCTTCCCCTCCCTCCCCCAGTTTCTCTTAATTTCGTTACAGGCGCTTAATTTATTAACTGACCCCTCTCAAAACGTTTATCACACCCCCAACCCAACATCCGTCCAGAAGTGTATATAGCACGCCCATTTTATCTGATTTTTGCGCCCCCTTTAATATACTTTTTGGCGCCCTGAGGCAAAATTAAAGACCCCACCCCTCTTAGCCCCCCCCCGGACGGAGCAAACGGAGTGGACTAATATGTCGTTAGGAGGGAAAGGACCGGAAACTGGAAATATGGAATTCATTAATAAGGCACCGCATGCGTGTGCCCGTCGTTACGTTTTTAATTTACCGTCCGTAATTTCCTTTGTCGATGGTAAAGGATTAATTAATGGTACGGGGTGGAGCCTGTTCTACGGACAAAACCATTTAAACGACAAAAGTGGGAATTCTGGATATTCAGTGTTGGCGTTCTTGTGGGGGTGCGGAGTGATTAGCACTTTCACCTCGCAGCAAGAAGAGCCGGGTTCGATTCCAGCTTGTGGCACTGGGTGAAGTCTGGGAACCACTCCTTGTGCGTTGAGTTTGCATGTTCTCTCCCCACTGGTTAAAGGGGTTTTTCCCCGAGATGTTCGGTTTCCCCATTCCATAAAAACTAGTGTTGTAAGTCGGAAAATGACCGAGACCATTTTTCCGGAAAATATTCCGTATTTTTCCGAAAAAAAATTTCATTCCATGATTAGGCCAATATTTTGTTTGCAAATTTAAATAAAGCGGCATTTTCACCTCATTTTTTCGAATCTAAAAGTAAAACTAAACCTCTAGACTAGTTTAAACTGATTAACAATGTTACACTACATTTTATTTTTTCGGAAAATTAACAAAACTAATAAAAACTTGTAGAGGTTAACGGCTATAGTCAGTGTAGGGAGCTGTTGGCTCACGTGGCGAGAAGGGCTTGCCACCACCCTCCTACGCATTGTGACCCGGCCACCTGAATTAATGGCTTTAAAAGTCGCTCGATGACTTGGGCCTAAGGTGGTGCCTTGGGTATTAGCCTAGCTGATTAGGTTTACCCCCATTTCACCCAAAATAGTTCTCCCAATTCCAATTTATCCCAATCCCATTTCTCCCAATTCCAATTTCTCCCAATCCCATTTCTCCCAATTCCCATTTCTCCCAATCCCATTTCCCCCAATCCTATTCGTCCCAATCCCATTTGTGCCAAAATAGTTATCCCAAATCCCATTTGTCCCAAAATTACACTTGGTATAAACATGAATCTAAGTTTTATTTTAATATGCAAGTACATCAAATTTTGCCCATATGAATATGGTAAACCTAACCTAACCTAACCTAACCTAAACTAACCTAACCTAACGCCAAGTCAATTCACATATGGGCCCCTTCCTATTTTATTAGACAATGTCGTCAAAAAATGTAATGCCGTCAAAATGTTACGCTGTATTTTTTTGGACATATCGACTCGTACCGATGAGATCTAAAACCGCGCAATTACCATATATTTGGAAAATTATGATTGGGAGAAAGGGGAATCCATTTTTTTGGGAAACTTGATCGTTGGGAAAAATGGGAATACATATTTTTGGGTTAAATGAACTCCGGTTCGGAGAAATGGAATTGGGACAAATGGGACACCATGTTTTTGGGAGAACTGATAACTTTGGGAGAAGGTAAAATTGGGATAAATGGGAACATACCGCTGATTACTATTGTTCATCGAATCGTAATTTCGTTCACACGCTTCACCTCTTTTACTACAAAATATGTTAATTTAGTTTAATAAAGGTATTTAATTATAATATTATAATGAAAATTAATAGATTTATTAAAATCGGATAATTGTGGTACACATCATTTTAATTATAAGCTTCGCTCATAAAAGTGGCTCAAATATTTTACGTATCATCCTAGCGAAAAACGCACCATTTTGCGCGCTAGTGGAACAGAAAATTTAAAAGCTTGAAAGTCTTAAGAAGTTGATAAGGCACTGATACATATAGGTCAATTAAGAAAAGAATTCCACTTTTGTATATTACTGGACTTTTTTATTTTTAATCTTTTAAATTTTTTTAAAAATGTACGACTAGTTTAATAAACAGAATTAATCGGACTGAGCGTACAATTCGTTTGTAATTACTTCGTAGCTTTTTAATCAGAAAATGTAAACAGATTTTGTCTCAGATAATTTTTAGTTTCAAGACCCAAATGGAAGAAAAAGGTTTGAAATAACAAAATTTTCAACTGATAATTAGGTATATCAATTTTCAAAAAGGCGAGGATAATTGATGGTAAAATATATTTAGTGTTTTTTAAATTTATTCTTAACCTTTTTCGATATCTGTGCCTGGATTTCACCCTTTATAAACTGTTTGCAAAATAAGGTGGTTTGTTTTCGCCTGTTCTCGGACTAAAAGTGTACTCTTTTTACACTAAAACGTTTTATTCGCCCCATAAACTATTCGTGTAAAGAGAGTAAATCTGATTTGGTCGTCTGCTAGTCAGAATTTATCCGCTAAAAAGGACACAGGCAGCCATTTTGAAAAAAAATTCTACTCCGACTTTAACTATTCGCCACCACAGAATCGGAGTAAAATGACATCATAGCTTTAATCTTCTTACCCTACTCCGAAATCCCGGAACAAGCGAAAAGAAACCGCCTATAATCACTTTTTTGCAATAATTAGGCATTTAGTCATGGAGAAAGAAGGGAAGGAGGTGTTTTGTACGGTCCTTTTAGCTCCCTACCCGTAATAAATAACTCCCACAGGCGGGAGAGCAGGGGGATAAAAAAAAGAGGGAAGCCTGGTAAAAATAAATCATGTGAGCATATTGAAAACATTTGTTCGCGCCCTCTCTTCACCTACCGAAGAATTATTTAACGAATTTTTTTTTGAATTTCGTGTTAACGCTTTTTCCACGCGGTCCTCGGACTCCTCGGTTTCTAAACAAAGCGCGTTTTAAAATAATAACAACGATGGAGCCAAATGATCAAAATTATTTCAAAATTGGTATTCGTAAGAAAAATACTAAAGCAATGCAACGAAAGATAGAACATCGTAATGAGTGTTTATATCCACTCTGTTAATCGCTTTAACCCATAACATACATTTTTCAAAGTTTTTCTTTGGTTTAGGTACAGGATAATATTTTATTTCCTGACTTTGAGATTGATGAGCGGTTTTGTAATTCCTACATCTTCTATACACACAATATTTTCCCATTATAAAGATATTTTAATTAAATTATACCTAATAAAATCCTACTACGCGATCCTCCATGTTTGTTTACACTCGATTTTTTGTTTTACAATTCCAGCTAGATGCACTAGATGGCGCGAGCTGACGAAATCGGCCGCCTGTTGAGATTTTACCAGGATGCGCTCCCCACGTTTTCAACCCTCCCCATTCTCCCGTTTGTGGGAGGCTCACATCACGAGCCTGGGAGAGTTTCCCTTTTCAAAACACCTCCTTCCCTTCTTTCTCCATGTTTAGTGCACCTCATTTTAAAGCGCCTTTGAAATCAATTTAAACGCTATCCTGATTCGATTAATTCGCTATTAACTCAAAATGTTCTAAAAAGGCGTATACTAGATTTGGCCATACAACAGCCCAAACTCGCGATTTAAGCCAACATGGAAAGTATCGGGTTGGCAAAAAACCGGCTTTTTTAAAATTGAAAAATCCAGTATGGTTAAAACCGGCTGTAATCGGTGGTTTAAACCGGTTAAAACTATTAATAAAAAATGATCAAATTGCTTATATCAAGCCCTCATTGCTCAAATTTCCCGATTTAAAAATTACGTTTTTGCGCGTGACAGTACCGTTACATTGTGAGGTATAGCAGACTTATTTACCCGCTTTTATACCCTAACATGGCAGCGTATTTTCACGCGCAAAATTAATTTTAAGATACCCTAATTGCTTATATGTTAGCTCTCATTACTCGCGACAAAAAGTGAAGGTTAAGTTTTGTCAATGTTTCTAATTAATTTCTCAATTTTGTTTATAAAAAAAAGTGGTTTTAAAGGGAATATAACCTCAGGTATTTGGTGTGGAACACCAACGTTTGCAGCTCTGGCCGCTCTTGCCTTTGGCTTTAAAAAAGTTTGGCGCCACTGTACAGGGAAATTTGAAAAATTGAAGGGGCCTTCCATAAAAATTGCTTTGCAGGTTATATTCCCTTTAACCATGGATTTTATTTGGTGGTTAAATCCGGCTTAAACCAGGGTGGTTTAATCCAGTCTGGCTGGCTCTTGCCAACCCTGGTCAACGGGCCGGGTAAAGTTTGAACGACGACAGGCGTTGGCGGCCACTTGACCAACCAATTCTACTCGATTTTCACAGCCAATTTATTCGGCTCGTTCTCTCGGGCTATTCATCCCCGCATTGCACCCGAGTACTGCGGATGTGCGATCTTTCAACGAAGGGGCGAACCGTTCGGACGCGCCAAAGTAGCCAATCGAGCGAGTGCCTACTTTCAAGCAAACGGGATGACGAACGATTACTCAACGCTACGTTTACGCCGGCTTAAACTATCGCGAGTGCCCTAAAAGCAGTATAGCCGTAATTTCATCGATTTTTAGGTTTTTATCATTGCCGATACCGATTTATTTTACTGATATGGCTAATTGTTACCGATGACGATTTTCCAGCTTTTTTTCGAGTTTACCGATAATTGTTGATTTTATAAAATGTCTTTAAGCTTGCCCAACTTGTTGAAATGTTGCCCTGGAATAGTTCAGCCAATTGCAGGGCCCCCAGAGGTCCTATAATTCCTATAAAATCCTATGTTTTCAAAAATGTCCTATAACATCCTATATTTTTAGCAAAATCACCCAAAAGTCCTATAAAATACTATATTTTTGATGTTTTGCCCATTTCAAATCCAGCCACTCAGTTAAATTGCTAGATTTAGCTAAATTGATAAATTACTATGTATCAAATCATTCCAGTCTATACTTTTGCTATTGTTAACATGGTTAACTAGTATTTTTTAAGTGAAAATCAAAGATTTATTTATCTAAATAAAGATTTTGTTTTTAAATGCATAAAGTTAGTAAATTAAATAGCATATTAAGTCCTATAAAATCCTATAATTTTGTAAAAATAGTCCTATAATGTCCTATATTTTTAGAAAAATAATCCTATTTGAGTCGGGGCCCTGCAATTGTTGATTTTATAAAATGTCTTTACGCTTGCCCAACTTGTTGAAATGTTGCCCTGGAATAGTTCAGCCAATGCCTAAGAATGAGTTCATAAACTCTTTAGTGGGAGAGAAAACGGATCCACAGCTGAAGCGGGGAGGCAACATTTCAACAAGATGGCCAAGGTTATCTTATAAAAAGAACTATTAATTCTTACCGATATGGAAAATAGGTACCGATTACGATTACACTGATTTTTTCGAAGTTTTACCGATAATTAATTCACCCGATATGGAAAATAGGTTCCGATTACGATTACACTGATTTTTTCGAAATTTTACCGATAATTAATTCTTACCGATACGGAAAATAGGTTCCGATTACGATTACACTGATTTTTTCGAAGTTTTACCGATAATTAATTCTTACCGATATGGAAAATAGGTTCCGATTACGATTACACTGATTTTTTCGAAGTTTTACCGATAATTAATTCTTACCGATATGGAAAATAGGTTCCGATTACGATTACACGGATTTTTTCAAAGTTTTACCGATAATTAATTCTTACCGATATGGAAAATAGGTTCCGATTAAGTTTAACCGATGATTCAATTTTTACCAATACGAAAATTGGTATTGATAATGATTTTTTTGATTTTTAAGATTTTTACCGATATCGATTTTTTTTAATATGGAAAATGGTTTCGATGCTAATTCTTTCGATTTTCCTCCCAATTTTTAAAGATCGATTTTTTTCCGAAGGCTAATCGGTACCGATAACTACTCTTTCTTTTTAAGATTTTTTTTACGGTTTTGTACGATTTTTATTGATACTACTGCGAAACAATCGTGAGATACTGACCATGAAACTGACGTTAGCTAGATCAAACTAAAAGTTTTAAAGTATTTGAAAAAAATCGTTTTTAAATAACCTGAAAAAATCGGGTTAAATCGGTATCATAGTTTTTATTTATTAATCTTGTAATATCGGTACTTTTAAAGTGAACCGATTAATCGGTAAATTCTAAATATTGTTAACCGATTCCGACGTGTAATATCGGTACTTTAAAAACGTTTCAGAAACTTCGATTTTTAATTATTTCATATCTCGGCTAAAAAGTAAGAAATTAAAATGAACCCAATTTGTGGTAGTATGCAACTACTACCACGTAGAGTTACAAGTTATCTCATCAATGGTTAACGGGGTTTTGCTCCGAGCTCCTCGGTTTCCCCTTCCATAAAAAAGTGTTGAGGCTAACGGTGAGTGTAGGGAGCTGTTGGCTCGCGTGGCATGAAGGGCTTGCTACCACCCTCCTACGCATTGTCACCCGGCCACCTGAATTAATGGCTCTTGATGACTTGGGCTTAAGGGTGTTTGCCTAGATAGGCTACATGATTAGTTTTAAGGCGTTTTTAAATTTGTCCAATATAAAATTAAACCATCATATAAAAAATTTGTCAAATTAATTACCAAATCGCTATTTTCGGCTTGAAATATTTGTGATGTATTCTTTCATTAATGTATTCACTTCTACCATGAATTACGCAGTCAACTACTGGTCCATACATGGGTAGTGCTTCGTTGTCGTAACGATGGTAACGTGCCGCGTATCAGAGCGATTTTATTCGGAAACTTTATGAAATGCTTCATTTTTATTGCCAAGGCTTATTAAATTTTACGAAGTGAAATTTGGCACTAAGAATCTTTTCGATTTATCAAAATTAATAAAAGTTTTAATATTACACACCTTTATTAATGGTAATTAACATATTTCGTAATTGTACATATATTTTTCAAACAATTACAAGCAATTTTGTTTCTGATTAACGAGCGAAAGCGAAGTGTTTTTGAGCCTTGGTATTTGTGAATTTCACGTGTCTACTCACTGGCTTAGAAACACGTAGAAAGTTCCCACCCTCTAGGTCCACCCTCTAGTTACCATCCTCAATTTACCACCCTCAATTTACCACCCTCTAGTTACTACCCTCTGGTTACCACCCTCTGGGTACCACCCTCTGGGTACCACCCTCTGGGTACCACCCTCTGGGTACCACCCTCTGGGTACCACCCTCTGGGTACCACCCTCTGGGTACCACCCTCTGGGTACCACCCTCTGGGTACCACCCTCTGGGTACCACCCTCTGGGTACCACCCTCTGGGTACCACCCTCTGGGTACCACCCTCTGGGTACCACCCTCTGGGTACCACCCTCTGGGTACCACCCTCTGGGTACCACCCTCTGGGTACCACCCTCAGGTTACCACCCTCTAGTTTCGGATAGCTTGAAGTTATTCACGGTATAAATTAAAACCTTCATTATTATCTACAGACACGCAATTGTTTTTCAAAAAATATTATCCTCTCATTTTTTATAATAATTAATCAATTAGTTAATTAAAAACTTTCCTTGTGCAAAAAAAAACCCAATAACTCTACGATACGATATCTCAAAGATAAATGTATCCGCCATTTTCCAAAATGGCTTCATATTTAACCAAAAATCAATTGGACTGATTTACCGAGTCTAATAAAGCAACAAACAAAATGTTGGCAAAATAGAATAAAACGTTTGACAGTTATAGTTACAGGAAGGTAATGTATCCACCATTTTCCAAAATGGCGTCGGATTTTATCCAAAAGTAATAAGACTGATTTACTAGTTCTGGCAAAGCAACAAAACAAAATGTTTAGCCAAATCGCAAAATAAAATACCAATTACCAATTTTATTAGCACTGCTTAAAAATTCAATATTTTGATACCGTCAAGCGTTCCTATTCTAAATTTAAAAAAAGATCGGAATATAAATCGAAAAAGCCTGATTAGTTAGATCGAACCAATATTATTCACTTTGTTATCAAGTCGATTCCGGTGGGAAATTTGTAAAAACCGATATAGGTGGAGGAAAAAAATTTAACATACAAAATTTTAGATAGGTTTAATTAAATTTCTAAGCGTTAGCCACGAATAAATTTCACCCCGGGCGCAAACCCCCCGCGGCGGGGAAATGAATTTACGTCATAATATTATCAAAAAAAAATTATCTTCCGCCAGCGAAGGTCCATGTTTTCTAGGTCACGAGAGAAAACTCCAAAATTTAGCAATTTAGATTTCCGGCGCTTTTACCATTTTTGGCTGGTAGCACGAAGATAAGCGTAATTTCAGGGTCATCTATCCAGTAATTCGACGGAACTCGAGGCCTTTGCGAAATGAATGGCTGGCACGCAGTTAGTCCATCAACAAAAACAGATAAATTGTAATCTTCCTCCGCGTTGTTTTAATTGAGAATGAACTAGTCATTTTGTTAAAGCGCGCTTTTGGAAGTTACATTCCATTTAATCGTCTATTTCTCAAAACTTTTCCAGCTGGAATACAAGCTAGCTCTGGCAGTTTCAAAGGGTCTAAGGGGATTTTAGGAACTTGAGACCGATTATTAAAATTTCAAAAAGATTTTTCATGCAATTTAACTTCAGATTAGCGATGTTAATCTACGATTTTTGAACACGGTGGGGTTTCCGGATTTTCAAGATTTATATCCGGATCTCAAAATTTTTTAAAACTATTTTGCTTGGAATCTTAGACTTGAATAACGGTTTTTCCAGATTTATAACCTCGATTTATAAATGTTTGGGTTAAATATTTGGGCAAAAGAGTCAGGATTTTCATATTTATTTAAAGATTTCTTAAAGATATTAAGATTTTAAAACATGATATTCATATTCTAAAAGTTTTTACTTTTTCAAACTAATAACAAGATTTCTAAAAAATAATTTGAGATTTTAGAAATAATTTTTTATTTATATAAATTCATGATATTAAAAGCAATTTTATATATTGTAATATTTGATTTAGAGATGTTTACGATATACTTCAGGATATTAAAAAAATAACATAAAAGTTTCAAGATTTCTAAAAATATTTAGAGATTTCAGAAAAATTTATTTGGTTCGGGATTTTAGGTATTAAAACCGGTTTTAAATATTTTAACAGCAATTTCAAGATTTTTTACTTTGAACTTTCGAAGTTGATTTCAAAATCCACTAAAACAAAATATATTCTGTAGGAAGTTAATAAATCTTGATGTATAATCTCTACTCTACAACCGCTCCAATCGCGAACTAAGCTTCCGCGAACCCGAAATAAACATTAAGCTTTTAAAATAGACAAAACTTCAACCTTCATTACAATATCTCGCATCATCAATTTGAATTTAGTCTGCACTTTCCACGTTTCGTATGAAAGATGTTCAACCCCTCCAAAGTGCTAAAATGAAAATAAAATATATTATAATAGAGGGATAAAATCTGTTACGAACCGAAGAGGGCGTGTCCACTGATATCATCGCGGCTGATATAAAAATAGCACCACAATATACTTCTTAATACGCTTTAGCAAAGATTGCACTCGAATCGTTTCATTTCTAATGGCGTCCACCGGGATAACTTCGACCGGGGGTCGGACATTCAGAAAAATAAGTTCGGGGTTTTCAAATCCAGTTGGTTTTTTCGGGGTAGGTACATTTGATCAAATTTCAATCGTCCGAACGGTGGAACAAATGTTCGAATTTAAATCGTCCGAACGGTGGAACAAATGTTCGAATTTCAATCGTCCGAACGGTGGAACAAATGTTCGAATTTCAATCGTCCGAACGGTGGAACAAATGTTCGAATTTCAATCGTCCGAACGGTGGAACAAATGTTCGAATTTCATTCGTCCGAACCGCCGAAATAACAAAATGTTTCAATTGTTCGAATTGGACAACTTGTTTGTTTCATTCGTCCGAATCGGTAGCATCACTTGTCCGAATTCTGTCGCTAAATTAGTATTTCTTATTGCTGTTTTTTTTTGGTCCGGATTTTTTTTAATGCAAGAATAAAAAATAAAAAACTACATTGTAAATATCGTTGTTTGTTAGTAAGTGGGAATTGCGTTGAATGTTGTGGATATTTTAGATTCGGTTAGGTTCACGTTAATGTTACTATTTTCTCAAATAAACAATATTTAAAAAAAAACGACCAATTCCTAATGTTCGAAAAAACAGACAAAGGATTATTCGAACAAATGGAATTCGCCAGCAAAGTTAACATAAATTGAACGACTAAATCACCAACAAACGTTGTGATAAATTTTTCCGGCAAATGAAATACGTTTTCGGACATACGATCCTGTTTTCCGGCATTCGGACAAATGATCATTCGGACATTTGTAAAACCGTTCGGACGAATGAAATTCGAACAAATGTACCGAAATCGGTTTTTCTAGTTTTCCCGGAATTTGTGAATTTTGTTTAAAAATCCAACTGTATTTTTTAAAAACATGCATGAATTTTTATTTTTTTTGGGAATTTGGGTATTTTGCTCTCGGTTTTTGTGGATTTTTTGGTTTTTTAAATATAAAACTGTATTTTTTTAAAAATCGCAGATTTGTATTATTTTTCTTGATTTTTCAGAGGATTTATGCATTTATAAAAATTCACGTGTAGGTATTTTTTTAAGTTTAACTTGATTCAAATGAATTCTTTGGTGAATTTGTGAATTTTGCTCTTGAAGTTATTTTGAATTTTTCCTTGAACTGTGGGTTTTCAAAAATCGAACTGTTTTCTTAAAGTATCATTGCGGGATTTTAATATTGTTCCCTGAAACTGTTCTAGATTTTGTGGTTATAAGGATTTTGCAGAAACGTTTCTGGATTCGTAATATCATTGTATGATTTGTTCGAGTCTCACGCGAACTTTTCCGAATGTCCGACCCCTCGATACTGTGGAAAAGGCTTTAAGAAAAACTAAGGAGTGACCCTTTCGAGATTAAATTCATTTTATAGCAGGCTAGCGCGTGATGTCCCAGTTTAAGTGTAATGGAAATTCGAATTCGCAGACACCTGGCCTATTTTCCAGTAGGCCTATTGAAGTGCCAAGGCCTAGCGGCACGATCGACTTAATTGGGTGAATTTCGCGAAATGCAATTTGGAATTTAGGTTAACGCGGCGATAACGCGTTTAAGTCGAAGTCTTCCGCGCCTTTTGCCAGTTCTGTCTAAGCGATCGGAATTTTAAAGTCGTCAAAACGGAACTGGGATTCCAATCTAAGCGGACAAGCTGGCTTTAAGGGTGCAAACAGCGTTTTCCAATACATCCTTCGTAACAACATTTACAATTCTATTAGGCGGTGTACTCTAGGATTCCGGAGACAAGTTTTGCCTATATTCTAGTTAATCGCGTCGCCGTGTTTTAGAACCGAAACACTGAGATATATATTACCGGGGTATCGAAGCTTACGCGGCGTATAAATATTGGTTCCATTTCTGGATAAAGTGGCGTAGCTCGTGTTAGAGATTTTAATCCTCAGCGACATTTCGAAATATCGCTCAGTTTAAAGGCAATATTTAAAAGGGGTTTAAACTTCGTCTACTTATACCGAACATTATTCCTCAGCAGCTACCGAAGACAAGCTAGTAGGTTTCCTGGTTAAAATGCGTACGAGGGTGGTGGCAAGCCCTTCATGCCACGCGAGCCAACAGCTCCCTACACTCACTATTACCGTTAACCTCAACAAGTTTTTATGGAAGGGGACACCGAAGAGCTCGGAGGAAAACCCCTTAAACAAGTGGGGAAAGAACTTGCTAAAGAGTTCAGATCGGTTACTTTAGATAATGAATCAGATACCATTTGAAATCATATTGCTGGGTTGGGGGGAATTTAAAAGATTTACATGCTCTGACAAAATGAATATCTTCGAATATCTGAGAATTGCGCCATGAATAACCTGATTAGTTGGCAGTTGGAATCGCTAATCTGACTGAGCACCATGTCATTCTCTTTTGGTGGTATTCAAACTAAACCACGACCAGTTTTGGAAACAATTTCAAACACCAATTAGTTTCTATAATCCTTTTCGAATAATCGACTATTTGATGAACAAAACCAATATTTGCGATCATTTTCAATTTCTATTCGATTCGGCGAATAGTATATACGATTTGGTATTCCATGGATTCGTTTGTTGTTGTAAATACCTTACACACAACACCACTGCCAGGTTACGTTGATGGTCGATAAATATCGAATATGTAAACGTGTTTTTTGTTCTCCAATTTCAAAATAACTACCTAGAGAAATGAAAACAGTGCCGATAACCGTAAATTTTATGTTTAGATTTAAAAGTGAATCATTATTTCGTAAATTTTTTAGTTCAGGAAAAAAAAATAAATAAATAAATAAATAAATAAATCAGCTCGGCTAATACCCAAGGCACCACCCTAGGCCTAAGTCATCAAGCGACTTTTAAAGCCATTAATTCAGGTGGCCGGGTTACAATTAACTACCTAAAGTTTAAGATTTTTCTAAACTTGGTGGAAAACCTCATTTCTTAGTATACTTGAAAGCAAATTTAGTTGAGTGTGAAATGGGATTGGAAATTTATTTAACTGCTCCCTTAATACACTAATACGTATTTGACAAGGGAAAATATCCTTTCACAGGAGCAACGCTATTAGAGGTCAATTTTTTTGGTTTGAGTCTATTTGATCGATTCCCAAATGATCGAACGGGTCCCATTTGATCGAATTTCCATTTGATTTAATTGCATTTGATCGAATGGCATTTGATCGAACGAAATTTGACCCTATTTATATATATCAAAAACAACGGGCCGTTATCGTCGATGTCATAAAAAATTCCATCATATAGTGTATAAAGTAAAAATATCTTCATCTTTGTGGCTTAATACAGTTAAAGCAATGAATTATTCCATCATTATTCCTTCTGCACTTCATATTGACATTCGGTAAAATAAAAACATACCAACTGGTACTATAAATACTTTTGAATTCGATCAAATAGTATTCGATCATTTGAAGGTTCGATCTTATGAAACAAATGACAAATGGGGTTCGATCAAATGGAATTTCGATCAATTGCAAAGTATAATGATCGACTGTCGATCACATATTTTTCGATCAAATGGACCAACACCATTTTTTTAAATACTCCAAGTATTACCAGACGGCACTAAAAGTCTGAAATACGAAATAAATTAAAACCTATAAATATATAAATTTGTTCGTGTTTCTTTAGAAGTTGTTTTTTACCAGTAAATCCGTATTTATTCCCTCGTCACCAAAAGGGTTAAAATGGCGCCATCTAGTGAAAATAAAAGCGTTAAAATCGACCCTTCAATGGCAATTTATGGGTCTATTACTGGCAACTAAAATTTTCAACCGCCGAAACCGCTTACGAGAAATACATTAATTTTTAGTTGTTAGCTTCGCGACGAGATAGTCTAGGCTGGAGTGACACGTTGGAGTGGGTATAAGTGAGTTGTCGAGTAAGTCTGGCTGCCGATAAGATACCTGACATTGGCACGTCGTCGCTCAATTTATAAGCGATCGAGTCAGCTCGAAAAAGAGCTCCGTTTGATGAATTAGTCTGAGCCAGCGGATGATTTTTGTTCCAAAAGAGTCGTACCGCGTCGTCGATTATATGAGAAATACTTTTTCTTCGAGGGTCCCCAATTTTATCCTCCCGCGCGCTTCGGAAAGAACTCGACCGATGAACACCTTACGGATATCATTTTTCTCCGCTTAAATAAAAAGATAGTTGGCGAAATGGCCCGGGGGTCTCTCTAACCTTTATTTTTCTTCTCGATCAGTTTGGGGTCTGAGACGGGCGGCGAAAGCGCTCTGTCAAAGAAAGAATGATGGAGCTGGCGTGGTTTTGGCCGAAAGGAGGGGTCAACATTTAGCCCCTTTTGATCGCCATAAGTCAACCTTTTCGGCGCGGCCCGAGTGAAAGTAATGTCCGCCTAAAACTAAAAAACCAGAAGAGCTATCGGTGCCACCACCACCAACTAAGTTCAGAAAGAACGACCCGTATATAAGTCAAGTTGATGATGAGATTTTTATCTCGCAAACAACAAGGTGACCTCGTTAATCGTTAACGACGGACCAAAGATTTCAGAGAGAAGTCAGATCCAGGCTAATAATGTCACGTTCACTTTTAACCAAGCTAGGAGCAACAAACACAGCACCCTACAAAAGGAGAACGCAGTTAGCCTTTAAACACACTAACGCAATATTGCGTACAAATTTCATTGGACGAGCCTTTACGCTGAACGTTTTACGGAAAGGGGGAAGACAATTTCCGAATTTTCCCCTTCCGACGGCAGCAGGCGCTAAAGCGTCTAGCCAATGAAAACTGTACGCGAGAAAATGCACGACTTTTGACGGGTGGCGTTCTCCTAGTGTGGGGTTCTGTGTTTGTTGCTCCTAGCTGCAAGGGTGTCCAAAAAAGCTATATTTAGTAAATAGTAATGTTGACCTTCAAAATGGTGATCTCTAAAGTATGGTAATACTAATCAGTTAGGCTAATACCCAAGGCACCAAGGCGTATAGCGACTTTTAATGCCTTTAAACAGGTGGCCGGGTTACAATGCGTACGATGGTGTTGGCAAGACCTCTTGTTGCGAGGTGAAAATGCAAACCACCCCACCTTCGTAAAGTCTTATATTAAAAATAATTACATTATAAATGAATACTTTTTAGGTATATATAAATACGTTCTTGGTATAAATAAATTCATTTTTGGTACATATAATTAGGCTCTTGGTATAATTGAATTTCTTGGTATAAATAAATACGTTCTTGGTGTATATAAATACGTTCTTGGTGTATATAAATACGTTCTTGGTATATATAAATATGTTCTTGGTATAAATAAATACGTTCTTGGTGTATATAAATACGTTCTTGGTATATATAAATACGTTCTTGGTTCCCTCAAAGGATTTAATTTGGAATAGTACACGCTTTTAAATTCATCACCTCAACATCAAAAATACGTTTTTTCAAAGAGCTTCAAGTGTGAGGAGATCACCTAAACACCCTTTTAGCATCTTGCTCGTAAAAACGTCTTTAAACCCTAGAAGGGTATAAGGATACGTAATATATTTCTCTACTTAATGCAAAGATAAGCTTAGCGGAGCAGCTCAACTGAAAAAGAAATTCCTCCGGATACGGGCACCGAGTCGAGTTCGCACCTGAGAGTGGACGCGCGAGACTACCTTTTGACCAACGCAAGTCGCAAACTGACAAGGAGACTACCCGAGGTGTTACACACCCATTTTGTTCAAACTCGGGGGATTGGTAGACCTTCATGTAACTTGAAAAATCCTAAAGGGATTTTATTCAATGGGCAACGGGTTTGCCATGGCAACGAAAAATGTTTTTGACAACATAAAATAACATTGGATTTTGACCGATTTCCCTGTGCAATTTTTTTTTTAAATTGATCAAAATGGGACCAATTTTGATTTTTTCGTCAATTTTTATCAATTTTTTTTATAACTTTGGTATTTTCATTTTATTTCAATTTTGTAAAATGTTTCACAGGGGGTGGGGGGGGGGGAAATCGGTTAAAATCCCATGTTATTTTCAATAGGAAAATTTCTATTTGATGTTGTCAAAAACATTTTTCGTTGCCATGGCAAAACGGTTGCCCATTGAATAAATTCCCTTTAGGGTTTTTCAAGTTACACGAAGGTCTACCAATCCCCCGAGTTTGAACAAAATCGGTGGGTTACACTTCGGGATGTCTCCTTGTGAGTAGGATTTTCTGTCTTAGGTACAAATATTTCAATTGAATAAATTTCGTTTACATCCGTTTGATTATACAAAAATACAAGATAAATGGTGACCTTTCACCTTCCGCGAAGGCTGAAGATCGGTTCTCAGGGGTAAGGTCATTAAAGGTCGATTTCAAAATACCAGAAGTAAATGAACTGAAGTTATCGAAATAGCGCTCGGAATCGGAGGGCGTTTTCCTTATGAAAATTATGAGAAAATCGAGTCAAATAAAAGCTAATTTCCATCCCCGTCTTTTGACGCGATAAATTGCACCTGGGAATTGTGGGTATAGCTATTTCTATGTATAAAGAATGGTTTCATAAAAACAAAAACGTTTTTTTCGACCTAGGAGCGCGCAAAATTTCTAATTCGAGGCAAAAAATGTAACTTCATAAGGAAAACGCCTCCAACATGGGGAGTATAGCAGTCTGATAACTTCGGTTCATTTACTTCTGTAAATACGCAAAGACTTACCAGATGGAGCCGACAACTGGGTGAAAACTCGGAACTACTCCTTCCGCGTAGAGTTTGCAAGTTATCTCCATAAAGACTTGCAGAGGTTAACGGTAATAGTTAGTGTGGGGACCTGTTGGCTCGGGTTGCATGAAAGGCTTGCCACCACCCTAAAATATTCTCTTACTTGGTAGAGCAGCCACGCTCGGGTTGGTAAATGCCACCCAAAACGCGTCTAAATCTCAAATTTGAAAAATAAATACCTTTAGAAACAAGTTATCTTATTTCTAAAAGCCAGTTTTAGGTTCTGATGACTCATTTTGCAAAGATAAGTGTTAATTTTAAGTTGTAAAGCGATAAAATTGTGAATAAGAATTGGCTACGGTGCTAAGGGCTCGCGACGGAAATTTCTCTAAGTTTAAAAACGTTCGCGCGTGGTTTGCGCGCATTCATAATGCATTTCGCGAAATTTATTTCAGAAATGCGTAGTTGAGGACGTAGCCACTAGGAGGTGCAGATTTTAAATACCTACCTCATAATAACGGGTATGTGGTCGTCAAAAATTTGGCCTAGACCTTTGCTTATGGGGACCTTATGATAGGCTTATGTTGGGCAAAAATATCGACTCGTGCACATGTGAATTGGCCTTTCAATCAGGGGATGAAAAACTCTTCAGACTCACATCGTAGCAGACTTTAGCGTAGTAAAATACATTTAAAGTTCTCTGCGCTACTTTAGGAGCTAAGGCCGAGGGCTAACTAAATTTCTCGACCAATTTCGCGTAATCCAGCGCCGCTCGCCTACTCGCTAATGCGAAGGTCCTCGGGCTATTCCGTTTGCAGCGGTGGAGAACTTTTTTCGCCACGGAACTTCCGGCGTGGCAAAGGCCTAAGGAAAATGGAAGACAGAAAGTCGGGGGCCGGCTTCGTTCTTTGAAAGTGGCCGAGACAATAATTTAGCAGACGGTGGCAATTTGCATTGACGGCGCCTTTTCATTTACGGGTCGTCTTGGAAACGTGCGCCAACTCAAAATTGGAGGACGCTTTTACTAGGCCTAGTTGGACGCAGTTTCCTCAAAACACGTTCCATTTTCGTGCATACGCTTCGCGAGATTGCTCAAGATAACAGGCCAAGGAAATAAGTGTTTCTATCAAATGAAATGAATGTGTAATATCAATTGTTGCTTTTACGTCGTGATTAGTACAGTGTTAGCAAGCCCGCTACTGAATCCGACTTGTTTCGAACGAGAAACCCTGGTTATTTTATAACTGAACAGGAATCCATACCTCTACTTGAAAGGCTTATCGCGGCAGATTTTCGTCTCAATGTGGCTGGCGGTTTTATTGACGTCACTATGTTAACTTAAAGGGGAACGGCCAAGCTTTTCCAAATATGGCCTTATTTCCGTATCAAAAGATTAACAAGACGTTCAATATACTAACACGTACCTTTTTTTGTCTTGAAAAAATAGCTTTGGGCCCAAAAAGAAAAATAACGCCAGGTGTTTGGGTTTGAATTTTCGCCGCCATCTTGGGGGCTGCAGCCAGCGCCCCTAACCCCGTATGAGCGATATCCGAACTATCCTAACTTTTAAAATCGCGCAATTTAGGCTTAAGTCTCTTATAACTGGAACGCGCCGCACGTGCAAAACATATTTTTCGCGTCTTCAGCAGCGCGCGCTTTTACGTTGTTTTTCTGTCTCACCGACTTCTCACCAGGTGTCGCGGCGGACGCGCGCTATTCTATTTCCCGAAATTTCTTTATTTTATTCAAAATTAACCACTCAATATTTCTTGATGCGGTTTTCGCCATAAATTTTAGTTTTTAATGGGCTATAGGGCTTTCTAACTGGTTAAAGCTTGACCGTTCCCCTTTAACAAACAACGTGAGAGGGGAGCGCTCGCAGAGGGGACTTTTTCTCTCGTAGGCGGGGCCAAAGTCGTCAGAGTGATCAGGGCCGTCGAGAGCTAGCTCGGGCCCCTGTAAAATATAAATTTCGGGCCCCAAGAGAGCCGTTACTACTGGATATAGCTATACTTTTTCGGGGAGAGACGCGGGATAAGTATACCTTATTTTATTCAATCCCGGGGCCCCTAGGCTGCACGGGCCCCTGTAAATTGTACCGGATCTCCCCCCCCCTGTTGTCGCGCCGTCAGAGTGATCTTACCATACGCGATACGGAAGGATAAGCGTTTCAAGTAAAGGTATGGATTCCTGACTTAAAACATTGAATTGGGAATAATACGGCTAGAATTACAATTACGATTTCGGTTGCCATGGTTACGCGGGACCTGTTCTGATAAGACTGTACGAAATTCATCTTTATAATTAGGCGGTAGCGACATCTATATTTTGTAAAGTTATATGGCTAAAAATAAAAAAAAATAGCTAACTCACCGTAACTTGAGTAAAAAGGATCGAGTTGACAGAATAAAATTATTTTTAAACAACTTCAAAGATTTGTTTGTTACGAGAAATCATACATTTAAATTACGCGTCAGATTCGCGAAAAAATTCAATTGCAATATAGTTGCCACCACTAGAGACAGATGCCGCCACGGTAGAACGATAAAGTTGAATAAGTCTCCTTATTGAACGAAATTGGTCCAGCGGAAGCCAGATTTAGTTGTACCTCTATTTATTCCCAACTCAATGAGTTAAAAGTATCTCGATGACTTAGGCCTAAGGTGATGCCTTGGGTATTAGCCTAGCTATTTAGTATTTACTATTTAAAGACCTGTTTTGTATTATTTACAAAAATACCTCTACTATTACAAAAAAGTTTCAATTAACATTAATAGTGGTAGGATAGATTAATATTTCCATTTAGTTTTTATTCAATACGCGAGGAAATTATGAAATTTGAAGACAAATATTTGTACTATGCCTCGGTCACCAAACTGACTTTCGTCAAGACTCAAGAATCGGTCAACCAAATTCCAACTATTTGTGGAAATGTTAATTCGTGGGAATGGAGTTTATCGAGGAAAAAATAAAAGTAATGTTCTTTTGTGGGCTTACCCCCATTTCGCCCAAAATAGTTCTCCCAATTCCAATTTCTCCCAATCCCATTTCTCCCAATTCCCATTTCTCCCAATCCCATTTCTCCCAATCCCATTTCTCCCAATTCCCATTTCTCCCACTCCCATTTCCCCCAATCCTATTCGTCCCAATCCCATTTGTCCCAAAATAGTTATCCCAAATCCCATTTGTTCCAAAATTACACTTGGTATAAACATGAATCTAAGTTTTATTTTAATATGCAAGTACATCAAATTTTGCCCATATGAATATGGTAAACCTAACCTAACCTAACCTAACCTAACCTAACGCCAAGTCAATTCACATATGGGCCCCTTCCTATTTTATTAGACAATGTCGTCAAAAAATGTAATGCCGTCAAAATGTTACGCTGTATTTTTTTCGACATATCGACTCGTACCGATGAGATCTAAAACCGCGCAATTACCATATATTTGGAAAATAATGATTGGGAGAAAGGGGAATCCATATTTTTGGGAATATTGATCGTTGGGAAAAATGGGAATACATATTTTTGGGTTAAATGAACTCCGGTTCGGAGAAATGGAATTGGGACAAATGGGACACCATGTTTTTGGGAGAACTGATAACTTTGGGAGAAGGTAAAATTGGGATAAATGCGTAATATTTTCGGTATTTTCCATGTGAACTGAACAATCTAGTATTTCCTGTTGAATTCCTAAAGATTCCTACGCGTGTGATATTAATCCATTTAAAAATGTCTATTGCGTAATTTTCAAAGTTATTAATAAATACTTAATGTAGATTATTATTTTTAGCTTCATTATAGAGTATTTTTAGTATTATGCTCATAAATAATTATCAAATCGCATGTTTATGTACGTCAACGAGGTAATTTTGGTATTACCTGTTCTCGACAAATTGATTTTTTAAGGTATGCCTCACCGGTAGATTTTATTTAAATTATTACAACGGTTTTTAAATCTTATCTATGTTAATTAACTAATTACTACTTTGAGCTGTAACGCAATAGACGGTATTTTCCAAAATTATATAACGCGCGCGGGTATACTTGAAAATTCAGCCACATAGCGAAAAGGCTAAATGATAGGCCTTTGACCAAACTAGGAGAATTGTTGATAAAAACTACAGTTGTATAATTTTAACTACTCCACCAGCTAAACTGCAAATACCGACGCGTTTGACTTCAAGACATCAGAACAAAAATTTCCAAGTTGCTTTTTTTTGTTGAGAAACGGACGCAAAAAACCGTACAGTAACAAAATTTTGGAAAAGATTACTTGTCGATGTTTTTGATGAGCGTTACTAAACGTACCCATGATATTTCATCCTAAAAATTTCAAATTGTTTGCTTCCTTTAATAAATATCAGTAGAATTTTAAGTAATTTTCATATGTTTAGAATGCCCCGAGGGGCAGCTCACTTCCTTGATTAACGACGCACCCCTCAAAAGATTAAATCCGATTTAATCGTGATTGTTTTGATTAAATTCAATTTAATCATGATTAAGTTGATTAAATCAAGTTTAATCATGATTAGAATGTTTAAAACTGATTTAATCATGATTAAATTATTAAATCAGATTAAAATATTAAATCTGTTTAAAATGATTAAATCCTGATTAAAAAATTATATCGTGATTAGTATGATTAAATCGTACTTTAGTTTTGATTTTGATGATAAATTCTCGATTCGACGGGTATATTGATTAAATCATGATTAAAATGATTAAATCGTGATTAAAATGATTAAATCGTGATTAAAATGATTAAATCGTGATTAAAATGATTAAATCGTGATTAAAATGATTAAATCGTGATTAAAATGATTAAATCGTGATTAAAATGATTAAATCTAATTAAAATGATTAGATCATGATTAAAATGATTAGATCATGATTAGAATGATTAAATCTCGTTTAAATGATTAAATCCTGATTAAATAGATTAGATCATGATTAGAATGATTAAATTTCGTTTAAATCGTGATTAGATTTTTTAATCTTGATTACCCTGATTTAATCACGATTACCCTGATTTAATCACGATTACCCTGATTTAATCATTTTACTATGATTTAGACGCACCCAAAACGGAAGTGACCTGCCCCTCGGAATGCCCCTTAACAATTTCGCCAATCTGACATCCGCTAATCGCGATAAAAATACCAAAAACCAATGATAATTAGCAATTTTTTTCTCGCCACAACCACAAATATTGGGTTGTCCCATTCTCATTAGGCTTCGATGGAAAAATGTATCTAAGCCGATTATCTAATCGACAAATTCCACCGAATAATCCTTCGAAACCATTTCATCACTATTGCGTAACGACTGATTGCTTTAGAGTATTTCCGGGGCATTATGCTCTAATCCCTCGGTGATCCCCTGGCGGCGGAAAAAGGAATTAGAGCGCCCAAAAAACGGCCAGCACGGACGATTAGGATTTAATTGAAACGGACATTTTTCATTCTATTCTTTGCTACGATGGAAGCGCCATCTTTCCCTCTCAGCATCCTCATCTCCATTCCATAAAAGAGCAAAGTTGCGATGGAGAATTCCTTTTCTCAGCTCGCTATTGCCAGGGGCTCCCTTCGTTCGCGAAGTCAAAACCGTCTTGACAGCCCCAATCAAGGCGCGGACGACGGGTAAAGTTTACAGAATTAGAAACGCATTAGGAATCGTCTTTGTCTCAACGCGGCTCATAACGGACCCCCAAAACGCGATAGCCGCAGCTGGCTGAAAATATTTCTACCCCTATCTCTAGATTATAACGATAGAAGGCGTTGAATGCCGTTACAAATGAGATGCCCCAACGCGGTGAAATGGTTACGAAATAAGACGTAAGACCGCTGCTTGTTCGTCTCGTGATACCCTCGTCGAAAACCACGCCCATCTGCCTTCCCTCCTGCAATCTTTCTCCTGATAAGGCGGTGAGGGGGCGAAGACACTCCGGTAAGATTGAAGGCTCTCTCAGTCTGTGTAGGCGGAGAATATCTCCCAGGTATCATGAAAACGGAGGTTATTATATATTCCCCGCTAACGTGCATACATTCTTGGTGCGACTGACGTCGGAGGAGAGCTGATAGATTCTCCGATTTTTAGCGTGGGATCTTCGCCGAGGGATCTGTAATGGGATGCTGCCCATTACAGCGAATCCGATAGAGGGGAAATACGAGCCCCCGCAGAAGGGAATACGAAATTTGTTTCACGTACTTGAACTCCGAAAGCCGCGAAATAAAAATAACGATATATATATTTATATATACATGGTGTTTCAAAGGTTTATGCAAAAATTTGAAGGAGTTGTAGAGGGTTAAATGAGAAGTATGCCGGTTTTTCCCCATTTTCCTACGATGAGATAAAAGAGCGTCAGATAGCTTCAAAGTGTGGCCTACTAGCCCCGGGAAGCAGTGGCGTAGCTGACAGTCCGCAGGGCCCGCGGTGCGGAGGGCCCCGAGCTTCAAGGGCCCCAAAAACCCTGAAAAATCTTTAAAAAGGGGCCCCACTCAGATTTTGGCGGGGAGGCCTCTGAGCTCTCAGCTACGCCACTGCCCGAAAGTAGGATGCAACAAGCGAAAAACCAAACCGCAGGGAAACCCGAACATTAAGGTTTGGGTTCGTGTGATAGGTAAAAAAGGTCTTTTTAAACAAATCGAGGTAACCAGCGTAAAAAAGTAAACTTAAACAGTATTTAAAGTCGTGGTGGATCATGATTTCTCATCACTTTCAAACTGCAACAATGGAGCTCACTCCGGAAGAACTGGCGAGTATTCAATTCGTGTATGGATTAGCAGATGGCAATGCTTGGGCTGCTCAACGTCTTTACCAGGAAATGTACCCGAAACGGCGCATCCCCGTCTCACGGACTTTTACCAATGTCCATCGTCGATTACGTGAGACAGGCACATTCTGGGTATACGTTACTTAATTTTTTACTTGAACTTCTCCGCGACTGGTTCGTTACAAACGTATTGTTCGTTTTGCAGAACAGGAACGAAGTAGGTCGACCACGGGTTGCCAGCAATGTTCAGTTGGTTTTGCGCTTGTTGCAGCCTACTGCCAGGGGCTAGTAGGCCACACTTTGAAGCTCTTTGGCGCTCTTTTAACTCATCGTAAGAAAATGGGGGAAAAACAGGCATACTTCTCAACTCACCCCCTACAACTCCTTCAATTTTTTGCGTAACCTTTTGAAACACCCTGTATATATGTGTGTATTATATAAAATTTACATCTTAAAGTAAAAACGTATGTTAGTTACAGAGACTTCCTCGTAGACCCCGACGCCGCGAAAATTTGACCGGCGGCGGCGATCCGGTGATTTTAAATCGGCGGCGGTGGCGGTTTTTTTTGACGTGGCGTGGCGCGAGGGGCAGGTCACTTCCATTTTGGGTGCGTCTTAATCATAGTAAAATGATTAAATCAGGGTAATCGTGGTTAAAACAGGGTAATCAAGATTAAAAGATCTAATCATGATTAGAAAATCTAATCACGATTTAAACGAGTTTTAATCATTCTAATCATGATCTAATCTTTTTAATCAGAATTTAATAATTTAAACGAGATTTAATCATTCTAATCATGATCTAATCTTTTTAATTATATTTAATCATTGTATTTAGATTTAATCATTTTAATCACGATTTAATCACTATAATCGGTCGAATCGAGAATTTATCATTAAAATCAAAACTAAAGTACGATTTAATCATACTAATCACGATATAATTTTTTTAATCAGGATTTAATCATTTTAAACAGATTTAATAATTTTAATCAGATTTAATCATTTAATTATGATTAAATCAGATTTAAACATTCTAATCATGATTAAACGTGATTTAATCAACTTAATCGTGATTCAATTGAATTTAATCAAAATAATACCGATTAAATCGGATTTAATCTTTTGAGGGGTGCGTCGTTAATCAAGGAAGTGACCTGCCCCTCGGCGTGGCGTTTATAATTAATTGAAATGTGATAAAGAAAAACTACATTTTTCTTAAAGCTGCAAAGAGACTGATATCAACGGAAAATCTGGTAGCCCTGTTAAAAAGTAACAAACCGTCGGCGGCGCGCCGAGAAATATCGGAGTCGGCAGCGTCGGGGTCTACTTCATCGTTGAGTAAGATGTGTCACCAAGGCTTAAAAGTCGCGATTCAAGTTGACACAGTAATGCCATCTGTCAGGGTCCTTCGGAAAGATCTTTGTAAATATTTTTCTTAAAGGGAATATAAGCTTAATGCATTCTCTAAGGAAGACTCCGTCACAATTCGAGCAAGTATTCACTAACTTGCGCCAGAAATATCTAAAGCCATAGCATCTAACATCTACTTAGCTATTTAAAGTGGGGTGGCGGAGTGGTTAGCACTTTCGCCTCGCAGCAAGAGGAGCCGTGTTCGATCCCTGCTTGTGGCACGGGTGAAAACTCGGAACAACTCCTTCCGCGTTCAGTTTGCAAGTTGTCTCCCCACTGGTTTAAGGGGTTTTCCCGCGAGCTCTTCGGTTTCCCCTTCTATAAAAACTTGTTGAGGTTAACGGTAATAGTTAGTGCAGGGAACTGTTGGCTCGACCGCGGGGCTTGCCACCACCCTCCTACGCAGTGTAACCCGGCCACCTGAATAAAGGCTTCAAAAGTCGCTTGATGACTTAGGCCTAAGGTTGCGCAGTGGGTATTAGCTTAGCTGATTATTATTAAAATGATTTAAAAAATTCAAAAAGTACCCTACGAATGTTCAGTAAGATTTTTTGCCACCAGATGGGGTTGTTGAGAAAAGTTCAAATGAAGAGTATCGAAGCCTGCATGCTCAAAAACTAGCAGTTGCTACGTGTTGAAACTGTAATAAATAATACCAAAACAGAAAATTTTAGACGATATAATTATCGGGAACGATGAAAAAAAAGGTACGTTCTATAAAATAATTATTGATCTAAATTGGGAATACTTTATGAAATAATTTTTCATTATTACCTATATAATAAAATAAATCCCATCCAACTACATTCGTCATTATCATAAAAAAATTGATTTAAGAATTGTCAAACTTTTCTAGTTTTGAGTTGGTTCGTTAAGTTTCAGAATTATTAAAATAACAACTTTAGTGTTAATTAAAAAATTGCTCTGAACAAATTAGATAATATTTATCATCTGCAAAAAAATAATTATTCTTGCAAAAAGCAAACGACCAGAAAACTGCTCCAAATATGACGTAAATCGTAACGTTTACAAACAAAGAATTTTGAAATTTGAAATATCGTGATACATGATGATTTAAGAATTTTCGTAGCGTGCGCTCGCTTTCAACAGTATCGGTTTTCACTGTACTAAATGCTAGAAGGCTCTCGTCTTTCACCGTTCCTAGCGTCCAGCAACATTGTTTATAATTAGCTCAGCCTTATCCAATCTAACCTGTTATTTCAATTATCCCAGGACATAGGTCGAATTGCAAAATTTGAGCCGATACCTGGGTAGTTCTTGTTATGCGCAAAACCTCTTTCAAATCGTTTGCTGCGCTCGCTTTGCTTCAATAAAATGAATTCGATTTAATTTAAGCTAAACAAGTTGGCAAGCCAAAATATACCTCTCGTCGGAAGAGGGCTCTGGTTCGAATCCCGCTCGATACTAACGCAAATTGATAAAGATTTATAGTACACCCAATGACAAAAAAAAAGCTCTTTTGGAAAAAGCTTTTCTCTAATTCCCAGAAACTGCGAACGAAAATGCCCCGAAAATGCGTAAGCGTTCGCAGCCCAGACAGACAGACCCACAGACAGACAGACACGGTGATTGTAAAACCCTTCCTAGGGGACATATTAAAAATTATTTAGTAAAGGTTGGTTTTTACGACGGCAAAAAAGACACCACGCAGTAAATCCCCGTTATGCCTAATATTTTTGCGTCGACGCTTGCCGTCGTGGCGTTTTTGCCCTAGTGGAAACCAGTCTTCTTACTTTCAACTACCACTCGTCACGGTCAGTCTCTGAACTTTAACTCGTGCAATGGGTTTAACCGAGAATTAAGAAAAATAGAATATTACGAGGGCTAGGGGAAACTAAGTTTTAAGCCTAATGCAATATTTTTGCGTAGTGTTGTTTTTGTCCTAGTAAAAACCTGCCTTTAAGCTTCATTTTCAGTAGCTCGCGTTAATAATCTATTTTTAAGCTCGCAATTGGGAAACCTAGCTTTGTAGAAAACCATTACCAAGGTTTAAATATAAAGTGTTAATTTTCTTAAAGTAAGTTTGATAAGCCCGTCTGGAGAGTGGGTAATTTATTTGTTCCAGAGTTAAACTAGGCTTAAGTTATCTCAAAACGAAGTTAGATTGGTGCAAGTCAAAGCACCAATAATTCTATTATTTTAGAAAAAGAACCATATGGATTATGATGGTTAAAATCACCACTTTCAAGATGAAAATCTCCCGGTTTTGTAGCAACTTTTTATTAAAAGATTTTAGGATGCTTTCCGGATAGCTTTTTTAAAGTGGAGATCGACATTTGGTAAAGATAACATTTGTTCTAAACCCTAATTTACAAGAGTGTATAAAATTTGAAAACAATCTTAGATTTGGACAGTGTCAAAGCACCAAGAAACAATAATTCTTCAGTTGTCGTGGCAAAAACAGTAATTTTCCAAAAAACATTCTTGGTACTTTGACGCACCCTGTTCTAATATATATTTTTTATTTAAATTGAACGCTTAACGGCTTGAAGCAACCACGCAATAATCGTTGTCGAAAATACATTATCAACGAAGAGTTCCCAGAAGGCCAATTTCGAGATCCAATTACCCAATTTCTTTATATAACATTACCTGTTATTTTTAAACCTATTGGCCAGTAGGCCCTAACCAAGCTCCTGCCCTAGGCCCCACCCCCAAAAAATATATCCTCCATTAGCACTACGTATAAAAACAAGTTGGAAAAAGGCCAAATCTAGTCCGGTGCTTAAGTCGTCATCTACACGTGAAATTAAAATAGGTGAGTAACGCATATAATCATATTTGAATAATTTAATTTAACTAATTTAATATTAATTGTATTCTTAATTTTAATTTAATATTAATTGTATTCTTAATTTTAATTTAATATTAATTGTATTCTTAATTTTAATTTAATATTAATCGTACTCTTAATTTTAATTTAATATTAATTGTAATCTTTAATTTTAATTTAATATTAATTGTACTCTTAATTTTAATTTAATAGTAATTGTACTCTTAATTTTAATTTAATAGTAATTGTACTCTTAATTTTAATTTAATATTAATAGTACTCTTAATTTTTATTTAATATTAATAATACTCTTAATTTTAATTTAATAGTAATTGTACTCTTAATTTTAATTTAATATTAATTGTTCTCTTAATTTTAATCTAATATTAATTGTACTCTTACATTTAATTTAATATTAATTTAGTTCTTAATTTTAATTTAAAATTATTGTACTCTTACATTTAATTTAATATTAATTGTACTCTTACATTTAATTTAATATTAATTGTACTCTTACATTTAATTTAATATTAATTTAGTTCTTAATTTTAATGTAATACCTATTTAATTCTTATTTTTAATTTAATACTTATTTAATTCTTATTTTTAATTTAATACTTAATTAATTCTTATTTTTAATTTAATACTTATTTAATTCTTAATTTAATTTTAATTTAATACTTATTTAATTTTAATTTTAATTTAATACTTATTTAATTTTAATTTTAATTTAATACTTATTTAATTTTAATTTTAATTTAATACTTATTTAATTTTAATTTAATACTTATTTAATTTTAATTTAATACTTATTTAATTTTAATTTAATACTTATTTAATTTTAATTTAATACTTATTTAATTTTAATTTAATACTTATTTAATTTTAATTTAATACTTATTTAATTTTAATTTAATACTTATTTAATTTTAATTTAATACTTATTTAATTTTAATTTAATACTTATTTAATTTTAATTTAATACTTATTTAATTTTAATTTAATACTTATTTAATTTTAATTTAATACTTATTTAATTTTAATTTAATTTTATTATCTAATTCTAAAATAACGATTTAAAGAGTAACCTCCAACCAACTAGAGAGACTCGGTCTCCATTATTCTAGAACAGACAGCGACGTAGCCTTCTACACACTATCCCTCTCTATGCCTTGGTTGCCACTTTGTAAATATCCAAGAACCGCTCTAACCTTTGGCAATGGTGACAACGAAAAACAAAATGTATAACATTTGTCCCTTTATCGGAATATAGTGGCGGCGCCATCTATCTCCAAAAATCGCCAACAAGATAAAACCGTTAAGGGCGCCAGTAAGGAGGCTTGTGGGGTTTAATTTTCACTCTAGGTCGGTCGCTTGATCCGCCTTTAAAGGCAGGCCGTTCTAAACAGCTCCCTCTGGAGGGGAAGGGAGGGACGACGTCCAAACACAAAAGCTAGGCTCCTCTGGGGTTCCCCTCTGAAACCTTTGCCTTTGCCTTCGTGCAGTCTAACCTAACCGCGAGACTCGAACGCGTTAGATCTGCCGGGGGAATAGTTGCTCGGAGGAGACGGAGAGTTTCGTCTCAGTGTTATTTCCGTGGCAACCGCTATAACGGGGAATTTTAAGGACAACGTTTAAATTACGACCCTTGACGTTAAACTCGGTTGACAAATTTCGCGTGAGAAGAGTTTTAACCCCGATCCTGCCTAACTGTACTGTCGGCTGGGACCAAATTGAATCTAGTTTTCAGGCCGTAAAAACTAACATGGGACTGTGCAATAAAATGAAAAGTTACGTTCAAACTGCGCAATTTTATTTTCGACAGTTAGTTGTTGAAGTCCGATACACTAACGTATTGGACACTTTGCGCAGTTCATACTTCTGTTACTTTTCTAACAAATTTTGGATGGGTCGCAATATTACAGCAATTGACTACCAGAGGGTTAACGGTTTGGGGTTCTCCTACGTTATTATTAGGGGTTTTTTTTACTATCGTCTGTATGATATTTAGAAATGAAGTTTAGCTTGTCAAAATTATAATAATAATAATAATCAGCTAGGGTAATACCCAAGGCACCACATTAGGCCCAAATCATCTAGCGACTTTTAATACTTTTAAATAGGTGGCCGGGTTACAATGCGTAGGAGGGTGGTCGAAAGCCCTACGTGCCACGCGAGCCAACAGCTCCCTACACTCACTATTAACGTTATTTATTTCAATTAGGCAAAAACAAAATTAGCTTCTATTTCAGTAATAGCATATGTAACATAATTACTCATAAATGTGCCAGAAATAACTTTTTCTTAATGAGACCTTGTTGCAAGGATATGACGTAATTGACGTCACTTTCCAGTCGATGACGGTTTTATCGTCATCAAAACTAGTTCTGGTGGGGAGGGAAGGAAGTAAAAACCAGTTTTACACGACGTTAGTTCGTATTTTCTTTGGTGGCTATGAAACAAAGTCTCATTTAAATTTTTATTACAGAAATGTTAAACATAGGCACACTTATGAGTAATTATGTTACATATGGTAATAGTAATATTAAATTTTTAGCAGACGATTCAAAGTTTTGAAAGTTCAAGCGAGAGTGACGTCAAGGAATATCTCAATTTCAAATATTGGATATCTCGCAAAATTGTACACACAAAAATTGGTCACCCACTGAGAAAACGTTGTTTGTTGGTCTCAAAAAAGTGTACCAGCTATTATGGTTCACTCTGCTTATTCCATTCCCAATTAGTTGGACAAAATTGGTAGTCAAACTAATTGGCCTTCAAAAGTTGTATAGTCTGAACACGCCTTTAAATTTACATACACGAACTTTAGAGTAAAATTTACGGTTTTCGGCATCGTCCACATTTTTGGGACCTAGACGGTAGAATTGAAATAACAGACGACATTTACCTGAAATATGATCTCAAGAGATTTGACCATATTTGACTCTCCAAAAGGAACAATCTTGAGAAGCGAAATTATACAAACTATTAGGCGTTTGGGTTTCTTGTTTGTTTGCTTATTGTTAATGGTATCTTTAACTGAAAGTGGTTATTGTTTTTTAGAGTACGTGATTTTGAATTTTATTAAATCTTGGATTTAGTTTTAGGGATTTTCCATATAAAGTCAAAGAAACATACAGGGTAGGATTTTGAATTTTTTAAGGAACAAAATCTGGATTTTGTTTTAAGGATTTTCCATTTAATGTATATGGGATAGGGTTTTGATATTTTTAAATCTTAATTTTGTTTTAAGGATTTTCCATTTAATGTATATGGGATAGGGTTTTGATATTTTTAAATCTTAATTTTGTTTTAAGGATTTTACATTTAATGTATATGGGATAGGGTTTTGTTATTTTTAAATCTTAATTTTGTTTAAGAATTTTCCATTTAATGTATATGTGATAGGATTTTGATATTTTTAAATCTTAATTTTGTTTTAAGGATTTTCCAGTTAATGTATATGTGATAGGATTTTGATATTTTTAAATCTTAATTTTGTTTTAAGGATTTTCCATTTAATGTATATGGGATAGGATTTTGATATTTTTAAATCCTTATTTTGTTTTAAGGATTTTCCATTTAATGTATATGGGATAGGATTTTGATATTTTTAAATCTTAATTTTGTTTTAAAGATTTTTATTTCATATCTATAATATAAAAAGTAGGATTTTTGAGAATTTTACATATACTTTCTAGGGGAGTGAAAATGTAGAAATTTTCCAAAACCGTAATTTTGTTTTAAGAATTTTCCATATACTGTCAATGTTGGATTTTGATTTTTTAAAGAAAAGGTCGTGACTGTGGAGCAAATCTATTGTTTATTGGAATCAACCACACTGGAAACTATATAAGTCCCAGACTTTCTCTGCCATTTACTTTTGATAATTGAGTTTGTAAATCGGTATAGACACTAAAAATATATTAATTTTATTAGTCGAATATCAGCCTAACTGACGCAGAAATTTGATTTAAATTCTTTTGAAAACCTTGGTTTACTACAACCCGAGTTCAAAACCAAATTTTAGGTGTGTACATTTTTATATTTTATTTTAATTTATTATTGAAATAACACAATCCTGTAAGAACTTTGTGAACTATGCTTTCGCGAACGTAATAATCTGCGCTCACTTTTTACATTTCTAACCAAGGCTTATGGAAATTTAGAACGCTTTCAAAAGGAAATATAACGCTTACTTTATCGAAACCATTGAATTGGAAAATGTATAATTAAAAACAGCAGTTTCGATCTAGAGGCAAACTATTTCTATTTAAATTACGTTAGATGATCAACAACATCACCATTGATTTTCTGTTTACTATCGGATTGACCAAATTTGAATTTGGTTGACTATTACGAAAATAAAACCACAAAGACTATACTAAATACCTGAATTCGCCAAACCTTAATTTTAAAGAGTAAGTTGCAAATTATTCGTTACCGCCTTAATTTTGTTATTAAACGAAGTGATTACGTTTAAAGTAGCTAAATTTAAAGTTGCGTTGCTTTCCGTTTCTTAGTTAATTAGAAATAATTAGTAGAACGGCCAAACAATTTGATTTTTAGCGTGGTGATTGACCATTTGCAATGGTAAAAATTCAGAGAAAACCGTACTCAATGACGATACAAACTAGGCGAGATAAAATTATCGTTCAAAATAAAAATCCGCAGTGGGGCGCTTCACGTAAATTTAATTTTAATATTAAATAAACTTAGCGACGGTATTTCATCAAGTGAGTTACATTTTCGGCAAGCCCATGATCAAATATTAAGTAGTTTAGTTTCTATTCTTTTTGCAACTTACTCTTTTGATTACGTTACTTACGGTACTTATGTTACTTATGTTACTTACGTTACTTACGGTACTTATGTTACTTACGTTACTTACGGTACTTATGTTACTTACGTTACTAACGTTACTTACGGTACTTATGTTACTTACTTTATTTACGGTACTTACAGGGCTCCCAGAGTTCCTATAATTCGGATATTAATTCCTATAAATTCCTATAATTTCAATATGCTCCTATAATTTCCTATAATTTCAATATACTCCTATAATTTAATATTTTTTCAAAATTGTTCGTATAAATTCCTATTTTTAGATAAAATGTTCCTATAAATTCCTATTTTTTTGGCTAAAAATGTTCATATAAATTCCTATATTTTCTATGAAATTTCCTATAATTTCAATATACTCCTATAATTTAATATTTTTTCAAAATTGTTCGTATAAATTCCTATTTTTAGATAAAATGTTCCTATAAATTCCTATTTTTTTGGCTAAAAATGTTCATATAAATTCCTATATTTTCTATGAAATTTCCTATAATTTCAATATACTCCTATAATTTAATATTTTTTCAAAATTGTTCGTATAAATTCCTATTTTTAGATAAAATGTTCCTATAAATTCCTATTTTTTTGGCTAAAAATGTTCATATAAATTCCTATATTTTCTATGAAATTTCCTATAATTTCAATATACTCCTATAATTTAATATTTTTTCAAAATTGTTCGTATAAATTCCTATTTTTAGATAAAATGTTCCTATAAATTCCTATTTTTTTGGCTAAAAATGTTCATATAAATTCCTATATTTTCTATGAAATTTCCTATAATTTCAATATACTCCTATAATTTAATATTTTTTCAAAATTGTTCGTATAAATTCCTATTTTTAGATAAAATGTTCCTATAAATTCCTATTTTTTTGGCTAAAAATGTTCATATAAATTCCTATATTTTCTATGAAATTTCCTATAATTCCTATAATATTTAAAAAAATTCGCTGGGAGCCCTGTACTTATGTTACTAACGTTACTTACGGCAGGGAGTAGCCAGAAATTCGTCAAGGGTGGGGGGTCAAAGTGTGTGAATGTTAAGAGGGGGGGTCGAGAATGGGGGGGGAATTTAGTACAGTCCAAGGTAGGCCCAAGGGGAGGGTCTGGACCCGGAAACCCCTCCCCAGTCTACGCCACTGCTCCCTGCTTACGGTAAGCTGTAAGCTAAACGAAGAGTTGAAAACATTCGTCATTAAAAAGTTAGATACAATAGTCTAATCGACAGACACGGTTCTAATGTCCAAATTTAACGCGAGCCTACAATGGGTAGCCAGCAGCACATCTCGGACCCTTTGTGCCACTCCGGAGAAGTGACTGACAATAACAGTGGCCCTAGGGACGAAAGGGCGTTTCGCTGCAAAGATCTTTCAAAAGTGTCGACGATAACGTTTTAGGTCCCTGTAGCCTCCAGGTCAGGTTCGCTGATACCACGCCAAATTGTCTTTTGGAGCGCCCCGAGTGATTGAAACGATACAAGAACAATGCAACGCGAGGTGGAATAGTTTGGAAACATAAGTTTTAATAGGTTTTGGGAAGAATCTATTTATGCTACGGAGAACGTAGGAGTCAACCTAAGCTTCTCTCTTATGATTATATATATAGAGGGTGTCCACTAAAAAACCAAAAATGATATATAACTGAAAAAGTTATTTTTGGAAAATTTAAATTTCTATGGAATGAATTAAGTGTTTGATAATAAAATAATCTGATTAGTTTTAATGTGACTAAATCAAATAAATACTGAATTGTTAAAAACGGTTCAATTATGCCACCGTCGGCTACGATAAATCCTTGAGTTCATTTATCGACGGAGTTAATAGTGTTGTTCATCATTTCAATTGAAATATCGCGGGAGGCATTCAAACACTGAATTCATTAACCTTCAATTTCTTGGCTTCTAATTAATCAAATTTGTTCTATTAAAAGTTATTTAAATGGGCGAGCAACAACTTTTTAATTGGAACCAAAGCCTTAAAACCAACGGTTCTCAAGTTTTTGAATGACCTTGAAGACATGGTTCAAGGTCAATCAATTTTATACTAGTAAATGTCCCCCTCCAGGGGTGTTTCAAAAGGTTATGAAAAAATGTTAAGGAGTTGAAGGGTTGAGTTGAGAAGTATGCCTGTTTTTTCCCCATTTTCCTACGATGAGTTAAAAGAGCGCCAGAGAGCTTCAAAGTGTGGCCTACTAGCCCCTGGCAGTAGGCTGCAACAAGCGCCAATCCAAGCAGCATTGAAACGCGAACATTAAGGTTTGGGTTCGTGTGATACGTAAAAAAGGACTTTGTAAACAAATCGAGGTAACCAGCGTAAAAAAGGAAACTTAAACAGTATTTAAAGTCCCTGCTGCTTGGTTTTGCGCTTGTTGCAGCCTACTTCCAGGGGCTAGTAGGCCACACTTTGAAGCTCTCTGGCGCTCTTTCAACTCATCGTAGGAAAATGGGAAAACAACAGGCATACTTCTCAACTCACCCTCTACAACTCCTTAAAATTTTTGCATAACCTTTTGAAACACCCTTTATATATGATTAAATGAAATAATAATATTGTTCAATAAATTCATACGAGTTACGATAAAGAGTTGGAAAACTAGCTCTGTTTCTGAAAGGAGAAGAGAGAAAACCAGAATGCGAAAAGTAAATTTACAGAAAGGAAACTAGCCTTTTACGAAGCTCGAGAAAGATAAAAGTTAAAACCATTCGCAGCCAAGCCCAACTCATCCGTCTTAAGGAAAATACTGTTCTGAGAGAGAAAAAAAACCAGAGAAACGCCCGTAAAAGTCTATAACTTATTTGTGCCAAGGCTTCTGAGAGACTGGCCAAGTTAAGCTATAGAAACCGACTGTCTCGGCTAGTGAACTCTCAAATACAAGTTGCTATATCTTCTATAACCATAGATAAGTTCCTAGTACACTATTTTTCTATTCGCCCTGGAAATGTAAGGGCGGGGGGGGGGATTCACGAGACAGGGTTCGCTACAAGGTGGCGCTAGAGTTACTTTTCATGTCAAGCTAAAAGTATTAGGCGCTTCTGATGGCGTAAAATATGACGTTTTAACAATGGCCCTTGTTCCGTGGCCGGCTTCTCAAATAGCGTCTATTCCCACTCGGCCGACACGTTTCAAAGAGAGATGGCGCTGCAGTGCGGGGGCGTAAACAGGAATATAAAAACGAGGCCGCCAACTATAGGCTAAAGAAGTTGGATGAGGTCACAGTCGACGGGACTTTCAATGCCATTATTTACGAAATAAATGCTAGTTATAGTGTTACGCTATCCATTTTATTTTGCAATTTATACCGATGCACACAACTTTGAACGATATAAGCTAATGACCTTTGAGCGAAAGAAGTTGTTGGCTATTTTCTGGCGAAATTGCACGAAAAAGTTAATGATCATCGTTTGTAATGTGTACGAAAGGAGATATTTATCCGATCGATGGAAAATACGCGGAAGCAGCTAGTTACCCCATCGATGGAAAAATGAATGAAAGAAGCTAATTACCCCATCGATGCAAAAATGAATGAATGAGGCTAATTACCACATCGATGGAAAATGAATGAAAGAAGCTAATTACCACATCGATGGAAAAATGCATGAAAGAAGCTAATTATCCCATCGATAGAAAAATGCACGAAAGAAGCTAATTACCCCATCGATGGAAAATGAATGAAAGAAGCTAATTACCCCACCCTTGAAAAATGAATGAAAGAAGCTAATTACCCCACCCTTGAAAAATGAATGAAATAAGCTAATTACCCCATCGTTGGAAAAATGAAAGAAAGAAGCTAATTACCCCATTGATGGAAAAATGCATGAAAGAAGCTAATTATCCCATCGATGGAAAAATGCATGAAAGAAGCTAATTATCCCATCGATGGAAAAATGCATGAAAGAAGCTAATTACCCCATTGATGGAAAATGCACGACAGCCGCTAATTACCCCATCGATGGGGAAATGCACGAAAGAAGCTAATTATCCCATCGATAGGAAAATGAATGAAAGAAACTAATTACCCCATCGATGGAAAAATGAATGAAGGAAGCTAATTACCCCTTCGATGGAAAAATTAATGAAAGAAGCGAATTACCCCATCGATGAAAAAATGCACGAAAGAAGCTAATTATCCCATCGATCGAAAAATGCACGAAAGAAGCTAATTACCCCATTGATGGAAAATGCACGACAGCCGCTAATTACCCCATCGATGGGGAAATGCATGAAAGAAGCTAATTACCCCATCGATAGAAAAATGAATGAAAGAAGCTAATTACCCCTCGAATAAAAATATAGGAGAGAAGCCATCTATGAATAAAATTACCCGAAATAATCTAACGACGATTGACCTAAAAATACACGAAAGAAGCTAATTATCATGAAATTAACCATGAATAATCTCAAAACAAATATAAACATTTTGGAGGGATCTTTTATATGAATTCATGACCTCTATAACCAGAAAAAACACTTTAAATTTTTCCTTTCGCCTTTGAGATAGTTTACCGTCAAACCACGTATAAAAACAGACTCAGTTGTTGCATGGAAATCACGACCCATTTGGCACGAACAGAAAGAGGCCTTCCAACCGATACAGACTCTGTATTAAAGGGGAACGGCCAAGCTTTTCCAAATATGGCCTTATTTCCGTATCAAAAGATTAACAAGACATTCAATATACTAACACGTACCTTTTTTTGTCTTGAAAAAATAGCTTTGGGCCCAAAAAGAATAATAACGCCAGGTGTTTGGGTTTGAATTTTCGCCGCCATCTTGGGGGCTGCCGCCAGCGCCCCTAACCCCGTATGAGCGATTTGCGAACTATCCTAACTTTTAAAATCGCGCAATTTAGGCTTAGGTCTCTTATAACTGGAACGCGCCGCGCGTGAAAAACATATTTTTCGCGTCTTCAGCAGCTCGCGCTTTTACGTTGTTTTTCCGTCTCACCGACTTCTCACCAGGTGTCGCGGCGGAAGCGCGCTTTTCGATTTCCCGATATGTCTCTATTTTATTAAAAATTAACCACTCAATATTTTTCGATGCGGTTTTCGCCATAAATTTTAGTTTTTAATGGGCTATAGGGCTATCTAACTGGTTAAACTTGACCGTTCCCCTTTAAGAGCGCGCGAAACTGAATAAACTCCCATCCCATATGACCGTAGTATAGAGCCCATCGTGAAGTCTTCCAGTTTGACGCAACCCAATAGCGTCGTTGATTTTTATCGCGAAAGAGTAGAGACCGTTTCCTTAAAATTCTTCCTTTACTCCAATTATCATCGCACGGCCCCACGTCGGAAGTAGAACGTCCAGAATATACTCGCGCGAACCTAGAATATGATCCCCTCGAGATTAACCACGCCCCTCTTCCTTTCTCGCGCAGTCTTACACCGCTTCTCCCGCTAACGTCGAATTTCGGGGTTCCGAGTTTTAATAAAGTTGCCAAGCATTGGACGTAAAGTAGCGGCTAGAGTGGCTGGCCCATAACGACTCGATACGGTCGGCCAGCCCGCTTCTGGGTCTTAATTTTGTTTCTTTTGTTTTCTTATTATTTGACTGTTTTTCCCTGGTACATTTTGTCCGTCAGGATTAGCCTGGGTTGGATAATATATCCTGGATCAAATGGGCCAGCTGGCCCCGAAACAACAGAGGATAAAAAGAGCCACTACTTGGATCGAGAAAGTTTCGACGTTTCATCCGAGCAGAATGGCTATTTTCGTTTGTCTAGATTAGAAACGAACACGTATAATCCGCCTAAATTCGATTGCCTTTCTTTCGACCAACTCATTCCGAAAGAATAAAGATAATATTATTCATTAAAGGGGAACGGTCAAGCTTTAACCAGCTAGATAGCCCTATAGCCCATTAAAAACTAAAATTTATGGCGAAAACCGCATCAAAAAATATTGAGTGGTTAATTTTTAATAAAATAAAGAAATTTCGGGAAATCGAAAAGCGCGCTTCCGCCGCGACACCTGCTGAGAAGTCGGTGAGACGGAAAAACAACGTAAAAGCGCGCGCTGCTGAAGACGCGAAAAATATGTTTTGCACGAGCGGCGCGTTCCAGTTATAAGAGACTTAAAGGGGAACGGTCAAGCTTTAACCAGTTAGATAGCCCTATAGCCCATTAAAAACTAAAATTTATGGCGAAAACCGCATCAAAAAATATTGAGTGGTTAATTTTTAATAAAATAAAGAAATTTCGGGAAATCGAAAAGCGCGCTTCCGCCGCGACACCTGCTGAGAAGTCGGTGAGACGGAAAAACAACGTAAAAGCGCGCGCTGCTGAAGACGCGAAAAATATGTTTTGCACGAGCGGCGCGTTCCAGTTATAAGAGACTTAAAGGGGAACGGTCAAGCTTTAACCAGTTAGATAGCCCTATAGCCCATTAAAAACTAAAATTTATGGCGAAAACCGCATCAAAAAATATTGAGTGGTTAATTTTTAATAAAATAAAGAAATTTCGGGAAATCGAAAAGCGCGCGTCCACCGCGACACCTGGTGAGAAGTCGGTGAGACAGAAAAACAATGTAAAAGCGCGCGCTGCTGAAGACGCGAAAAATTTGTCTTGTACGCGCGGCGCGTTCCAGTTATAAGAGACCTAAGCCTAAATTGCGCGATTTTAAAAGTTAGGATAGTTCGCAAATCGCTCATACGGGGCTAGGGGCGCTGGCGGCAGCCCCTAATATGGCGGCGAAAATTCAAACCCAAAAACCTGGCGTTATTTTTCGTTTCAACTTTTTGGGCCAAAGCTATTTTAACAAGACCAAAAAAGGTACGTGTTAGTATATTGAACGTCTTGTTAATCTTTTGATACGGAAATAAGGCGATATTTGGAAAAGCTTGGCCGTTCCCCTTTAAGCCTAAATTGCGCGATTTTAAAAGTTAGGATAGTTCGGATATCGCTGATACGGGGTTAGGGGCGCTGGCTGCAGCCCCTAAGATGGCGGCGAAAATTCAAACCCAAATACCTGGCGTTATTATTCGTTTCAACCTTTTGGGCCAAAAGCTATTTTTTCAAAACAAAAAAAGGTACGTGTTAGTATATTGAACGTCTGGTTAATCTTTTGATACGGAAATAAGGCCATATTTGGAAAAGCTTGGCCGTTCCCCTTTAAGCCTAAATTGCGCGATTTTAAAAGTTAGGATAGTTCGGATATCGCTGATACGGGGTTAGGGGCGCTGGCTGCAGCCCCTAAGATGGCGGCGAAAATTCAAACCCAAATACCTGGCGTTATTATTCGTTTCAACCTTTTGGGCCAAAAGCTATTTTTTCAAAACAAAAAAAGGTACGTGTTAGTATATTGAACGTCTGGTTAATCTTTTGATACGGAAATAAGGCCATATTTGGAAAAGCTTGGCCGTTCCCCTTTAAGCCTAAATTGCGCGATTTTAAAAGTTAGGATAGTTCGGATATCGCTGATACGGGGTTAGGGGCGCTGGCTGCAGCCCCTAAGATGGCGGCGAAAATTCAAACCCAAATACCTGGCGTTATTATTCGTTTCAACCTTTTGGGCCAAAAGCTATTTTTTCAAAACAAAAAAAGGTACGTGTTAGTATATTGAACGTCTGGTTAATCTTTTGATACGGAAATAAGGCCATATTTGGAAAAGCTTGGCCGTTCCCCTTTAAGTCTACATTAAGCTTTTACCTTTTTTGAGGTCTCATCCTAGATATCGAGATTTGTATAACCTTTTTCGTAGCTTATGTATGTATATTTTTATACCTGATTTCGTGGTTTTTAGCCCTAATTTTTAAACGTGAAATACCGGATTTCTAAAATTTCACCTTTGATTTCTAAATTTTAAAAACGATTTCTATATCTTCGCCCTGATATAAAATTATTTCCATATTTTTGTACATGATTTCCAAATAATTTAGCCCTCATATTTTAATGTTAAATATCTGATTTCTAAGGTTTCATATCCGATTTCTAAATTATCGATTTCTATGTTTTAACCATGATGTTGATTTTATCGATTTTTATAATTTTAACCCTGATGTTTGAATTATCGTTTTTTATCATTTTAACCCTGGGGTTTAAATTGTCGATTTCTATATTTTTAACCCTGATGTTTAAATTATCGATTTCTATATTTTAAACCCTGATGTTTAAATTATCGATTTTTATAATTTTAACCCTGGGGTTTAAATTATCGATTTTTATAATTTTAACCCTGATGTTTAAATTATCGATTTCTATATTTTTAACCCTGATGTTTAAGTATTCGATTTTTATAGTTTTAACCCTGATGTTTAAGTATTCGATTTTTATAGTTTTAACCCTGATGTTTAAACTTTCGATTTCTTAATTTTTAACCCTGATATTTACATTTTCACACCACAATTATACCTGATATAATTTTGCTTAGCTTTTATTTCTATGTACCCGATTTCTATAATTTTGAGCTTGGATTTCTATATACCTGAATTCTAGATTCTTAGCCTTGATTTTTACGTACCTTATTTCTAGAATTTTAGTTTTGATTTTTATATGCCCGATTTCTAGAAATTTAGCTTTGATTTCTATTTACGTGATTTCTAGATTAAGTATTTACTTCTATATACTCGATTTTTAGAATCTTAGCTTTGATTTTTATATACTCGATTTTTAGAATCTTAGCTTTGATTTCTATATACTCGATTTTTAGAATTTTAGCTTTGATTTCTATATACCCTATTTCTAGAATTTAAGCTTTGATTTCTATATATACCCTATTTCTAGATTCTTAGCTTTGATTTCTATATATACCCTATTTCTAGATTCTTAGCGTTGATTTCTACATGCCTGATTTCTTTATACCAGATTTCTAGATTTAGCCTTGATAAAAATTCACGGTATTATTTTATTCTAAGCTGCTCCCATGATAATTAAATAAAATCGGTTTCTTTGATAAAAGTCCACGATTAAAATAAATCTTTAAAATTCTTTCAATCCGAAACAACGTAAACGTGTAATGAAGGCAATTTAAATAACTAGGAAAATAACCGTAGTAAAAATAATACAGGAAACGGGGAAGACTATTTCCATCCAGATTTCCATCTCCGCGTCCTTACGAACACAGCCACAAACCTTCCTTCCAAATAACTAGAAACGCCATAAAAATAAGGCACCGATGAGACGGCCGAAAAATCCGCGAATATTTCCCCCAATTCCTCGCGCGGCCGCGTGAAAGTCACTCTCAGAGTCAGAATGGACTGTGTGGGACTTCCTCCCAAAAAAATCCACGGAGGTAATGAGAAAAAGGCGGGCTCGGAGAATATAAAAGGGGGGTCCCAGGGACAGGAAGAGCCTTCAGCCTGGCAGCGAAGTTGCCTACGTCTCGTTAGGCAATTCCGTGAAAAATGGAGGCAATTTGGTCGAAGCAGGTCATTCGATTCCTCTTCACTTCTCGTATTCTCTCGCTTTTAATATTAAAAGTTTTTTTTGGGTTGGACCCACCTCTTTGAGGTGGGTCGCGTTCGTCCCACGCCATTTGGCCGCGCACCAGCCTCCGTATAATAAACCCTTCACCTTTCGCCCGTAAACGGCCGACTAAAACAGTCAGCGTCTATAGAAACGATTCCCGGACAATACCTTTTAGAGTTAAGCTTCAGCGCCTCCAGAAAGACGCCTATGAAATATTTCTTCCTTTAGAACTAGAGATAAACACGCGGTATACAGGGTGTTTCAAATGGTTATGCCAAAATTTTAAGGAGTTGTTATGGGTGAGTTGAGAAGTATGCCTGTTTTTTTCCCATTTTCCTACGGTGAGTGAAAAGAGCGCCAGAGAGCTTCAAAATGTGACCTACTAGCCCCGGGAAGTAGGCTGCAACAAGCGTAAAACCAAGCAGCAAGGAGTTTAAATACTGTTTAAGTTTCCTTTTTTACAATGGTTACCTCGATTTGTTTACAAAGTCCTTTTTTACCTATCACACGAACCCAAACCTTAATGCTCGCGTTTCCCCGCTGCTTGGTTTTGCGCTTGTTGCAGCCTTCTTTTCGGGGCTAGTAGGCCACACTTTGAAGCTCTCTGGCGCTCTTTTAACTCATCGTTGGAAAATGGGAAACAACTAGTATACTTAATAATAATAATAATAATAATCAGCTATAGGCTAATCACCCAAGGCACCACCTTGGGCCTAAGTCATCAAGCGACTTTTAAAGCCATTAATTCAGGTGGCCGGGTTACAACGCGTAGGAGGGTGGTGACAAGCCTTTCATGAGCTCCCTACACTCACTATTACCGTTAACCTAAACAAGTTTTTATGGAAGGGGAAACCGAAGAGCTCGGGGGAAAACCCCTAAAACTGGTGGTGAGAGAACTTTCAAACTCAACGCGGAAGGAGTGGTTCTCAACTCACCCTCTACAACTATTTCAAATTTCGGCATCACCTTTTGAAACACCCTGTATTGACGATCGAGACACCGTCGGTTGAGTTTGGAAAACTAGACGTTTCGTACCGCCTACGATGGCCTGTAAGAAACGACCACCCTCGACGAGAAGACGTCATAACCGGCAGGCGTGCCCCCTGGTGAGCTCGGAAATCTTCGGCAAAGCTTTTAGGAGGCGAATCTTCTTTTCGCTGGCAGATGATGTCTGGCGCTATAAACAAAAATAGACGGTTCTCGATTCCCGACGGACTGTCCATTGCAACGGCCAAATAATAGAAAGAAGGTGGTTGGCATTGTGGTGTGTTGTACCAAAGAATATTCTTTGGTTGTTCGGGGTTATTTCTGCCTTTTGTTATCCCACCAAGGTTACTCGTGTTCGCTTCATTAGTATAAATGCGCCACTGGAATGGCTGTTGTATCAATATTTACTTTTCAGATTGTATTTCGGGGACCGTTCGTTTTTATGGAAATCTCGGGATACGTTGCGGTGGCGCGTTTATTAAAAGTAATGGTATTGGCGTTGGATAAGGTGGGCTTGGGCCGACTTTTTCATTAATAAACCAAACACTGTCGGAATACGATAGCCCTTTCCAACCACCAAGAATGACCGTTCGGAGTCTTCAAACTATGAAAACTAACCCTAATAAACTTCGAAAGATATCCTTTTCAAACTTTAACAGTTAACTTGTTCAAACTACGAATTTCAAATTATAAAAATATCTATTTCAAACTAAGAAGGCTAACCACTTTCAAACCATAAAAATATCCCTTTTAATTTAGGAAGGACTATAGAACTTTCGAACTTGAAAGCATATCTCTTTCAAACTATAAACGATATGCATTTGAAACTATAAACGATATGCATTTGAAACTATAAACGATATGCATTTGAAACTATAAACGATATGCATTTGAAACTATAAACGATATGCATGTGAAACTATAAACGATATGCATTTGAAACTATAAAATATATGCATTTCAAATTATAAAATATATGCATTTGAAACTATAAACGATATGCATTTGAAACTATAAAATATATGCATTTCAAATTATAAAATATATGCATTTGAAACTATAAACGATATACATTTGAAACTATAAACGATATGCATTTGAAACTAAAAAATATATGCATTTGATACTATTAACGATATCTATTTCATACTATAAACGATATCTATTTCATTCTTTAAACGATATGCATTTGAAACTATAAATGATATGCATTTGAAACTATAAACGATATATCTTCAAACTATAAATGATATCTATTTCAAACTTCAAAGGCTATCCATTTCAAACTATAAATGCTATCCATTTCAAACTACGAATGATAGGCCTTTCTTTAAAATAGTAAATCCCGTGTCAGAATACCCAGTTCAAAACATGGGTGGTTTTAGATTATTTTCAGTGAGGTCGTTTCGCTTGTGGGGTTAGTTGGTGGTGGTCATCCCGGCGGTATGTCCCCCCGCCCCCTGAGCGTTCGACGTTGCTCTGTTTTTGGTTTTTTTACGGGTAAAAGATTGGTTTGCAAGAAAGTTTATTCCTCCGCCAGATTACCCTCATTTTCGCTTGAACTCTTCATCAAACTTATCACGAACCTCCTTCTTTTATGGCAGTCCTTTTTATATAGGGGCTTTTTTAGGGGATTTCCCACTGGCTTCTGTCGCGTTTTTAACCGTTTCGTTCCTGGGGGAAAATTTACCATGATGGCCACGAAACGTATCAATATATTTATTGACTATAGTCATTCTCTTCAAGTATTAATACATATATTCTTGGTCTTAAGTTTCCGTCTCGAATTCAAAATACCAAGTTTAATTTCAAAAGTTTATTTTTACCTAGAAAGTTTTTGGGAGTTTACTTTTTTACATTTATCTCACTGAAGACCAACAGTGGCTCTGGTAGCGCTCGCTTTAACCGAAGGTAGTTCACTTAAATGATTAAGTTTTCACCCTTGATCGATTAAATTCGATTAAATCATGATTAAATCACGAATAAATCGCCATTAAAACACGATTAAATTGAGTTAGTGATTAAGCCGATTAAACACGATTAAGATAAGTCACGATTAAATTGAGTTGGATCAAGATTAAAAAGATTAAATCAAGATTAAAAAGATTAAATCAAGATTTAAAAGGTTAAATCAAGATTAAAAAGATTAAATCAAGATTAAAAAGATTAAATCAAGATTAAAAAGATTAAATCAAGATTAAAAAGATTAAATCAAGATTCAAAAGATTAAATCAAGAAAAAAGATTAAATCAAGATTCAAAAGATTAAATCAAGATTCAAAAGATTAAATCGCGATTAAAAAGATTAAATCAAGAAAAAAAAGATTAAATCAAGATTAAAAAGATTAAATCAAGATTAAAAAGATTAAATCAAGAAAAAAAGATTAAATCAAGATTAAAAAGATTAAATCAAGATTAGAAGATTAAATCAAGATTAGAAGATTAAATCAAGATTAAAAAGGTTAAATCAAGATTAAAAAGATTAAAAAGATTAAATCAAGATTAAAAAGATTAAAAAGGTTAAATCAAGATTAAAAAGGTTAAATCAAGAAAAAAAGATTAAATCAAGATTAAAAAGATTAAAAAGGTTAAATCAAGATTAAAAAGGTTAAATCAAGATTAAAAAGGTTAAATCAAGAAAAAAAGATTAAATCAAGATTAAAAAGATTAAATCGTGATTAAATCGGATTAAAAATTTAATCTCAATCAACACGATTTAATACATTTAATTGGATTAAATCCAATAAAGTATGCACCTGAAAGAGGAGTGATATTCCCCTCGGCTTTAACCAAAATTGTACAACAATCTACAGATAATCGTCAAATTTTGTAGATAATGAATATATTTATTTGAAATGACCTCCAGCTAAAGGCGCAGGATTCGCGCAATAATAGCCTTGGGTCATAACCTTATATCTCATTAACTGGACAGCTAAAATACACAAAACCGGGATTTAGTTCAATCTACTATTTTGGGCTTAACGAGTTTGTATCGTATAGATCGATCCAATCTTGATTTTAATATTTAACAGCTGATGCCAAAAGGCACCAAACATTGATTTTATCGAAACTACGAAGAAACTTATTACTAAATTTAAAAAATAGTTTTATACGAAGCTTATTTTTTGTACAAAACACAATATTTTAGGGATGCAATAATAATAATAATAATAATAATAATTAGCTAGGCTAATACCTAAGTCATCAAGAGACTTTTAAAGCCTTTAATTCAGGTGGCCGGGTTACAATGCGTAGGAGGGTGGTGGCAAGCCCTTCATGCCACGCGAGCCAACAGCTCCCTACACTAACTATTACCGTTAACCTCGACAAGGTTTTATGGAAGGGGAAACCGAAGAGCTCGGCGGAAAACCCCTTAAACCAGTGGGATGTTTATCTACACATAAGGGTTTTATTTAAGTTTTTCCAAAGAGTGCGACTTTTAAAGCCATTAATTCAGGTGTCCGGGTGGTGGCAAGCCCTTCACTAACTATTACCTTTAACCTCAACAAGTGGGATTTATTTAAAAAGAGTTAGTCACAGAATTACATCGAACCCTACCTATGTTTGATTTATATTTAGAAAAATAATTTTGGGCTGTAATAAATGAACCGGAAGTAGAAAGCGCTTTATATAACCACCAAGAATTTATATGGGTGAACAGAGAATCTGAGGCGGAATCATAACCACAGAGGCTATGCTCGCGGCTTGGTATTCTCAGTCTTGATGGTACCATTACTCTCCTTACGAACGCGATATAAAACTGATACGTGCTTTGAGAAATTTCTCCGAGTATGAAGATCTTAGCATCATCTTCAAAAGAAATAAAAAAGAACTTAAACAGGGTTAATACTTATTTCATTATACGCGGGCTCGAGCTTAGATCAGCTGGTCTAATGGATGTTTCAGCCTCGCGTTTAAACATCTAAAGAAACAAAAAAAAAATAACAGCTGGCTAGAATAAAAAAAAAAACTCAAACGAAAAATTCTACTTCCAACTAACAGTATCAACGAAGGCGGGGATTGGGTAAAGGATGCGATATCGCGAAACTAGCGGATTAAATTGGATTCCACTAAGAATTAAAAAAAATCCTTAAGAAATGGGATATTTTGCGAGTAAAAAATGGGTTCCTTTATAATTTGGGGGCTTTAAAGACCTCCAGGTCAACGTGGCTCCTCGTGCGTTATAAAACAAGTTGGCAAGACAAAATATACCTCTCCTCGGAAGAGTTTTTATTAATTTTCATTGAAGCGTAATTGTATCCGTGGTTCTGCGGTAGAATGCTCACCTGTCGTGCAAGAGGGCTCAGGTTCGAGTCCCGGCCGATTAAAAAATTATACTACACCCAATGACAAAAAGAGGGCGCTTTTGGAAAAACTTTTTCCCTGATTCTAAGAAACTGGGTACGCAATGATTACCCTTTGCTCCGAAAATGCGAACGCGTTCGCAGGCCTGACAGACAGACCCACCCACAGACAGACAGACACGGTGGTTGTATAACCCCTCCGACGGGACTTTGTACCCTCGGAGAGGTAAAAAAGATTGTGCAAAACTCGATTTAAAACATAGATAGCAAAAAATAGAATAAGAAAATCAGCTTCTAATGTGGGGTTAGCCAAGACGTTGAATCTCGAAACAGAATTTTTTCATCAACAGTCGTGTTTGAAAACGGCTGGGATTAATTCCGAGGGGTATTTTCAACTTCAGAAGTCGACCCTTTTTAAGAAAATGGCAAAGTTAAACATCGATCGATCGATCGGGAAAGAAAAATATTCAAAGCTAGTTTCTCGGGGAAAATGATAACGGTAAAGGATAAATTTAGGGACTGTTAAATGTACATGTAAAAATAAATTAAGTTACGGATTTTTTGCCAACATTTGTTTGGCTTACCGTTTAAATTGAATGAAAGAATGAATTATTTTATTAACTTTCCGATAAAAACCATTTGGTCGCTATCTCCTGATAAATGATTTGTATACAGCCAAAAAAACAAAATGACATCGCTTAGATAAACATTAGGAAGAAATAATTTACTAACTGGTACGCCCAGCCTCATTTCAGGTCCCATCTTGTCTAGTACGCCATCTCTTGAAAGAAATACGAAACTTTATTAACAAGTATTATTATATTCATTAATTATTTTCAATACATTAATTTTATAAATAGGGTCAATGGAGGTAAGTGTGATCAAAATATACTCCTAAACTAAAAATTGCACCCTCTTAAGAATTGGTACCGTTACAACTACGCAATCAAATTTAATATCCAATAAATAGTTATTTAAATATTAATTATTTAATTTAACTCTGTTACTGATCACACTTACCCCCAAAATGCGGGGCAAGTGTGATAGGGAGGTGGGGTAATTGTGATCTCGTGAAATCCTTGACCAATCGCAATGAAATTACATACAGAGGTTAAATATGGTTGCCCAATAAAGCTATATTTTTCGTTGCTTTAAAATAATATATTTTTAAACTAAAGTACCCAGATGCTTATATAGCTAGCTAAAGCTTAAAGGGAATATAACCTTAGGTATTTGGTGTGGAACACCAACGCTTGCAGCTCTGGCCGCTCTTGCCTTCGGCTTTAAAAATGTTTGGCGCCACTGTACAGGGACATTTGAAAAATTGAAGGGTCTTCCGTAAAGATTGCTTTGCAGGTTATATTCCCTTTAACCTTTCCTTTTTTAAATAAAAAAAAATATATAAAAAGTTGTCTTATAAACCATAAATTATTTTGCCAAATTTAACATCACACTTACCACACGCTATAAATTTCGAAATAGTTTTTCCAGATTAAATTTGAAAACCTCAAATTATTAGCCAAAATACAAAATTTTCCCAGCAGGTAAAAAGATAAGCAGACTACAAAATACAAAATATGAAACCAGTTTGCCAGTTAGGAAAAAAGTTACAGAACTTTTCTTTTGGAAATTAAATCTCTAAACACAAGTAGAAGAGTATAACGTTTTTTCAACTAAAAGTTTTAAAAACTAAATTTAATTTCAATAAATATTGAAAATATACAAAATATGTAAAAATAAGTATATTGCAATATCCATTCATCAAATATTTTATTATAATAATATTTGGGGAAATAAAAGAGTGTGATCACACTTACCCCCTAATCACACTTACCTCCATTGACCATACGTTATATTTTGTAATATTATTTATATTTCATTCGATTTATTTGGTTGTTGTTATTTTTAGTATTCGGAATTGTTTATTCATTATCCACAAATTTTCTGATTAATTTAAAAAAACGTTGGTAAAACGAATATCATTTTAACTTATTTAATTATGTTTTTTACGCAACCAAGCATTAATTTGAATGAAAGTGGTATTTATTTAAATAATAGGTTTATTCACCTTCAATTATTTAAACATTTTACAAATTTTTATTCAACTACTGGTTATTTAAATAAATATTATTTAAATATAGCCGAGCTTATTCTATTCATGGATAAAAATTAATCGACTGCCGAACACTAGTTATTTTTATAATGTAATTTTAGTAATTAATAATTAAAAGTATAAAAAGATAGTCATTTTAGGTTCAAGATTTTTGATACAAATATTTTACAAAAGTATATTTAGAAGTACTTAGAATTTGGTATTTGTGAGTTTTGCAATAATTAATTAAATAAATGTTAGAGCTACATGAAAATGAAAACTTAGCCGCTAAAACTCAGGGGTGCTCAAATTATTTTTGGGGGTGACAATGCCTCGATGCTAAAAATAGTCATTTTTAACTCCCTATAATGAAATTAGTAACTATACCTAAATTGGCTTTATTGTTGTTTTGTTTTTAAATTAATAATTTCAAAATAGTTGGAAACCGAATACCAAACAGTGCTTAAAAATAGCTTTTTAAAACCTTTACAATGCTAGTTCATTTAAAGTTGATCACTCTAGCCTTTAAAACAATTAGTAATTTTCTGCCGATTCTTTTAAGCTTTGGGGAAGGGTAGCATCCCCCCCTCACCCACCTAGGGGATGCCCCTGTCAACCTCAACAAATTTTTATGGAAAGGGAAACGTACACGAAACAAAGGCTTTACTTGAATAAATTCTGGATTACCTAATTGTTTCATGATTTTAAAAATGGACATAAAATATCGTGATATCGTATATTATGCCCAATTTGAATATATAGATTATTCTACTAAATAATAAATATAACTTCTACTAGTGTTGTCAATTTTCCGGAAAAATTAAGTGCGGAAAAATTTCCAGAAAATTTGCCGGAATATTTTCGGAAAAATAAAAAATTGATACAGAAATTACTTTTTAGAGATTTTTAATGTTTTTAACTTTTTATCGATATAAAGTGTCTAATATCAGTAAACATACTACAAAAAATTTATGGTGTTACATTGTAAATCAGTATAAACTAGTCTAGAGGTTTAGTTTCACTTTCAGATTCGAAAAAATGAGGTGAAAATACCGCTTTATTTAAATTTGTAAACAATGTTAGACTAATAAACATTCAGAGTGCCCTATATATAAATTTTGACTTTTGAAATGTTAGACTAATAAACATTCAGAGTGCCCTATATATAAATTTTGACTTTTGAAATGTTAGACTAATCATGGAATGAAAACTTTTTTTAATATTTTGTTCGGAAAAATACGGAAACTTTTCCGGAAAAAAGGCCTCGGTCGTTTTTCGACTTACAACACAGGAAATTACAAACGTATTTAAATCAAACCACTTCGAATTTTTGTTAAATTTCCGGTAATATTCATTCGACCCTTAAAAGAAAGAGTAAGAAACATAATTCTTATAAGAAGGGTAAAATGGTTCCCTGAAGGAGCGCTTCCGCGCATTAGTCGAGATGGACGAGTTGCGTTTATAAAGAAAGGACCTTAAATAATAACGCGCGATAAAGCTAAGAGGGAATTTATCACCAGGCCTTCGCGAATTTACGAAAACATCCTGGATAAGCCTTCATTAATATAATATATTTTTCAACCCTTCCATCCCCCATTTGTAAAAAATATCCCATTTCAATGCGGAGGAAGGAAGCGAGATACTTATCTAAAATTTAAAATAATGCGTGAAAAACAAAGGCCTGTACGATAAACAGGAAACGATTTTTCAACGGCCGTTCTAATATATACGCGCCAATAAGGACGCTTTTGTAATGGCTTTGGTTAGGGATGCATAATGGCTGATTAATCGAAAAAAATTAAACATAATACCATAAGTATATTATGCGTGGATAACGAGATAAGTATTAAAAACTTGTTGAGGCTATCGGTAATAGTTAGTGTAGGGAGTTTGTTGGTTCGCGTGGCATGAAGGGCTTGCCACCACCCTCCTACGCATTGTAACCCGGCCACCTGAATTAATGGCTTTAAAAGTCGCTCGATGACTTGGGCCTAAGGTGGTGCCTTGGGTATTAGCCTAGCTGATTAGGTTTACCCCCCTTTCACCCAAAATAGTTCTCCCAATTCCAATTTATCCCAATCCCATTTCTCCCAATTCCAATTTCTCCCAATCCCATTTCTCCCAATTCCATTTCCCCCCAATCCTATTCGTCCCAATCCCATTTGTGCCAAAATAGTTATCCCAAATCCCATTTGTCCCAAAATTACACTTGGTATAAACATGAATCTAAGTTTTATTTTAATATGCAAGTACATCAAATTTTGCCCATATGAATATGGTAAACCTAACCTAACCTAACCTAACCTAAACTAACCTAACCTAACGCCAAGTCAATTCACAAAAGTCATCGCCAAACAAAGTTTATATTAGATTTAGAGTTAGGTCAAATACATTTGTACTTAAAATTTTAATGGCTCTGTTCTTCGGTTTCCCCTTCCATAAAAACTTGTAGAGGTTAACGGTAATAGTTAGTGTAGGTAGCTGTTGGCTCGCGTGGCATGTAGGGCTTGCCACCACCCTCCTACGCATTGTAACCCGGCCACCTGAATTAATGGCTTTAAAAGTCGCTCTATGATAGGCCTATGGTGGTGCCAAGGGTATTAACCTAACTGATTATTATTCATTTATCTTTACTAGTAATAATAATCAAAATAATTATCAGCTAGCGACTTTTAGAGACATTATTGATGCCTGTTGCGTAGTCAATAGCATTGACCCACTTCCTGCCGGAACTACGAAAAAATTAGCTCAATTGTAACCATGGTAACCAACTATAGATAAGACCACGGCCAACTTTGATGACGGGCAGTTCGCGCAACAGCACCTCATCAAAGTTGGCCGTGATAGGACAATTAATACAGCGATGGAGGACGATTTTTCGGAGGTCACGTGCCGGAAGTGGGTAAAAGCTTCGTTACAAAACAATCAATCAGTAAGCTCTCAGAATTCGAATCTAGGGTACGAAAATCCATTTCATCTTTGACTCCAGGCAAAGCCGCGTTATCCATTAGGCTGACTAGGCTGAAGTCTATGGGTCCACCAAGAGCAGGGGCCCACGCGTCAAAAGGGGGAAGGGGATGCTATGGGGCCCAAAGAAGCTCAAGGCCTAGGGGCCCTGCCATGGATTATTACGGCACTCGAGTCAACAGCTCTCATAAGCTTAAAGGAAGTATGAACTTCCTTGTTTCTGGTGTATCCACGAATTTATCAGTTCTGCCACCAGGTTTAACAAAAGCTAGGGATATTTGGCGCTAATTACGTTAAAAGCAAGTTAGCAGACGATTTTATGACGAAGGAATTTAACTGTTTGGCCTAAAAAATACAGGGTGCTTCAAAAGGTTATGCAAAAAATTTAAGGAGTTGTAGGGGGTGATTTGAGAAGTATGCCTGTTTTTTCCCCATTTTACTACGATGAGTTAAAAGAGCGCCAGAGAGCTACAAAGTGTGGCCTACTAGCCCCTTAAAGTAGGCTGCAACAAGCGCAAAACCAAGCAGCAGGGACTTTAAATACTGTTTAAGTTTTTTTTTTACACTGGTTACCTCGATTTGTTTACAAAGTCCTTTTTTACCTATCACTCGCACCCAAACCTTAATAATTAAAAGTTTTATAAAAGACTGATACTTCTTGGAATTCCATGAAGTGTCAGTCTTTTATAAAACTTTTAATTATTGAAAAATAACCATGGAACGTAATTTTAAAATTTATAACCAAACCTTAATGCTCGCGTTTCCCTGCTGTTTGGTTTTGCGCTTGTTGCAGCCTACTTTAAGGAACACTATTAGCACTTGGGTGCTCAAATTAAAAATTTAAATGTACTTTTAATTTCGAAATCTGCCTGTTTATAATAGCTATTTTTATTATACGTTTTTATTATACAGGGTGTTAACTTAAAAACGATACAGGGCCAATAACTCGAAATGGGTTTTAGCGAGGAATTTGAAATTTCCATGATCTTGAACCATGTCTTCAAGGTCATTGAAATTGTTTCTCGAGTACCATTAGAGATACAAAGCTGGTTTCAATTATAAATGTGTTCCTCGTCACATTTTAGAACTTATTAGCTTTGGACCCACCTAATTTGACCAATAATAAGCCGAGGGATTTTAGAAAATAATGTACCAAAGACAAGGTTCAAGGGCTAATAACATGAAAAGTACTCATGTTAGAGTATCAAAATTTGCTAGACATTATCTGGTAGGGGGTTTTAGCTTTAACTCATGGTTCAAGTTTATTCAGAATTTATCTCGAAAACCAATTTATTTAGAGAAATAATGATACATATTGAATGACCTTGAAGACATGGTTGAAGTTCATGGAAATTTTCATTGTCAAGTGACCCCCTGCAAGTTCTATGTGTCCGGAAATTTTCAAAATCCTAGCTAAAACACATTTTGAGTTATTGGCCCTGTATCGTTTTTTAATTAACACACTGTATTTACTAGATAGACATTTGAAGGTTGAGACAAACATTTTGAAGGTCGAGATCGACATTTTTAAGGTCAAAATCGTAATTTAAAGATCGCTTATTTGGGTACCCTGTCAAAAGGGTTTCAATATTATCCACTCCTTTCTATGGCTTTTGACATTTTCAACGCTGCTTAGTGGATTGTTGCGGGGGTAGCCTCTGATATTGTTTCGGTCTTCCGGCGGATGAGATAGCTCCTTTAATAGGGGCACAAAACACAAAAGATATAGTACATCAACCACTAATAAAAAAGCGCCTTTATTAAAAGATGAAGATTGAAAAATGATTGAAATAACGTATACACCATATATTACCACAAAACTAATAAATTTAAAACAGGCTCTAATTTAACGCGTCATTAACTTAAAAACGCATCGATTTTGATATTTTCTCGGCGATAGAAGCCAACAAGGTTTTTTAATACAAAATCCATCCCAAAAACCGGGCAACGTAATTTCCTTTCATATATTGTTCTTTGAAGGGATTTATTATGGAGCTTAAGCAATGAGGCTCTAGAGTCTAGACGTTTGAACGTCAAAATCTGTTGTATCTAGAGGTTCACGAAGATGTCGTCGGGCTGGTTTTCAGTAGTACGATTCGAGTAGAGACATTTTCGGATTTTTCCTTGGATTCGTAAATTTTTCCTTGAGTTTATTAATTTGACCTTTGTGTTGTGGAGTTCCAGGTTTTGTTTGGTGGATTGGTCGATTTTTCTCGAGGTTTTGTAAAATTAATTTTGGATTTTCTGAATTTGTGGATTTATCTTTGGATTTTGAGGATTTTTCCTGAATTTGTGGATGATCCAAAAATCCAACTGCAGTCTTAGAAAATCAACGGAATTGCATTTTTGTGAAATTTTTTAGAGTTTTACTGATTTTTGATTTTCCTGTATATTACGGTGAATTAACGAGGTTTTTCTGAATGTCAGAGCCTTCGTGTTGAACAATATTACTAAAATGCTCTTTTTGTCTCGCTGTTTGCATTGTCTAGACACATTTTGTCTTCGTGTTTCCTGGTTTACCTCAAATGCTTTTCCTAAATCGCATTTGAATTTTAAGCAGATCGCTTTGTAACATAGGTGGTGCTAAAACATTGTTATCTCGATTTATTCGGCTTGAAAATTTAAATTCTCAGAATTTTAAAGATGTTTGATATCAAATTGACAGAAATGTGGTGCAGTATGAAGACAAAATATTGGTTTTCAAGTAAAATAATTTTTTGGGTTCCGGTTGACATTTAATAAGGTAAATATTGATTATTGCGCTTAATAAATATCATTTAATACACAGATAATTGTGATAATCATATTTGCGCATAATTTATATAGTAAAGGCTCACCATTTTAACAATATTCAACCCTGAGATAAATTTGAGATTCTAACTTGTCAGTTTCAATTTACCAGCTGGGGTACCCAATAATTTCCGGGAACATGTGCCTATAGTATTATACGATATAGTTTCTCGCCTGTTATTAATTCTTCAATAGTTACTTAACGAAGTGGTTTGTATACAGGGTTAAAGTTGAATACTTAATACAATAATCACGTTTATAGAACGCATGGTACCGTACCCAATATAACCAACTGGTTAATGACAATATCATCCAATTATACGTTGATTACATGAAAATTTGCCTTTTATTATACGGCCTCGTGTCTATAGAAGAAGGCTTTTAAAAAAAATTGCAATAATTTAAACCTTTTTCGTGTGTTAGCCTAAATAATTAAGGAACTTGGTCTTTTGGCTAAGATCGAAGTGTAGTATCTTGTATATAGCGGATATACCTAATTATTAAATTAATTCAATTAATTAAAGTTGTTTTGCCGACCGTAACCGTCGAAAACCACAGTCAGGGTACCATGAGATAGTATACTAAATGTGGTCGACTTAAGTTGACAACTGTGGATTCGTATAGCGCACAAACATATATATATACAGGGTATTATCACTAAATTAAAATGGCTTTGTCTTTAAACTCATTTTACTTCTAAAAGGACATTAATGAACTTTTGCCACTTGTTATTAAAGTTTCTCGCCGCACGGATAAAAAACAATTGATAGTTTAATGAAAACAATTTAGTTCAAGGAAGAATATTGTTTGCCAGATTTAAGGCTGTGTCCGGTTTCTGCGGTAGTTTTTTGGGAGCCCATATCTCTGAAACGAAGCACTTTAGGACACCTGTTTAATAGACATTTTTTACTCATAGAGACCCATAGAATGCATATAGAAAGTTTCGGTACTCTTATCCGTAACACCCTGTATATACAAACACTCGTATTAGATATTTAAATAATTTAAAAATATGACCAAAGTTAAATAACCGAAAATTTTAAGCTAATGAATAGATAATAATAATAATAATAATGGCGAGCTGTAGACGTTCGCGTTTGTACGGGGCGTTGATTAATCTCCATTAATTCGATTAAAGATAGGTTCGATAATTATCGGCCAAACAATGGTACTGCGTGTTATTATTTTCAAGGGAGATGAAAAGGAGAGAGATATTTCTTTTTTCTGCCACTTTCCTAATGACGTGTTTTTCACTCCCCCTTCGCGTCCCCCCTCCTAGGAACAGAGCCAAAGAAATAGCTGTAAAAAGGTCAAGTGATCCAGATGGGAAGCAGCCAGCTGAGGGGGAGCGCAAAAAAAAGACTTCCGCGATTTAAGCGCCTTCTAGGATTTGTTCCGAGAACCACGATCCGGTGACAGCTGCCCCCCTGTAACCCTCAAGTTTTACTAACGAGAACGTGTTTAGGTTCCCGAGAATGTAGGAGTCCGATTCGATCACTGCGGCGAGGAAATTCAAATTCAAATATTTAAAAATATTTTTTATAAAGGCAATAATTAAAAATCTATTTTACTATTAATGGTCGAGTTAAATATGTGTTTAAATTTAGCAATATTGAGTGTTTACAGTAGCAAGAACATAAGTGACACAACACTTAAGTATGACACTATTGTTTTAATGATAATTTTCAACTCGAACATTAAAACTAAATCTCCTACCTGAACTTGCAAAACGAACTGAGTAATACATTATCGTGCTTACAAATTATTATCCTTGGGCATATAGGCACTAGGGAACCGGGCTCTATGTGGAACTAAATCTTTATAGCTCTGAAATTCAGTTCGGTGATAATTTTTGCAAACTGTCATTCTTATTTTTTACGTTACTTAGGGTTAAACTGATATTTAGAATTGAAATTGAAACATTATTGTCGTCTGGAATCATTTAAAAATAGTTTTCTTTACATAAAAGTTGCGATCTTCTCAGTAACATAATGCGAGCTTGACTCATTCGTTCTTAGTAACATAATGCGAGCTGGACTTATTCGTTCTCAGTAACATAATGTGAGCTTGACTCATTCGTTCTTAGTAACATAATGCGAGCTGGTCTTATTCGTTCTCAGTAACATAATGCGAGCTTGACTCATTCGTTCTTAGTAACCTAATACGAGCTTGACTCATTCGTTCTCAGTAACATAATGCGAGCTGGACTTATTCGTTCTCAGTAACATAATGGGAGCTTGACTTATTCGTTCTCAGTAACCTAATACGAGCTTGACTCATTCGTTCTTAGTAACCTAATACGAGCTTGACTCATTCGTTCTCAGTAACATAATGGGAGCTTGACTTATTCGTTCTCAGTAACATAATGCGAGCTTGACTCATTCGTTCTTAGTAACCTAATACGAGCTTGACTCATTCGTTCTCAGTAACATAATGCGAGCTGGACTTATTCGTTCTCAGTAACATATTGCGAGCTTGACTCATTCGTTCTCAGTAACATAATGCGAGCTTGACTCATTCGTTCTTAGTAACATAATGCGAGCTGGACTTATTCGTTCTCAGTAACATAATGCGAGCTTGACTCATTCGTTCTTAGTAACATAATGCGAGCTGGACTTATTCGTTCTCAGTAACATAATGTGAGCTTGACTCATTCGTTCTCAGTAACATAATGCGAGCTTGACTTATTCGTTCTCAGTAACATAATGCGAGCTTGACTCATTCGTTCTCAGTAACATAATGCGAGCTTGACTTATTCGTTCTCAGTAACATAATGCGAGCTTGACTTATTCGTTCTTAGTAACATAATGCGAGCTTGACTTATTCGTTCTCAGTAACATAATGCGAGCTTGACTCATTCGTTCTCAGTAACATAATGCGAGCTTGACTCATTCGTTCTCAGTAACATAATGCGAGCTTGACTCATTCGTTCTTAGTAACCTAATACGAGCTTGACTCATTCGTTCTCAGTAACATAATGCGAGCTGGACTTATTTGTTCTCAGTAACATAATGCGAGCTTGACTCATTCGTTCTCAGTAACAAAATGCGAGCTTGACTTATTCGTTCTCAGTAACATAATGCGAGCTTGACTCATTCGTTCTTAGTAACATAATGCGAGCTGGCCTTATTCGTTCTCAGTAACATAATGCGAGCTTGACTCATTCGTTCTCAGTAACATAATGCGAGCTGGACTAATTCGTTCTCAGTAACATAATGCGAGCTTGACTCATTCGTTCTCAGTAACATAATGCGAGCTTGACTCATTCGTTCTCAGTAACATAATGCGAGCTGGACTCATTCGTTCTTAGTAACCTAATACGAGCTTGACTCATTCGTTCTCAGTAACATAATGCGAGCTGGACTTATTCGTTCTCAGTAACATAATGCGAGCTGGACTCATTCGTTCTTAGTAACCTAATACGAGCTTGACTCATTCGTTCTCAGTAACATAATGTGAGCTGGACTTATTCGCTCTCAGTAACATAATGCGAGCTTGACTCATTCGTTCTCAGTAACATAATGCGAGCTTGACTCATTCGTTCTCAGTAACATACTGCGAGCTGGACTTATTCGTTCTCAGTAACATAATGCGAGCTTGACTCATTCGTTCTCAGTAACATAATGGGAGCTTAACTTATTCGTTCTCAGTAACATAATACGAGCTGGACTTATTCGTTCTCAGTAACATAATGCGAGCTTGACTCATTCGTTCTCAGTAACATAATGCGAGCTTGACTCATTCGTTCTCAGTAACATAATGCGAGCTGGACTCATTCGTTCTTAGTAACCTAATACGAGCTTGACTCATTCGTTCTCAGTAACATAATGCGAGCTGGACTTATTCGTTTTCAGTAACATAATGCGAGCTTGACTCATTCGTTCTCAGTAACATAATGCGAGCTTGACTCATTCGCTCTCAGTAACATAATGCGAGATTAACTCATTCGTTCTCAGTAACATAATGCGAGCTTGACTCATTCGTTCTCAGTAACATACTGCGAGCTTGACTCATTCGTTCTCAGTAACATAATGCGACCTTGACTCATTCGTTCTCAGTAACATAATGCGAGCTTGACTCATTCGCTCTGTAACATAATGCGAGCTTAACTCATTCGTTCTCAGTAAGATAATGCGAGCTTGACTCATTCGTTCTCAGTAACATACTGCGAGCTTGACTCATTCGTTCTCAGTAACATAATGCGACCTTGACTCATTCGTTCTCAGTAACATAATGCGAGCTTGACTCATTCGTTCTTAGTAACATAATGCGAGCTTGACTTATTCGTTCTCAGTAACATAATGAGAGCTTGACTCATTCGTTCTTAGTAACATAATGCGAGCTGGACTTATTCGTTCTCAGTAACATAATGCGAGCTTGACTCATTCGTTCTTAGTAACATAATGCGAGCTGGACTTATTCGTTCTCAGTAACATAATGTGAGCTTGACTCATTCGTTCTCAGTAACATAATGCGAGCTTGACTTATTCGTTCTCAGTAACATAATGCGAGCTTGACTCATTCGTTCTCAGTAACATAATGCGAGCTTGACTTATTCGTTCTCAGTAACATAATGCGAGCTTGACTTATTCGTTCTTAGTAACATAATTCGAGCTGGACTTATTCGTTCTCAGTAACATAATGCGAGCTTGACTCATTCGTTCTCAGTAACATAATGCGAGCTTGACTCATTCGTTCTCAGTAACATAATGCGAGCTTGACTCATTCGTTCTTAGTAACCTAATACGAGCTTGACTCATTCGTTCTCAGTAACATAATGCGAGCTGGACTTATTTGTTCTCAGTAACATAATGCGAGCTTGACTCATTCGTTCTCAGTAACAAAATGCGAGCTTGACTTATTCGTTCTCAGTAACATAATGCGAGCTTGACTCATTCGTTCTTAGTAACATAATGCGAGCTGGCCTTATTCGTTCTCAGTAACATAATGCGAGCTTGACTCATTCGTTCTCAGTAACATAATGCGAGCTGGACTAATTCGTTCTCAGTAACATAATGCGAGCTTGACTCATTCGTTCTCAGTAACATAATGCGAGCTTGACTCATTCGTTCTCAGTAACATAATGCGAGCTGGACTCATTCGTTCTTAGTAACCTAATACGAGCTTGACTCATTCGTTCTCAGTAACATAATGCGAGCTGGACTTATTCGTTCTCAGTAACATAATGCGAGCTGGACTCATTCGTTCTTAGTAACCTAATACGAGCTTGACTCATTCGTTCTCAGTAACATAATGTGAGCTGGACTTATTCGCTCTCAGTAACATAATGCGAGCTTGACTCATTCGTTCTCAGTAACATAATGCGAGCTTGACTCATTCGTTCTCAGTAACATACTGCGAGCTGGACTTATTCGTTCTCAGTAACATAATGCGAGCTTGACTCATTCGTTCTCAGTAACATAATGGGAGCTTAACTTATTCGTTCTCAGTAACATAATACGAGCTGGACTTATTCGTTCTCAGTAACATAATGCGAGCTTGACTCATTCGTTCTCAGTAACATAATGCGAGCTTGACTCATTCGTTCTCAGTAACATAATGCGAGCTGGACTCATTCGTTCTTAGTAACCTAATACGAGCTTGACTCATTCGTTCTCAGTAACATAATGCGAGCTTGACTTATTCGTTTTCAGTAACATAATGCGAGCTTGACTCATTCGTTCTCAGTAACATAATGCGAGCTTGACTCATTCGTTCTCAGTAACATAATGCGAGCTTGACTCATTCGCTCTCAGTAACATAATGCGAGATTAACTCATTCGTTCTCAGTAACATAATGCGAGCTTGACTCATTCGTTCTCAGTAACATAATGCGAGCTTGACTCATTCGTTCTTAGTAACCTAATACGAGCTTGACTCATTCGTTCTCAGTAACATAATGCGAGCTGGACTTATTTGTTCTCAGTAACATAATGCGAGCTTGACTCATTCGTTCTCAGTAACAAAATGCGAGCTTGACTTATTCGTTCTCAGTAACATAATGCGAGCTTGACTCATTCGTTCTTAGTAACATAATGCGAGCTGGCCTTATTCGTTCTCAGTAACATAATGCGAGCTTGACTCATTCGTTCTCAGTAACATAATGCGAGCTGGACTAATTCGTTCTCAGTAACATAATGCGAGCTTGACTCATTCGTTCTCAGTAACATAATGCGAGCTTGACTCATTCGTTCTCAGTAACATAATGCGAGCTGGACTCATTCGTTCTTAGTAACCTAATACGAGCTTGACTCATTCGTTCTCAGTAACATAATGCGAGCTGGACTTATTCGTTCTCAGTAACATAATGCGAGCTGGACTCATTCGTTCTTAGTAACCTAATACGAGCTTGACTCATTCGTTCTCAGTAACATAATGTGAGCTGGACTTATTCGCTCTCAGTAACATAATGCGAGCTTGACTCATTCGTTCTCAGTAACATAATGCGAGCTTGACTCATTCGTTCTCAGTAACATACTGCGAGCTGGACTTATTCGTTCTCAGTAACATAATGCGAGCTTGACTCATTCGTTCTCAGTAACATAATGGGAGCTTAACTTATTCGTTCTCAGTAACATAATACGAGCTGGACTTATTCGTTCTCAGTAACATAATGCGAGCTTGACTCATTCGTTCTCAGTAACATAATGCGAGCTTGACTCATTCGTTCTCAGTAACATAATGCGAGCTGGACTCATTCGTTCTTAGTAACCTAATACGAGCTTGACTCATTCGTTCTCAGTAACATAATGCGAGCTGGACTTATTCGTTTTCAGTAACATAATGCGAGCTTGACTCATTCGTTCTCAGTAACATAATGCGAGCTTGACTCATTCGTTCTCAGTAACATAATGCGAGCTTGACTCATTCGTTCTCAGTAACATAATGCGAGCTGGACTCATTCGTTCTTAGTAACCTAATACGAGCTTGACTCATTCGTTCTCAGTAACATAATGCGAGCTGGACTTATTCGTTTTCAGTAACATAATGCGAGCTTGACTCATTCGTTCTCAGTAACATAATGCGAGCTTGACTCATTCGTTCTCAGTAACATAATGCGAGCTTGACTCATTCGCTCTCAGTAACATAATGCGAGATTAACTCATTCGTTCTCAGTAACATAATGCGAGCTTGACTCATTCGTTCTCAGTAACATAATGCGAGCTTGACTCATTCGTTCTTAGTAACCTAATACGAGCTTGACTCATTCGTTCTCAGTAACATAATGCGAGCTGGACTTATTTGTTCTCAGTAACATAATGCGAGCTTGACTCATTCGTTCTCAGTAACAAAATGCGAGCTTGACTTATTCGTTCTCAGTAACATAATGCGAGCTTGACTCATTCGTTCTTAGTAACATAATGCGAGCTGGCCTTATTCGTTCTCAGTAACATAATGCGAGCTTGACTCATTCGTTCTCAGTAACATAATGCGAGCTGGACTAATTCGTTCTCAGTAACATAATGCGAGCTTGACTCATTCGTTCTCAGTAACATAATGCGAGCTTGACTCATTCGTTCTCAGTAACATAATGCGAGCTGGACTCATTCGTTCTTAGTAACCTAATACGAGCTTGACTCATTCGTTCTCAGTAACATAATGCGAGCTGGACTTATTCGTTCTCAGTAACATAATGCGAGCTGGACTCATTCGTTCTTAGTAACCTAATACGAGCTTGACTCATTCGTTCTCAGTAACATAATGTGAGCTGGACTTATTCGCTCTCAGTAACATAATGCGAGCTTGACTCATTCGTTCTCAGTAACATAATGCGAGCTTGACTCATTCGTTCTCAGTAACATACTGCGAGCTGGACTTATTCGTTCTCAGTAACATAATGCGAGCTTGACTCATTCGTTCTCAGTAACATAATGGGAGCTTAACTTATTCGTTCTCAGTAACATAATACGAGCTGGACTTATTCGTTCTCAGTAACATAATGCGAGCTTGACTCATTCGTTCTCAGTAACATAATGCGAGCTTGACTCATTCGTTCTCAGTAACATAATGCGAGCTTGACTCATTCGTTCTCAGTAACATAATGCGAGCTGGACTCATTCGTTCTTAGTAACCTAATACGAGCTTGACTCATTCGTTCTCAGTAACATAATGCGAGCTGGACTTATTCGTTTTCAGTAACATAATGCGAGCTTGACTCATTCGTTCTCAGTAACATAATGCGAGCTTGACTCATTCGTTCTCAGTAACATAATGCGAGCTTGACTCATTCGCTCTCAGTAACATAATGCGAGATTAACTCATTCGTTCTCAGTAACATAATGCGAGCTTGACTCATTCGTTCTCAGTAACATAATGCGAGCTTGACTCATTCGTTCTTAGTAACCTAATACGAGCTTGACTCATTCGTTCTCAGTAACATAATGCGAGCTGGACTTATTTGTTCTCAGTAACATAATGCGAGCTTGACTCATTCGTTCTCAGTAACAAAATGCGAGCTTGACTTATTCGTTCTCAGTAACATAATGCGAGCTTGACTCATTCGTTCTTAGTAACATAATGCGAGCTGGCCTTATTCGTTCTCAGTAACATAATGCGAGCTTGACTCATTCGTTCTCAGTAACATAATGCGAGCTGGACTAATTCGTTCTCAGTAACATAATGCGAGCTTGACTCATTCGTTCTCAGTAACATAATGCGAGCTTGACTCATTCGTTCTCAGTAACATAATGCGAGCTGGACTCATTCGTTCTTAGTAACCTAATACGAGCTTGACTCATTCGTTCTCAGTAACATAATGCGAGCTGGACTTATTCGTTCTCAGTAACATAATGCGAGCTGGACTCATTCGTTCTTAGTAACCTAATACGAGCTTGACTCATTCGTTCTCAGTAACATAATGTGAGCTGGACTTATTCGCTCTCAGTAACATAATGCGAGCTTGACTCATTCGTTCTCAGTAACATAATGCGAGCTTGACTCATTCGTTCTCAGTAACATACTGCGAGCTGGACTTATTCGTTCTCAGTAACATAATGCGAGCTTGACTCATTCGTTCTCAGTAACATAATGGGAGCTTAACTTATTCGTTCTCAGTAACATAATACGAGCTGGACTTATTCGTTCTCAGTAACATAATGCGAGCTTGACTCATTCGTTCTCAGTAACATAATGCGAGCTTGACTCATTCGTTCTCAGTAACATAATGTGAGCTGGACTCATTCGTTCTTAGTAACCTAATACGAGCTTGACTCATTCGTTCTCAGTAACATAATGCGAGCTGGACTTATTCGTTTTCAGTAACATAATGCGAGCTTGACTCATTCGTTCTCAGTAACATAATGCGAGCTTGACTCATTCGTTCTCAGTAACATAATGCGAGCTTGACTCATTCGTTCTCAGTAACATAATGCGAGCTGGACTCATTCGTTCTTAGTAACCTAATACGAGCTTGACTCATTCGTTCTCAGTAACATAATGCGAGCTGGACTTATTCGTTTTCAGTAACATAATGCGAGCTTGACTCATTCGTTCTCAGTAACATAATGCGAGCTTGACTCATTCGTTCTCAGTAACATAATGCGAGCTTGACTCATTCGCTCTCAGTAACATAATGCGAGATTAACTCATTCGTTCTCAGTAACATAATGCGAGCTTGACTCATTCGTTCTCAGTAACATAATGCGAGCTTGACTCATTCGTTCTTAGTAACCTAATACGAGCTTGACTCAATCGTTCTCAGTAACATAATGCGAGCTGGACTTATTTGTTCTCAGTAACATAATGCGAGCTTGACTCATTCGTTCTCAGTAACAAAATGCGAGCTTGACTTATTCGTTCTCAGTAACATAATGCGAGCTTGACTCATTCGTTCTTAGTAACATAATGCGAGCTGGCCTTATTCGTTCTCAGTAACATAATGCGAGCTTGACTCATTCGTTCTCAGTAACATAATGCGAGCTGGACTAATTCGTTCTCAGTAACATAATGCGAGCTTGACTCATTCGTTCTCAGTAACATAATGCGAGCTTGACTCATTCGTTCTCAGTAACATAATGCGAGCTGGACTCATTCGTTCTTAGTAACCTAATACGAGCTTGACTCATTCGTTCTCAGTAACATAATGCGAGCTGGACTTATTCGTTCTCAGTAACATAATGCGAGCTGGTCTCATTCGTTCTTAGTAACCTAATACGAGCTTGACTCATTCGTTCTCAGTAACATAATGTGAGCTGGACTTATTCGCTCTCAGTAACATAATGCGAGCTTGACTCATTCGTTCTCAGTAACATAATGCGAGCTTGACTCATTCGTTCTCAGTAACATACTGCGAGCTGGACTTATTCGTTCTCAGTAACATAATGCGAGCTTGACTCATTCGTTCTCAGTAACATAATGGGAGCTTAACTTATTCGTTCTCAGTAACATAATACGAGCTGGACTTATTCGTTCTCAGTAACATAATGCGAGCTTGACTCATTCGTTCTCAGTAACATAATGCGAGCTTGACTCATTCGTTCTCAGTAACATAATGCGAGCTGGACTCATTCGTTCTTAGTAACCTAATACGAGCTTGACTCATTCGTTCTCAGTAACATAATGTGAGCTGGACTTATTCGTTTTCAGTAACATAATGCGAGCTTGACTCATTCGTTCTCAGTAACATAATGCGAGCTTGACTCATTCGTTCTCAGTAACATAATGCGAGCTTGACTCATTCGTTCTCAGTAACATAATGCGAGCTGGACTCATTCGTTCTTAGTAACCTAATACGAGCTTGACTCATTCGTTCTCAGTAACATAATGCGAGCTGGACTTATTCGTTTTCAGTAACATAATGCGAGCTTGACTCATTCGTTCTCAGTAACATAATGCGAGCTTGACTCATTCGTTCTCAGTAACATAATGCGAGCTTGACTCATTCGCTCTCAGTAACATAATGCGAGATTAACTCATTCGTTCTCAGTAACATAATGCGAGCTTGACTCATTCGTTCTCAGTAACATAATGCGAGCTTGACTCATTCGTTCTTAGTAACCTAATACGAGCTTGACTCATTCGTTCTCAGTAACATAATGCGAGCTGGACTTATTTGTTCTCAGTAACATAATGCGAGCTTGACTCATTCGTTCTCAGTAACAAAATGCGAGCTTGACTTATTCGTTCTCAGTAACATAATGCGAGCTTGACTCATTCGTTCTTAGTAACATAATGCGAGCTGGCCTTATTCGTTCTCAGTAACATAATGCGAGCTTGACTCATTCGTTCTCAGTAACATAATGCGAGCTGGACTAATTCGTTCTCAGTAACATAATGCGAGCTTGACTCATTCGTTCTCAGTAACATAATGCGAGCTTGACTCATTCGTTCTCAGTAACATAATGCGAGCTGGACTCATTCGTTCTTAGTAACCTAATACGAGCTTGACTCATTCGTTCTCAGTAACATAATGCGAGCTGGACTTATTCGTTCTCAGTAACATAATGCGAGCTGGACTCATTCGTTCTTAGTAACCTAATACGAGCTTGACTCATTCGTTCTCAGTAACATAATGTGAGCTGGACTTATTCGCTCTCAGTAACATAATGCGAGCTTGACTCATTCGTTCTCAGTAACATAATGCGAGCTTGACTCATTCGTTCTCAGTAACATACTGCGAGCTGGACTTATTCGTTCTCAGTAACATAATGCGAGCTTGACTCATTCGTTCTCAGTAACATAATGGGAGCTTAACTTATTCGTTCTCAGTAACATAATACGAGCTGGACTTATTCGTTCTCAGTAACATAATGCGAGCTTGACTCATTCGTTCTCAGTAACATAATGCGAGCTTGACTCATTCGTTCTCAGTAACATAATGCGAGCTGGACTCATTCGTTCTTAGTAACCTAATACGAGCTTGACTCATTCGTTCTCAGTAACATAATGCGAGCTGGACTTATTCGTTTTCAGTAACATAATGCGAGCTTGACTCATTCGTTCTCAGTAACATAATGCGAGCTTGACTCATTCGCTCTCAGTAACATAATGCGAGATTAACTCATTCGTTCTCAGTAACATAATGCGAGCTTGACTCATTCGTTCTCAGTAACATACTGCGAGCTTGACTCATTCGTTCTCAGTAACATAATGCGACCTTGACTCATTCGTTCTCAGTAACATAATGCGAGCTTGACTCATTCGCTCTCAGTAACATAATGCGAGCTTAACTCATTCGTTCTCAGTAAGATAATGCGAGCTTGACTCATTCGTTCTCAGTAACATACTGCGAGCTTGACTCATTCGTTCTCAGTAACATAATGCGACCTTGACTCATTCGTTCTCAGTAACATAATGCGAGCTTGACTCATTCGTTCTTAGTAACATAATGCGAGCTTGACTCATTCGTTCTCAGTAACATACTGCGAGCTTGACTCATTCGTTCTCAGTAACATAATGCGACCTTGACTCATTCATTCTCAGTAACATAATGCGAGCTTGACTCATTCGTTCTTAGTAACATAATGCGAGCTAGACTTATTCGTTCTTAGTAACCTAATGTTAGCTTGACTCATTCGTTCTCAGTAACATAATGCGAGCTTGACTCATTCGTTCTTAGTAACATAATGCGAGCTGCACTTATTCGTTCTTAGTAACCTAATGTTAGCTTGACTCATTCGTTCTTAGTAACATAATGCGAGCTTGACTCATTCGTTCTTAGTAACTTAATGTGAGCTTGACTCATTCGTTCTTAGTAACATACTACGAGCTGGACCTTTTCGTTCTTAGTAACATAATGCGAGCTTTACTCATTCGTTCTTAGTAACTTAATGGTAGCTTGACTCATTCGTTCTTAGTAACCTAAGAAAGTTCTTGACACTACATAGAAAGAGTGCAGCTCCAGTGTATTTCCTTTCAACTTCTACCTTACATGACACGGTTCTATATAGGATTTCGGGACGGTGAAGACTCCAACAAGAGTAGGTAGAGGCTCTTTGGGTCGTTAGCGATGTTAAGGGGACTCTGACGACGATCTTCAAAACGTCTAGACTGTTTTGTCGGGTGACAATATCCAGACCTCTCATTAGTAACAGATTAACAACTTGTCCAAAAAAGTTGCTTTTCTATTCGCTCCGATAAGCCGAATTTTCTCTAGAGGATACTAATTTGCCGACGCGAAATTGGCCTTCTTACTAGACCCAATAATAAGATAATTAAGTGTTACAAGTTTCTATTTCTCACGCTTAAAATATTGTTCCACTGATAACTTTTCAACAATAAACATACGCTACGATGCGTCCAAAAAGACAATAAAATTAGAGTGTAAATATCTACTTAGCAGACAATTTGTACAAGAAATGCTTTGATGTGAAATACATCATATGTTGAAAAAGTTTTAAGTATGATTACGATTCTTGACATAAAAATACCTAACAAAAATTATTTCGGGTATTTCTATTTCAAACGGGGGGGGGGGGGGGGCTGCAATTCATCAAGTTCATTAAAAAAATGAAATCGTAACAGCTCTTCAGACTTGATCGAATACAAGATACTTTATTCCGAAAATCCTGAGGGGTAAAATTTCCTTCCCCATGTCTTGTGTAGATTCACTTCCTCTACGTCATAACGTCGTCTGTTTCATTGTCGTCTCTCAAACTCTCTCAAACCTGAGGCTAGTTTTGTAGTTCCCAGTACTTCGATCAGTTCTTGGTCATACTTATGTTTACTATGAAGCTTATGATACAACTTAACTAGTGCTGTTAATTTTTCGAAAAAATAAAATGTAGAAAGATTCCCAGAAAATTTTCCGCAAATCGGAAAAATAATAAATTGAAACATAAATGACTTTTTAAGGGTTTTTAATTTTTTTAACTGTTCATCGATATAAAATGTCTAATAACAGTAAAATTACTACAAAACATTAATAGTGTTACATTGTTAATCAGTTTAAAGCTAGTTTTACTTTTAGACTCGGAAAAATGAGGCGAAAATGCCGCTTTATATAAATTGGCAAACAATATTAGAGTAATCATGGAATGGAAAATACGGAATATTTTCCGAAAAAACAGGCTTCGGTCATTTTCCGCGGAAAATTTTCCAAAACTTACAACACTAAATTTAACGCCAACGTAATTTTTACAAGCCCATTTTCCACATTACAAAAGAGGTAATAGTGAGTTTCCGGAAGATAAAAACACGGGTCACATTTGGCAGTCTACCATATTACCGGACGATCCTCGAAAAAGTAAGCCTGATGAGTAACACGAGAGAGTCAATCGGCCGAATAAGCTTTTCCGTCCGCTCGAACGCTCGGTTGACTTGTAGCCTTGGAGATTAGTGTCCGTCTTCTAGCCTGGGCTCTTTTGGGGGCTTTGAAACTGCCCTCGTTTACGTCATCTCCAACTAAAAAATACCCCGAGGAAAAGCAGCTCACACTTTACCTCTCGCCCCGATACGATCCCTACCGTCAGCCGACAAAATAGTTCTCTCGTAATAGTCTTTTTAAATGTCTAAAAGTGTTACGAGATTATTAAGACAGTAGACCAGGGGAAATAAAAATTGTTCTTCCTCCGTACGTACGCCTGGGAACTGTAAAAATGTCGAAACCTAAAAAGATTACCGTTCGAAACATCTGGCATTTACTATAGCCCATCGAGTAAAAGTGGTTAGAGCCACATTTAGTAACGCGGAGTGCCTCCTGGTGCTGGGAAACGTAACAACTAAGAAGAAAAATATTTTCTTAGCTTGTCTTTGTTTCTAGAAAAACAATACCCAAGGATAGATATTGTTGGTATCGTTGGGTTTTGGTGATTTAGAGACGAAACGCACCACCCTCTGATTTTAGCCGCACTCGCTCAACCGATGCCTCTATTTATCAGATTCGGTGGTCATTAGTTACGTATCATAAATAAAGCGATATATTTGATACAGGCCTTTCTAGGCCGGCCCCCCACGAGGGGTCCCGCGAATGGGCCCCGTAAACCCGCAATCGTATGGAAGCCAGATATCCATTTAGACGGGAAAATAAATTATTGTAGTTTTATAATGCAGCGCAGATGCGGTTACGGATACCGCTTATTGGAATATAACTAAAGAGTAAGTGGCCTATAGATTGCAGAAATAGAAACTTAACTAGTTGCATATAGTTTTTCGAAATATAAACTTAACTTGGTGCATATAGATTTCCGAATTAGAAACTTAACTAGTTGCATAAATATTCCCGCAATAGAAACTTAACTAGTTGCAAAAATATTCCCGAAATAGGAACTTAACTAGTTGAATAAATATTCCCGAAATAGAAACTTAACTAGTTGCATATAAATTGCAGAAATAGAAACTTAACTAGTTGCATATAGATTGCAGAAATAGAAATTTAACTAGTTGCATATAGATTGCAGAAATATAAACTTAACTAGTTGCATATAGATTGCAGAAATAGAAACTTAACTAGTTGCATATGGATTTCCGAAAAAGAAACTTATCTAGTTGCATATAGATTCCCGAAATAGAAACTTAACTAGTTGCATATAGATTGCAGAAATAGAAACTTAACTAGTTGCATATAGTTTTTCGAAATAGAAACTTAACTAGTTGCATATAGATTGCAGAAATAGAAACTTAACTAGTTGCATATAGATTGCAGAAATAGAAACTTAACTAGTTGCATAAATATTCCCGAAATAGAAACTTAACTAGTTGAATAAATATTCCCGAAATAGAAACTTAACTAGTTGCATATAAATTGCAAAAATAGACACTTAACTAGTTGCATATAGATTGCAGAAATATAAACTTAACTAGTTGCATATAGATTCCCGAAATAGAAACTTAACTAGTTGCATATAGATTGCAGAAATAGAAACTTAACTAGTTGCATATAGTTTTTCGAAATAGAAACTTAACTAGTTGCATATAGATTCCCGAAATAGAAACTTAACTAGTTGCATATAGATTGCAGAAATAGAAACTAAACTAGTTGCATATAGTTTTTCGAAATAGAAACTTAACTAGTTGCATATAGATTGCAGAAATAGAAACTTAACTAGTTGCATATAGATTGCAGAAATAGAAACTTAACTAGTTGCATATAGATTGCAGAAATAGAAACTTAACTAGTTGCATATAGATTGCAGAAATAGAAACTTAACTAGTTGCATATAGATTGCAGAAATAGAAACTTATCTTGTTGCATATAGATTTCCGAAATAGAAACTTATCTAGTTGCATATAGATTTCCGAAATAGAAACTTATCTAGTTGCATATAGATTTCCGAAATAGAAACTTAACTAGTTGCATATAGATTCCCGAAATAGAAACTTAACTAGTTGCATATCGATTGCAGAAATAGAAACTTAACTAGTTGCATATAGATTGCAGAAATAGAAACTTAACTAGTTGCATATAGATTTTCGAAAAAGAAACTTAACTACTTTATATTTTTCTTGTTCATTTTATCATGGGCTTTCCGAAAATATAACTAACTTGATGAAATACCGTAGTTAAGTTTATTTATTATAAAATGAAATTTACGTGCAGCGCCCCGCTGCGGCTTTTATTTTGAACGATAATTTTACCGCGCCTAGTTTGTGACGTCATTGACTATGGTTTATTCAGAATTTTTCCCGCTGCATCTGGTAGATTACATAGTTCCAACTATCCTACCAAGATCATTCTTGTAATATCCTTGACGATGCCAATTTAGCGCGCGCTCTAAAAAATAAGCATGTATACGGGTGTTATTTAACCATGTAAGCATTCGTGTACAATATTCAGTAGTAGAATTTTATGGTTCTATAGAAAATTTTCGGATTCGGTGACGGAATCAGTAGCATCAAAAATGTATTGAAGTGACTAAGAATATTGGACTACAGGATTCTGATTCCCATCCTCGCAGCCTTTGTAGCTTAAATTCGTCTGCTTTCCCATTCAAGTTTGCTATAAGGTATGACTTTGAATGCCCCTTAAATGCAGACGGAATTTCTCCACAAAAGCTGTGAGGATGCTATGCTGGAATATTCTTAGTAACTTTAATACATTCTTGGTAGCATCTACATTTTGTATGTTGGGGAAAGCGGCCAATGAGAAATAACGTGTAGTCAATGACGTCAATCACCACGCTAAAATTCAAATTATTTGGCCGTTCTACTAATTATTTCTAATTAACTACGAAACGGAAAGCAACGCAACTTTATATTTTGGTATTTTAAACGTACTCGCTTCGTTTAATAACAAAATTGATTCGGTAACGAATAATTTGCAACTTACTCTTTAAGCACAAACATATGCCTGCACGCGAGCCAAAAACTCCCTACACTCACTATCACCAAGGGTTGGCACAATTTTGCCAAGGGTGGAAAAAGCTAGATTTTTCCGTGGTTTTTCGCACCTATTGTTTTCCTGTTAAAAACCGTTTGGAAAATCGTACTTCCATGGTTTTTCCACCTCTAGTGGCAAAATTCAATAAAAAATAAATAATAAAAGTAGTATATTCTTCTATTCTATTCACTCTTCTTCTGGCCTTTTTTTCATCTCTCCTATTTGCAATGACCAAATTAGTCACTTAATAGATATATCAATGATTAATTTAGCATTAAAAGAGTTTTTTCCACTTTTTTCCGGTTTTTACCAGTTTTTCAAACATGTCCCGGCCAATGACCTCAATGTTGCGTTAATATTCTATGTAAAATATTTCAATATTTTGAATAAACACTCTATTCACCATAATCGACTTTCTTAATGGAAATTTAAAAATACCGAAATTGTACTTTTCTCGCTGTAACTAGGTGTAAAGACAAAATACTACATTCCTAAAAACAACCCCTATAGTCGTGGCTTGTACGAAATGGGGACGCCTACACTACACGCGGAACCAAGTGCTTACAAAGTTTTTGATGAGTTTGAAATGTCACGATTGATAAAGCACTCTCGCGCTAGCTTTAGCGATAAGGCAGTATACACGAAGAAGAAAGAAGTGGATTGAACTAGACTATAGTAAAAAGCCTCTAAGAATGCAGTCTACGCTTATTTTATCGACGTTATGCAAAACGTTTCTATTTCGGCCACTCTGGAAAAACGTTGGTAAGGATTGTCTTCTTCTTCACCTCCTTGCCGAACATTGCTGCCTTTGACGACACGTTTGGAAGTATAAAACCAGTTATAAGTTCGGTCACGACTTTGTTTGCGATTTAATGTTGCTCAGAAGTGGACTACACGGCACCACACCCACGGTCACGTGACAGTTAAAACACACGTGGAATCAAAACCGGTTGGAAAATTACTTATGGCAGCGGTTCCCAATTTGTTTTTGCTATGGAACCCCCACTAATTTTTTTACTTATCTTAAAAGACTCTTGACACAAACAAAGATGGCCGCGCTGCGAATTCTCGGAACCCCTGTGACCCTTCCACGGATTCCGAGGAACACCTTTTGGGAAATGCCTACGTTATTTATAGCGCCCCTACTGACAGACTTTGGCGAACACAAAATACCCGAAAAAAATATAAAAAAATTAGCGCGCATCGGCCTCTATAAATAACGTAGGCATTGTTTTGGGAACCGCTGACTTATGTAAGCCTTGTTCGGTCGTGCGTCTATTGGAAACTGAGCCTACGAAGAAACGTGTTTTATTTTTTACAGCCTTGACGGACACTTATCTCGAAAGATAAATATTATATACTTTTGAATATACGAAAAAAGAATCGGAAAAGTAACCTAACGCTAAGAGCAATTACGAGAAAAAGATGAATGGCTCCCTCTGTTGGAAAATCGGAGAAGCATCCTCGGGGAGGGGTGAGCGGCAGAAAACAAAGTTGAGGACTCAAGCGCAGGATGATTTGGACGGGAAGAAATTTATCATCAAAGATCAAAATGGGCTCGTAGATTCACTCGTGCAAGGTTAATTTTAAAAACGTTATTTTTTCCCTTCGGAGTAGCTGCCTCCGAAACGGCCCTGATAAGCAATTAACGACGAAGACTGCCCCGGCCGTTGTCCGAAATAATGAAAAATGATCCTCAAGAGAGCCCAGAGGGGAAAGTGGAGAAAAAAACGCTCCGTCTAGCGAGGGAGAATCTCAAACGTCGCCTAAGGCTAGGGTTGAAAAAATCGGGGTTGTTTGGCAACTCCTCGTAGCGTTAGAGTGCAAGGAAAGGCGTGAAGGGGTAGTTAAGAGTACCAGGTAATTATCCTTTCATTGAGGAGGAGGAGACGCTATGGCGCGCGTCGCTTCATAGAAAAAAGGAGAGCTCTATCTTTTAGAGCGTTTATACAGTGCTTTGTCTTGTACTATAACCCCGAGATTCAAGGGTTCAGAGATTCGGACTCTGCAGAGAAGTCACGCCGCTGGTAATGGATGAAATAACAACACTGTCACAACATGACCCAACATTGACTCAACACCTACATTGACCCTACATTGACCCAACATTGACTCAAAACCAACTCAACTTAGAATCAGAATCGAATCAACATTGGCCCAACATGGACCCAACGTTGACTCAACCTCGAATCAGCATTGACCTACATTGATCAAATATTGACCCAACATTAACTCAAAACCGACTCAACCTAGAATCCGAATCGAATCAACATTGACCCAACATGGACCCAACATTAACTCAAAACCGACTCAACCTAGAATCCGAATCGAATCAACATTGACCCAACATGGACCCAACATTGACCAACACCGAATCGACCTAGAATCAGAATCGAATCAACATTGACCCAGCATGGACCCAACATTAACTCAAAACCGACTCAACCTAGAATCCGAATCGAATCAACATTGACCCAACATGGACCCAACATTGACCAACACCGAATCGACCTAGAATCAGAATCGAATCAACATTGACCCAGCATGGACCCAACATTGACTCAACACCGAATCAACATAGAATCAGCATTGAATCAACATTGACCCAACATGGACCCCACATTGGCTTAACACCGACTCAACCTAGAATCAGCAGACGAGGAAATAGATAAAAATTAACTTATATATCGAGGCACTGCAGACTCAATATTGACTCAGCATTTACCCAATTTTGACTCAACATTTACTCAATATTGACTCAACTTACATTCATAATCGACTCATCATTAAATTAACAGATATTCAACATTGGATCAATATCGACACAACATTGAATCAACATAGATTCTATGTCTACTCAGCATAGATTCAATGTCGACTCAGCATAGACTTAACACAGATTCCATATTGACTCAACATAGATTCCATATTGACTCAACATAGATTCAACACCAACTTAATATCGACCCAACGTCGGCTCGTTACGGACTCCACATAGATTCCACATCGACACAATATCGACCAAGCATCGGCTCAACATTTATACCATATTTGTTTCATTTACACTCGCAGAATTATTTAGAAACATCGTAACTCTTTCTTTATCGAAACTCAAGACTTCCGTAATATAGTTTATTTCATCATACTAACACAAGAATTTATTCCGATTTCATATCGCTAAAGCTCTTTTGATATTCATACGAACTATCTGTATGTAGAAAATATGGCTTTTTCGGGGTTTTGCAATTATTATGCCATGCATTACATAAGATTTAATTTTTGAATGTTTTCTTTGACATTTATGAACTGCTTAACTTTAAAGTTAGTGCCTTAAAATTTGTTTCCTCAATTTATTTTTGGTGTAGACCACTTTGAAATCTATGTAGCTTTGGCACAAGCGTGAAAACTTGGTATGTCAGTTTATGATCAATGCATCTTTGGCCAGAAGCACGGTAGCACCACATTGCTCAATTTTTCTAACAGCGTACATTTTTATTTATTTAGTGCTGAAAAATGTTTCGGTAATGTTAAATTCAATAAAGGCTTTTAGGCTTTTATACCATTTGTAGAACCATATGAGACCATAAATTTGCGCAGAAACACCTAACATTATGATGAATTTGACATTTCACATGCATGAATTTGCGCAGAAACACCTTTCATTATGATGAATTTGACATTTCACATGCATGAATTTGCGCAGAAACACCTTTCATTATGATGAATTTGACATTTCACATGCATGTATTTGCGCAGAGGGGCTGTTCACAAATTACGTAACGTGGTAGGGGGGGAGGGGGGGTTTTGGCAAGCGTTACGAATTGTTACGTGGGGGGGGGGGGTTCACTAAAATGTTACGTAACACATTATTTTTAATATCGTAGAATAAAATTTTCATCACTTTCAGAAACAGTCGCAATTATTAAAAACATAAGCATTTTCATTGGTTTACATAAAAATACAGTTGTAATTTCAAATGTAAATTACAAACAACAAAATTTAGTACCTGATCTTATAGTACTTTATTACCAGTATATTAGTTGTTACGTACTATAATAATTTAAGGGGGGGGTTCGATATTTGTTACGTAATTTAAGAAGAGGGGTCTTTCCATTTGTTACTCTTTGTTACGAGGGGGAGGGGGGGAGTCAAAAAAGTGGTTTTTCTGCGTTACGTAATTTGTGAACAGCCCCAGAAGCACCGTTCATTATGATGAATTTGACATTTCGCATGCATGAATTTGGGCAGAAGCTTCGTTCATTATGATGAATTTGACATTTAACATGCATGAATTTTCGCAGAAGTACCGTTCATTATGATGAATTTGACATTTCACATGCATGAATTTGCGCAGAAACACCGTCCATTATTCTGAATTTGACATTTCACATGCATGAATTTGTGCATAAACACCGTTCATTATGATGAAGTTTACAATTCACATGCATGAATTTGCGCAGAAGCACCGTTCATTATGCTGAATTTAACATTTCACATGCATGAATTTGCGCAGAAGCACCGTTCATTATGCTGAATTTGACATTTCACATGCATGAATTTGCGCAGAAGCACCGTTCGTTATGATGAATTTGACATTTCACATGCATGAATTTGCGCAGAAGTCAAGTTCATTACGATGAATTTGCGCAGAATTATCATAAAACTCAGAGCAAAACGTTTCTTGTAGTTCCTATAGATGAAACATAAAATTAACTTTATTGGTATAGTTTGAGGAATTTTATTTAAAACTTCGTGTACACGCGGATACGTTTAAACCCGGCATTTTAAACTCGCGAGATATTTACGAATTCAAATTCCCATTCAAATTTAAGGACAGATTTCGTCTCAAAGTTACACGGACACTATCGCAGTTCCGAAATTTTCGGTTAGATTTAATTAATGAGTCACGCGATTCCCTACCTCCGCGATCGTAACGCCCCTGGATAGTTCGCGGCGCCATCAAACGAAGAAACGAGATGTTGAAAACTTGAGTTCAAATTCCCGAAATATTTATCTTTTTCGATCGAGCAATCTTCTCCACCGAATCTCTTCATCCATCAAAACGATAGATTTATTTGCCTCGTGTTGCGAACAATTCTAAAATGCTATTTCCAGTTTCTATCAATCATCGCTCGCAATGGGCTTCGTTTTGAAATCTCTTCGTATCTATTAAGCCTATCCGAGAGATTAGTCGCAACTTTATTCGTATCAACAAACTACGAGATAAAAATCGAAACAATAAGAATATAAAATCTTTTCCAATAGTTTTGAAATCGCGAGTAGGGAATTTAATGAAATTTCCGTTTGATGAACATTTATTTAATTTTATGGAAACACCGCTACACGGTGGCGCTGATTGTAGGTGTCTATTGACCTACTATAAGAAAAGAGTAATGCTTAGTACCAGAAGCCCCTAATTCCCTATACCGCCAACGTTAAACTTTTGAAACGTCTTGAAGAAATTAACGCGGCCTAGGATTAGCGAATCTAGTGAGCGCTATATTTAGTCTTTGTATCGAAAAAGTAGTTTGCTCTCCAAAACGTCGGTTGGCAAACCCGAAACGTAGGTATAGATCATCCTTGGTTTGAAACTTAAAACACGAAAGGCGGGCAAGGCTTAAGGTTTTCAAAGCGTATTGAGAAAAATGATACGGAGATATCGCCTTCAGAATCACGATTATTGTTCATTAGTATGTATATTTATGATAGCAAATAATAGTTTTAACATTTATTACCTTTATAATGTAGAAATTACCAAGTTCAATCAAAACGAGGTGAGTCTCTCCAAATTTAAAATCCCCAGCAAAATCCTATGGAGATTCTACGGCCTAAAATGTAAAGAATCGTCTGCATTTTTCCAATGTTTTCTACTAAAGACCTTTTCACACGAGCCAACTTTTTAAATCAAAATGCTGAGTCAGCAAAAATGGATCAGTGATCCATTTTTTTCTCGCGCACATATTTGGTGGATCAACTCATCGAACTTTTATTCACACGAGCCAACTAGTTGACTCAACTCAAGTTGACTCATCTAGTTGGATCAAAAAGTTGGCTCGTGTGAAAAGGCCTTTATTTTACGTTATTTCAAGTTATTTCACAGCTAATTTGTACACCTGAAGTCCCTCGGTATGAATATATCGAGAGGATTATATTTTCTGGTCACATATTGCCTTAAAGGCCTAGGTTTTTTTCTGCCTATCTCCCTTTAAATTAACTTAGTGGAGCACAAATACCCTGGTGGTAGGCCAACCGCTAAACATGTTGGCCTAATTTAAAGGGGGACAGGCAGAAGAAAACCTAGGCCTTTAACAAATCTGTATCCCTCCGAATAGCTCTAGTTCGAAAACGAGGCGTTTCACAATTTTGGGTGAGTTAGAGGCTTCTCTTATTATAGGCTTCTGTTAGTACGTAATTACTAAGTTTTTACATAACTGAATTACTATTTGTAGCTTATTCGTAGATGTGGACTATTTTCGTTGTCATGCTAACGAATTTAGGTCGGTCATGACTATTTGCTTAAGATCGTGAAGTACTTTGAATCATGATCAAATATTATCGGTTCACATTCATGGTATCTGCTCAGTGCCGTATTAGCCCTTGGCCAGGCCACTAGGCTTCGCGTTTCTTTGGGCCCCTCAACCCCTCAACATCCCCCATCCCATTGTGTTGCCCCTGCTGGGCCCCTTCTCTTGGTGGGCGCCTAGTCAGCCTTATGGATAATGCGGCACTGTATCTGCTTCCGGAAACCTACCATAATATATAATGAAGTATCATATTGTCAACGTCAACCTCTTTTGGTATACGTGACCGAGGGGTAAGACACTCTGCGAACTCGGTGTACACTGCCGTACCTTTGACAGTGCTAAATGGAACTCGCGAACTCTTGAAAATATGTACCTTTAACAGTGCTAAATGCACGAACTCGGTGTACACTCTGTTCAAAAAGTCTTTGCCCGTGGGAGATTTCGAACATTTTCGCCCGTCATTTCTTGTATAGTTGCATCAAGTCGAAGCGGACATCGGTAATATATTAATAAAATGTTTAGCTACAAATTGGCAAAAATCATTTTCTGGATAGACTTATAATTTGGCCTATTTTGGCCTAAAAGAGGGGGTGTCAACTTTTTTATTTTTGATCTCAGGTCATTTAAAACTCGACTTTCGTGTTCTCCGGGGTTGATTTATATTTCGAAAGTGTTGGAGTTATTCAAATCGACGCATTGGTTCAAAAGATATTCACCAAAGAAGTTTTCACAGAAATTGAGGAATATCTAAACATCTCACCAAGCCATTTAAAATAATAAATGTTAACGGGTTTTGTCGCCATCTATAGTTCCTAGAAGTAATATTTTTTGTTTAATTTATTCATATATAGGGAGAATGACTATCTACCTCAAATTCTAACCAGGGTTGGACATAAGGCACTAGTCACGGCATTTGACTACTAAAATAAATGCTTTGACTACTAAAATTAATCGAAATCAGGGGGCTTACTAGTCAATTTGACTAGTGAAAAATTGAATTAAATATTCATAAATAATGGCGAATATGGCGTTATCATAAATTCATCATTCAAAATTTACTTTCCCGTGTATAAAATTAAATCGCAAATTTATTGTTTTATTGAATAACACTGTGACAAAATTATCACGAACAAATGCAAATATTTTCAGTAAAATAAAGGTCCTTAAAGTCAAATATTGGGGAAAAAAGTAAGTTTACTTGGACATTTTAAACGAACAAGATCGAAATGAAAATAGTCCTATTCCTTAAAGAGAGGTTTTTGTGAACTTTTAAAACATTATTTAAAGTTGGAGCGCATACGAATTGCTCGCAACGGTTCCGCGCGAATTTACACGTTTCTGGTCCACAAACCAAAGATCACCGGAGCCCCCATTTGTACGACTAAATAGCGTTACTTTAAAACGAGATACGGGAGCGCGGATGGCGGTGCAAACTTCACCCTCATACCCGCCTTTCATTCGACTGCAAGCGTAACGGATTCGACTTCGAGCCTGGAGAGAAGTTTTGGCAAAGGGCTGAAAAACAACCGAAGACTGATTTAGGGCGGAGGGGGGGGGGGGGGGGGGCTTTCTCCAGCTTTGAAATGGTGAGAAAGAAATGCGACTTCTCTGTCGTTAGTATTCACAGGCCGAATTCCTTTGTTCGAGTTGAATAAAAAAAAAACTGTTTTTTTTTCTAAACTAAAAAAACACTACTTTTTTAAAAAAAAAAAAGTGGCTTGAAAATCCCAGAAAATACACTGTTTTTTTTTGTTATTTCTAGTACATACAAAGACTACAATGCGAACAGAATGGAAACGTACAATGATCTATTTCAATATACTAGAAGGCTTACCTTTGTAGATATTTGGTGGGGCTACGTTTCGAAGTTCTCTAAATGCCACCAAAACGCGCTTAAACGTGCCATTGCAGCTCACTATTGGGCGAGTTGTAGTGATTGGAAGTTCAAATTCAAATCAAATTAAATTTTTTAATAATCTTCTAAATATTCTCCAGCGAACCTACATAATCCTACCACAATTCGGTTCGTTTGGGCAGGGAACTATGGAATGTCTTAGGTCCATGGGCACCGTATCCACAATGTGCCTGGAGAAATGGGCCGTGCTTAGGTTGATATCTAAAATATTTGTTAGGTATATTCCAATATCGACCGACATTTTAACTCGAATATTTACTCTATCACCGAGATTTCGAAATTTAATTGCTATACGAAATAGCATTTTTGAATTAGCTATGTGCAAAGTTAAATATACTAACAAAAATACCATGATATAGTGTTACCCGTCGTGTGTTGATTCAAGTTATGGCGTGAAATAAATTCAATTACAATCCTCTTCCTACACGTTCATAGTAATAACATAAGTGTAAAATATTATTACATTAGTGTGACACTTTCTATTCTTCACATGCAAAAGGTTTACTGAGAGCTATTCACAAGACCGACTGCATTACACGCTTGGTCGCCGTTAAAAACTATTCACAAACATTTAGAACGAGGTGCTTAAAGATTCGATTTTAATGCAGTTATTTATACTAGATTACGTAACATCAGTGCCGTTTCGACCAATTTCTGGCCAATCCATCCTGTAAAAATATAAGTAACATTAGTGCCATTTCGACCCAATTTTAAGTAAATTCATCCTGTATAAATAAAAGTACCATAAGTTCCGTTTTGACCCAATTTCCGGCAAATCCATCCTGTACAAATATAAGTAACAATAGTGCCATTTCGACCCAATTTCAAGTAAATTCATCCTGTACAAATATAAGTAATATTAGTGCCATTTCGACCCAATTTCCGGCAAATCCATCCTGTACAAATATAAGTAACTTTAGTGCCATTTCGACCCAATTTCAAGTAAATTCATCCTGTACAAATATAAGTAACATTAGTGCCATTTCGACCCAATTTCCGGCAAATCCATCCTGTACAAATATAAGTAACATTAGTGCCATTTCGACCCAATTTCAAGTAAATTCACCATGTACAAATATAAGTAATATTAGTGCCATTTCGACCCAATTTCCGGCAAATCCATCCTGTATAAATATAAGTAACATTAGTGCCATTTCGACCCAATTTCCGGCAAATCCATCCTGTACAAGTATAAGTAACATTAGTGCCATTTTGACCCAATTTCAAGTGAATTCATCATGTACAAATATAAGTACCATCAGTGTTGTTTTGTCTCAATTTCAAACAAATCCATCCTGCACAAATATAAGTAACATTTCGTCTTCTGTGGAAGCGCAACCCGTTCTGTCTTCAAAGGACCAGCAGGCAGCTGGACCAAGACCTTGTTCGCCTTTCATTTAAAAAACTCGAGTAAAACCCCAGGGGGCGCTGGCTGCGGGGAAAAACGGGATTTGAATTTAAATTGAGCTCCGGCTATACATAATTTCGCAACGTACAAAGAAATACTCGAAAGCCCGGATAAGGGATACCTGTACGGGCTTTTCTTTGGGGAAAAGGTTACGATGAAAACGCACGTACCAGCGAGGATCAGTTTTACGCGAAAGGAAAACGACGTTATCATGGAACCTCCGAATTCGATCAAGTTTTCTCTGTTTCGTACACCAACGAACAACATAAACGGAGAATAAATACTTGAAAAATAACGCGACCAAAGAAAAAAAGAATGGATAGAATAAATAATGTATTAAGGCTAACGGAGAATATGTAACCAGCACTACAGCCTCGGCTTTTTATGACTCCCCGCGGATATTCCGCGCCTACCCTGAAAGACAGCGTGCCATCCTACCGGAGTGCCTCCCTTACCTTGAGAAATGGGGAAATATTACACGGGGAAAGGCGGGGGGGCGTGGTTTATCTCGAGGGAGTCACGAGGCAGGACAGGGTATTCTGCCTTCAACCGAGAATGCCTATCTATTAAGAGGTCAACTGGAGGACGAGGCGCACGCTTCGACTATTCGTAATGGATATTGGATTCTCGATAAATTTATTCTTCAAATATCGATTTCTTTCATCGGTTCCAATCTAGCTACTCCGGAATTATTTCTCCAATTTTTGTCGAGTCTAAATCAATCTCCGACATTCGTTGACGTAGGAAGAGTCTTCAAAGATTTCTTTCAGATAAGCGAGTAACTACTAAATCTCATTTTGTATAGTCACTAAATAAATCGTTTTAAAACCAATCGGGTGGGCTATATTTGGTAACCGAAATTTTAAATCAATACAGATTTTGATTATTAACTAATTGCATTAAAAACCAATCTCATGGACTTTATTTGGTAACCGAAATTTTAAATCAATACAGATTTTGATTATTAACTAATTGCATTAAAAACCAATCGGGTGGGCTATATTTGGTAACCGAAATTTTAAATCAATACAGATTTTGATCATTACCTAATTGCATTAAAAACCAATCGGGTGGGCTATATTTGGTAACCGAAATTTTAAATCAATACAGATTTTGATTATTAACTAATTGCATTAAAAACCAATCTCATGGACTTTATTTGGTAACCGAAATTTTAAATCAATACAGATTTTGATTATTAACTAATTGCATTAAAAACCAATCGGGTGGGCTATATTTGGTAACCGAAATTTTAAATCAATACAGATTTTGATCATTACCTAATTGCATTAAAAACCAATCTGGTGGACAATATTTGATAACCAAAATTTTAAACAGAATTACAGATTTTGATTATTAATGAATTCCATTAAAAAACCAAATTGTATTCGAATGGTTTTGTTTCTAAGGTTGCAACTGAGTTTCAAAACCCGATACAAAAGCTCAATACATGCAAAGTTTAAATGATTTAAATTCAGAAATGAAATTAAACCTAACATAATAAAATAAAATATAGTAAAGTTTAGGTAAAACGATAAGTTTCTAAAAATGTCCATCTAAGTCAGAATCAAAGGAAATTTAGTTGGATATCGAACTCCCTTTATGAAACGAAACGTAAGGAATATCATACGCCGCCTGGTGGCCTCCATTGCTACTATGATTTGGAATATATTTTCCCGATAAGACTGCGCGCAGAGGCTCATGGCGGAAATAAAATAATCGAAAATCTTTACGCGTCCCTTAGAAGCGTTAAATGAAATGGCACCCGAATTTAGATGAGGCAGTTATTTAACCAAATAAAACTTACATTTAAAAGAAAAGGTAATTAAAGAAATTCACATAAGCGATAAAAGAGGTGCAATATTTTCAAAGTTAGTGGACAAAGATTTAAGTTTACTAACAAATCACTGAACCTTCTAAAGTCAAAAGTCCGTCAGTGACAAATAAACATCCTAGGTAAGCTACAACTCTGATTTTCGAAGAATAATAGTTGATTTTATAAAATAAAAAGTGGTCTTGCCCAACTTGTTAAAATGTTGCTCTTACGTCACAAGACCCAGCTTTATTAGTGTATTCCTCGCACGAGCGATTTGCACGCGCTCTAGAAAAAGCTATATTCCTCGCGACTGTAGCGCGCGCTCGTAGGCTTGTCAAAGTAAGAGACTGTGACGTAAGAGCAACATTTCAACAAGAAGGCCCCGTTAGTTTATAAAAAGAACTATTAGTAAATAATTAAAACATTTAGAGAAAACTTTTTCTTCTATTTTAGGCTAAAACGACTTTTTTAAACAATTCTATTTCAATAGCTCTTTCTATAAAAGAATATATAAGAATACATGTATAAAAAGTGTTATTTTTGGAGCGCGCGCTTCCTAATATTTCCGTGTAGAGGGTCTCGTGCGTTTTCGCGCGAGCTCAACGAACACAAAAATATGCGCGCGCTCTCTAACTTTAACTGCACGATGAGTCTAACGTAATCACGTGACTTCTCGTATTTTATATAAAGAGCTATTCACTGTGCAACAAGCAAACTGTGGCTTGCAGATGGGTTAATCAGATTTTTACAAAGGTGAAAACATTTCGGTGTTAGAACAATTTGCGGTTTCAAGCTCTAACTAGCCCTCGATGACATCGAATATCTGAACTTGTATTTGCGAATCCCACCCCGATTTAAAGGTACTTTCAATCCAATACGATTCACGGTGTTTGCTCGAATTTCGGGGGATAAATCGAGCGGAAAAGCTAGCCGAGAAAAAGAAACTAACGCCAATAAACCCTGAAATTCAAGGATAGCCGTAAGTCACTTTTTAAACTAGAATTTCGAATAAAAATCGAACAGGAATTCGATCTAGTTGCAAGTTAGGAAATTCTCCGATATCTAGACCCGGGAAACGGAGAAAAACACGAACACGGTCACGTTCCCAAACAGGACATTCCTTCTTTCGAGCATTCACGATGATATCGACCTGGAAGCTTCGTACAATTCGCCCAAGAAGCAGCCACCGGATTATGCAAAGTCGGACGATTCTATCTCCCTCTCGCTCCTGAAAGATTTATTCCATGCAATCATAAGTAACGTAATAAATATAAGTATGACACTTGAAACCAGTGTTGCCGCTAGGTATTTTCTGAATGTACCTTTATAGAATACGGAAACGTACTTTTTGTACTTTTGCTATAAAAAACAGGGCGCCACCCATTTCTGTATATTTTTAATGCCAATAAGTTTTAATAGATGGCGCTTAACTTTATTTTTCTCAGAAATGTTTAAATTTTAAATTGAAATGTGGTACAACCAAATTTTGTTAACTTTGAACATGTGAGTCTCAAAAGCCTATTTTTGTATATTATTGTAAATCTAACCTAGTCAGGAGCTTCTCAAAGGTCGTTTTTCTCATAATTTTACGGTTTTGAAAGACCTCGAAGGAAAATTTCCCAAAATTCTTAAACGTACAAAAATTATCCTTAAAATTTTAAAAATGTACTTATGTACTTGGTTATTTCAATTCGTAACGGAAAAATATAAATGTACCAGCTTCGGCAACACTGCTTGAAAGCACGCTTTTCGTTTCTTACTGCCATCTTTGTTCGCCACTGACAAAATAGTAGAAGGTTTTGCGAATAATCTGCAATTGAGCATACTAGCAGAAGGATTATATATAAATATATATATATATATATATATATATATATATATATATATATATATATATATATATATATATTACGAGTTTCTATATTTTCTGTTGGAGAACTAAATTCAATCATAAGTACCATAATACTTTTAAGTATGTCACTTAGGTTATTCAGGTCGTAATTTTAAGGTATCTGAAACAAACTTTTACAGATAAGGTTAGTTTTTTATATTTTTCTCAACCAGTAATCCAATTCAAATTGTCTCGAATATTAAAGTTTTGATCCATGGTACTGCGTAAATTGGTTGAAAAGTTATAATAAAAAGACTGCTACTTCATGGATTTATAATTGTTTATTTTGATTAAAATGTTGGGAGCTTTCGGACCGTAGTCCTTCGTCAGCCACTAGTTACAAGCTAATTAAAATGTTATACAATATACGTTTACGACCGCGAACAAAAAGGAACGATAACATTACCCCTGGTGGGCAATTGTTTAACAATATTATTTTTTTAATTTAAAACCTCCCCAGCCTTTAATGTTTATTGACCCTTCCTCTAAGTTTAAATTTCCCCTATCTCTAATAAAAACTGCTTCTTTAAAACACCTTTTGTACCAGTTTCCTTCTTGACATAATACTCTGGTTGAGTTCCATTCAATATCGTGGTTATTTTCTTTTTTATGTGCATGCTTAAACCATTTTTTTCATCTTGTTTTTTTACACAATTCTTATGTTCCTGTTTTCGTTTCAATAATTGTCTCTTCGTTTGTCCTACGTATATTTTACCACAGTTACATTTGATTTCATACACCACTCCTGTTTTTTTCTCATCTTCAGTTTAGGGTTTATTTTTTATTAAATTTGTTTTTAAAGTATTTATGGTTTTACTGACTAAATTAATTGTATCTGATTCACTATATCAAGTAACAGATGTGACTTGATCTCATCAGATTCCGTTAGCTGAATAGTTATCTGACTTCTACATTTAGAAAACAAATAAAAAATAAACAGAAATTAAATTTTCGAAAATAATTTAATCGGGGATGTGTAAAATCAAAATCTGTAATGCATCTCAAGTTTGCTCCCCTTTTATCTGACGTCTTTAGTGGAATCCAGATTAGTTTAAACTTACTTGTTTTGCATTTTGAACGGATCTGCTAATATCTAAACGTAACTACGGATAATTTGATATCTGATTTATCACAATTATTTTGTCGGTTCAAATAACGCAACTGTTATCTGAGAACCGATTCATGCATTTCTTTTCATAGTTTTTATCGCCTACAAAATAATAGATCGATAAGCAAATAAACCGGAAATTATTAGTCTTTGTGGTTTTTCGCATATTGGACCACCAAATTCAATGCACCCAGTCCGATAATACTTTGAAATTGAAAATTGATGTTGATAAAATTGTACGCAAAATATGTTTAAATCTCAAATTCGATAAATATAACCAGACGAAGAAAGTGTTAACAAATAGCAAAAGTAACATAATACTCTAAGTATGACCCTTCCTAAATAGCAGTATGTTTCGCCAATGACAACAGAAATCATAACTAATCTAAGCACTGACAACTATGAGCGAGTTCCTACTGGTAATTGGAACTGCCTGTGAGTAATTTTTCCATCGAAGAGAATATGGTGTGACAAGTTTTCTCTTCCAAAACTCCCGATTACACAACCACATCGGGAAGGGAAATCTTTCACTGTCATACTTATTAATCTTATGTTACTTATGATAATAGTGATTGCGAAATTCTTCGACCGGAAAAATGTTTATTCGACTTAAGCCTCTTTCACATTCGACGCAAACATACGACACAATCACTACGGGAAATGGTCAAGCGGAAAATTTCTTTCTATTCAATTTAGCAGAAGTTTATAAGCTACTGCCGTTCGGTTGTAGATGAGCCCATACCTACAAGCTACGTCATGTCAATTGTTGCTTTGAAGCGCCATCTGTTGCAACTACTGGATAAACTAAATGGATGCCGGAAAACGAATGTCAAACAAAATATATTAACAAAATACTACAATACTTTGAACATTTAATCAGTGACCTATAATTTTACTCACTAGGGGGTGAAGTCAGGTTTGCGGGTAAAATTTTCAGATCAATAATTTAATTTTTTTCGCGTAATAATAGCTTTAATTTAATTTTTTTATTAACTAATAATGCATTTATTATGTTGGGGCAAAATTCTACCTATAGAGTAATTTAACTTCATAGCTTTGACTATGGCCGCCATTTTGTGCGGGTTTTTTTCTCGATCCGAGAAAGCATGGATGACGTCATGTCACGTGAGACTGAAATCACTGAATAATTTTACTCACTAGTGGGTGAAGAATCAAAAGATAGTCATGTTTGTGGGTAAAATGTTTATAATTCACCAATAATGCATTTATTTGTACTTATAATAATGACTATGTTGATACAATTTTAACTTACTAGCCCCCATTATTTTGGAGAATGCACGTTTAATAAGTAGCGCCACGGTAAAGGCTTGAATTTGAGCTTCCCAGAAATTGCCACCAATGGCGCTTCGAACGCTACAATTGACATAGCGCGTCAACATTGGTTCGCCTATATATAACCACAGTTATATAACCACAGTTATATAACTCTATCTGGATGAACTCGTGGAAAGGCATTACAAATTTTCTAATTTCCGTAAATTTAATCTCAATCTTACGCGAAGGTTAGCAATTCGAAGTCTAATTAAAACATGGTTAATTATTTGAATGAACTCAATCTTTAATTAATGATAATACGTTTTTAGGGTATACAATCAACATTCTAATAGTTTCGTTATATTATTAAAGGGAATATAACAATTGTTAGGAATTATCTCCGCTACAATAAGCGCCGAAAACGTCAAAAGCCATAGGAAGGAGCGGACTATATTGGAATCTATTTGGCTAGGGGCTACAGAAAAACTAGGGGTTGTATTCCATTTAAGGGTAATAGTGAACCATCTCAGGGTACGTGATAAATGCAACAGCTTCTAGGGTCTAGTTGAGTCCACTTTACAACTATTGAACTGAGCAATTAAATATCGGATAAGTTAATTCAATTTTAATGGTGAGCTGCCTGGTAAAACGAAGAAATTGTTTTTAATAAATTCCAAATAAATTATTTTATATAAAGTCATCTATTTTGTACAAAATGAAATATTTTAGATATTCTTATCCTTACATAAATGTCTTATTTGCGATTTTCGAACCATACGTTAAACATAATTACACCAAAACCTTAACAGCAAAGAAATGTATATCAGTTGATGTCTTTTTTTGTATTTCAACCTTTTTGGAAGAAATTGTGCTGTAGTTATCGCGTCAGAACCAAACAGTTTTTAAAATATTTTAAGGGGGAAGAATACAGTAAAAGCCTCTTTTTCGTTCAAGCTGAACGTTTCTGTTTTAACAATTACATAATTGAATTATATTTTTCTTATTAGGCTGAACCTTCCTCTAGTGCTCAAAATAATTTTGATAATTCTAATATTAATAGTTAACGAGATATAAGGTCCTAACTAAAGGGTAGTTTGGGCGCTTGCCCAGCTTGTTTAGCTCCGGGGGTCCGAATTAAAACGTAATAACTTAATTACTTTTAAATTTAAAATTGTCAAAATTATTTTAAGCACTAAACAAGAGGCTGTTCTACACTTAAATATTATTTTTTTTAAATTAAAATACAAAATTAAAAGATTTCAGCTTGAAATAGCGCGAAAGTAGACAATGGCCACTGTAGTCTTCCTCCTTAAGTCTACTATTAGTACTTTTGGTTATAAAACTCCAAAGCATATTGAGATTATTTATCGTCAAAAACTGTATGCTAACATTCTATGTTGCTCGACACCAATTAGTATATTCCTATTGACATACCTCCTAACACGAAATAGGAGCTTTTAAATCATTTGGCAGGATTCCACTGGTATTCAAAACATTTCCTCTAGAAAATATCGAAATTTCATCTAATGGTTTTATTCGAGTAATTAGGAACTAAAATTTCAAATGAGTGTAAACTAACTTTCAATGCTGAAAAATATTCCTTTAATCTAAATGAACCACAGTTTCTACAACTTAACCTTATAGTTACTAATGGGATATAAAAGACTAGTATCCTAGGCTACTAGCCCAATTATAGTAATTATTAGTAAAATAACAATACAATATACATTTTTAAATTTATTAATGTACCGTCTGTCCGTATATTGGTTAGGAAGTTTATAAGACTCCTGAGTTCTAACGCCGGCCGACATCCGAACTCGTGAAGAGACATCGAAGTGACACTCCAAACCAAAACCAAAACTTGATAATATTGAAGAAAAACCGCGCAGGCGCACTACGTATTAAAAAACGTTATCCACCCACAAGGTCATTCAAAGTATTTGTTGTTTGTACGTCTTGTAGGTACCGTTTATTATTGGAACCCCAAAAAGTTGCCAAAACCCCTCTTTGAACTTAGAGTACCCGACTATGTGATTTTTTGCTACTCGATAATCGACGAGTATTTTCCAATTACTTATTCGAGGTCGCGTTCGAGTACTCGACCTCAAAAAATGCCGAGTACTCTATGATGTTCGAGTACTCGACCTCCAAAAATGCCGAGTACTCTATGATGTTCGAGTACTCGACCTCAAAAAACGCCGAGTACTCTATGATGTTCGAGTACTCGACCTCAAAAAATGCCGATTACTCTATGATGTTCGAGTACTCGACCTCAAAAAATGCCGAGTACTCTATGATGTTCGAGTACTCTACCTCAAAAAACGCCGAGTACTCTATGATGTTCGAGTACTCGACCTCAAAAAACGCCGAGTACTCTATGATGTTCGAGTACTCGACCTCAAAAAACGCCGAGTATTCTATGATGTTCGAGTACTCGACCTCAAAAAATGCCGATTACTCTATGATGTTCGAGTACTCGACCTCAAAAAATGCCGATTACTCTATGATGTTCGAGTACTCGACCTCAAAAAACGCCGAGTACTCTATGATGTTCGAGTACTCGACCTCAAAAAACGCCGAGTACTCTATGATGTTCGAGTACTCGACCTAAAAAAACGCCGAGTACTCTATGATGTTCGAGTACTCGACCTAAAAAAACGCCGAGTACTCTATGATGTACGAGTACTCGACCTCAAAAAATGCCGATTACTCTATGATGTTCGAGTACTCGACCTCAAAAAATGCCGAGTACTCTATGATGTTCGAGTACTCGACCTCAAAAAACGCCGAGTACTCTATGATGTTCGAGTACTCGACCTCAAAAAACGCCGAGTACTCTATGATGTTCGAGTACTCGACCTCAAAAAATGCCGATTACTCTATGATGTTCGAGTACTCGACCTCAAAAAATGCCGATTACTCTATGATGTTCGAGTACTCGACCTCAAAAAATGCCGATTACTCTATGATGTTCGAGTACTCGACCTCAAAAAATGCCGAGTACTCTATGATGTTCGAGTAATCGCACAGCCCTAGCTAATACCCAATACACCGCCTTAAGCCCAAGTCATCTAGAGACTTTTAATGCAGGCCTTTAATTTATGTGCACAGGAAAAAATTATAAACCCTTAAGGTTTGTTTTGGCAACTTGCATGGTTTGAAAAGGGTTTAAATGTTTAAAGGAAACCCCTATAGGTCAATGGAAAACCCTTAGGATTCCCATTTAAGAACCTATAGAAAAAAAATTATCACTTTTTAAAACCCTTGTCAAACCCTGCACGTTTTAAACTATCTCACGCCATCTACGCCAAAATTTGATATCAAGCCGTATAATAATTTCATAAAACGTAAAGGAAGACGGACTTTCCACAAAATGGTTTCTCTAAAATCGTTGCAATCATACATCTTTCGGTGGTTCTGTGGTAAAACGCCCGTCTGTCGTGCTAGAGGGCTTGGGTTCGAAACGCGCCGGTTGCTATCGCCAAAGTTTGTTATCAAGCCGTAAATTAATTAATTTTGATGTAATCTATAAATTCACGGGGGGGGGGGGAGGTTTGTTGCAAACCCTAGGAAGTTTTTAAAGGGTTTGTAATGGTTCAATTTATAATCATAAAAGTGCTCATTTTGAAGCCTTGTGGGTTTGAAAATTTCCGTAAAAGGGTTTTGGAGGGTTTGAATTTGTGGAATTTCTTTTAAGAACCTTGGGGTTTATAATAAAAAAAATGGCAAAGTAATAAAAACTTTCTCTTTGATCTATATGTACTAATTGGACTGGACGTGATTATCTCTCTGCTCTTTAATCGTGCGTAGAGATTCGTTCTAAACCATCCCTTTTGTTGGCGCTGGAGTTGAAAATATCTAGGATTTTGATGGTCACCTATTTTTTCTGACTTCAACTACACTCTCTTTTTTAAAACAGTGGTAACTTTCCAAGTTGAGAAAAAAATGGGAAAGTCCATATCTTCTTGGAAACAGATATCGGATCCTACAGAAATGGAAACAATCGAAGGTTTCGAACACAGTTGGCGCTCTGAAGCTAATAGATTCTCCAATGGTAAAAGCGGCCTGCAGACAATTCAAGCTGTCGATTCGACCCCTTTTTGCCTAGAGTTTGCATTTGAATAATGGTACATATTTCAAATATTTTTCAAGCAGAGGATTTTCACGTGAATGGAGAAAACATTGTCACAAAGTGTTGGCCACACAAAAGCTTTTGTTGACCGAGTTTCGAAGAACGGCTGTTTCTCTGACCAAGGCCTAGCTCCAAATATTTAAATCTCATCATTTCAGCAAAGAGTATGGAGGAAATAGAGATAAAACAACCGTTAGAGTTCCGCAACGAAACGTTCACCACCGAGGGGGTTGACAATGGGGAAAAACATCTGTAAACCGAGCTTCAACATAGCTACCGCAGCGCCATTTCGGAATTCTTCGTAATCGAAAAGGCACAAATTTAATTGCAACAATAGCGCCAAAGATTATAATGAACAATTTAGCACTAACGTCAGCGTATTATATACTATTTGATAATAGTTTAAACAATTATAATCAACCGATTTCCAAATGCCAACCACAGGCGCGGTTCAGAAAATGTAATAATTATTTTACAAGAATTTCGTTTCTTCCAGAATTGGCGCTGCGGTAGCTATTTTGAAGCTCGGTTTACAGATGTTTTCCCCCATTGTCAACCCCCTCGGGGGTGAACGTTTCGTTGCGGACCTCTCCCGGTTGTTTTATCTCTATTTCCTCCATACTCTTTGATTTCAGTTCACATCTGTTTGATTGAACAAAACTAAATTATAAGAAAGGTCCCGTTTAAAATACGTATAAACGGATAAAATGTAGAAAATGCCTTTTTTTTAATTTTTGTGTAAATAATTTAAGATTTAAAATAACTCTTTATCTATACAAAACATTCGGGTCGTCAAATTATCCGCGCAATCTTTATCTTTAATATTTGAAAAGTAACAGCCTTTCAGGAATTTATAGGTTGCTGTACAATCTGAATTTGATTTCCCTTTTAATGGCGTCTTGGTTCGTAAAATCTCTCGCGTAATGGCCGTTTTGTTATAAGAAGTGCCGCATCCAGGTTGTTGGTTTTCTTGTTCTATGGCATAGCTGCCTAAATTTATAATTTTGAAGATACAGATCGCCATTTTCAAGGTCAAAATCGACTTGTTTATAGTAGTAATTTTTAATTACAAGATTTTAGTATATTTTCGTGATAAACATTTTGGAGGTTGAGATTAACATTTTGAAGGTCAAAAATCGTCCTGTTTATTGGAACCATTTTTTTATTATGAGATTTTAGTTTATTTTATAAGATATTAGTATATTTTCGTGATAAACATTTTGAAGGTTGAGATTAACATTTTGAAGGTCAAAAATCGTCCTGTTTATAGCAGCTATTTATTATTATGAGATTTTAGTTTATTTTATAAGATATTAGTATATTTTCGTGATAAACATTTTGAAGGTACAGATCACCATTTCAAGGCCTAAATCCTTCTGTTTATAGTAGTTATTTTTAATTATAAGATTATTAGAAGATTTTTCGACAATACCCCTGTTCTATCCGGAGGATATCAATCGACTGCAGCGACACCAAGTTTGTCCCAAATGAACTAAAAATTTCACAATGTTTTTATGAACACGTGCTTTTTGTTGAGCCCATTGGGACAGTTAATTCCCATATATTCTCGATTCATTGTGTGAGCCCATTGTGAGCGGGAACTAGGCTACAGCGCGTGGACACGGCTGGCAACAATGGATGAACGCGCGAAGCCTTACAGTTATTTTGAATAAGTGAGTTTCAGTAACTTCACCGCCATCTATTGGCCTTAGAGAAAGCTATTGATGAGTTATACTTTTTACGATTAGAGTAAGCCTAAGATTACGACATCGATGACGTAAAAAGCGCACGTTATCTTCAATCACATATTTCCTTTCGTTCAAACGCTGGATTCTTAGTATTTGGTGTGTTTTGTTGTGACGTCCTAACTGACTTCAAATATGGGAAATTTTAGCATTATATCAAATATATCAAACATCTATGGATGCTGTTTAGTCTTGGTGTAATTCTGTGACGTCCTTTTTGAAAAAAGTAAATAAAATAGCTCCGTACATTGTTTTGTGCAAAAAGGATATCTTCACATAAAACCAGTTTATTGGAAATTTCATAATAAGCTTCTTTGTCGTTTAACTAAAATCAAAGTTTAGTATGCTTCCACATCAACATAATAAGTGACATTTATTCTTTGATAAGCACCTCTAAATTATTTAATTCATTCAAAACAGATGCCTTAGTAAAAATATTTTTTTGATATTTAACAATAAGCATTTTCGTTTTTGGACTAAGATCAAAGTGTAGTATATTTTATCATCAACAATAATAGATGACATTTACGTTTAGATAAGCACCTCTAAAAGTTTTTATTTCGTTAATAACAGGTGACTTAGTAAAGATATCTTCTTGATATTTAATAATAAGCATCTTCGTCTTGTGACTAAGATCAAAATGTAGCACCCTTTCTCATTATGATAATAGATGACATTTACGTTCAGATAAGCACCTATAAAATATTTCACTTCGTTCAAAACAGATGCCTTAGTAAAAATTTAATAATACGCTTCTTTGTCTTTTGAATAAGATCAAAGTGTAGTATATTTTCTCATCAACAAAATAGACCACTCTTAGATAAATAAAATATTTTCTTTAGTTCACAACAGATGACTAAAGCGCATTTTTTTGTGAAATGTAATTAGAAATTTCTTTATCGTTTGATTAAGATCAAAGTGTAGTATATTTTATCAATTACAAAATAGATGACATTCACTCTTAGATAAATAAAATATTTTCTTTCGTTTATTGCAGATGACTTATTAAAATTGTTTTTTTTAACATAATAAAAAGCTTCTTTATCGTTTGACTAACAGGGAGACGACCCGAGGTGATAATCACCGATTTTGTTCAAACTCGGGTATAGTGTACACCTCCTTGTACCTTAAAAAACCAGCAAGGGAAAAGTTGCGACGGGCTTTCGTTTTGCCATGGCAACCGAAAACGTTTTTGACAACATGATTTGGAATTATTTCCATTGAAAATAACATGGGAATCTGAACGATTTTAAGGGTCCCTCCCCCCTGTGAAACCTTTTAAAAAATGAAAAAATTTTAAAATTTCAAAAACGTTAAAAGTACATTTAAATTGATTTTAAAAATTAAATTTAATCAAGTTTAAATGCAATTTGGTCAATTGGGGACCCTTAAAATCCTTCAGATTACCATGTTATTTTCAATGGAAATAATTCCAAATCATGTTGTCAAAAACGTTTTCGGTTGCCATGGCAAAACGAAAGCCCGTCGCAACTTTTCCCTTGCTGGTTTTTCAAGTTACATGGTGGTGTACACTATACCCGAGTTTGAACAAAATCGGAGATTATCACCTCGGGTCGTCTCCTTGTAAGTGTAGCATCCTTTCTCATTAGCCATTAAACATGGCTCTCCACGTCCACCCTTAAAATGTTATCGAACCGCATCGCCAGTAATTGTATCCAAGATTCAACTAAAACCTAGTTATTTCTTTGTCCGCGAGATTGGAAAGGAGTTTGTAATAATCGAATTCCAGGGAATGGCTGGGGAGTAACTTCGGGTCTTCGGACACGCGAATAAACTATCAATTGCTTTAATGTTTTAAGAGGAGGCATTTAGCGCTTGTCCGGACGCTTTGGCACGGTCAAACGTCGAATTCGTCATTAAGGAGGACCCGCACTCGGACCCTGATCGCGTTACCCGTCCCTCTCCGCGTCTATTAGCGCGAGCGCCAAGCGGTCGAGATATTAGATCCCGAGTTAGCCTTAATCCGAACCTAGTGACCATAACACGCCAAGTATACGTAGTTCTATAATGATATACCGAAAGGATCTATAGTCCAATCGCGCGTCACTCGATCGAAAGCGGATGAGGAGCCGGTCCACGTTGACTCGATCGAGCGGGTGAGGCTCCGACCGTAGGACGATCTTTGATTGTAATTTGCCAATAACGCGCGCTGGGAGTCTACAAGCGATGGCTTGGAATGGGAACGTGCTAAAGCGGAACTGAAGGCGAATTTGGCCTAATCTCTAATCGCGTAATACACGGAAGTTTACAACGACGCCATATTGGGACGCTATTGGCGATAATACCCGATACGTCAACCTCGTTGAACTTTATACGAGTAGAAATTTGGTTCGCCAAAATATGCCCTTCAACGGATATTTTTCGGTTCAAATATTAGCTATTTGGAATTGTACCAAATGTGGCGATGGACCTGATTATCTGATTTCGGAAAAAATTACAATGCATGAAAAATGATTCAGAAATGTAACCATCGATAGATATTTTTGGGACAAAATAGTTTCTGTACATCGATGGACATTATTTATGAAGTCAAAATGCCTAACTATACCTAATTATCGAAATTTATTCTTCAATTATGAATCAAATGAGTATCTATTTAAAAGAGTGTCCAAAATAGATTCTATTCATCAATGACCATTTTTTGGACAAAAAAGTAATTATCCATCGATGACCATTTTTAGCACAAAAATGTAATTATCCATCGATGACCATTTTTAGGACAAAAAAGTAATTATCCATCGATGACCATTTCTGAGACAAAAAAGTAATTATCCATCGATGGCCATTTCTGAGACAAAAAAGTAACTATCCATCGATGACCATTTCTGAGACAAAAGAACATCCATGAACATTTCTGAGACAAAAAAGGAACTATCCAGAATCTGTTCCATTGCGCCGAATCCCATTCGACCGAAAAAGCCGCACTTTGGCGGATTTAGGATTCGGTGTAATGGGATTGTCCCATTCGACCGAAAAACCCGCACTTCTCCGGGTTTAGGATTCGGTTTTATCCGTTTCAGCATCTATCAGAACAGTATGCAGTGTTACCTAACCTAACCTAATCTAACCTAAAATATAATAAAACGCTTCCATAAAAAATCAAAAGGAGTAGAAAGAAAAACTATTTTTTTTTGCGGTCGCTCAATTGTGAATATTGCGTCGGTCGATTAGAAAAATACAATACCCGATTTTGCGCTAATTTCATCAAAAACATTGGCGGAATTCGGTCTAATGGGAAAACGGCGTGATGTGAAAACTCTTGGTTAGGCCTAACATAATTTTTTCGCGTCGACGCAAAAAATCTCCGTTAGGCCTAGCACGAATTGACCGATTTCGAAATTACGTTTCTGCGCGCGAAACTACCTCTACATTATGACGCAAAAAAAGCTTATTTATTCGCTTTTACACCCTAACATGGTGGCGCATTTTCACGCGAAAAATGATTTATATATAAAGAGTTACTGGTAGTGGCGTAGCCAGGATTCTGGTTCGGTAGGAACACACAATTTAATAAAATACATTAAACAGTTAAAAGAACAATAGGTTTTGGGGGTAGCACGTGTCCCTTGTGCCACCATTTTATGCTTTAGAAAATCTATAAAACGTTTCTGAAAAATCACTGCAAGGAGTTTGCGAAGGTGCATTTTTTCAAGCAGGGGGAGAGACACTTATGTCTTAAGAGGTATGCTATACACTTCTGGTTTTATTTAAGAAAATACGTTCTTTATTTGTTATATTTAGAGCGTTGGGAGCTTCGTATCTTTTAAGAAATGCGTAATATGGAAGTTGAATATCTTGTCAATATTCGCAGCCGTGAAATGTAAATTTGCTTAGATCTACAGACGCGGAAACTCCAACGTGACCAATCCCACGGCGAAAAACGAAATTATAATATTGTATTTCCAATATATACAGACGTATCTAGCAAATACGGGTACGTAAACACCCCTTCAAACGAAGCTTTTCTAAACATTGACAAAAAAGGATTAAGATCGCCATCTAGTACAAATAAAAGCGTTAAAATCGAACCTGTTTTCTTGTAAGCGAGTTGCGAATCGGTTTATTAAGATCGCCTCGAAACCCGCAAGCTGAGACCGATACACAATCTTTTCACTGAAGTAACGCCATTAGAGGTTGATTATTAAACACAAGATGGAGCGAACTGTCTGAAAAATTTAAATTAAGTAAAAAACGGGACTGAAGCTAGTTCGTTAAAATCAAGTGTATCAGATTTGTAGCCCAGTGTACTCCCAAAAGAGTGCACACCACCGGAGGTCCTCATCATAATGCCCTACGCCAGCGTCCACAGCCAGGACAGGTGACAGAACAGCCAATGCAGCGAGAGAACCCGACCACTGATGGTCTCGCCTTCGACGCGAGCCGCTCAACCCAGCAGAAGGTGCAACAATGGGGCGACGAACCCCTCACTTCGCACACAGCAGTGGGAATAAGAGCTATAGCAACTCCAGCCCAGGGGCGTATTAACCATTAGGCAGAGTAGGCACGTGCCTAGGGCGGCATTTTTCTAGGGGAGTCAAAACTCTAATAAAGCTCCATGGTCCAAGTACTTGGCTTGCCTCTACTTAACTAACCAACCCGTTAGACAATGCCAATAGGCTTCGTGCGTAGTTTAAATTTCGGTCATAAGTCTGCTATTTCTTCACATATTTAGTTGGCGGATATAATGCAGATGGCGCTATATTTCCTAAGCTCGAAGCCTATAGGCGCCTAATGTTTTTGTGCCAAGCGGCGAAAGTGTTAATCCACCCCTGCTCCAGCCGACACCCTACCTACGTAGGTAGAGAGCCATACCCTTCAGAAAGAGCTCCTAAAGGCGAACGACGGGCACACGTTTAATTAATAGAAGATTGAAATTGACGCCATCTAGTACAAATAAACGCGGAAAAATGGAACCTCTGAGGGCTTCACTATTCGATGGAGATCGAAGAAACGGCGGTTGATGAGTGGAAGAGTTGGTCTCCAATCGCGTCGAGAGCCAACTGCAACATGTAGAGTCGAGATGGTGAATGGAAGATGGCTGAAATGAATTATAAAGAGACTCCGTCGTGGCGAGAGGACAGCGGGAGACAAAGGATGAAGCAAACAAACAAGAATGAGAGAATGGCGAGGGAGAGAAGATAATGAACAGTTGCTGATCCCATTAACTGCATTCTGGTCGCGGGTGGGATTAGATTGATCGCGGCCTCCAAGAGGGGAAATTCCGAAGTCTCTCCCTGAGATGTCGATTTTAATTAACAGGCCAGAAATTAATGGTACCGTTTGTTCACGTTTCGATATCGATAACGTATCTGACAGCCGAACAAACGTCCTTGGGGACATTCCACGGGAAGTGGAAACATTTCTAGCTTTAATATCGCCTTCTCAAAGAATATCTTTGACGTTGTATAAAACAAAACATCATAACATAACATAAAGATAATATAACATATATGACTTTGGTACTGCACGACTAGTGTAAAAGTTAGTTCTAGTAATTATTTAGAAAAACAACGGTTTATTATCGTACACTATAAAACTACATAACAGCCAAAATTTGTGAACTGATAACGGGCTTTGTAACTGATTTTTCCGGGAGAAAATACTGCTTGACATAAGTAACATCAAAAGAAAATAGGAGAAGAAAGTCTTGGTCTAGGATTGGTTAGGGTGACAATCTATTTGAGGGTAAAACTATTTTTCAATACTTGTTTACAGGGATTTTATTTCGCCGTGGTAAAAAGTAGTTTGCTTCTATTTGAGGCTTTAGTATCGAATATTAAATTTGTATTTACAAAATTACATTCAGGACCACTTTTCTGACTCGGAATCACAAGCAATTACATAGGGCGCCACACTTTTGAAGGGCCCAGATTCTAAAGGTAGGCTTCGTTATAGTTATTTTAGGAAAAAATTAAGTTCTTCATTGGAGCCCAGTTAGTTTATATTGCTAGTAAATATCGGATTTTACTTAAAACTGCTCAAAGCGCAATAATTGTTATTTTTTGAGTTATCAAACAGACATCAATAAGTATAATAATAATTATACTTCGCATTTTTTAACTCGGTCTTTTCAGATGGTCTACAGCTCTGGGGTGCGTAGTATTTATAATTTACCATACAGGCATCACACAAGCGAGTTTTTTGCTAGGGCAAAATTACTAAGTATTAAAGAAAACTATAAATTTCAATTTCTGACCTTCATATTTTCCCAATTAAAAAATGGTACGAATATATTCTCCCTAAAAATTAAAAATAGAATCACGAGATCCACAGATCTCATTTCAGCTCCCTTTTGTAGAACAGAAAAGAAAATTACGTCCCTTTTTTACACAGGCATAAAGAACTTTAATTTGCTACCTGAGAGCGTAAATGGCTTATATAACAATCTTGCATATTTTAAAAAGTGTGTTATTTTAGTTGCTTGTTTGTCTAAAATTTTGTTAATTTAATAGCCCGGGCTTACAAGTCACACTGTGACTTAGCCCGTTGCGTGTATAATGCTTTTGTTTTTTTTTTCAAAAGGTTTACTAAAATAAATTGAAAATGAATTTGAAATTGTTACCCAGAAGCACACTTTTTTTTTAATATTTAGCAATGGTCACACTAGACCTTAGAACCTAGTTTAATTCGGTTTCATCAAAGATAACATAGTACTTCGTACCCTAGAGAGCTTACTGATTGACGGTTTTGTAACGAAGCGTTTACCCACTTCCGGCACGTGACCTCAGAAAAATCGGCCTCCGTCGGTCGCTGAAGAGCGCTATCTATAGTTAGTTACCATGGCAACTATGAAGCTTGATTTTTCGAAGTGCCGGCAGGTGGTGGGTCAACGCCATAGATATAGGAAACGTATATAAAGGTCTAGATAAAATATTTCAAAGGGAGTGAATACGGAGGTGACAGCTAGCACAAACGCGTAATTTCTGCAGGCTATCCTTATAAGGCGCTATCTATCGGTAAGAAAGCTCGTGCTATCGTCGCGAGAGTCATTGTCTCCTGCTTAAAAATTATACTAAAAGTCACCAACAGATGGTGTCTAAAGACTACGGCCTGCGGAAAGGTCAAACACTTAGTACTAAAATGCTAAGTGAGCTCGCGCTCTTGATCACGTGCCTTCCTCGGTGTCTGCTAGGTGTCAATTCCGTATTTTATGTTAGGCTTAGACGCCCAGAAATTTATCTAGACCTTTATATACATTTCTTATATCTATGGTCAACGCTGCTGAACATGCGCAAGGCAGTTAATTCAAAATTAGGGTACGAGGTCTAAATAGGCTAAATTATCTGTAGTTTTATTGCTAGTTTTGACCAATGAAATGTACAGAAGTACACGTGATTGTAGTGACTGTGGCTTTCCCAAAAGATAACATAAAACTCCGAGGCAGTGTACGAGGTCTAAATTATCCTGTCTTTCACATAGTAGCTAGAATCTGCGGTCATCTCATTTGCTCCACCTATTTACTTTTGATAACATCCTAAGAATTTGCTAGTCGCAATTTTTGGACGCAATTTCGTTTAGTGAAAAACCAACGTCTCGTGAAAAAACTTCTACTTCCAAAATACGTACAATTTAATGGAATTCCCGAGAAATATTTCTTTTCTTCAAATATTGAAAGTAATACGTGTAAAGAAAAGAAAGTATCGTTGATTCTCAGGAGAGAAACAGAACGGCTCAGCTCGAAACAGCGCCCGAAAGAAAAAGCAAATTTAAATTTCAAAATAGCTGACGCTTAAATTTAAAGAAGTCACAGAAAGAAGTATGCGGGGGGTGCCATAAATATATATCACTTTCCCCCTCCTCTGAAAAGGATACGAACGCGGTAAGAAAGTTACGAGGGGGGGGGGGGCTAGCTCATTTCCCCGATAAGAATTAAATTTCCGGCGCAGGCCACTCTCTTGCGTCGACTTTGTTCGAGCGTACGCCAAACCCGACCAAATTCGTTTAGAATTTTTAATGCTCGGTTGAAGTCTTGGCATTCTGGCCGAGCAGGGAGTATTGCCGTATAGCAAACATTCAATAAAGGACCGTGGATTGTTATTATTATTATTATTAGCAACAGTGACGTAATCGGCATAAGTGCGACACGAAATTTTACTTCGTGGCGTTTTTGTGTCTGGCTCAATTGTGACCCGGGTTGGACATAAGGATATCTTTTTAGTAGTCAGCCTGACTAGTAAGTCTCCTACCTTAATTTATTTTAGTAGTCACTGACTACGGTTACATGGAGCTCGGAGCGTCGACGTAAGGAAACGTCGTCGTTTATTTTTCTCGTGTAACCGCACGAATGTCGACGTTCGAAGAGATACGTCGACTTAACGAAAATTACCTCGAACCGTCGATTTAACGCCTTACGTCGACGTTCGGCGCTGCATGTAACCTCTTTACGACGACGTTTCCTTGGCCAGTAGGGATTTTTCCTACCGCATATCCGACTGTTCCGAAATAAATTCGTTTTAATTTGAGTTTTTTTATATTTATTTATATTTATTTATATTTATTTACTATTTATATTTATTTTTATATTTATATAATAATTATATAAATATTATTTTATATACTTAATTTTATTTCCTATTAATTTATAAATAATTTCAAATATTTCGAAACAATTTACTAACTACAAATTGCAATTTATAATTTTTGAAACTTTTTAAATTATACTGAAAATATAATGAACATAAGTTATAATTAATTTATATAATAAATTAATCAACGTATGAAAGATGTCATTTTATATATTATTATTATATGAAATACTTGATATATTTATATTTAAAAATGTATTATTTTATAATTGATTAGCAATAGAAACTTTACTTAAATTTATATACTATTAAAACGCAAGTAAAGCATATTTTTAAGGAGCGCCAAAGTACCCTGTTTTGGAGGGGAAAATCCGTTGTATTTTTTGAAACGACGATCATGTAACCGCTCCCCTTTTCGGAACGTCGACGTTCCCTTACGTTGACGTTCAGAGTCCCATGTAACCGTAGTCACTGACTAGTGGGGGTAAAAAGGGAGGTATAAAAACCAAAAGGACAGTCAAAATTTTGCTTAACTTTATTATCACTTGAGTTACATGATGTGAGTGTTTTTTAAAATAAAATGGAATTGATGAATGATGAATTTATGATACGCCATATTCGCCATTATTTATGAATATTTAGGTTAATTTTTTACTAGTCAAATTGACTAGTGAGCCCCCCCCCCCGATTGATTAATTTTTAGTAGTCAGAGCATTTATTTTAGTACTCAAATGCCGTGACTAGTGCCTTATGTCCAACCTTGATTGTGACTCTATTTAAATATGAAATATTAATAATTATAAAAATTAAAAATATCATATGAAACATATTATATCGATTTACTAACAGAGTGATTGCGTAATCGGAAGTTACGAAACAAGAAACTCGCCACTCCCTTTATTATCCCGGTTAGGTTGATGGCGATAAATAATAGCGAAAATAAGGGAGAAAATCCTTTTACAGGGGCAACGCCATTAGAGGTTGAATTTTAAATACGCGAAGTCTTACCAGGTGGCGCCTGCGGTCTAAAGCGAATTAATTTTATATTATAAGAAACTTTTCTTATTTGTAGTTTTTACATAAAATATTGCTTAAAATAGTGTTACAAGTAGTATTTGTAATAAATCGGTAAGTAAGAATTCCCTCACCACAAAAAGTTTAAAAAAAGCGACATCTAATATACATAAAAACATTAAAATCGAATCTTTAATGTTGATGTCCTGAATGCAATTTGTGGATAGGTTGGTTTGTAAAAAGCCTTGACTAACTAAAGAAACCTGTACGCAAGAAAATGCACGACTTTTGACGGGTTGCGTTCTCCTTGCGTGGGGTGCTGTGTTTGTTGCTCCTAGGTGTGTGGGGTGCTGTGTTTGTTGCTCCTAGGTGTGTGGGGTGCTGTGTTTGTTGCTCCTAGCCAGTGCTACCTAAATGTCACTTTTTTAGAATAAAGTCCATGTCAGTGGCATAAAGTGGCAAATATGGCAAAAAGTGACAAATAGTGACTAATTATCAGTAAATGCATTTAAATGATGTAAATAATATCTTTCAGATATGTAGCATCACTTACGTGTGAGATAATGTTTCAATTTTTCACAAAAGAACCATTCAAAACCTCTTAGAGATATATAGCAGACGAATTCAAACTCAGGAAAAATCGTTAAATAATAGCCAAAAGAAATAACTAGATTGGGCTATAATTGAGTTTCTAGCCCAAAACCTGGCGCCTAATCCAGTATATTTGTCTAAAATAGCGCAAACATATTTTTTCTTTGGTATGTTTATTAAATTTTATTTGCCACTATTTGGCATATTTAGCCAGTAAAAGTATTATTCGCCATGTCGGTATTTACCACTTTTTGCCACATTATTTGACACCTGACATTTAAAATCCAGGATTTTTTATTTTGGATTTCTCATACAAAGTCTATGGGAGGAAAATTCTTGGATTTTGGATTTTTTTCCAAATTTTGTACGGGATTTGGCCAAATGTCCGACCCCTCGCATTTACCCTTCGGAACAATGCTCCTAGCTGAAACCGACCTTGATAGCGCAATTACTCTGAAAACCAGTTCGCTAAATAATTTTTGTTTATTGTCAGACTTATTGCTATTACTTTAGTTAAGTTACTTACGCTATTACGTTAGACCATGAATATATCTAGCGAGATATCTAGCTATGAATATCCAACCCTACGATATAGCCCTTCTATCATGTCGATTTGATTTGGGTGGCAACTTTCGAGACCAGTGACGCGTTTTCAGCCAATCAGGAGACTGAAGGAAATGACGGCATGCTCCTCACTCGGTCGGAGCAGATGTGATTGATCACGTGACTAGATAAGCCCAACCCAAATTTTAGCGGGAGGTTAGAGAGGCTATTGCTATTCTATATTCATAGCTAGATATATTCATGGTTAGACTTAGATTATTATTCTCTTGATAGAATAATTGCGCAACGTTGCCGCGAAATTGTATTTCGCAACTTTCAAAAACCGCTTCTGTCTCCAGCGAAATTCCTAAAATTAATGACCTGTACGAAAACAATTAAAAATGTGAAACGTTTTCCAAAGAAACGCCGAGAGAATGGAGAAATATTTTTGGATTAAAAGAAAGGCTTTATCATATCAAGGAGATTTAAGAACTAGAAAAATATGCGTCTAGCATAACTGGTTTTATCAAAGCTAGACTTTTAATGCCTTTAAACCGGGTTACAACGCGTGGCAAGCCCTTCACGCCACACGAGCTTACAGCTCCCTACACTCACTATAACCTTTAACCCCTACAAGTGTTTATCTTCGAAATAGATTGGCCGTAAACTGAGCGTAAAAATTACAAGCGCTTCTAAGAATTCGTAATTGTAAAATATTTGGTATACTGTTCTAGCCACAAAGAATCTATTTCGGTTACCGAAAACGTACTATTTTTACTTTAACTAAGATGATTCCTACTAACTAAGATGATTCCTACTAACTAAGATGATTCCTACTAACTAAGATGATTCCTACTAACTAAGATGATTCCTACTAACTAAGATGATTCCTACTAACTAAGATGATTCCTACTAACTAAGATGATTCCTACTAACTAAGATGATTCCTACTAACTAAGATGATTCCTACTAACTAAGATGATTCCTACTAACTAAGATGATTCCTACTAACTAAGATGATTCCTACTAACTAAGATGATTCCTACTAACTAAGATGATTCCTACTAACTAAGATGATTCCTACTAACTAAGATGATTCCTACTAACTAAGATGATTCCTACTAACTAAGATGATTCCTACTAACTAAGATGATTCCTACTAACTAAGATGATTCCTACTAACTAAGATGATTCCTACTAACTAAGATGATTCCTACTAACTAAGATGATTCCTACTAACTAAGATGATTCCTACTAACTAAGATGATTCCTACTAACTAAGATGATTCCTACTAACTAAGATGATTCCTACTAACTAAGATGATTCCTACTAACTAAGATGATTCCTACTAACTAAGATGATTCCTACTAACTAAGATGATTCCTACTAACTAAGATGATTCCTACTAACTAAGATGATTCCTACTAACTAAGATGATTCCTACTAACTAAGATGATTCCTACTAACTAAGATGATTCCTACTAACTAAGATGATTCCTACTAACTAAGATGATTCCTACTAACTAAGATGATTCCTACTAACTAAGATGATTCCTACTAACTAAGATGATTCCTACTAACTAAGATGATTCCTACTAACTAAGATGATTCCTACTAACTAAGATGATTCCTACTAACTAAGATGATTCCTACTAACTAAGATGATTCCTACTAACTAAGATGATTCCTACTAACTAAGATGATTCCTACTAACTAAGATGATTCCTACTAACTAAGATGATTCCTACTAACTAAGATGATTCCTACTAACTAAGATGATTCCTACTAACTAAGATGATTCCTACTAACTAAGATGATTCCTACTAACTAAGATGATTCCTACTAACTAAGATGATTCCTACTAACTAAGATGATTCCTACTAACTAAGATGATTCCTACTAACTAAGATGATTCCTACTAACTAAGATGATTCCTACTAACTAAGATGATTCCTACTAACTAAGATGATTCCTACTAACTAAGATGATTCCTACTAACTAAGATGATTCCTACTAACTAAGATGATTCCTACTAACTAAGATGATTCCTACTAACTAAGATGATTCCTACTAACTAAGATGATTCCTACTAACTAAGATGATTCCTACTAACTAAGATGATTCCTACTAACTAAGATGATTCCTACTAACTAAGATGATTCCTACTAACTAAGATGATTCCTACTAACTAAGATGATTCCTACTAACTAAGATGATTCCTACTAACTAAGATGATTCCTACTAACTAAGATGATTCCTACTAACTAAGATGATTCCTACTAACTAAGATGATTCCTACTAACTAAGATGATTCCTACTAACTAAGATGATTCCTACTAACTAAGATGATTCCTACTAACTAAGATGATTCCTACTAACTAAGATGATTCCTACTAACTAAGATGATTCCTACTAACTAAGATGATTCCTACTAACTAAGATGATTCCTACTAACTAAGATGATTCCTACTAACTAAGATGATTCCTACTAACTAAGATGATTCCTACTAACTAAGATGATTCCTACTAACTAAGATGATTCCTACTAACTAAGATGATTCCTACTAACTAAGATGATTCCTACTAACTAAGATGATTCCTACTAACTAAGATGATTCCTACTAACTAAGATGATTCCTACTAACTAAGATGATTCCTACTAACTAAGATGATTCCTACTAACTAAGATGATTCCTACTAACTAAGATGATTCCTACTAACTAAGATGATTCCTACTAACTAAGATGATTCCTACTAACTAAGATGATTCCTACTAACTAAGATGATTCCTACTAACTAAGATGATTCCTACTAACTAAGATGATTCCTACTAACTAAGATGATTCCTACTAACTAAGATGATTCCTACTAACTAAGATGATTCCTACTAACTAAGATGATTCCTACTAACTAAGATGATTCCTACTAACTAAGATGATTCCTACTAACTAAGATGATTCCTACTAACTAAGATGATTCCTACTAACTAAGATGATTCCTACTAACTAAGATGATTCCTACTAACTAAGATGATTCCTACTAACTAAGATGATTCCTACTAACTAAGATGATTCCTACTAACTAAGATGATTCCTACTAACTAAGATGATTCCTACTAACTAAGATGATTCCTACTAACTAAGATGATTCCTACTAACTAAGATGATTCCTACTAACTAAGATGATTCCTACTAACTAAGATGATTCCTACTAACTAAGATGATTCCTACTAACTAAGATGATTCCTACTAACTAAGATGATTCCTACTAACTAAGATGATTCCTACTAACTAAGATGATTCCTACTAACTAAGATGATTCCTACTAACTAAGATGATTCCTACTAACTAAGATGATTCCTACTAACTAAGATGATTCCTACTAACTAAGATGATTCCTACTAACTAAGATGATTCCTACTAACTAAGATGATTCCTACTAACTAAGATGATTCCTACTAACTAAGATGATTCCTACTAACTAAGATCTTCTTTCAAATGGAAATTTTTTATTTCCCAATTGTATAGCGCCATCTAGTATAAGTCGCAAGAACGTTTTTAGAAAAATTATTCGAGAAAACGTGTATAATTATTTATGGTCAATTCAAGTATAATTCAGTTCGTGCAACTAAATTTAACTTGTTTATTAATTTTATAAGTTAATTATCTAATTAATCACAAATATCATAATAATTTGTAGATTCTTAATTATTGTGCCAAAAAATCTTTTAAACGGGTCCGCAGCAGATGGCGTTACGGTTTTAATTTGAATTTCGATTTAACGCTTGTTGCAGCCTACTTCCAGGGGCTAGTAGGCCACACTTGGAAGCTCTCTGGCGCTCTTTTAACTCATCGTAGACAAGTGGGGAAAAAAACAGGCATACTTCTCAACTCACCCCCTACAACTCCTTCAAATTTTTGGCATAACCTTTTGAAACACCCTGCATAAATAACCTTAACGAATGGCTCTTGAAGAGCGATTTGAAACAAAAACGTGCAGTTTTGTATTCCGTATATCACATACTTAACTCTAGCACGCATCGCGAAGAACAAAAGCAAAAAGAGGCGAGACAACGGGCTGAGAAATCCAATCTGATTCCCTTATTATCTCCCTGGTGACCTTGGTCTGTGTTTACTCGCCAATCAATTGCCTCAGGGCCGATGCCTCCGGGCCTTTGTTTCCTTAAGCCGAGCCTTACTCAAGACAGAAGGCGAAAAATGTTATACGACTAATTTTATCCGTCTTAACAATTTCCTTACAATTTATTCCATTAACAATATTGACGTCAATAAATAGAGAAACAGAAATTGCTCAATCTCTAGGCAATTCGTTAGATTTTTCTGGGAAATTTTCGCGTTTTCTCCGAGGAAAACATAACAAAACGTAAAAATTCTGAGAAAACAGAAAAATAATCTGTCATGAAAATAATCCCATTTTTTCTTGTTTATGTCTTTACGCGTCTTTATTTTAGTTTTTAAAATTCGTTTTAAAAAATAACGGATTTAAGAGGATTCTTACAAAGCTAAGACTTGATCAGAAAATTAAATGATTTTTTGTTTTTATTCGTTTTTTACCTCCATCTTTAGCTAAGTTCGCACTACGCGAGATTTTTCATTCAACTTGTCTAACATGTTTTGCTTCACCAACTTAATTGTAAAGTGCAAGAAAATCGTTAATATAAAAGGTTCGTGCACGTATTACAAATTAACGACGCGACAACTGGTTTTTTGCTTCTGATTCACGATAGGTGGCTCTCTGATCTTGATCTAATAAGGTGTTTCGCGAAATTCGTTTTGAAATTAATGAAAAATGTCTCCTCAATTTCCTTTAAATTCTGGAAAATAAAATCCTCGAAAGAAGTTAAAAAAATCGTAATTACTTCCCAAATTTGTTATAATGGAAAAGTGTGCAACGCCATATTTTTTTTGTGAGTCTTCAATCTTGAAACTTTACCGTTGTCTAGGTAACGGAGTCCAGATACGAGATAACCTAGTGGCCAGAATTGGCAATTTAAAATGCCTGAAATAAATTAGAGAATTTTCGCGTTCACGCGCCTTTATAATAACGTAATATAATAACGCAATATTCAATTAGTTGGGTGGACAAAATTTAATTTTAAACCAGTTTTAAAATTATGTGTGGGTTTGTTAATTAACCTCAATTATTACGTAATCGAATTACAAAGCGGCTTACCCTAGAAATGTAAATGATGTCTTATCATAAGCCAATAGGAAAAGGTTCACCCACCTTAAGGAAGCTGAAGGTAGAACGTATTGTTTTAATAGCCAATCAAATCAGATTCAACTTCACCGAATTACGTTATTAGAAGAATCCGCCAATCGTCAGGGAGAGATGACCTCGGCAATTCCTGTTAAATATGCAGGACTTAATAAATGCAGGGTATAAACACAAATCTCTAATTAAGTTATACGTTTAAGTGTGTCAGTTAGACGATATAATCACTGAGAGCTCTGTGGTGTGACCAGGAATTGACGTCATACCTAAAAGAATGAGTGCCTTAAGAACCAATTATAACGCGCTTACTATAACTACGAGCTCGTATTAGATGGAACAATGAGCTCGTATTAGATGTGACGACGAGCTTGTGTTAGATCTGACGATGATCTCGTATTAGATCTGACGACGAGCTCGTATTAGATTTAACAACGAGCTCGTATTAGATGTGACGACGAGCTTGTATTAGATCGGACGATGATTTCGTATTAGGTGTAACAACGAGCTCGTATTAGATGTAACAACGCCCTCGTATTAGATCTGCCGACGAGCTCGTATTAGATGGGACGACGAGCTCGTATTAGATGTAACGACGTGCTCGTATTAGATGGGACGACGAGCTCGTATTAGATGTGATCCTGCACAAAAGTGAAATATAATTATAAACTTCTGGTATAATTTCAATCCCTCAAAAATAATAAATAAATAATCTTGGTATAAGATAGCCTATCAACATTAAATGGTGGGGTTCTCGTAGCAAACTGACAGGGCATATCTTGGGCCTTGGAGCTAATCTCATTCAGGATGTCCTTCTTGATTTAAAAGAGTCGAGGCTCGTGGTTTTTGAAAAGCCGACGAGCAAAGCTTCCTTCAAAAGCAAATTAATTTCCCTTTGACTATTTGCCTTTCTTCGGCGCGTCTTTTTAAGAAATGAAACCACGACTAAAAGAAGGAAAATTTAATATTCATAGCTGCTTGATAAGAAGCGCGCTCGGGGGCTTTGGGGAAAATATCTATGTACTAGGTATTCCTTTTTCTCTGCCGATTAGTTCTGAGGAAGCTTTTTCCATTTCTCTGATGAAGAGAGTTTCGTATTAACTCCAGAAATTTTGCATAAAATCCTCTACTCCCCACTTTCGTTTTACACACGTTCTCGAAATTGAAAAACGCCCACAACGCCACCACGCGGCGCTCCGGAGAAAATTAAAATCGACGCCCAATTCGAAAAGTGAAAGTTCTCGTCTGTTTGATTCATTATTTTAGAAGAATTTAGAGAACTGTTAAAATGTTTCAAATATTTGCAAGTTGAAATCGAGAACCTATTTATGTTACGGAGAATGTATCAATGAGCTTAAAACCCAGTTTAGGTCGGTTTGAATGCCAGTTTTTTTTTCTTCGAATTTCTAACTACTTCTACTTTTAGAAACGACTGTATCGAGAATGATAAAAATAAAATGAGTGTAGTTTTATGCTATTAAAAATTTATAAGTTATTTATAAAAATAAAAACAATGACATAGAATACATACCATGACATTAAAATTAATTAAAATTTAAAATTAATAATTTAATATTTATGTATATTTGTTTTTAGAGATGGCGCTCTAGACCTAAAATCAAGATGGAGCTAAAAATCGTAGCTATATGCTGTATTTTAAAGTTCTACCTGGCGTAAAACGGTTGTTCGTTTAATGGAAACAATATCGACATCTGTAGGAAATTCTGCTTTAAATGTTTTACTAAGAATTTAATAAATATTTGATTAGTTCTGAAGAATTAAATTAATTAATCTTGAATGACCTAAATTACCAGTGCTCTAAAAACACCCTCCAGAAAAGTTATTGCTTTAAGCGTGTGATTAATAATTAAATAATAAAAAGAATAATTAAATAATAATTATTCATAAAATATTCGGCCATTTGTCGTTACACGAAAAATGGTCCACTTTAATGGTGGAAACCAAGAACTAATTAAAGTTAATTAGTTCTTGTGGAAACTGATAGGAATAGATACTAAACTGTTTTTTCTACAAAACAAAATGCCTTCTTGCATATAAAGGTTTTATTTAAGTTCTTCAAAACGGGTATTACAGAATTTCACCAAAAACTATACAACAAAGAAAAGTATTTTAATTTCCGCCGCCAGGTTTAACAGATGCTAGGGATAATTGGTGTTAATTATGGTACCACTGGAATAAACTCTATTGTTATTTACAGAATCAGAAGCAGACTGTACCACTGGCATATACTCTTTCGTTATTTACAGAATCAGCAGCAGACTGTACCACTGGCATATACTCTTTCATTATTTACAGAATTAGAAGCAGACTGTACCACTCGCTTAACCCTTTCGTTATTTACAGAATCAGAAGCAGACTGTACCACTGGCATATACTCTTTCGTTATTTACAGAATCAGCAGCAGACTGTACCACTCGCTTAACTCTATTGTTGTTTGCAGAATCAGAAGCAGACTGTACCACTGGCATATATTCTTTCCTTATTTACACAATCAGCAGCAGACTGTACCAATTATATCTAACAATATAGGTCAAGAGCGAGCAATTAAGCGCAGTTAGAACAGGCCAATTAAGATCGCACATTCGCACGTCCATTTCCTTGTTTTTTCCTCCCCCGAGTATTTTTTCCGTCCAACAAAACGCGAAAACCTAGAAGCCATTTTAATGGTTTCCTTTCCCCAACAGGTGTCTCCGCGCGCCTATCGACACCGCCAGAATGAACGGCAGAATGACGCGATAAGGGCGACCCGTGAGAGAGAGATCCGGGTTCGAGATCAAATTGAAGCCAGCGCGTGTGAGTACTCGACCAGGAATCCGCGGTTTCTTGGGTGGAAGAACAACGGAGCGGATTTTTCATAAAAGTAGACGCGAGGAGGAGGCTCGGATGTTGACCGTCGTCCCGGAGAGAGCGCCACGAGAGGCCGGGGGAGAGTGAGAGCGCGCGTCCTAGCAACGCCCGGAGCGGGTTCCCATGGAAACGAGTTCGAAGGATCGCTCCGGAGACGCCGAAGCAGACGTCATTAAGCGACTGTGACGGGACTGAGAGGTGCTATCGCCGGAATCATTCCTCCGCGAACCCGGATGTTCAGCCCGAAATTATAATTATCTATCACCGAACTCGCGGATTCTGAATAAGGTTTTTGTTTCCAGCCGGTGATTTCGTCAACTCGTCGTCTAAAAATAAATCGCGCATCCGACTTCTAAAGTAGAGAAGAATATATTCTTCAAAAGCGGATAAACAAGCCGCGATAACGGACTAAATATTTTAAAAGCGCGTTTTAACTTCCAGCCAAAGCTCTAACTATAAGGACGACGACCGTAAAAATTTGTGATTTCTGAGCCCAAAAGTGAAACCGACGAGCGTAAACAGACGGATAAAGTTTGTTGTTCTAAGGAATCCCTACACCCGAAAAGAAAAATTTCATCGTCGAACGTCCCGCGGACTTTTGCGCGTAAATCCAACCGAGTCCTTCCGCCGCTAATATCGACCTTCGGCGCGATAAAAACTTTCGTAAATTGTTTATTTTTCGAGGCTTAAAAGAAAGAGGTTTCTTTTTCGACCTTTTTGGTGCGCGTGTGTACTCGCGCGCCATACGCTCGCTTATTTCCAGCGTCGGAAAAAGTAGCATCTGTGGATTATTGTATTTATACTTTGGCGCAACCAGCTTTCACTCGTATCACGGATAAAGCGCGCTCTTAAGAAAGGAATTACATCGCGCAAATATTCCGCGCGTCCGTTCGTGTTTATATTTCATTTTATACATACGGAAGAAGGATTCGGTAATTGAAAATAAAAATTCGATCTAAAGTTCGCAAGTGTGGCGTGGGCATCGCATTCGATTGACGTCACATCCGCAAGCGGCGGATACGGCTCCAATGCGGTCTCAAATAAGAAGCGCCAAAGTTTGGTCGTCTGCAGTTACCCTCTTCGCCCGATGCCGGCTGCCCGCGAGAAACCGGTCGGAGGCGGGGCCGAGCAGACGGGGTCCTACGCCCCCGCGCACAACCAAGCCGCGCCTTCCGCCTCCAGCCAGCAGCGCCACCCCGACGTCTACCAGCGGGACGCGCCCGTGACCTCCAGTTCCCCCGAACCGGAAGACGAGGAAGAAGAGCCCCAGCACTCGCACCATCGCCACCACCGACACCATCGGAACAGCTACGGACGCATGGGCGCCGCGGCGTCCCTGTACAGCTTCACCAGGCGCTTCGTCCGGTTCCTGCGGAAGGCCTGGCAAGGGGAACCAGGTCAGTTACTCCGTACTTCGCGCATGGCCTCAACCCCCGTCCATCCCCTTTTCCTGGTTGATCCCTTTTTTTAGAAACGTTACAAACTCCTTTCTCTATATTGCTATAGAAATAGATGGTGTACATCCTTTACATATAGCTCCTTAGCATGGGTATCTAGAAAACCACCGTTCGTTCTTTTGCCTGTCCAACAAACCACACATCGTCCGTACCTGGTGTTAAACGGGTTGGGACTACACCAACTTTACCACTTAGAAACTGGAAAGTTCCAAATTAAAATAAATTAAAGTTTCGTAATATGTTTTCGCAGTCAACTGTCAATTAATTATATCACAAATTTATAATTATGTTTCGCGTAAGTGTGCCAGTTCCTCGTTCTCCTGATAGCCACTGCAAGAATGACCATACATTTATGGTGGACTTAACAATGTCATTTGACACGTCACAGGGAACGCGTTTAAGTCGCGTATTTTTCACATCACTCCACTCATTGCTATCATTTCGATTAGCTGACACACTTATGGAAAGTATTTATGGATTTACGATTGTAAATAATCAGAAATCTTGGGGTTCCAAGGTCCCTAACACCAGGTAGATTATGAGGCAGTGAGCATGGTGGGACTGTCATCCTTGATACGCTAATTATCTCCACGTTGGGACGATGTTCATGAAACCGTAGTTAGGTTAGTGGTAGAAGTAGGCAATTAGAATCAGAGGCAGTTCATTTTTTACACACACAGATCGGTAAGTGATTTGCCCAACTTCCGTAGATATCAGACCACTTATATCTAACTTTATGATTTGCTGCCATAGAGCGTTGCCTACGTTATTATTAATAATAACGTAGGCCACGAATAGAGTAATTATCATCGTAGAAACGCCTATAGTTTTGTAAAAGTCGACTCTTGCGACATCTTTGTTCAGTTGTCTGTTTCGAAAAATTAGTATATACTTAAAATATTTAATATTTTACGAATTTTTACGAATAAGAGTTTTGGAAGTTGTTATTAATTTTATATATTAATTAATTAATTAATTAATTCTATTTAATATTCTAACTAAATATTAATTTAATAAGAACCTTCATAGCTGTTACTCGTAATTATTTTTAAAAAGTTTATATGTTTTAACTAACATAATTTTATTATTATTTAAATTAAAACATTAAATATTTTACGAATTACTGAGCTTTTACTCCTAATTATTTGTAACTAAATACTAAATACTAATTTACGAAACACTTTCAAAGCTTATAACAATATTCAGTTAAAATTTCAAATGTGCCTTTAAAGTTTACATTAACGGACAAATGATGGCGCCACCACAATGTATGCACCTTGTTAAGGTAGCGTAACGAGTCCCTTTCGATGTAATTGGTCTGAGCTCAGTTACCTCTCATATAATGTGACAGAAAAATTCCGAACCAATCTATATGTGGCGAAAAAAGAACTGTCTGTGCACACTGGGACTTTCAATTTTCGATGTGTCGATGTATTATGGTAGCAGAGCATGCATAGATACGAAGGATGGATTTATGCTTAGTAAGGCATTTTTTATAAATCAATATTTCAATATTGGAATCCACGTATTTCCACAATCCAAGCACAACGTGTCCCCCCCCCCTGAAAATATGTACCCCCCTTCAATCCCTGTATATATTGACGTGGTTTTTTTTATATCAGTGGCGTTTACCAATTTATTTGTATTAACAGGAACGTATTTAGGTTATTGAGAGCGTACGAGTCTACCTTCTAAGTCCCCTTGCATGAGTCTCTCTCTCTCTCTTTCAAACAATCAAAACTCTACATTTTCCAAATTGTATCTCGCCATCTAGTATCTTTCGTAAATACGTTTATAATTGGTTTTGGAAAAGTACAATTTAAATGTTAATTTACAAAATTAAATTAAATATTTAATTTTGTTAATTCATAACTAGAAAAATAGTCTTGATGTCATGAAAAATATTTTAAAACATGTCCCTAACAGATGGTATTACTGTTTCAAATTAAATTGATATTTTTAGTCTAACCTAAGTATCGTACTTCCGTTTTATGTAAACTCTAACGTTCTCAGTAACTTAAATTAGATCTTGATATATGAAATAGCAAAGATACCTTACGCTGCATACGGGCCCGAGGGAAGAACACAAAAGAGACAGCTAGCAGAAGACCCACATGGTTTGAAAGCGCTACGTATCTATCGGTGACCAAAATTAATATTTGGAAAATATTTTATGGATGCGCTACGTAATAGCGCCATCTATCGGTGTTCAAAATTTGTATTTATTAAAAGAACGCGGTAGGTTAGGCCTAATAATGTTGATAGCCCTATAGTAACGTTTAATTTTTGGCTTTTGATGGAAAGATGGCTATAACGTAGCGCATCATGAAAATACGCGTTGTCTGCTAGCTGCCACTTCCGTATCAGTACCTCGTAAATTGTGGATCTACGCTATTTCATATATCTATGCTTGATATACGTATCTACAGGGCGTTTGAATTATCACTATTAGGCTGTTTATCTACAATTAAATTAAGAAATCCAGATAAAATATTCGAATTGTAATTGTCTATGTTACCGGATCAACATTCAATGTGGGTTCTAGTTCTCGGGTCGGATTTACCCTGGTCTCTGACGAGAGGCTATACCGGACACCCAGCTGTTTCACTTTTTATTGGCTCATTTGAATCGTCTGCTTCATTTCACAAATCATCGTACATTTAGTGACTCGAGCCTTCGTGCTATATTTCACGAAAGAGAGTTGGGCAAAACTCGGAGTGAAATTGTCCGAGTAATTTTAAACTCACTCGCAAAAAAAAACTCCACTCGTAAGAATTGAGTTTTCAGTTTTTCGTCACACACCGAGTGAGCTCGCGGGAAAAAAGTGAATATAGTCAAGGTCAGCTCTTTCACTCTAGAATTTGATAACTACTAAAAGAAAGCCGGAAATTTCAATTTAAATTTATTTTAATGAGAGCGTGGTGCCATCTATTAACGGCAACGGAAGCTAAAATTCAAAATAATCAAATGATAACGTCGTCAGAGAACCATTGTTGAGTGTTATAATTTAGCAAATTAAACTCTACTTAAAGAACTTCAAGCTAAATTATATATCCCAAATCCAAAATCTTAAATAAGATGTTTAATGCCGTGGTTGCTATAATGGAGTTTCGCGGGTGGGCGTCAAGGACCTTAGGCCAAAGACGTTGGATAATAATCAGCTAGGCTAATACCCAAGGCACCACCTTAGGCCCAAGTCATTATTCGTCTACGTCAAATTGTCAACACATTTTTATGCGATTAAGGAAAGTGTTTTCGGTATGTGAAAATTGGTTTGATATGGCCAAATGCCAAATAGAATACTAGGTGGTTTCTTTTCGCCTGTTCTCGGACTAAAAGTGTACTCTTTTTACCCTAAAACGTTTTATTCACCTGTTCCGGGGATGAGAATTACTCCGCCCTAAAACGTTTTATTCGCCTGCTCCGGGGATGAGAATAAGAGTGAAATTGGTGACCTTGACTTATCTTACTCTTTGGCCAAGAGTGAACTCATCGAGTGACGAAAAGCCAGAGTGGGGAAGAGTTAAAGGCCTAGTATTTCTTCTGGCTGTCACAATTGAAATTATTTTACCCTCGATGCTTCGTCTAGCATTTACGCTTCCCGCAAAACATGTTTTTGGAGATGGTCGAGCGGCCTGCCTGCTTTGCGATCGTGACAATTTCTGCCTGCCAGTTAGCACCCGCTGATTTTCGCCTATAATTCCTTCGACCTGTCACTCAACGCCAGACAGTTGACCATCGTTATACGACCTCCTTAGCGTTAGAATCATGTCTAAATAACTACAATATAGATTTTACATTTACTAACTGGTGTCACTCTGACAAAACGTCAGTAAAACTAGGCGATTTTTCTTCAGTGAGACTGTGAGAGTGAAACTCTAAAAATCAAATCAAATCAATTTTATTTAGTAAATAAAATTGATTTGATTTGAAATCACTAACGATTTTTTCCTATGTCTGTGAACCGTTCTCGAGTTAGGCGCAAAATGTCTGTTAATGAATTATAATTATAATTATTAATTATTAATAAAATTATTGTTGATTATGGTACATATCACGTACTCTTACTGTTTCACCCGTCACAAAAGTTTATTTTGAAAGTCTTAATCAAGCAATGACATTGGCAGCTCTGAGAGAAGTTTGGTAACATTTTCTGAAGCTTGTAAGAATATTTTAAGAGCTAAAAATTCATCAACAAACAGTACGATTTTGGCAATTAAAAATTCCTCAGCGGCTACTCTTTATTTCTGCCCTATAATATTATTGGGTAAAGAAGGAGACATGACTTCGCCAATTTTGTCTGGACAATACTACTTTGAAATCAAAGTGAATATAGTAACTCTGAAATATACCATTTAACATGGCACCATACCACAATTTCCATCGTGTTTAGATATAATGTGGTCGGTACGGCAACCCCCCCGATGAGGAATATACACTACTCTATCAAAATCAGCTTAAAATTGGAATGTAGTATTGTCCAGACAAAGGTTTCGTCATCGTTTGTCCTACTAGACAATAATATTGTAGGGCAGAAGTAAAGAACTTTTATAAACAATGAGACAATAGACCCTTTTATAAAATCCGCGAAACCCTTGGCAAAGACTTTAAGACTACTGCTGTAGGACTGGAAACTTTAATTTTTCTTTGTTTGAATAATTTTTCCTTATGTTCAGTCCTTATTTGTACTAGACATATTAAATTTATTTAGTTATTTTATATCGACCAGCCAACCCGTGTTGCATGTTTGCCAGATGAAAGATTATAACGAAAATTCCGGCCAAAACTTCAGCCTCTCTATATACCAAAGTAAACCACCACATAAGTAATATTTTATAGAATGGTCTAAATATATTATTTAATGTTAATAAAATAGTAAAATATTTTAACTCTCAAAATTAATTTTCAAGCTACAGATAATGTTAGCTGAACTAGGGCTCGGCGTTCAGATAAGAAATTTCTTTTTTTATCCATATCCGAAAATTATCCGAATAAAAACTTATTTGTTGCATATTAAATCGTATAATAGTCGCGAATATTATCCACAAATAAACAGTTAATCGAATTTTTTATGATTAATTGAAATTTTGGCGGTTAATTTATCCGTTACCCCGAGCTCTAAGCTGAACTACTATTGAATACCAACGAGAAGCACATTAAGGGGAATATAACCTCGGGTATTGGGTGTGGTTAACCAACGTTTGCCGCTCTGACCGCTCGTGCCTTAGGCTTTAAAAATGTTTGGCGCCACTTTACACGGAAATTTGAAAAATTGAAGGGGTCTTCCGTAAAGATTGCTTAGCGGGTTATATTCCCTTTAAAGATAACATTGAAAATGACAGTAAAGGAATAAAATTACGTTAAATATTGCTGAATAATATATTTAAAGTCGTTTTGCCATAATCTGAACCATCATAAATCACAAAATAATTTATTATATATTATTAACCAAATAATTTTAAATGGGTATAAACCTTAAGTTTGTTAACGTTGTCACTAAGCTCGTCGAGGCATCGTAAATATCTTAACTATACAAAACACTAGACTAACTAAATATGCGACGGCTTTTTAAATGAAGCAGCCAATAGAAAGTGTACCAGCGTGTGTGGTATAGGCTCTCGTGGTCAAAGTGCCTAGGGCTTACCAGTGGCGGATACCAAAAAACTCAAGGGGGGGGGCGCTAAAAGACATTGAGCTATGGGTGTAATAACAAATCATCAAGTAACATGCAAAGCTTAAGCGTCAAGGCGGGGGGGGGGGGGGCTTACAGAACAGTTATTAGGACCAACGATGAAGGTTAGGAAAAACTGTACCTCGTTTTTAAAACTAAATTCAGATTAAAATGTGCTTTGGGACCTGCTAGTCCATTTCTACAATGATCCATACGTTTATCATGGTAACGTATTACGTAATGGCATAAGTAAATGAAATACAGACTTTTTCCTTACGCGTTTCCCTTGGATATGCGTTTTGGTTACGATTCTACGAGACAGTCGAAGCCAAGGCCTTACTTTCGCCACCTAGCGTCTTTATTTCCTAATAGACTGGGACGTAAAAATACCCAAAATTCCGTGGTGCAATCTTTAGTAGGAAAAGAAAATGCAGCTTGTCAGCTTCGATTTAATTATACTCGAAATCAGTACAACCTGCCATCTGGGAGCAACAAACACAGCACCCCACACAAGGAGAACGCAACCCGTCAAAAGTCGTGCATTTTCTTGTGTACAGTTTTCATTGGTTAGAAGGGGGAAATTAGGAAATTGTTTTCCCCCTTTCCCTAAAACGTTCAGCGTAAAGGTTCGTCCAATGAAATTTGTACACAACACTGCGTTAGCGTGTTTAAAGGCTAGCTGCGTTCTCCTTGCGTTTGTTGCTCCTAGCTGCCAGCACTAGCAACTAGACGAACTCATCGCTCTGAATGAGTATTAGATTAAAGTTATCTTTAAAATATTGTCTTTAAAAAATGAACTACAAAGTTTTAAATGGTTTGTAAAACAATTAATATTTTAATAATAATATTTTCCAATATACCATTAAATTATAAATATTTATATTATTATTATATTTAAATTACATTAAATATAAATTAAAAGATTATGTAACCAACGACTAACAATTGGACAGAAAAAGTTTGTGTCCCTCTAAAATGAAAAGTTCATAAGTTGTAGCAAAAATAGTTGAATGTTAACTGATTATCTCGTGATTCACCGAAGAAAAACCACGCCCCCGCAGTCGCGGGCTATCTGAATTACGCCCTAATATTCTCAGTTAACGTTAATTAATTCTTGGTAATAGCTATCTGCGTGGTCTTTTTTTTAAAAAATTACAATTTACTCAGTTTCGATAAAAATCGCTTTGTATAAAGAGTTTAGATTTTCTGGAAAATGAAACGCAGTAGCAAACTTAGAAATGCGATTTATAAAAAATATATTTGAAGAACTGAGTAAATAGTGTATTTAGTTGGAGGTATTTGTATTAGTTACGGAAAACTCATGAGGCGATTTGGATTTAATTAAAATTTATTTAACAAAATGAAAATTAAAAACAAACATTTTAAAACGTGATGTTTGAATCAACGTCCGACACTACGTTTCGGGTCTTACAAGATCCTTTGTCAAGTGTGAAGATTTAGTCGAAAACATGCTTATTTATAGATTTTTTACATTAGGTATAATGACGTCATATTTCTACAATTTATTACAAGAGAGGTTATATGATTATTTTTTATTTAGGTAAATGTAGTTGGAGGGACAATGAGACAATTTTCGATATCCCATATCGGGGAAATTTCGCCCTCTTTATCTAAATTTAAGTTTCCGAATTTTTGTATCAGGATTTTTTAATTAAATCCAAATCGCCTCATGAGTTTTCCGTAACTAATACAAATACCTCCATTATTACTACACCATGACAAAAATCAGTAACTCTATTAGTGTATTTAGTTATTATTAACAAAACCTACTTTAATCCATTCGAAGCGAAAAATAAAATGAAGATTGAAGGGTATTAGTTTCGGCTCTTTAAGCGACTTTAACGAGGCGCGCAGTGGAAGAAAATCCAACGGAAGCTGTAACTCCTGGGCCAACTGATCAAGTTATTCAAGACGTTAATTTCAGATATCTGAAGGTAATCAAATAGTCAGTTGATATTCCCCTCACCTAGCAGTCTGATTTCAAATTGTTTCCTGATCAGTTATCAGACTTATCCGAGTGGGCTGATGAATGGTTGTACTTTCGCCTCGCAGCAAGAGGAGCTGGGTTTTATTCCCGAATGTGGCACTGGGTGAATATTTGGAAGCCTCCTATCGCGCTGAGTTTTAGAGATGAGTCGGGCCGGCTAGTTTTAAAGCTCGACCCGACCAGATCCGTTTAAAAAATACCAAATTGAAACCCGACCCGACCCGACCCGTCCCGGCCCGCCTTAACTATTCATTTAGAAAACCCGACCCAAACCGGCCCACCTTAACTATTCATTTTGAAATCCCGACCCGAACCGGCCCGCCTAAATTATTCATTTTGAAAACCCGACCCGACCCGTCCCGCCAAAGATGAAACCTGACCCGGCCCGGCCCGATAATTTTTTTTTAATTTTAAAACCGACCCGAACAGGCCCAATAAAATTGAAACCCGGCCCGACTCGAAAAACTTGTACTTTTTATGCTTATAGTATACGCTTGTACTAAATGCTAGATCAGCCTCCCAGATTCAAATTGTGTCACTAGATGGCGCTTGGACCACTTTGAGAAACGGTTTAAAATTAGTGAACGTGCCCAGAGTATGATTAACACGTGATAATGATTCAGTTCTGTATGTACAGTGGCGTAGCGAGGGGGGGGCGGAGGGGCGGACCGCCCCGGGCGCCACCATTAGGAGGGCGGCAAAATTGCCCCTTTTTACAAGGAGGATTTTGGCGCGTTCATCCCTTCTACTTCGCCTCTCTTCCTATCCTCCTTGGAATTATGATTCCGCCCCGGGCGACAATGGCCCACGCTAGGCCACTGTGTATGTAGAGATTTGATGTTGCGAATAAATAAAAACTTGAAGGCCGGATCACTAATATGTAAAAATGCCGACCCGTTAAAAAAAAAGTCTGACTCAGCCCGGCCTGGAAAAAAAAATTATAAAATTAAACCCGACCCGAGCCGCCGAAAACTTCGATATCGAAAACCCGGGCTCGGTTCGGGTCGGTAAGCCTGGCTTTAGCGAGTTCAAAACTCAACTCTATTGAGCTTGATTATTGATAGTTCGCTGTTCACTTGTTAATTGCGTTTTCACTATCGTTCTTCGGTTTCCCCTTCCCATAAAAACTTGTAGAGGTTAACGGTAATAGTGAGTGCAGGGAGCTGTTGGCTCACGTGGCTTGAAAGGCGTGCCACCACCCTCCTAAGCGTTGTAGCCCGGCCACCTGGGATAAAGGCATAACTTGGGCCTAAGATGGTGCTATGGTTATTGAGAATTCAGATTACATTAGGGTTCAAAATATCTAGTTTGCATATTGAACACTATCAACTAACCTAATAACATCTAAGCATATATTCAGATAAGTCCATATCTGATTAATCGTGAGTATTAATTCGTTTAACGACCTTGCCACTTTACAGACTTTGCACTTTAGCTCGTGAAAAATATAACGTTTTAATTTATGTAAACAAATTCGTGACGTATTCTAGAAAACAGGATTGCCACGCTCTTTTAATAGTAGACGAGAAGTGGAATTTATAACGAATGGCAGTGTTACTTTAAATTGGAATTTTAAGAAAATATTTTGTATTAAAATTGTACATATTTAATAATAATGATAATCAGCTAGGCTAATACCCAAGGCACCACCTTAGGCCTAAGTCATCAAGCGACTTTTAAAGCCATTAATTCAGGTGGCCGGGTTACAATGCGTAGGAGGGTGGTGGCAAGCCCTACATGCCACGCGAGCCAACAGCTCCCTACACTAACTATTACCGTTAACCTCTTCAAGTTTTTATGGAAGGGGAAACCGAAGAACAGAGCCATTAAAATTTTAAGTACAAATGTATTTGACCTAACTCTAAATCTAATATAAACTTTGTTTGGCGATGACTTTTGAAAATATAGTGCCGTAATGTTGGTTATCTTAGATATATCCTATAAACAAAAACCTAATCACTGAACAACAGGAATTTATATATGTATGCACTTGGAATGACCATGATGATTCTCATAGAAACGGGTGTGGTTTACAACCGAGATTTTGGTTCGCGACGGTGGCCAGTCAATGATTTTGAAAATAAGCGTTGCGTCTTATTTCGACGTAGTGTAAGCCATGCCCTTTCCTCTAGACACTCATTCGCAGCACGGTGCCAATGGATCCTAAGACATGTCCTCAAGGTCATTCAAAATCTGGAGAACCCTTGGGCCTAGAGACTCCGTTTCAATTAGAAAGGTGTGCGCCATCGCAATAAAAATGTCCAAGAGATCATGCTTAGGTTACTTGAGATAATGATAGGGCTGCGCGAGTAGTGGTTTTTGGCAATCGAGTCGGGTATCGAGTACGAAATTTTGTTTCATCGAGTATTCGAGTCGACTCGAGTAATCGAGTACTTGATTAAGGGGAAATTTTCTCTTATTCGAGTCAAGTAATTCAGAAAAAACCTCGAGAAATATTTTTAACGAATCGGGTTATCGAGTACTTAATTACGAGCTGGTTTTATTCGAGTAATTAGGAAATTAAATTTCAAATGAGTATAAACTAACTTTCAATGCGGAAAAATATTCCTTTAATTTAAATGAACCACAGTTTCTACAACTTTAGTAACCTTATAGTGACTAGCCTAATTATAGTAATTAATAGTAAAATATCAATACAATATACATTTTTTAATTTATGAATGTACCGTCTGTCCGTATATTGGTTAGGAAGTTTAAGACTCCTGAGTTCTAACGCCGGCCGACATCCGAACTCGTGAAGAAACATCAAAGTGACACTCCAAACCAAAACCAAAACTTCATAAAATGGTTTTTCAAGAAAAACCGCGCAGGCGCACTACGTATTAAAAAACGTTATCCACCCACAAGGTCATTCAAAGTATTTGTTGTTTGTACGTCTTGTAATTACCGTTTATTATTGGAACCCCAAAAAGTTGCCAAAACCCCTCTTTGAACTTAGAGTACCCGACTATGTGATTTTTTGCTACTCGATAATCGACGAGTATTCTCCAATTACTTATTCGAGGTCGATTTCAAGTCCTCAAAAAATGCCGAGTAATCAATGATGTTCGAGTACTCGCCAGTCCTAGATAATGAATACAATTTGAAATCAGAACTTGATCTGACCTATTAAATACCTTCAGATAGAGTTGTTAATTTTCCGGAAAAATAAAATGCGGAAAAAGTTCCAGAAAACTTTCCGCAAATAGGAAAAATAAAAGATTGAAACCTAAATTACTGTTTAAGGGTTTTTAACTTTTTAATGTTTTTATCGATATAAAATGTCTAATAACAGTAAACATACTACAAAACATTCGTAGTGTTACATTGTTAATCAGTTTAAACTAGTCTAGAGGTTTAGTTTTACTTTTAGATTCTAAAATATGAGGTGAAAATTCCGCTTTATTTAAATTTGCAAACAATATTAGACTAATCAAGGATCCTATACGTTAGAAGGATAGGTAGCCCGCCGGCCAGCTTGTGTTTTCACAACGCCGGCAGCACCGTCGATATTAAGAGAGCCTCTAAACGTTGGACGTCTTGTTTTTATTCCCTCAAGGACAAATTTTGGGGGGTAATAAAATGTCGCTCTTGTCCTTGACGGAATCTAAAGATGGATTCTCTATCTCGCATGACCCACCGACGGCGCTGCCATTTTCGTCCCTCGCCTCATATCCTTCTAACATATAGGATCCTTGGACTAATCATGAAACGAAAACATTTTTATATTGTTCGGAAAAATACGGAAAATTTTCCGGAAAAAAGGCCTCGGTCATTTTCCGACTTACAACTCTACCTACAGATATTGTAAAATGACGACCCGAATAACTTGATCAATTGGCAGTTGAAGCGCCATTCCTGCCCAAACAGTGCCGGACTTAGAGATCCTGGGCCCATAGGCAGATAAAAAGTCTGGGCCCCCTTTTCACGCGCTGCATTTACACTTATAACTGGAACTAGGCTGTGCTAGAAGCTCGTTATGAGCGATTGTAACGGGTGGGACAATTCAGTCCGCTTGTCCATTTGATTAATCAGGTGCGAGATATGTGTTACGGCCACGCCAACGGGGGGATACTTGGGGATAGGGTTGCGACACCCGTGGCGGAAGTATGACAACCACCCGTTGGGGGATTAGTGGTCGTCCTCACACTGTCATCCACAAACTCTGCCTCCCGGACGCCTGGGATTACAGGAGTGAGCCACTACTCCCGGCTCTACGGTTATATTACTAAATAAAAGCTCTTAAAAATCGTCGACTAAATATGCAATAATCATGCAACATTGCGATTTAAGGCTGCGTCCGTAAACTGCCAGGCAGATATTTTGGTAATTTTAAAACAAAATCTTCTAGCTAGGAATTTCTCCAATATAAATTACGTTTGATATCATAGATTTATGCCTTCGAATACAATAATCACGGTCACTGGAGGGCCCCTTCCTAGGATGGGCCCCTAGGCCACGACCTAGGTTGGCCTAGGCGGAAATACGGCACTGTGCCCAAACGAATGCAGGATGGCGCTAGGATTATGTAGGATTGCGGTAGAATATTTCCAAAATCCAACTTTCAATCACACCTACTTCTCGGACAATAGAGCCCACGTTTTGCCGCCAAACAAAGTCTATCCACAAGACGAAGAATGTTTACGTTGAGAGCGTGGAAAGGTCGCCGTGGCTCTGTTGAAGAATAGGTCGAGGGCCCATTGAAATAATACCGTTAAGTAAGATCGATGACCCACGAACGAGAGAGCGGAAGACGCGACGCACGAGATTTACGGCACGAGCGTGGACAGAATGGAGTGACGCGTTAATACACTTCGCCGCTTTAGTGAAGACCGGATAGTTGAAGGTGTAGGATAACGGAATAAACCCGCGATATCCATTGATATCACTGCCATCTCACGATCAAAAATGTAAGCTCGTCTTCGAACGGTCGTGATTCCATTTCGATCGATAAGAGCTCACGATAGAAAAATTATCGTTAGCATTTAATTTTTTTAATTAATAATATTCTACATTGATCATTACAAACCCTTATTGAAAGAAATATCACAATAAAGAATTGGAAAAATATCACACTGGAAAATTGGATAAAATTAACAAACTTCGAAAATGGATAGATTTATCAAAAATATCACACTCGAAAACTGGTTAGATTTATAAAAAAATATCACACTCAACAACTGGATAGTTTTATCAAAAATATCACACTCGAAAACTGGATATATTTATCAAAACGATCGCACTCGAAAACTGGATAGTTTTATCAAAAATATCACACTCGAAAACTGGATATATTTATCAAAACGATCACACTCGAAAACTGGATAGATTTATCAAAAAGATCACACTCGAAAACTGGATATAATTATCAAAAAGATCACGCTTGAAAACTGGATAGATTTATCAAAAATATCACGCTTGAAAACTGGATAGATTTATCAAAAATATCACGCTTGAAAACTGGATGAAATTATCCCGCACGAAAATTTTAAAACATGAAAATACAGGACCCTGCATATTCTGATTAAAATCGTTCGAAAATTATTTGAATCGTATAAAACCCAAAGCGCAGCAAAAATAAATATAAACCCCGAATGCGTAAAATCGTCATGAAAATTCTCGCAAATAGTTTCGAAAAGCAGGTGGATATTTACATAAACAAAATGAATAAAAGATTTTCCTCTCTTCGATTGAGCAGAAATAGAAATTCGAAATCCGGGCGAGACGCCTGGCTTCCAATACGGAATCAGGCGCGTATTAATAGAGCGAACTTTAATTAAAGATCAAACGTAATAATCAATAAGCAACTACGCTAGGCCTTAGTTGTACCAGCACTATATCATCAACTTTTAACGAGATAATTATCGAAGTAGCTGGCGTGTGGGAGATTTTCTCGTCGGACCGCATCACGGCTGTTTATTAATCCGCATAATGATGTACAAAATATAGAAATTACACCTTGCATAAAGTATTTATAATTTGTTTCTCAGGGTTGTTCAAAATGCATTTTAAGTTAAAGAATTTTACATTTTGCGTTTGGAGTTTCTACTAAACTATTTTTCATTTGGCATTTTCTGGGTTTGATGTGTGGATAAACATTTTCAAAATGCTTTTTCAAAAAATTCGTCTGCTATTTACTCCCAAGTAATCATAGATGGTCAACCTTGCGAAAATGATTTCATCCAATGTACAATTTTGAATTCAAATGAAATTTATCCAATTCAGTTTGGATCAATAAAATGTGTGGAAATTGAAATGAAGTTTTTGCTTTGGGTTATTGTCAAGGAAATTTTACTAAGCCTTATTTGAAAATTTTATTCAAAAGTTATCACCAAAATACTGCTTTTAAAAATAATGTGTATCTCGCATAAATTATGACATCACGCGTAAAATATATTAGTTCAGAGTGGATATTAAAAGACGTTTTAGAGCAGTCAAAAGAAAAACGAAATAAATAAAATTTGCTCCACCATTTTCGTAAGGGCACGGACTTGTGTCGCCTAGCTAGGATGAAACGTGTTTTGCGCTATCCTCAAGTAATATTAAAATTACATTTAATCAAATTTCAAACAAATAAATGCAATATTTTAAAGAAAAGTGTAATAATAATAATTAAGGCACCACCTTAGGCCTAACATTGTAAGTCATCAAGCGACTTTTAAAGCCATTGCTTGGAGTAATAGTTCTTTTTATAAAATAACCTTGGCCATCTTGTTGAAATGTTGCCTCCCCGCTTCAGCTGTGGATCCGTTTTCTTTCCCACTAAAGAGCTTATGAACTCATTCTTAGGCATTGGCTGAACTATTCCAGGGCAACATTTCAACAAGTTGGGCAAGCGTAAAGACATTTTATAAAATCAACTATTCTAGATCTTTTAATCGTGAATTCCGAAGCGTATTGAAAAATATTTCAACCATATTTCAATCAAGAATACGCCATCAGCTTGAGACTCACTTTATTTACTTTTGATAACACCCCTTTCTATTCATTTTTTAAGAACTGATCACCAAAAAATAATTTAAGTTTTTAGATCAATAAGAGGTTGAAAAGAACTTCCACGCTTTTAAAAGAAGAGAAAGTGTCGAGTCTTCTTTGTCGCGAGGCGAAACTCCGTCACTTTGGAAATAACAACCATCGGAGAAAGAAACTTTTCAATTCTAGTAAAAGATGGCTAGAAAAGGAAAAAACTGCTACATTGGAATGTATTGTAATTTGGCAGTTGATAGAGAAACCGGGCTTCTGTAGTCGCCTTGATTGCGACCGAGAACTTATTTAGAATGCCACGTAGGCGCCTATCGCCTGCAAAGCTGTTTCAAACACCAGCATACTGGTTTATCTCCTTAAAAGCCCTCCCAGAGTTACGCACAAAGGCGAATTTATCCGCCAGTGTGTCGTAAGTTTCCGGGCATCCATCGGCGTATTTGGAAAGCAGACACTCCGACGCCAGCGACCCTTAGCGGATTACAAAAGTCGAAACTCCGATGTTTCGCTTCCCGGATACCATCTTTCATGGTGGTGGGATTTTCAGCGGAAAAATCATACTGGTATATCCGATAATTTATCACTTCAGCGTCTTCTGGTTCGATTAAAAACCTGAGCCACGAGAAAATTCAACGCTGATATAAAAAATTGAATAGTTATCTTTAATCCATTCGAAGCGGACAATAAAATATGAAATACTTCAGGTAGGACACGCAAAGGTCGCAGATTCGAATTCTTCCCCATGGTAACTGAATTTTTACTATGGAAAGCATTTATAAATTTTTCCTTGATTAAAATTATTAAATCTATTGTATTTATTCTTGTTCAGAAAATAAAAAATATGTTCCCAAAAATCAATATTTTCATAAAACAGTCTATAATATAATCAAGAACATATTTAGGTTACTGAGAGCCTACAATTACTAGGACGGTCTACTATCTAAGCTCTTCTTATAAATGAAATCTATATATTTTATCATTAACTTAGTTCCTGCAACTTTAATAAAAGCTAAATTCAACGACTTAATTTAGTTAATTAATCGTGAATGTCGAAATAGTTTGTAGATTCCTAATTTTAGCATCGACAATTAATTTTAAAGTTCCTGACAGCTGGCTTTATTGTTTCAATTTCATTTCTTGCTTAGGTAGCTCTTCTTGCTTCTGGTTTAGTTTTACTTTTAGATTGGAAAAAATGAGGCGAAAATGTCGCTTTATTTAAATTTACAAATAATATATTAGACTAATCATGGAAATAAAACTTTTTTTATTTTTGTTTCGGAAAATTTTCTTAAAAAAATGCCTCTGTATTTAATCGTATCTGATTCATTTCCCCAAGTAACCGAACTGAACTGATTTGCTATACTACATCGCACCAGATTCAGTTGTCTGAACAATTATCTGACTTGTACGTTTAGTAGTTATATATAATCTTATGGAAAGCAAATCAAAATAAAAAAAGATAAAAAAAAATAAAAAAATAAAAATAAAAAAAAATAAAAAAAATAAAATTTCAAAAGGAATTAAATAGAGGTATAAATCAAATCGACAATTGTGAGTCATCTGGAATCGGGTCATATTCCACCTGTTTATTTACAATGAAATCCAATTAGTTTAAAAATATTTAATTTCCATTCTGACCCGTATCAACTGATTTGATAACAAACGAACGTAAATTCAGAAATCTGCTCACGTTCTCTATTCGGTATTTTTTATTACTTCATTATTTTTACATGATTTTGATAATACATATAGTAATTGCTTAACAAAGTTTTAAAATCCTGATTTAACCGTTTAAAAGCGTAAGAACCAACCTGGGTGGACCGTGGACGTTACATATTCGAAAGTGGGACTAAAACTTTATCGTTTCCCTCAAACGTGACATATTTTAAATGATGTAGTAGGGGGCACGAACACAAGACGAAATAATAATTTGTTTAGGTGATACTTATACACCGTGTTACCGTTATACAGGGTGTTTTTAATTGCTCTGACTGGGCATTTATTTTTAAAAAACCAGCTGTCCATAGCAGCAAATAAATCACGTTAAAAGATTAAATAGTCCTTTAAATAAAAGATCATGCATAGTCGATTTTAGAGTTTGTGTTGTTGCGACTGTACTGACCCTAAATATTTGTTTACTCAAAAACTAAGCACAAACATTTCGAAACGCGTCATATTTTCCAAAACAACGTTTTTATCCTTCAAATTTTAAACTTGTTGGGGCCGGGAAACTCAGAATTATCTGCAGAAAAACCTTTCCATTTATGAGAAATGGCGTTTTATTCGACGAACTTTTTATCTACGATATAAATAAAGTGAAGCAGCTTAAAAACGTCTCTTAAAATCTCATTTAGGGAACGAGGGTTCTGCCAGATGATTACTCGTTTCCGAGACATCCAAATGGAAAATAACAAGTCTCGCCTTGAAAAAAGAGCTTTCCTCCTCTAGCGAAGCAGAAGGAAAAATACCCGTCCCAACTCAAAGAGGCCATACCCCTACGATCATCATGAACAAGTTGACCGCAGGTCAATCAAAGTCCGGCTCTTGAGTAGCCATCTACGTTCGATAAAACTAACATTTGGCGAGAAAACCGCACTAATGATATTTTAGTATTAATTAAATTAAATTAATTGTGTTCTAATTGAATTATTAATTATTAATTGTATTCTAATTGAATTATTAATTATTAATTGTATTCTAATTGAATTATTAATTATTAATAGTATTTTAATTGAATTATTAATTATTAAATGTTTTATAATTGAATTATTAATTTAAATTTATTCTAATTGAATTATTAATTCAAATTTATTCTAATTGAATTATTAATTTAAATTTATTCAAATTGAATTATTAATTTTAACTTATTCTAATGGGATTATTAATTTTAATTTATTCTAATGGAATTATTAATTTTAATTTTATAATAATTTATTTCTTAATTTAAATTTTATTATAATTTTTTTATTTATTTACATTTTATACTAATTTATTTCTTAATTTAAATTTTATTCTAATTTATTTCTTAATTTAAATTTTATTCTAATTTATTTCTTTATTTCTATTTTATATTAAGTTATTTCGTATATTATATTTAATTTAATTTAATTCTTAACTTTAATTTAATTTAATTCTTGTTTTATATTTTATTTAATTTAATTTCATTTCATTCTTATTTTATATTTAATTTAATTTAATTATTATTTTATATTTAATTTCATTTAATTCTTATTTACATTTAATTTAATTTAATTCTTATTTTATATTTTATTTAATTTAATTCTTATATATTTTATTTTATTTAATTTAATTCTTATATATTTAATTTAATTTAATTTAATTTAATTCTTATTTTATATTTAATTTAATTTAATTTTATTTTATTTTATATTTTATTTTATTTTATTTTATATTTAATTTAATTCTTATATATTTAATTTAATTCTTATATATTTAATTTAATTCTTATATATTTAATTTAATTCTTATATATTTAATTTAATTTAATTTAATTCTTATTTTATATTTAATTTAATTATTTTATATTATTTAATTTAATTTGATTCTTAATTTTAATTTAATTTGATTCTTAATTTTAATTTAATTTGATTCTTAATTTTAATTTAATTTAATTTAATTCGTATATTATATTTAATGTAATTTAATTTAATTTAATTCGTATATTATATTTAATTTCATTATATTATATTATATTATATTATATTATATTATATTATATTATATTATATTATATTATATTATATTTCATTTCATTTCATTCTTTTATTATATTTCATTCAATTTAATTCTTATATCATATTTAATTTAATTCTTAATTTTAATTTAATAATAATTAAATTCTACAGAATACCGCTTTAAGTTTAAACTCCATAAAGAACAGACAGCGACGAAGCCCTCTATATACTCTCCATATACGCCCTGGCAGTCAATTTGTAGATATCCCAGATAAGCGCGCTATCTTTGGCAATGGTGTCAACCAAATTTAAATTTATTAAATTTGTCCCTTCATCAAAGTATAATTTGAGCATCATCATAGATGGCGCTGGGCTAAAACGAAAAAGAATAAAAGAAAAGTACACATAAAAAAACGGACTTTTGTCCGATGGGTTTTTGTGGGAAATCGCGAAGGAAGGAACACTTCTCGACAAACGACTCTGAGTCACGTGAGCCCCTGTCGGGCTTGCTGGGGGAAATCACTACACGGAATTCTCTACTCAATAATTCGTTGGCTGCGTGTCCAAGTGCCGAGACATGTAGTCATTCTTAAAGCCTATTTTGTCACCCAAAAAAATAAAAACGATGGAAAATTCTTTTGTCGCCCGAAAAACCCTTTTTATAAGAGAATATTGGAAAATATTAATTTAAATAATTAATCGTTAAATAACTTTGGAGCCTTTTAATATCAAAAATATTTTATCGATAAAGAATGGTCCTAATATCAGATAGTTTAGTTTTAATAACTTATAAACATTGTGGTTTTAGCTTTTGTTTAACTAAAATTTCCGTAAGTCAATTTAGTTACTTTTTACACACAATAAATTAGCTGATGAAGGTTTTAATTCTTAAAAAACGTAAGTTTATTTACTTGGATAATTAGTATATATGGACTAACTGTACGTATTAAAGTCTGAAAAAATATTTTAAATGCGAACTACGTAACGGTTGTAATAGGAACAAGTTGGCAAACTTGCCAAAATATACCTCTCCTCCGAAGAATTTTCCCTTGGGCGTATTAACAACTGGACACGGCACTCAACGATATTTCGCCATATTCAAAGCGTCCTCCAGAAAAACCCAATCCCCGTTCTATCCCAACCAGTAGAATATTTTTTTATTATAATTATAATAAATATTACAAATGTTATTGCCTTAAACAAATTTCCAATATCAATAGAACAAAAACCAACTTTAGACCCAAAACGTTAATAAATTAACAAAGCAACAAAATGAGAAATAGAAAATACAAAATTTTAAATTATTAGAACACTCAAGAAATGAAAAATATACTATTTTATAGACAAAGCCAACCCATTGTATTATAGGTCTTAAACAATCAAATGTATATGGAAAACAAAAGTTAAAGCGAAAACCAAAACTATAAGTGAAAGCACTAATAAAAACTGCGTGGGCTCATGGCGACAACTCAACGAAGCCGATAAAAATCAATGCAAATAAAAATTCATAGACATGAATTATCCCCCACATTAGATAGACTAAACAAAATATCTACCACATAAAGGAAATCACCGAAAATAGTAAATTGGGCAAATGCCCAACTTCTTGGGCTCCGATTTGAAAACTCTATGAAAGTCTATCAATGGCGATGTCTGTACATTCGAACGAGATATCATTGACTCTTCTAGCCCTAACCGTTGAAGAGACTAATACACACAAATCCTTAGGATTGTGTGTAAAAACCAAAAACACCTTACCGTTAACAATTCCCGGCTTATAACGCACACAAAAAAACCCTTAACTGAATAGTGATTAGTGAAGGCTAAACAACTGCGCATATCTCAAAATAAATAAAACCAACGTAACCACATTAATGAAAGTGTATCACACATTTAAAGCCGATAAGAAAACACGTAAAATAAATTAAGAAGTTACGAGTAAAGTAAGCGAAACGAAAAAAGCGCGTTGTATACCACTTGAAATTGTATTCATAAATGACCCTTAACGGTTCAAAAGTACCGATAGACAAATACTAACTAAGTGGACCACCCACGGGTTCTACCCTTTAACCCTCTTATCTCTGCTGACTGCGCTAAAACAAGATTTGACTTTTATAATTTCATACGTAAAACAATGTAAGACTTTAAAAACTATTAATATTCTCTTCCGCTTAAGATGAGTTTCTAATTTTCGGTTACGCGTAACATGTATCGGTGGTTCTGTGGTAGAACACCCGCCTGTTACGCAGGTGGACTCGGGATCGAATCCCGCCTGATACTAGCGTAAATTGATTAATAGACGTATACCGTGAACAATTGTTAGAAAACCCTGTCATCTGGACGTTGAGACGTTTACCGTAACCCTCAGCACTAGGTCCGTCCCCTAAGCTAAAAATTCATAACGTACAATCGCAATACGCAAAAGAAAATTGTACTGCACCCAATAACAAAAAGATGGCTCTTTTGGAAAAACCTTTTCCCTAATTCCAAGAAACTGCGAACGCGGTGATTTCGAGAAACTGCGTACGCAGTGATTACACTTTGCTCCGAAAATGCGAACGCGTTCGCAGCCCAGACAGACAAACACACAGACAGACAGACCCACAGATAGACCGACAGACACGGTTATTGTAAAACCCCAGAGGTAAAAAATATTAACCAACAATGTTTCTTACACATAATGTTGTGGTTGGTTTTTTTCAAATGCGATATCTTAGTGCTAACATACCACGGTTATGGGCACTGTTATCAGAATTAATTGCACAATTAAATAACTTTTTAAAGAACAAAAAACGTGTACTTCATGTTACCTGGTATTTGTTTTCCAGCGATGATAAAAGGGTTTATTTTATCCATACAATTAGTCAAAAATAGGTCGTGCTAAATAACTCTTTAAAGGGAATATAACCTGCAAAGCAATCTTTATAGAAGACCCTTAAATTTTTCAAATTACCCTGTACAGTGGCGCCAAACATTTCTAAAGACAAAGCCAAGAGCGGCCAGAGCTGCAAGCGTTGGTGTTCCACACCAAATATCTGAGGTTATATTCCCTTTAAAGAACAAAAAACGTTCATGCTACTTTGTATTTGCTTTCCGGCGACGATAAAATTGTTTATGGTCAAAAATAGGTCTTGCTCCTGTAGAAGAATTCAACACGCAGTTCTCCAGTGTTCACGGTGAAGTTAATATACAGGGATATAGTTAATAAAATAAAAATTCAATAGGCCTTTCTATAAAGTAACATTGGCTTTCTGGTTTTGATGTTATTGCTGCGTCACGGTTGACGTATCGATGACGTTTGATTACGAAAAGCCCTGGACTTCAGAGTAAATTTGACGAGGCATCCTGTTTTTAAGCATAAACTGAATTGAACTTCTACGTATTTCGTGACGAATGCGCTACATAAAACAAGTTCAGGAGGCGTAGCTTAATTATTTTATGGAAAGACATATTTGAAAATATTATGTAGTTTAGTGTTAAAGGGAATATAACCTCAGGTATTTGGTTTGGAACACCAACGTTTGCAACTCTGTCCGCTCTTGTCTTTCACTTTAGAAATGTTTGGCGCCACTGTACAGGGTAATTTGAAAAATTGAACGGGTCTTCCATAAAGATTCGATAATGAGGGGGATTGTGAGCCAGCGTATTTTACGGAGCAGCCAAGACTTATATAAAATTGAAACGCTATCATAAGTAAAAATAAGGCTTAGTTTCTCAAATAATCAGCAATTATTTAAATGTAATAAAAATTACAAACACTAGCTTAGTTTCGGAAGCTAGTTATTTTCGCTTTTGAGAACGAAACATCTTTTTTGGCTTGCATTTATTCAAAACAAACTGAACTGGCAGAAATTTAACCTGAATAAGGTTTACTTTTCCCAAATTTCCAATTAACTTATCACTTTCCCATACTCTAGAAATCAAATTTGCATGAAATTAAAAGCTTAATTTAAAAGGATAGTCTAGCCTTCTATAACAATTAAAGGGAAACTAACCCCAGGTATTTGGTGTGGAACACCAACGTTTGCAGTTCTGGCCGCTCTTGCCTTGGCTTTAAAAATGTTTGGCGCCACTGTACAAGGAAAGTGGAGCAATTGAAGGGGTCTTCCATAAAGATTGCTTTGTAGGTCACTCTAGTCCTCAGCTGTGCGAGGGTGGGAATTAGGGCAGCCCATGGTGTCGCCTTTTGTTGGGCCATGATGAGGGCGTTTGTTTGCCATATGTGAGCCTGTCTTTATGGCTGTCTCACTGGCCGAACGTTTGTTTCGCAAGGTGCATTTTTGTCCGGCATGACTCTTTGTCTTGTGTGCCGCCGTAGTGCCCAGCGGAACGGCGGGGTACAAATACATAACTTTATGTAGGTTATATTCCATTTAAGTTTTATTTTTATCAAAGCCATTGTAATTAAGTCATACTAGTAAATGTATTAGCAAGAACGTATAATAATAATCAGCTAAGCTAATATCCAAGGCACCACCTTAGGCCCAAGTCATCGAGCGACTTTTAAGTCCTTTAAACTGGTGGCCGGGTTGCAATGAGTAGGAGGGTGGTGGCAAGTCCTTCATGCCACGCGATCCAACAGCTCCCTACACTAATCAAAAGTAATAATCAGCTAGGCTAATACCCAAGGCACCACCTTAGGCCTAAGTCATCAAGCGACGTTTAAAACCATTGATTCAGGTGGCCGGGTTACGATGCGTAGGAGGGTCGTGGCAAGTCCTTCAATAGCTCCCTACATTAATTTATACCGTTTACCTCCACAAGTTTTTTGGAGAGGGGAAACCGAATAACCCAGTGGAAAAATCCTTTATACTAGTGGGGGAGAGAACTTGCAAGAAGTAGTGGTTCCGAGTTTTCACCCAGTACCACAAGCTTGAATCGAACCCGGCTCCTCTTGCTGTGAGGCGAAAGTGCTAACCACTCCACCACCTCACCTTGGTAATGGGTGGAAGACACACTGGTTCGATCGCACGCTCTCTTTCCTTGTGGGCTATTCTTGCGGTTTCATATTCTCCATTAACCCTGAATATAACATAATTAAAATAAGAACCACAATGTTTAAAACCTTTTAATGAATACAATTAAAAAAAGTGTTACAAGTTTTTTGGTTCTTATTTTAATTAAAAAAGATAGTGTAGCATTCGATAGCAGTAGCAATTAAGGTTAATTTCTAACTGCAATAGCATTCGAGTCATTTTTTATCCCGCGAAACAGCCGATTACGAAACGTATGGTAATAGAGACCAAAACTGATTTGGGGAAATGGGCGCTACCTATTCGCTCTGTGGTCGGAAAAATAAACGACCATTAGACGCTTCGAATTTAATAGAGGGTCGAAATTAATTTCATGAAACCTTATTTATAGGCGGAAATGAGGGTCAGTTTTGCGGTTTCCGCTTCCTGCTCTCCCCACGAATAATCCAGATAATCGTCCTGTTTATTAAACACTGTTAATAACGCCAAAGTTAAAATTACTTTTCTGGCTGTCTGGTCTTTTATTTATTTAAAGACTTTTAGCAAATAATTGAAAAATGAGGAGATGGAAAAACTACTTTAAACTCGGTCGTCGCGGTATCAGGTGTAAATTAACCTAAGTTATCGAAAAAGAGCTCAGAATCGGAGGGCGTTTTCCTTATGAAAATGATGAGAAAATCGAGTCAAATAAAAGCTAATTTCAATCCCCGTTTTTGACGCGATAAATTGCACTTGGGAATTGTGGTTATAGCTATTTCAATGTATAAAAAATATTTTCATAAAAACAAAAATGTAACTTCATAAGGAAAACGCCTCCAACATGGGGAGTATAGCAGTCTGATAACTTCGGTTCATTTACTTCTGACGATATTAAATAAAAACGGAGCTTTCGCGTTATAAATGTTTGCAGAGAAACATCAGCTTATGTTTAATTAAAATTACTTCCCGTCCAAAAGTTAGTCGACAGAACCTTGCTAAATTAACCAATTTTGCCGAGTTTTAAAATTTTTCCGAAGCCCCGAGCCATAGCTTTTAATATTTTCGTTTCAAAGTTCGTCTATTATTCAAAACAGGAAATTATATATACATGCACTCGGAATGTCACCTTTCGGCGAATGTAGCCTGAAAATGGGCGTGGCTTAAAGCTTCGTCGAAAGAAATTTTAATATATAAGAAGTTGGAAAATATACTTAAAAAATTGTATTTAAGGGGGAAGAATACAGTAAAAGCCTCTTTTTCGTTCAAGCTGAACGTTTCTGTTTTAACAATTACATAATTGAATTATATTTTTCTTATTAGGCTGAACCTTCCTCTAGTGCTTTAAATAATTTTGATAATTCTAATATTAATAGTTAACGAGATATAAGGTACTAACTAAAGGGTAGTTTGGGTGCTTGCCCAACTTGTTTAGCTCCGGGGGTCCGAATTAAAACGTAATAACTTAATTACTTTTAAATATAAAATTGTCAAAATTATTTTAAGCACTAAACAAGAGGCTGTTCTACACTTAAATGTTAATTTTATAAGTTAAAATACAAAATTAAAATAGTTCAGCTTGAAATAGCGTGAAAGTAGACAATGGCCACTGTAGTCTTCCCCCTTAAGAAACACCGTTTCTAACACTGAAGATCCTCATAAATTCATGTATTTAGATAGTTATTAAAGAGTAATGAGGTAAGTGAGCTTCGATTCGAGCCAAGGCTTAATACCAGTGTAACGCAACACGTCTCGAACCCCGCCCGTTTCCATGGTAATCATCAAGACTTGGGACGAATTTATGCATAAATAATTTCTTGTTCAAATACAAAACGAAACAGTTTTTAAGGAAATTTTCATGAATAAAATATTTTTAAGTAATTGAGACACGAATTTCTAACAAAATTAATAATTTAACATTTCCAGGTTCCTGTAGCATAATTAATGCTATCAGACTTTAGTAAAGCGATTATTATATTATTAGAAAAATTAATAAAACTGCGAATTATCTCAAATGTGATATTTTTTGGAATGAAGTGATATTTGTAAAAATTTTCAAGGTATCATTAATAACGGAATTTTATTGCAAAATTCATCCCTTTTGGAAACCATTAACATCGCGATTTTTTAAGTTATTTTTAGACCATTAGTTTATCACTATAGATGTAACAGATCACAATTATTTTATGTGATCAGCTAAATCAAAAATACACCAAACTGGTTAACAAAGCCTGCGCAACCAAACTGACAAAAATTATGAGTAATATATTGTTCGGGGTTCTGTGCTGAGAGCTAAACCATGTTTACTCAATAACTCTGAAAATCAGCTCTATGATAATTTTTGCTAATTGTCATAATTATTGGTATTAAGTTATTTATGCTCTTACTAATTTAGACTACAAACTGTAAAGGGTCTGAAAAAAAATATTTCTATAATAAGATTCTGCATGACGAAATTAAAATTTAATAAAATTGCTAATAAAATCCGCTTCTCCGTTAAAAAAGAACCATTTTCTTAAATAAACTTCTAAAGCGAAATAGCCAGAATCATTAATTGCTAAAAGTTTCACTTTTAATTTATTTAAAAACCAACTTGCAATAATTTCAAAATTTATTCAGATTTAACAAGCAAACTTTCCCTCTTTGGCTCGCTCCATCCATTTGTCAATTATAAATGGCGGGAGTGCCTAGCTGGCTCGCCTTGCCACTAAAAGTGGGCACCAAAATTAGCTTGAGCTTAGGGACCCACAAGATCTTAATCCAACCCTACTGATAACGGTTTTTTCGTCACGGAGTTGGTAGTGACGTATTTTCCCATGAACATAAAATGCTTTTATAGCATACTTATGATTTTTTATATTACATATGATTCGAGCAATCATAATTTGCCATTTACTCTGATCAATACCTGGAGACCAACGTGGCAAAACTACTAAAATTTGTACGATTCTGTTTCACCTTTTACATCAAAATCAATTTTTGTTTTGTCATAATTTTGAATCTGTTAATTCCATTGCGCCGAATCCCATTCGACCGAAAAACCCGCACTTCTCCGGGTTTAGGATTCGGTTTTATCCGTTTCAGCATCTGTCAGAACATCATGCAGTGTTACCTAACCTAACCTAACCTAACCTAACCAGGCAATTTTTAAAGTGGTCAACTCATTTGCCCACTACCACCACAATTTCCTTTCCTTTCCTAAGCCTAACTTTTTTTTTGCGGTCGCTCAATTGTGAATATTGCGTCGGTCGATCAGAAAAATACAAAACCCACTTTGGGCTAATTTCATCAAAAACATTGGCGGAATTCGGTCTAATGGGAATTCGGTCTAATGGGATTGGGCGCAATGGGAAGATACCATAATTTTCACGACACAAAAATGTAAAAAGTTGGAGTGAACGAATTTGGAAAAGACGAAAGCCCTACCGCCAAATAAGGCGTCGAAACGGGGGTCATTTCGATTGACCACCCCTGACCCCTGTCTCCCCCCTCTTGAAATGATGGATGAAACAATCGAGGGGAAATCCGTTCCTCAATAATAAAAATATCAACGGAGAAAACGACCGGCAAAAATCGAAACCAATGAAAAGTCAGTCGCCCAGTCAGACCGCTTAACCCAACAGCGACAATGGCGACATTTTCTTTTTCAAACTTTCATTATAGAATAATAACGGCCTCTGAAAAGTTGAAATAAAAGTCGAAAAAGCAATCGGGCTGAAATTAGGAATCCATCATTCTTGGAACTGTCGAGACGTTTTCTTTTGTATCTCTCGTTACTGGCAACACTCACTGCCAAAGGATCGACAAAAAGGAGACGAAAGTGCTCGAATTTGAGGAAAACCAAGTCACTCAACGCTTTTCGCTTCAGAGATTTAGTACAGACTTTATTTCGCGCCATTTTATCTCACTATGCCCACTATTCTCCATCCAGTAGCGGCCCCAGCAAGTTTTTCTGGTGGGGCGAAATCTCGTGGCGAGGTCAGGCGTTTCGGTCTTTCGGTCAAAAGTTATTGTTCCCGTCGTCGCGATCCCGTTTCGGCGCCCCACCTATGACGGCGCCCGGTGCGGTCGTACTGTTCGCACCGCCCTAGGGCCGGCGCTGTCTCCATCGACCAACTACTACAGGACTAGTAATGTTAGCCTACAAATTTTGGTCCTAATACTGTTGTGGCATATATTTATTTGTAATTTAAAAATTCGGTACAAGATGGCAGCTGGGAGCAACAAACACAAGGAGAACGCAGCTAGCCTTTAAACACGCTAACGCAGGGTTGTGTACATATTTCATTGGACGAACCTTTACACTGAACGTTTTACGGAAAGGGGGAAAACAATTTCCGAATTTTCTCCTTCCGACGGCAGCAGGCACTAAAGCGTCTAACCAATGAAAAATGTACACAAGAAAATGCACGACTTTTTACGGGTTGCATTCTCATTGTGTGGGGTGCTGTGAATTAATACTAAATATTTTTGCTCTTCTAGGTATTCTTCAAAATAGGTTTCAGTGGGTTCTTTGCCAATTGATTGATAAATTAGATGATGCTTTACAAAGTCCGAAAAATGATAACTCAAAGAATCTTAATAAACCGTAATTCCACCACTAAAAATTAATGACCAACTCGTAAAATAACACCACAGCAGTATTCGTCATCTTGTACTAGACTTTTAACTCTCACAGTCGAATAGCTCGACAATTAAACGGTAAATTATATAGGGAGGCTTAGTATAGTAATACTAGTCCTGTAATAGTTTGTCGATGACGTAACTATTGTTGGGGATAATTTTCGATCGTCAATAATAATAATAATCAGCTAGGCTAATACCCTACAGGCTAGAGTAATTTCCGTCTTTTGAGTGTGAAGAGGCGGTTTGGTCTTATTATAAAAAGAAGTGCGAATTCTTACTCATTTATCGCTGATATTTTTAAACAAACCCTTTCATACGGTGCAATAAGGATATCGCACTAATTTTGGTAATATTAAACTTATAATCGTGCTATATTTTGAATAACACTGTATTAACGTAGGTTACCTTGGCTATATACCAAAATGTAAAACCCGTCTCCCCATTTGATATAGTGTTGCGAAAATCATGTTCATCATAAAATGAACAAAACTGTTGACTCGTGGGAATAAACTTTGAGAATGATTTAAAGCTAACAATACAAGGCCATACCAAGACTATATTCTCTTAGCTATATTTAAGGATATTTTAACCCATCTAACGGCAGGAAACTTCACTAAACCTTCGAAATATTTCACCTCAACAAAAAGAACGTTGCGTCAAGTGGTCGATATATATATAAGCAAACGGAGACTGACTGTACCATCTCCCTTCCTTCAGAATGCAGGAAAGGGGTAAAGGCTGTTTGTTCGCGGCTGTCGGCTTCAAAATGCGAAAGCGTATAGCCACGCTTGTCACGTTCGGGTCGAGAGCGGCGCGCCTCTACGTCAATGAGGAAAATCAAGTTGCTTGATCATTTCTGAAGAAGGTAATCCCCCGCCACCGCTAGATGGAGCTCCGGCTCGATCAAGCGTGACATCCCCCTTCCACCCCCCACCGCCTCCTCCCACTCGTTTCCGGGAGGGGGCGCCTTCATCATTCTGCCGACAATATGACAAAACGATAACAACGATAGGAAGCGACTGAAACAAAAGCATTTTTTCGCTTTAGTTCCCGCTTTGAGCCGATAGATGGCGATGGAAAATGCTTTGAAATATGACGACGTTTTCTTTTTAAGTTTTAACGCTAAAATTTTGTCAAACACGTATTTTAAAGCTTGTATTTTTTATTTCGGATCGAAAACTTTTTAGATTCCAATCTGCTAAACGCGATACTTGACGTAGTCTGAGAATGACTATATTGAGACTTCATGGTCCAATGTTTCCCTTACGCGAAATTGGGAGAAAATTCGTCACCAGGGCTGTGCTTCAATCACGTCATAAGATATCAGTTTTAGGGAATCAATGAGTACCGGAGTGATAAAAACTCAAATAAGTAGAATAGTCCATAATGAAAAGGCGAAAAAAAGCTAAACCCTAAACCAATTTGAAGAAATTTAAAAACCTACAAATAGCTCGTACCATAAGTCTATAATATTGTTCCATAAGTTTATCACTTTGAGGAATATTTTACTGCGAACTAGTAACGAAGTGACGTCATTGCAAAAATCTCCCCCTAGCGAGGCGCTGTCAAAGGCTACGTGTGACGTGGGAGCAAGCGGACGCAAAACGTCGACGAAGCCCGTAATGCAGTCTGTCTTGTGGAAATTCTAAATGAGAAACCGCTTCTATACAATACCATTAGAAACATAATAACTAAAGTATGAAAAAGACTGAAATTGAACAGAAATTGAATTGAAATATTTCCTAGCGGTATTTTTTAATGAAAGTGTATTTTACCGATGTTCATATAAATGGCTAAGGACTGAAATATATCCTCTAATCTTGGGAACTACCAGGTAACGATGCTCGAGATCTCCTCCTCCAGCTATTTTGACAGATCAGCCAAGCTCTATTGGAAATTGAAAGGCTTTCAAAATTTGAAAATAACGTTTTATTTTTCCGAAATAACTATAATTGATTGAATCGGAACCTTCTATCAGTCAAATTCTAAATTCTGAAAATTTTGGTCTTATAAAAAATAGTGTGAAATAAACAATATGTTCAATAATGTACCAGTTAAATGAAGAACCTATGTTTGTTCCTGAGAACGTACCAGTCTACGTAAGCTCCTCCCTCAAACGGAAATCTCCATTTTACACCATTGTATAGTGCCACCTAGAACGTTTCACCTTTCGAGGAAACGTATAACTAGTTTATAATTAAATTAGTAATTAATAACCGAAAAGTTGTTAGATTATCAATTACTGTACCAACAAATAATATTTTAAGCCAAGTTCCCGTCTGATGACGTTACTAAATTTCTCGTTGAATTCCAAATCTCAGCTATGCCTAGCTAGGACTTCTTGGTTCAGTAAACGGGTCAAACCTGTACGTTCTCTGAAGTGATAAATACGTTCTTGGTGAACATATTAAACCTATACTAAGCGAGCGATTCCACTATTTACTAAAGAAGGAGAAAAAAAGCAACAGCACTAAAGTGTACAAATTTGTCAAGAAGAAAAATATTTGAAGTCGCACGGTGGCCTTAAAAGTTTTATCCTCGCGGGGGACCTAAGAAACTACGGTCCTCCAGGTTAAGGAGAGCTTTTCACGGCAACTTCGTGTTGCTTCGCCGGTGGTGGCAAGTTAACTAGACGTTACGTGTACTAAAGCACTATAGAAAATATAAAAGAGGAATAGCAACTTGGTTGAACGATGGTCTCGGGTACTTAAGGCTTATTAATATCCGTCGGCTTCCGATTAAGTAATTAGCGAAATTCAAGTGGCCATATCTAACAGTAGAACTTTGCGTAATATTTCCTTAGAAAACATATTTTATGGAGTTGTTGACTCACGTGGCATGAAGGGCTTTCCACCACCCTCCTACGCAGTGTTACCCTGCCACCTGAATTAATGGCTATAAAAAGTGGCTTGATGACTTAGGCCTAAAGTGGTGCTTTGGATTTTAGCCTAGCAGATTATTATTATTATTATTATTATTATTATCATAAGTGACATAATAACAATAAGTATGACAATTAACGAGATTTACAACCAAACTGATTTTCATAGTTATTGCGTAATCAAGATGTTTTCTCTGCACAGAACCCTCTAGTGTCTAAAATACGTGGGACTTCCGCTAAGCCGAAACATCTGTTTTCCGATAGATAGGCGGAATATTAGGCTAAAATTATAAAAATGTAAAACGTTTTTCTCGGCGCCACGAGCTCATGTTTTTTTATCACGCGTGATTCGCACGCGGGCTTCAAAACAAAGCGAAAGCCCCTCGCGACTCCAGAACGTGCTCTCCGATATTAGGCTTAAATGTTAATCAAAACGTAGTCATCTAAAACGGTAAGTCGCGAGTCCAAGTCACAGCTTGAAGAGAGTATCAGTGCCGAAAAAAGGTTCGGTTAGAAAATTAGTATTAAAGCAATAGGAAGTGTCATACTTATTGTTATTATGAATGAAAGAGGTTTTTATTGTGTAACAAAACAATACATTGCCGTATCTGCAGGTTGCTACACATGGTTTGGCGCACGGCATTTTACATATATTTAAATATTACATTTTATAGAATGTTAGGAACAGTTACATTTTTTTTTACATCGTTAAGAAAATTTATATAGACATTTGAAAAATGTTTTATACAATGTTAGGAAAATAAAAAGTCAAAAGATTTTAGTTACTGATGTGTTACTTATGTTATTATTGGAATTTAAAGTTTGGTCAGCCTTGTGTAAAAGCCTCGCCAGAGCTAAAGTTGCTATTCCCGTTGTATATTTTCGGCGGAAGCGCTGTGTAAACCTACAGACAGCCGTGGTTGTTGATAACGGCGGGAGCTCAAGCCCGTCGCCATAAGACAAACTCGCGAGAAGGAGTGAAAGCGCAGTTTATATCGCTTTTGTTTCTGATGTCCCCATTTTTCGCCGCTTCACGGACCAACGATTATTTGTTCGGAACAAAACTTTCTTTTGGGCACACCCCCCCCCCCCCTCCCCCGAACCAAAAAGAAACAGTCACCTGGCAGCTCGGTCAATAGCGGGGAGTTCCCCTTACCACTCGTGGACCGAGCTACGAGCTGAAGTGACCAATAAGAATATATTTTTTGCCGCCATTGGGGAACGAAACAAAGAGAAAAAAATAGCTCCACGTCCCCGTGAAATAAGCTCCATCCCAGAAGAAACAAAGACAAAAAAGGACCATATTTGGTAACATCTTTTCTTTCGATAAATAAAAAAACGTCTCCCAAATATAGGTTGCTTATTTATTTTTACCGCGATGAAAAACTGAGAGGAAAAAATAAGGAACATATTTTGGGGGAAAGCATTTTAAAGTTTACATTCTTCCCTTACAAAATGTTATTCATTCATACATTCATAAGGTGGTCCAAGGCCAGGTCGGAATGTGTGGAAATTCCCGCTTGGAACCGCGATGAAATTTGCTTTGGGTGGGCGGGTTTTCGAACAGTAGTTATCTAACCGATACGACACTAGTCCTTCCCTGTTGGTGCAAAAACTGTATGGAAGGTAATATTTTATCGATCAAACTCTTCACACTATCACAGTTTCTATAGGACTTGTAACCGTCTTGGTTTTATTAATATGGCTGTGGTTCAGTGCTTTTTGTTGGGTATTTTCTGAAGCGCCTGGTGTCAATTTTTTGTAAATAGCTAAGGTAAGCTACGTGAAGATAATATATTTCAAAATGTAACAATATTATATAATTAATATTTACACAATCAATGAGGTATCTTTGTTCGACTGTAAATAATGAATTGTTAAAAAATTTAACCGAAAAATGAGTAAGGTTTTGCATAAATTTCAAAATAATGATCGAAACAATAGCAACTATTGCAATAACAATAATTATTCGCTACACTTTCTGCTGTTTAGGAAGTTTGTGGGTGGGCGCGCGATCAAGTGGCTTATCCGAGAAAGGTAATTTTAAGACTTGGCTCAAATCAATAGCTCTAATTCTTTATTTTACACTTTTTAGCCATTTAAATACGTGAATTAATACTAAAGTTGTATGTAATTTCAAAATATCCCAAACCTTGATGAGAAAGCGAATTCTTTTTCATACTACCCATGAAGAAAATCTAAATGCTAAAGTCATCGAAAGCTAGTTGACTCTTGTATTTGCTAGCTTCTAATTTGACATTAATTTCATTTTTATTGACATCACAGATATTTTTTTGGTTGAATAGCAATCATCAAACTACCATAGATTTGCAGATGAGCATTTCAACAAACCTATTTAGGTTCCTAAGAACTTACGAGTCTTTCTGCCACGTCAGTTAGCGTGATCTACTCAGGGCCCCCGAGAGCGGGCCCGGGCCGGGGAAAATATATATTCCGGGTCCCAAATGAGCGATTACTAACCAGAGATAGGTATACCTCGTTGGTTCAAACGTGGGCCCCTAGGTTGCACGTGGCCCGGTCTACTACTTACGCTATTCTCTCAACACCTAAATTGGAACATAAAGAAATCGCAGATTTTAATGGTCCCCCCTTTGAAAAATTTTAAAATATTAAAAAAATAAATTATATTAAAAAAATTGGCCATTGAGTAATTTCAGGTTAATTTTGGTAAATGCGTGTACATTTGGGATACAATAAGCCAGTTGGGTAAATACAAGTAAATTTGGGGTATATTATTTAAAATTTTACCTATTTAAGGGCATTTACCAAATTTATCCACTTTACTTGAGTTTACCCAAATTTATCCAATTTAATGGCATTTACCAATTTTACGTCCATAACCAAAATTTAGTCAATTTTACTTGCATTTACCTAATTTACACATTTTACTAATATTTACTGAAATGTACTTGCGATTTATTCACGTTAATTTCCATAGGGTAAAGAAGCTTTTAAGTAATCAAAAACATTTCTCGTTGCCATTTGAAAACTAAAGCCGTCGAAACTTTTCCTTTTGGGAAATTTCAAGTTACATCAGGGGCGTAGGAACGTTCTAGAAGTTGGAGGGGGCAAAGATAAACGAAAAGGGGTCTGGAGAATGGTTTTTAATTTTTAATGGAGTGTAGCTTCTCCGAATGCATGTGTACTTGTTACTACTACGTAAATTGGCGGGAAAAGACTGAAATTTAAACACAGTTGAGGTTCTATAAACTGTATATGCTTTTAAAATGAAAATTTGAGCCTTTTGAAGATTTCAACTGACCAAAGGTTGGAGGGGGCAATAACATTAGTTGCCCCTCCCAGCAAAATTCTAGGGAGGGGCATTGCCCCCCCCCTGCCCCTCCCGGTTCCTAACAAAATCGGTGAAAATCAGCTCGGGTCGCCTCCTTTGTAAGTGATAAAAATAAACTTCCAAAAACGAATAAAAGACGCGTTCCTATAAAACGACCTACGAAATTAATCTAAAAATATAACGCTAGAGGTCGCGAATTCCCGAAGAAAAGGTGCACTTTCTCTCCTCCCGAAAACGATAGATTGATGATGTTTGGATAGGAATTTGATGGCCCGCTCTCTATCGCGGCATTTAGGCGAGGGCTGGGCCCCGCAAAGAGAGAGGGAGTATCAGCCCCGACTAAATGAATTTACGTTTAAGGCCCCCGCATCCCAATCTCGGATTTTTCCGTTCCAGTCTTTGAGAACATCTGTTTTGTAAAATGCCGATAGGTGGCGATATAGGCGTCGCCAGTTCTAGAGAGAGAGAGAGAGAGAGAGTTGAAAGGTCGCCCGGTTGAAAATGAATTAATAAGCTCAAACGCATCTGTTACGCGCAAATAAATGACGGGAATATTAAAACTTAAGCTGGTCCGAACGTGATTAATCGTTCAATTCGAACGAAACCCCTCTGATTGGACCAATGGGTGCCGGGTTAGTGGCTTACTTCGCTTAAGACGCCGCTTTCAAATTAGAGGGAAGCGATTCCAATAAAACTTGAAGGCTCGAATTATGTTTCAACTCATCGTAGGAAAATGGGAAAAAACAGGAATACTTCTCAACTCCTTAAATTTTTTGCATAACCTTTTGAAACACCCTGTATATATAGGCACAAATGTTTAATTTGCTTAACGAAATTACCCCACACACCTGGGAGCAACAAACACAGCACCCCACACACCTAGGAGCAACAAACACAGCACCCCACACACCTAGGAGCAACAAACACAGCACCCCACACATCTAGGAGCAACAAACATAGCACCCCACACACCCAGGAGCAACAAACACAGCACCCCACACACCTAGGAGCAACAAACACAGCACCCCACACACCTAGGAGCAACAAACACAGCACCCCACACACCTAGGAGCAACAAACACAGCACCCCACACACCTAGGAGCAACAAACACAGCACCCCACACATCTAGGAGCAACAAACACAGCACCCCACACAAGGAGCACGCAACCCGTCAAATTTCATGCATTTCCTTGTGTACATTTTTCGTCGGAAGGGGAAAATTCGGAAATTGTCTTCCCCCTTTCCGTAAAACGTTCAGCGTAAAGGTTCGTTTAATGATATTTGTACACAACACTGCGTTAGCGTGTAGGCTAGCCGCGTTCTCCTTGTGTTTGTTGCTCCTAGCACACACTATCTAGGAAAGAAAGATATATCAATTGATGCATGGCTAAAATAATAAAATTTAAAATACCAGTAATTTTAACCTTTTTGGAGAAAGTAAAAATTATTTAGTCTACTATTATAGTACTTTGTCCAAACAGAAGTATAAAATATTTTGTATAAACCGCGAAATCGTAAAAAGAAGGCAGCTTTATCCCGAGGGTGAAGTGCAAAGGCCCAAAGAGAAAACTTGGCTCCTTTTAACGGCTCTACTAAACATTTGAATAAAAATGACTTTTTATGGCGCTGCGGGGATAAGAGGCAAGTACGCTCAGTCAAAAACCGCCAAAACGCCTTTTATGGAAAAAGCGATTTGGGTCTCGCTAGAATTATCCGCGACAGTGGCGGACGTGTTTTTATCAAAAGAAGACCTTTTTTATTCTCGCCGTTACTATAGTTTCCGAGGAAGACATCAAAATTCCAACACCGCCATTTTATACTTTTGCGAAATCGCTCTTAATGGGGCGTATTTATATTCGTCGCAAGTAGGGTCCTTAGACTCGCCGCGATAGCGATAAAAATGGCGCAACGACTGGCTTACTTTATTTCTCTAGACAATAGCCTGTGAAACTTCAAATACAAAACTCGGATACCGGCAATTGTTATAAATCGATTTTTGATCAATTTCACCCTCTAAGCGCTTTTGATTGATATCCAACCATAGGCTTCGTGAGTTGAAAATAAAGTGTCATCTGTTGTAATATTTTTAAACTAAATGTGGAGGGGAAATTGTATTCAACGACCGGATTTTCCTGTTTCATATTGAAACTTTGGCCTGTTTTATGCGAAGCTTTAAATTACGTGTCATTAAAGGCGAGATAAATGTTAATAATAATAATTACATATGTAACATAATTATTCATAAATATGCCATTAGCTCTATTTCTTCACTAACGGTTTGTTTCACAGATATTGCGTCATCCGTACCCTACGTAATATTTGATGTGATGTTTAACGTCATCGAATCTCAAATCCCGATTATGCCGTCGCACAGTTAGCTGCACATCTAATAAACCGACGGCCATTATTTTAGTAAGCAAACCGGTTTGAACAACCAAGGCTTCGGAGCTAAAATGAACTACAATATATTGTCAAGTGCTGTTAATGCAATTTGCAAATTAATGGAGTTCTCGGAGACTCAGGTTCTAAAATAAATTTGCATTGTCAAATAAAAGAAGCGGGTTTATTGGAAAAATAGTTGAAATTCTGGTTGAGCTTTTCTGAGGCATCTACAAGGTTGGAGTCTTTGCAGATACTTTTGAGCCTAGGCCTAACTCTTCTAGGCTTGGTATAGGTTTTAATAACGCTGGTGGAATATCCCACTTCGACGACTTGTTCCATTTTCGGAAAGCGATCACTGAACCGTATTGGTCATTTTCCCCAACCTTTTATTTTTCTAAACTACTCATTATTTAACTTCATCCGCACAAACCGAGCGAGTTTATAAATTTCAAATAAGTTACCTTGGGGCTTGGGCTGACTAAAATTCCAACAAAAAAAATTCCTTCACAATTTAGAGGTTTTCCATTGGCTTAAATACATATGTTAATAGCCAATAGTGTGACTTCCAAAATTACTAGGATGAATAAAAAGGTTAAAATCTAACGTATAGTCCACCTTTTTACTGGTTTGCATTGCTGCACACTAAGACTTGGTCTCGGACTCAGTCTCACCAAAATTTTTGTTTGGCCTTAGTCTCGCCTCGGTCTCACAATAATTTCCCCAAAAACACGAGAGCTCGTCTCGGGCTCATCAATATTTTTTTTTTAAAAACGAGAGGTCGTCTTTGGCTCATATTTCTTTTCTCCTAAACACAAGAGCTCGTCTCGAACTCACAATTCCTCTCCCTAAACATTTGAGCTTGTCTCGGGCTCATACTTATTTCTGTTACTAACAAGGGCTCGTGTCAGTCTCATAAGAATTTGCGTAACTCGCGGGGCTCATTACAATCTGTTAATATCTTTTTGAAGTTTTAATATTTTTTTATATTGATATATAAACAGCCGGGCGACCAGGCCTGGTACTCTCTTCACTACAACAATTTTCGAAAATTCTAGAAGGTAGTTCACTTTGGACCAATCAGAAAACGATTGAGTGAAATCACGTTATCCGAAATAGCCAATAACGTAAATTCCGTATTAACCTAGTAGGCCAGAGCTCTCTTCAAGGGCGACACGGCCAACTGTGATCACGCGCTGTTTGCTCTTTAGCTACGACGCAAACCGCACGTAATCAAAGTTGGTCGTGTCAGTGATAAAGAAAGCCCGTGTTTCTCTGCGCGGCAAGCGCTCCCCAGTGGCCAAGGGGAACATGATCGTGCTAAAATGGACACATAACCGTCTCTTAAAAATTTAAAGGTCTCATATCGGGCTCGTTACAAAAAATGGTCTCAGCTCGGACTCGTAGTAACACACTATATTAAATTGGACTCAGCTCAGGCTCACAGCAATTTACTATATTTTAATGGTCTCATCTCGAGCTCACACAAATACGCTATATTAAAATGGTCTCATCTCGGGCTCAAATTAAATGACCACAACGTATTGGTCTCTTCTCGGGCTCGTATCATTCTCATAATAAAGCCTGGGCTCAGTCTCAAATTGAGCTCGGGCTCTTAATGTGAGACGAGCCCGTTCAGCTATGCTGGTTCGTGGTGAAACAAACTGTTAGTGAAGAGTTTTGAATGGAATAAAGATACAATGACATACTTATGAGTAATTATGTTACATATGATAATAATAATAATAATAAACAGCTAAGCTAATACCCAAGGCACCACCCTAGGCCCAAGTCATCTAATGTAAATAACTCTAATTTATGCAAAGGACTATTTTTATTAAAAATTATTCGCTATAATTATCAGACTTTGTGGACGGGATTTCATAACGGTTGGAAGTTTCTGTTCTTCTATAAAGTAAGAAATTAACTATTGGTAATAATCGAATTTTTGAGGGGTTGGCCTCATTAACCTGTAACAGCTAGTGTTTAGTCTATGCATACCTTTAAATGTGGGAGCACCAATTTCTTGCAATCACCAATTTAAAATTTAATAAATTAATTAATATGAAAAACACATTTCAGTGCCGCTTTATTTTAAGCCCGAAAAATCAATTGACGTAGATTAATGTTTGAGTCAGGACATCGATTAAATATGAAAATAATTTCATTTACTATATAACTTTGAAAAAATTTTCAATAATTATTTATTTACAATTATGACTATCTTTACTGAAGCTAATAAACCAAGTTAATAAATAGGTTATCTATATGGCACCAGTAGCGGTGCCAGGATTTTTGGGGAGGTAGGCCAACCATTTGGAGGCCCTCCCGCCTCAAAATTATGGAGGCCCCCAACCACAATTTTTCAAATCTTTGTGGATTATTTAAATGTTTTTAAGCAAGTGGTGCAGCTTTTGGTTAAAATGGGTACGCGACGAAATAATTAGAACTCATTATGAATTTAACCATTACTAAAAACAGAGTGTATGTTGATCCTTTTTGGTGTACCGATAAATAAGTAATTATTTACTTATTTCTACGACTGAATTCCAGTTAGGGATTGCAATTGCTGGATCCCTCATCCAGCAATCCAGCTGGATCCAGCGCATTTTTTGGTCTGCTGGATCCAGCACCACGTGCTGGATCCAGCTATGCGGATTCGCAAGTAATTAACTTTTAAATAATTGGCTCATGAACCGCTTTGCTAGGTGCGCTACGGCCCTGCGTGAGACAAGACCATCAATACCATTTGTTTCTTGTGATTGTTTTAAAAGAGTCCTCTTGTATTAATGTATGTGGTTTAATATTTTTTTAAAAGTAGTTAGTTTCCAGTATTTACAATACAGTCTGGTTTATTTGTAATTGTCTGCATTATTCTTCCAAGATGTCAACAAGAATCCCCTTCACTAGTTGGTGTAGATAGATACCCCCAAACCACGTGCGTTACAAATTATACAAACGTAATTGATTTAATCCTTTAAACTACTTCAAGACTAATATTTTATAACTTCTAATTCTAAGAAGACTTTTCCATAACAGAGCTCTCACGAGGGGTTTTACAATTTTTTGGTGTGTCTGTTGGCAAAGTATATTTACCGCGTTGGTAGTTTCATGAACTTTGGAAAAGGTTCACCAGGGCAAAACCGGTGTAACGGCTAAACTCCTCGTTACATCTGATATATTTTTTAACGCTAACGCACACCGTAACGACGGTTTTGACTTACTTGTTAGTGTAAACCAGCTTTTGAACGTTTGTATTCGAATTCGTGCTTTTGTAATGTTTTGTGTACTGTGTGTTAGTGTTTAGACATGGGTGAATGTTGTGTATGTTCTGTAAGTATGGGGCTTCTTCTCTCCAACTCCTAATTTTGTTGCAACGATACTTATACAAACAACGTTGGGAAAAGTCCGTCTACATTTACGTTTTTATGAACACATTAACGTCATTTATTCTATATTATTTATTATATATATTAATTTAATCAACAAGATTTTTATTATTTAAATTAAATTAAAATTAATTGAAAACTTCCGAGGAGAGGTATATTTTGGGTTTCTAACTTGTTGGATCCGCGTTGGATCCAGCGCGATTGATGTCGGTCCAGCAAAAATTTAGCTGGATTGAAAACCCTGCTGGATTTCAATCCCTAATTCCAGTCTATCAATTTACATTCATTCCTTCGGTATTTCGCGTGTACATCCATTACATCAGAACTTAAAAATTTACGAAAATTAGGTACACTAACAAGTATTTAAGTAAGTTTAAGAACCATTTATTTGTAAAGATAAAATTAAAGATACAATTTGGATATAGTAGCGCTCGCGAAAAATTAAAACTTAAAAATAAACTACCTTTGAAAGGAATAAAAACAGCAGTGTCGTTAAGCGATTCTTTCGCGTTGCATATTGAAAAATTAATAAATAAATAAATTATTTCGCAAGCAAATTACATAATTTTTTATATTAAATAATTTGGAGGCCTATATATTAAATTTTGGAGGCCCCTTAAGACGACTTTTGGAGGCCCCTATCAAAATTTCAAGTAGGCCCAGGCCTACCCCGGCCTATTGCTGGCGCCGCTACTGTATGGCACCCCTGTGCAATAACGATAAAAGATTGGGAATTTGGCGGAAGCCATCGAAAGGTTTTCATATTCCAACCTCCTTAAGTTAAATAACCCTGGTTGAGCTGTCGGTCAAAAAGCAGATCTCCATTAAAATTAGATTTAATGCCTAACACGAGCTACAGGCGGCGCTACGTCTGACCAAATTTAAACTAAACAAAATATATGAGCTAAGAATCTAATGGGTCCCTCTGCTCTAGCTCAAAAGGGACGGCAATAATGAGATTTCGCCTTCCGATCTAGACCACGCCTACCGGAAACGTCAAAACCCGGAAACATTAAGTTATCTTTATACTCTTGGTCCAGACTAGAGGCAGTTTTCAATGAACGAGAATTTATCGATAAATTTCGGATGTGTGTACTATGTAAATATTATACTTCCAAGGGATATTTGCTTAGTTATAAACCATACAATTTATCGTGTAAAAGATTTAGTATAGTCTATAGATTACTCTAAGAATCATGGCTAGTAACGATATTATCATATATCTTTCGCACCTATTTCAGTAAGCGATATCCTTATCCAGTTACTCGCCAGCCACAAGATTGAATTCGTAGCTATGGTCCACTACGTGAGGAGGGTATTTTCCAAAATATAGCTAATATTATAAATGAAATCTTAACACACAAATAAGATAACATTATTAAACTGAATACAATAGTTTGTTTAAAACTTTAACCGATAAATGAGTTGGATTTGTAACTTATATCTAAATACTTAATATATATAAATACTTTTAAGAATTTCGACAAAAACAGGAAGGTCGTAATGTACCGGAGACCAGGTTGAAGGGCTAATCACTCGAATGATACTCATGCTAGAGTATCAAAAATTTGTTAGACATACATGGATTTAGAGAAATGGTTCCAATTTGAAGGGTTTTTTCATGGTGTTTTGCATCGGGTTAAAAATATTTAGACAATTAAAATTTTAGTTTATACACTTTTTAAAATTGGAAACATTTCTCTAAATCTATTGGTTATTGAGATAAACTTTGAATAACCTTGAGTCATGAGTTGAATGTCATCCGAGTTTGCAATTCTAAAGACTTCCTACTAGATGAGTATGTCTATCAAATTTTGATACTCTAGCATGATAACTTTTCGAGTTAATCACGACCTTCCTGATTTTGTCTAAATTTCCTAGTTGTGTTATTGGTCAAATTAGGTTTATCAAAGCTATTTAGAACTAAAATGTGATGGGGAACACTTTTTTAAATGAAACCAACTTTGTATCTCTAATTGTTCTCGGGATAAATTTTAAAGGACCTTGTAGACATTGATTCAAGGTCATGAACATTTCCATTGTCAAGTGACCCCCAGCACGTTCTATGTGTCCTGAAAGATTCAAATTCCTAGCTAAAACACATTTTGAGTTATTAACGCGGTATCATTTCAGTTAACACCTTGTACTAGTCGAGGTTAACGGTAATAGTTAGTGTAGGGCAGCGGTTCCCAATTTTATTTTTCTATGGAACCCTAAATTATCCACCTAATTTTGGTGGAACCCCAACTAATTTTTTTACTTATCTTAAAAGACTCTTGACACAAACAAAGATGGCCGCGCTGCGAATTCTCGGAACCCCTGTGATCCTTCCACGGAACCCTAAAGTTCCGCGGAACATCTTTTGGGAACCGCTGGTCTAGGGAGCTGTTGGCTCGCGTGGCGTGAAGGGCTTGCCACCACCCTCCTACGCATTGTAACCCGGCCACCTGGATTAATGACTTTAAAAGTCACTTGATGACCTAGGCCTAAGGTGGTGCCTTGGGTAATAGCCTAGCTGATATATATAATAAACATCTGGTACTATTGAGTTGTAAAATTGCCGGTTTGCACGTGTATGCACTTCGGTCACTGGCATCTAGGAGCATCAAACACAAGGAGAACGCAGCTAGCCATTAAACACGCTAACGCAGTGTTGTGTACAAATTGCATTGGACGAACCTTTACACTGAACGTTTTACGGGCGCGGGGAAGACAATTTCCGAATTTCCCCCTTCCGACGTCAGCAGGCGCTAAAGCGTCTAACCAATGAAAAATGTACGCAAGAAAATGCACGACTTTTGACAGGTTGCGTTCTCCTTGTGTAGGGTGCTGTGTTTGTTGCTCCTAACTGGCATGGCCATGGGTTACCTAATTTCTAATCTGTCACTCTTAACGCGGTCTTTGTAAACCAAGTTTCCAATCTTAATGTATTCAGCGCCGCTACACGATAGTCCTTTATTAACCCCCCCCCCCTCCTCGAAGCCTGATCAAAACCGATAGGTCAGAGGTCGAACGTCCCACGTGCTAAGCGGATTACGAATTAATGCGAATCTCTCGGGTCTTGCATAAAATATTCGACGCAATGTTTTCTAGGCCCAATCTCGCTAATGCACCTGTTGGGATAAAGACATTTATATCCGGACGCTCTAAATTCTTTAGCGGAAGTTCCGTAAATCAGCCAACTATTTTGGAGTCCACCTCGACCCACGGTTAGAATGCCGTCGTGTAAAGCAGTTTCTTGAGAAACTAGAAAATGTAACGGGAGCTTTCGAGTCCCAGTTTGACTATATTGACACAAAGTGGTTAATTATTTACCAGGTCGCCTATCGAATGGGCTAATTTATCTACGAATTTGACAGCGGTGGGGCTTAAGGGGTCATTGGGTCGCGTTATTTCTTTGGTGCTGGAAAATAGTAAGCTGAAATTTTGCTTTAGTCCCATTCGACCGAAATCCCATTCGACCGAAGGCGGTTTTTGAGGTGTCCCATTCGACCGAATTCCACCGAAACGTGCGGTTTTTATGTGTCCCATTCGATCAAACGCTTTTATGTGTCCCATTCGACCGAACGCTGCTATATAAATTGGCTTTTGCTATGTTTTCAATTTAGTTACTGAAGTCGTTTGCAATGGAGCGGATAGCTAATAAAGGAGGGTATTTATACATCAATAATAATTATTTATTCCGTTTTAATCTCAAAATGAAGTAGCACTCTCTCTACTAGATGCAGTAGCTATGAATTTAGCTATGCCATTTTAATATCTTTGTACTATGCATTTATTTGAAAATAAAATGGAATGAGCATGAATTATATTTTTATCTTCACCTAGTCAAGAAAAGTAACTGAACCAAAACTGAAATAGTAAACTTAACCAACTCTAACCTAACCTAACCTAACCTAACCTAACCTAAACATGGATCTTCGATAGTACATACCTTATAAATAAAATACCAAATCACCCCGCCAATTGGGCTACATTTTAATATTCTTTCGGTCGAATGGGATTTCGGTCGAATGGGATTTCGGTCGAATGGGAATAAATGGTAATTTTAGAAAGGGATAAACTTCTTATAGAGAAATAGCTTTTAAATAACACGGAGTTCATTTTATTTAGAAATGAGATAACAGACACGTCAACCAGTGAAATTGGAAATTTTCGCAAATAAGAATTAATATCCTTGCACAGTTTTTACGGGACATGGTTCCTTTCTAAGGTTGAAACTGAGCAGGGCTAGAAAGTTCAAACAATGTGTTAAACAGAGTTTCAAAACAGCCATTTAAAGTATGGCAAAAACGACCTTTCAAATCATGTTTAAACAACTCATAAATATTAAACCGATTTTTGCCATAGTAATGATGAAAGAATAAATTTAATTTAATATAGAATTAAGAATACATCCTAATAAAAGTATTTTTTTACTTAAAACTAACCACGTACGTGTATTATGTTTAAACAACCATCTAAAGTAGGTGTGAAACAACCATTTAAAACTTGTTTTAAAGAACCATTATAAAATACGTTTTTAACCACCATTAAAAAACTGCAATTGGTTTGAAACGTTTTTTAAGGTTTTTTTGCAGTTTTAAACAGTTTTATTGTAAGATAATGTTTTGAACAACCATTGAAAACAGTTTTATTGTAAGATAATGTTTTGAACAACCATTTAAAACAGTTTTATTGTAAGATTATGTTTTTGAACAACCATTTAAAACAGTTTTATTGTAAGATAAAGGTTTGAACAACCATTTAAAACAGTTTTATGGTACTAAGATAATGTTTTGAACAACCATTTAAAACATGTTTTGAACAACCATTTAAAACATGTTTTGAACAACCATTTAAAACAGTTTTATTGTAAGATAATGTTTTGAACAACCATATAAAACAGTTTTATTGTAAGATAATGTTTTGAACAAGCATTTAAAACAGTTTTATGCTACTAAGATAATGTTTTGAACAACCATTTAAAACAGTTTTATGGTAAGATTATGTTTTGAACAACCATTTAAAACAGTTTTATTGTAAGATAAAGGTTTGAACAACCATTTAAAACAGTTTTATGGTACTAAGATAATGTTTTGAAAAACCATTTAAAACATGTTTTAAACAAACATTTTTAATCATGTTTAAACAACCATTTAAAACTTGTTTAAACAACCATTTAAAACTTGTTTATAACCTCCATTTAAAACATGTTTTAAACAACCATAAAAACTGCAATTTGTTTAAAACTTTTTATACGATTTTATGCATAACAGTTTTATGGTGAGATAATATTTACAAAAATGTTTTTGTAAAAATTGTTAATTGAAATCCTAGTAGGTTTTTTCATTCATCTTTAGTTTTTAAAATAATTATCTAATGTTTTCCCTAATTTAAAAAAAAACATGTTTACGTTACCAAAAATGTTTTAGTTTTTTCGCCTGCAACCGAATATAATATAAAATATAAGATAACAATATAAATTTAAAAATAAGTCTGATCTTTGTTAACATTAGATAAGTTCAGGGTAAAGAGAATAAACCTTTTATATGGATCTAAAGTAACCAAAAATACAGGAACCAAAAAGGCTGTAAAAATACTAAAAGTTATGGTTTTATATTTTTACTAGAAATATGGCCATATTTACGAGGAGCAAAAATATATGATTGCTCTGATGGTATTTTTTTGTCTATACAAAGCGATTCCGAGAAGAGTGTCTGGACTTTAAATCGAGCAAAATAGAAAGTTACAACGAGACGTAATTTAGAAGGAAAAATTTTTGTGTTTCCCCTGGCGGGTTCGCTTCTCCTTAAAGACCCAAAGGGTTGCGTGCTTGAATAACCCCCTGATTGAAATCTGGGGTCCGGGGTCTATCTGATAAATTTTCAGGAAAGGTGGGCTGAAGAGGTTTCCACCTTTATTCTAAGATAAATTGTCTTTCTAACCAGACTATTGCTAAACAAACAGACACTTAAGTATGCGAGTGAAATATTTGAAATTGCGTTTACGAAACTAGTGTTCGGTTCAATAATTTTGCATAATTTTACCAAGGTAATTTTAAAACTATAGTTCCAAATAATAACGAACACAATTTTCGCGTTGATTCCTGGTTTTTTAGGCTGATTTGGAGATTTCAAGATATTCAAATTGATATCAAGATTAGTGCTCGGATTTCGATTAATTTTTATCCATGAATAAAATAAGCTCGGCGATATTTAAATAATATTTATTTAAATAACCAATAGTTGAACAAAAATTGTAAAAATTTTAAATAATCGAAAGTGAATAAGCCTATTATTTAAATAAAACAAACAATTATTTAAATAAATACCAATTTTTATTCAAATAAATGCTTGGTTGCGTAAAAAACATAATTAAATAAGTTAAAATGATATTCTTTTTACCAACGTTTTTTAAATAAATCGGAAAATTTGTGGATAATGAATAAACAATTCCGAGCACTAGTCAAGATTTATAAATACTCCTTTTTTCTCTATAGTGTACCGTGTACGGCATTAAAAACATTATCTCACCATAAAACTGTTACGCATAAAATCGTATAAATAGTTTTAAACAAATTACAGTTTTTTATGATTGTTTAAAACATGTTTTTAATGGTAGTTTTAAACGGTTGCATAAACATGATTAAAAATGCTTGTTTAAAACATGTTTTAAATGGTTGTTCAAAACATGTTTTAAATGGTTGTTCAAAACATGTTTTAAATGGTTGTTCAAAACATGTTTTAAATGGTTGTTCAAAACATGTTTTAAATGGTTGTTCAAAACATGTTTTAAATGGTTGTTCAAAACATGTTTTAAATGGTTGTTCAAAACATGTTTTAAATGGTTGTTCAAAACATGTTTTAAATGGTTGTTCAAAACATTATCTTACTATAAAACTGTTTTAAATGTTTGTTCAAAACATTATCTTACTATAAAACTGTTTTAAATGTTTGTTCAAAACATTATCTTACTATAAAACTGTTTTAAATGGTTGTTCAAAACATTTTTTAAATGGTTGTTCAAAACATTTTTTAAATGGTTGTTCAAAACATTTTTTAAATGGTTGTTCAAAACATTTTTTAAATGGTTGTTCAAAACATTTTTTAAATGGTTGTTCAAAACATTTTTTAAATGGTTGTTCAAAACATTTTTTAAATGGTTGTTCAAAACATTATCTTACTATAAAGCTGTTTTAAATGGTTGTTCAAAACTATATCTTACCATAAAGCTGTTTTAAATGGTTGTTCAAAACTATATCTTACCATAAAACGGTTTTATGTTGGACCCTTCGGTTATGGAACAAACTATCAATAAAAAATTATCTTTGTTCTTAAAAAAGAGGCACCTAAAATAATTATTAAGAAAGCAAAATGTGAAGATAGCGAGAAAATATCAATATTTAAGTTTTCTCGTGGTTCAAAATTCCTTCTCAAGTAATATATACACACATATATACATAATCATATATAATTTAAAAACTACCTACAATTAAATTAAAAAACAATGAAATTTTAAAAGTGCACAAGATTTGGTTGTTTTTAAATTTTCTAATTCGAAATAATGTATATTATACTATATTCTATATATCTGAAACTCTGTATAATTGGGGAATGAGTATTGGGGTGGCGCCATCTACGACAGTTTTCTAAAAGCCGATCCTTTTGAAATTTTGTAGAAAGGTAAAAAAAGGAAATTACATACTAAGCATACCGCTTCACAAACAACGGATAACAGATAATAGGACTTTCAGTGAGATAAACGCCAACACGACATTTTAAAACGAGTAACAATAAATAGACGTACTCCATCTCTTGAGTGATAAAAAAGCTCAACTGAAGACCTATGTGTTTGTACATAGTCGAGTTAGTAAACACGCGTAGAAACGGTTCTATTACCGCACGGCTCCCACATAAATCAAACGAAGGAGTTTGTTGGGAAAGGTTGCGAAGGACAAGCTTCTCCGCGGAAAAGTCGGTGGCGAAAGCGCGCCATCTGTTAGCGACGAGAGCATCTGGTGAAATATTTAGTTGCCTTTGACTTGATTAATACATTATTCATACCCCGGCGCTCCAAATTGAGGCCCAATCCAAAGCAAACAATACATCTCGTGGAATACATTTCCAGCGCGTTTCGCAATGAGGGAATGTCAGAGGCAGCTGACCACGTCGTCTTTCGAGCGCACTGCCCGCCAGACCCGGGACACAACGAAGATAGTTAGCCAAGATAAACATAGAGGGCGACATGGAGCTTCGACAATAAAAAACTCCAAGAACGAGATATAAAAAGACCAAGCGAATCAATTTGATGATCGCGAACAATCTTGGTTTTGCTATAATTCAGTTTTGTCCCCATTTTATCGTTTGTCGGATTGCGGTTTAGTTAAGCTAGTGGTCCACCAGGGGTTACGTAACCGTATCGCGAGCGTTACGTCATTTCCACGCCGCATGACGTTTATTGACGTTTCAAAAAGCGCACGTCCATTATCTCTGATGCTAATACGTATGACGCTGATTTTGAACAAAAGTAATGGACGCCATCTTTCGGTTATTTTACGTTCTATATAACCCGCCCACTTTCACCAGAACACTCTCCGATTTAATTGTACAATTAGTTTGACTACCAAGCTGGTCCAACTAATTTGGGGTGAAAAAAACAGCGTGAACAACAAACGTTGGTACACTTTTTGGGGAACCAACGGGTTGATCCACTTTGGGAAAAGGACTATGTTGAGATGCACCATGACCAGGGTTGGACATAAGGCACTAGTCACGGCATTTGACTACTAAAATAAATGCTCTGACTACTAAAATTAATCGAAACCTGGGGGCTCACTAGTCAATTTGACCAGTGAAAAATTTACCTAGATATTCATAAATAATGGAGAATATGGCGTGTTATAAATTCAGCATTCATCAATCCCATTTTATTTAAAAAAAACACTCACATCATGTAACTCAAGTGATACTAAACTCATATTTTAATTATGGCAGTAAAGCAAAATGTTGGTTGTCCTTCTTGTTTTATACCCCCTTTTTATCCCCATTAGTGAGTGACTACTAAAATAAATTAAGGTAGGAGACTCACTAGTCAGGCTGACTACTCAAAAAAATATCCTTATGTCCAACTCTAACCATGACCATCCTGGTCGAATTTTCCCACGACCCGAATTGTTTTAGGAAAAACTTTAATCGAGTTGGATGACGTCAGTTTTAGGGAACCAACGAATTACCAGGCTGTTTTATTAAGGTCTATAAAGGGGTATTGAGATAACCCTAAAAATCTCTTAACAAGAATAAAGTAATAATTAATAAATATGAATCTCATTTATTTGTTAATAATATATAATTTCACTATATCTGCCGAAATTCTTACTACGGCACTGGTTTGGTGTTTAACTACACCCTTCAGAAAAACTATCGTATTGGGGGCGCTTGGTGCTTTTACGGCAGCTTGTAGCGCCGTAGTGTCAAGTATTGGAAAGATTTCTATTCAAATAATAAACACGTGCACTATATTAGCGGACGACGTTAGGCCTAGCGTTCTTAGCTCGTCACTGTCGGCAAAGCTTACACCTTTATTGCCATTTTTAAATTTATAATCTATTTAAACCGTCACGCAAACTATATATGCAAAAACATTAAAGCCAACTTCCTATTTAAATAAATTAAATCATTACCCTTTCATTCTTATTCCAATACAATTATTACTGAATAATCTAAAGCCTATTAAAATTCCAAAAGCCTCACTTCTATTAAAAACAGCAGAACAGACGACAGAACGCGGGTCATCTGACATTTTTACGAGCTTGTTTTGTATTTGGGTAGAAAAATTTCACGATTATCTCGGTAGGAGCGCTGACGGGCGATGCAATTTGTGGAACCGGGGATTTTGCTTAGGTTTCGAGTCCCGTAATTATTCGTCCAAGGCTCTGTAGTTAATACCGTGGCACCATCTCTAAAATCGAAGCCAAATCCGTTCGCGTAAAAGCAGCCCTTCTAATATGCCGCTATGGCTCTATTAAAAGCGCATTAGGAAATCCAAAACAATGCCTGTACTCCGTACATAGGGAGATCGGAGATAAATTGAGTTTAGAATCGTCCAATTAAAAGCTCGTTAAGATCAACTGAAGATACCCATTCGTATTTACTAGCTCTAAGAGAAAAACTGTTGAAATTCGACGAACTCCGTAAAACTTTTATAAAATTAGGTCTCATTTAAAACTTTCAATTTCGTGAAATTTCCAAGATAACAAACCGTAGCTAAGCCTCGCGTTCTCCCCTTTAAAATCATTAACCGGAAGTAAAGTTTGCAACGGCCTACTTAGTCGAGGAACTGCCCTATCAGTCCTTCCTCCCTAAGCCAACTACTAAAGGGGCCATGAATAACTCAGCCCTATAACAATTAAAATTGGGTATTAAATATCGTCACCAAATCCGATTGGGTTTGGGTTGCCGGACCCGATTCAATTAAAGGAAATAAAACACATCCAACTCAAACAATTTTAGGAAGATTACCAACGCCAACAAAATCGCTAAGCAGCTCCGAAAATGTCAAAGGTCATTCGGGAGAGCGGGCAACCTTTAGAGATAATGACTATGTTGACTCAATATTTCGCCTCCTACCCTTAAGCACCAATCAAATGGGCCCGTTATCTCATTGGTTGCTACAACCTTCATGATATAGTCATTCTTTCCTAGTAGAAATCAATTCTTGGTTAGTCTTGGGAGTTCTGCCATTTAGGCATATATTCTACCATGATAGTCTCGTTTATTCGAGTTGCGTTGGTCCAAGTTATGTGGCGTACGTTCGAATTTCATTTGTACGAATATATATTTGTTTCATATGTCTGAATTTCTGGTTTCTATAGATTAATAAACTGGTGAAAATCATTCACACTTAGGTTAAGTTATGTTAAGTTAGGATAAGTTAGATTAGGTTCGAGTGGGTTAGGTTAGTTTAGGGTAAGTTATGATGAAAAAATAAGTCCATAATGAAAAGGGATAATAAAGCTAAACCCTAAACAAATTTGAAGAAATTTAAAAACTTACTAATAGCTCGTACCGATAGGTCTTCGAGCCAACAAAAAGACGCGAAACTCGGACCAAATAGATCTTCGAATGAATGATTAAATTAAATTAGGTTAGGGTAAGCTAGGTTAGATTAGGTTACGGCGAGTTAGGTTAGGTTAGATTAGGTTAGGTTAGGTTAGGTTAGATTAGGTTACGGTGGGTTAGGTTAGATTAGGTTACGGTGGGTTAGGTTAGATTAGGTTACGGTGGGTTAGGTTAGATTAGGTTACGGTTGGCTAGTGTAGATTAGATAGGTGGGTGTTAGGTTAGTTTAGGCTGGGCTGGATTAGATTGTGATCAGCTAGGTTAGGTTAGGTTGAGCTTGATTAGGTTAGGATGGGCTAGGTTAGGTTGGGCTGGATTAGGTTAGGATCGGCAAGGTTAGGTTAGGTTGGGCTTGATTAGGTTATGATCGGCTTGGTTAGGTTAGGTTGGGCTGGATTAGGTTAGGATCGGCTAGGTTAGGTTAGGCTGGGCTGAATTAGGTTAGGATCGGCTAATGTAGGTTAGGTTAGGCTGGGTAGGTTAGTTTAAGTTAAGCTAGGTTGTATTTGCTTATTTATCAATATAATTAGATAAAACTAATATTATAGTAAAAAAATTCTTACATTTACCAAATACCGCTTATTAATTTATATTAAATATATTTTCTTCCCAAACATTTGTTCTAATTCTTCTTAAGATCTCATTATTTTCTCAAAGAAAATGTCCTTTATTTGCATAATATTAAGAGAATATTTATAGAAGACTTGACAATTAAATCCAAAGGCCGACGAAAGGTAAAGTCGGTGGACTCCTAACTAATTAACGGACCCTTAGCAGGACGATCTTCCCAATGAGAGTAAGCCAGAAACGGCGCTTTAGTTTACACGAGTGCCCTCAGGGAATGGCCTTCCATCCCACTTCAATTCCCCAAAGGTCGCCTTTCATTTCTTTAATTATTCTAAAAGATCTGTGTCGATAGAAGAATGATCAGATTTGGAAACTCGACGGAGCTGGTTGAGAAGCGGAAAGAATCGATAGCGGAAATTGTTCAAGTAATTAACGCTCTCTGGGGAAATTTAGACTCTCGCGCCAGTAATTGAGAGCACACTTTTCCCATTTTTAAGACGTTTTCATTTTTCGAAGAAAATATTTATATACTAGCTTTAATGGAAATTTCGCCGTCTAGACAAACTTTTAAAGTTGTCCCAAAAGTTTGTTATCGAATCGATTTATCCGCCTGAGGTCTACCGGCACTTTCTAATAGGGGTAGGGTGCTTTAAATTTCATCTACAAAGACAAAACACTATACCTCAGCTACTGTGGACCAGCCACGTCTCTTTGTTGGTATAGAATGATAATCAGACTATTCTGTAAAAATCAAAAAATTACCAAAATATCTCGATCCGTCAAAAATGGCAGGATATAAAAATATCAAACTATCGATTATGTAAGTTCAATTTTAAAGGGGAACGGCCAAGCTTTTCCAGATATGGCCTTATTTCCGTATCAAAAGATTAACAAGACGTTCAATATACTAACACGTACCTTTTTTTTGTCTTGAAAAAATAGCTTTTGGCCCAAAAAGTTGAAACGAAAAATAACGCTAGGTGTTTGGGTTAGAATTTTCTCCGCCATCTTAGGGGCTGCCGCCAGCGATTTGCGAACTATCCTAACTTCTAAAATCGCGCAATTTAGGCTTAGGTCTCTTATAACTGGAAAAGTATTTTAAAACTATTTTACAATAGATGTCGTTACTGATTCAATTTAAATGCCACATTTTAATTTCGTGAAAGGGTTATCTGTAACGTTGTTGTTAAAAAAAATTCTTATAAATAGCAACACAGCCGCGATAGTCAACCCGAATTTAAGCCCGGAGATCCTAAGCCGATTCGGAAAAGTCTGCGTATGTATGTAGGGAAAAATAGACCTTGGCCAGAGGAAATAAAACATAAATCAAGCCTTTGCGCGTCGATACCCAAACGGTGGTATAATAGCCGACGAAACCGCGCCAGATAAAAGATGAGATCCTAAATCCATGCCCGTCATATGACCACGAGAGACAAAATGTAGTAACTTCAGATTTAAAGCTTTTCCTTGAGTCAACTTTTTGTAACAATATTAATTTAACTTGTAAAATATATAAGCTATGATACATAATAAAAGATAACTCCTTCTTGGAAAATGATAACCCGACGTTCTGTTTTGACCTCTCTAGCCCGTTATTTGAAGAAGGAATTTTTTCGGTTAGTTATTAATGAAATCTGTTTTACTTTTTACTATTATCAAAAATAGCATAAGACCCAAAAGTGTGACAGCTGTACCTTCGCGCCTATTAACATTTCTAGTGAGACCTAGTCACACTATAGACTACATAACCTACTAGTTGGAATAGTACTAGCAACAATATATTTAGCCTATAGTCTGGCGCTATTATCTCTCTTCGATTAACTCGCCCGTAGACATACGTTCTAAAACGCCTCACTCGGTGGCGCTGGAGTGCCTCGATTTTGATAACGTATTTTCCGACCCCCTTTCGTTTCCCTTTATTACTTTACGACAAACTCTCATTAGTTACTATACCGTTCTGACACACTTTTGGGTCTTATGCTACTTTTGCTATTATTTATATTTCGTTTAGCCATATAAGTAACGTAATAAAATAAAATAAATACGACTCTTCCTATTTCCCCCACGCTAATTTCTTTAATATCATTCTTTTTCGCCACTGACCATATACAATATTACGAGGTTAAGTACTGAGAACTATCCATGAGTTGTTACTAGTCTTTTGAAGTATCAGGTAACGTTGCCCACTGGAAAATTGAAATGCTTTCAATAGTAAGTTAACCTTATAAAAATAATGATAAATTATTCAATTGGAAATTAAATTTGACTATTTGAAATACTCGCTTCATTTCTGAAGATAGTTAGTTTCGACATGACAGGTGGGATGGACGCACTTTCGCCTCGCAGCAAGATGAGCCGGGTTCGATTCCAGCTTGTGGAACTGAGTGAAAACTCGGAACCCCTCCTTCCGCGTAGAGTTATCTCCCTACTGGTTAAAGAGGTTTCCCCTTTCCATAAAAACTTGTAGAGGTTAACAGTAATAGTTGGTGTAGCGAGCTGCTTTCTCGCGCGGCATGAATTTCACTTCTATAGAATTTATAAAGAAAACTTTCAAATTAAAAATCAGTTTTATCATAAGTAACATAATAAATATAAGTATGACACTTCCTATTCACCCAATGCAAATTTTTTAATGATAGTCTGTTTCGGCCATGACAACGTAAACCATTATTTACAGACAACCTTCCGCGAACTGTTACAAGTATTTGGAAGAAGCCCGCAAAACCGGCGACGGTCCGCCGACAGCCTTTTCGACGGACCAGCCAAGGCCTATTGAAAATTGAAATGCTTTCAAAAGTGTAAATAACGCTTACCTTTAGAAAATAATTATGAATTATCAAAACGGAAGATAAAAATAACTTTTATAAGCACTGTCTCCATTTCAGAAGTTAGTGATTTTCAAATTTCAAACCTATAAAGGTGTGTACGTTCGTATTAGAAAACTAACCAACTATTTTGCCAACGGAAAGAGTAGGAAGGGACGAGTTTCCTGTTCGGAAACTTCCTGTTTCGCAATCACTCCACGACAGACCATCATTAACCGAATTCGTTATGTGTCATACTTATGTTTTTTATGTTACTTATGGTTTTATGAAAATCTCAAAATCAGTAGTTAAATATATTAATTGATTGAATCAAACCAAATTGAAATATTAAAATTAACTAATAATGCGAATTAACATATTTTGTATTTACAAGTAATTCTTTCGACGTTTAACTTGGAAAATATTGTGAACCTTTCGTGGAGCTCGTGAACCAAAATGCTTGATTCATACGCCATTAGAGGTTGATTTTTAAATACCGGAAATCTCACCAGATGGTAGCAGTCCCTAAATTTTAAATTATCTAAAAACCACGAATAATATTATTTTATCTTAACTCTTTTATGCCAAAAAAATTGATTTTGTATACTTTTTATTTTTCTGAGCTTCATCAAGACACATTTTACATATTCAAAATGTTGTTAATTAATTTCAACGTAGGTAGACGCTAATTATTAATAACTAACGAGAGCTTAATTTACGATTCGAGAGTCCTACGCACGCGGTAATATTTCATTTGATTATATATTATTAAGTGAACATAGTAGGATCCAATATTAAAACAGATGACGGGTAAACAAAACTACATAGAAGTGTCAAATAATCTTTTAGATGGAAATCTCAAATATATCAATATAATCTCAACTAAATCAATATAATCTCAACTAAATCAATATAATCTCAACTAAATCAATATAATCTCAACTAAATCAATATAATCTCAACTAAATCAATATAATCTCAACTAAATCAATATAATATCAACTAAATCAATATAATATCAACTAAATCAATATAATATCAACTAAATCAATATAATATCAACTAAATCAATATAATATCAACTAAATCAATATAATCTCAACTAAATCAATATAATATCAACTGAATCAATATAATATCAACTAAATCAATATAATCTCAACTAAATCAATATAATATCAACTGAATCAATATAATATCAACTAAATCAATATAATCTCAAGTTATTCTCAACTAAATCAATATAATATCAACTAAATCAATATAATATCAACTAAATCAATATAATCTCAACTAAATCAATATAATATCAACTGAATCAATATAATATCAACTAAATCAATATAATCTCAAGTTATTCTCAACTAAATCAATATAATCTCAACTAAATCAATATAATATCAACTAAATAAATATAATATCAACTAAATCAATATAATATCAACTAAATCAATATAATATCAACTAAATCAATATAATATCAACTAAATCAATATAATATCAACTAAATCAATGTCATCTCAACTAAATCAATATCATCTCAACTAAATCAATATCATCTCAAATAAATCAATATAATCTCAACTAAATCAATATCATATCAAATAAATCAATATCATCTCAACTAAATCAATATCATCTCAACTAAATCAATATAATCTCAAGTTATTCTCAACTAAAATAAATGTAATCTCAAGTTATTCTCAACTAAATCAATGTAATCTCAAGTTATTCTCAACTAAATCAATGTAATATCAACTAAATCAATATAATATCAACTAAATCAATATAATCTCAAGTTATTCTCAACTAAATCAATGTAATCTCAACTAAATCAATATAATCTCAACTAAATCAATATAATATCAACTAAATCAATATAATATCAACTAAATCAATATAATATCAACTAAATCAATATAATATCAACTAAATCAAAATAATATCAACTAAATCAATATAATCTCAACTAAATCAATATAATATCAACTAAATCAATATAATATCAACTAAATCAATATAATATCAACTAAATCAATATAATCTCAACTAAATCAATATAATATCAACTAAATCAATATAATATCAACTAAATCAATATAATCTCAAGTTATTCTCAACTAAATCAATGTAATCTCAACTAAATCAATATAATCTCAACTAAATCAATATAATATCAACTAAATCAATATAATATCAACTAAATCAATATAATATCAACTAAATCAATATAATATCAACTAAATCAATATAATATCAACTAAATCAATATAATATCAACTAAATCAATATAATATCAACTAAATCAATATAATATCAACTAAATCAATATAATATCAACTAAATCAATGTCATCTCAACTAAATCAATATCATCTCAACTAAATCAATATCATCTCAAATAAATCAATATAATCTCAACTAAATCAATATCATATCAAATAAATCAATATCATCTCAACTAAATCAATATCATCTCAACTAAATCAATATAATCTCAACTAAATCAATATCATATCAAATAAATCAATATCATCTCAACTAAATCAATATCATCTCAACTAAATCAATATAATCTCAAGTTATTCTCAACTAAAATAAATGTAATCTCAAGTTATTCTCAACTAAATCAATGTAATCTCAAGTTATTCTCAACTAAATCAATGTAATATCAACTAAATCAATATAATATCAACTAAATCAATATAATCTCAAGTTATTCTCAACTAAATCAATGTAATCTCAACTAAATCAATATAATCTCAACTAAATCAATATAATATCAACTAAATCAATATAATATCAACTAAATCAATATAATATCAACTAAATCAATATAATATCAACTAAATCAATATAATATCAACTAAATCAATATAATATCAACTAAATCAATATCATCTCAACTAAATCAATATCATCTCAAATAAATCAATATAATCTCAACTAAATCAATATCATCTCAACTAAATCAATATAATCGCAAGTTATTCTCAACTAAATCAATGTAATCTCAAGTTATTCTCAACTAAATCAATATAATCTCAAGTTATTCTCAACTAAATCTATATAATCTCAAGTTATTCTCAACTAAATCCATGTAATCTCAAGTTATTCCCAACTAAATCCATGTAATCTCAAGTTATTCTCAACTAAATCAATATAATCTCAAGTTATTCTCAACTAAATCAATATAATCTCAAGTTATTCTCAACTAAATCAATGTAATCTCAAGTTATTATCAACTAAATCAATATAATCTCAAGTTATTCTCAACTAAATCAATGTAATCTCAAGTTATTCTCAACTAAATCAATATAATCTCAAGTTATTCTCAACTAAATCAATGTAATCTCAAGTTATTATCAACTAAATCAATATAATCTCAAGTTATTATCAACTAAATCAATATAATCTCAAGTTATTATCCACTAAATCAATATAATCTCAAGTTATTCTCAACTAAATCAATATAATCTCAAGTTATTCTCAACTAAATCAATATAATCTCAAGTTATTCTCAACTAAATCAATGTAATCTCAAGTTATTATCAACTAAATTAATATAATCTCAAGTTATTCTCAACTAAATCAATATAATCTCAAGTTATTCTCAACTAAATCAATATAATCTCAAGTTATTCTCAAGTAAATCAATATAATCTCAAGTTATTCTAAACTAAATCAATGTAATCTCAAGTTATTCTCAAGTAAATCAATGTAATCTCAAGTTATTCTCAACTAAATCCAAATAATCTCAAGTTATTCTCAACTAAATCAATGTAATCTCAAGTTATTCTCAACTAAATCAATATAATCTCAAGTTATTCTCAACTAAATCAATATAATCTCAAGTTATTCTCAACTAAAATAAATGTAATCTCAAGTTATTCTCAACTAAATCAATGTAATCTCAAGTTATTCTCAACTAAATCAATGTAATATCAACTAAATCAATATAATATCAACTAAATCAATATAATCTCAAGTTATTCTCAACTAAATCAATGTAATCTCAACTAAATCAATATAATCTCAACTAAATCAATATAATATCAACTAAATCAATATAATATCAACTAAATCAATATAATATCAACTAAATCAATATAATATCAACTAAATCAATATAATATCAACTAAATCAATATAATATCAACTAAATCAATATAATATCAACTAAATCAATATCATCTCAACTAAATCAATATCATCTCAAATAAATCAATATCATCTCAACTAAATCAATATCATCTCAAATAAATCAATATCATCTCAACTAAATCAATATCATCTCAACTAAATCAATATAATCTCAAGTTATTCTCAACTAAATCAATGTAATCTCAAGTTATTATCAACTAAATCAATATAATCTCAAGTTATTCTCAACTAAATCAATGTAATATCAACTAAATCAATATAATATCAACTAAATCAATATAATATCAACTAAATCAATATAATCTCAAGTTATTCTCAACTAAATCAATGTAATCTCAACTAAATCAATATAATCTCAAGTTATTCTCAACTAAATCAATGTAATCTCAAGTTATTCTCAACTAAATCAATGTAATCTCAAGTTATTCTCAACTAAATCAATGTAATCTCAACTAAATCAATATAATCTCAACTAAATCAATATCATCTCAACTAAATCAATATTATAAATAAAAAATATATGGTCTTTGTAAAAGACGAACGGATTATTATAAGACTACCAGATGGGTCGATTTTAGAGGGTTTACCCAGTATGGTTCGGGTGGGGTATTTTTTATTGAACGGTCGTTGGGTCATTTCTAATTAGTTTTTCATATTCCTGGTGGGCACTGGTACGCTCTTGCCCACCTGCTCTAAGGACTTCGTTCGAAATCTGTTTGTTAATCTCGTATGAAAGCAAAAGGTCTTAACTTATTTTTCCAACTGTTTGGAGTTACGTTCTTTTGGCACTGGGGTCCCGTAATCCGCTCTCTCCCAAATCGATGAAGGAAGGCCAAAAAAGCGTCATTGTTAAAAGCGTCGGCGACGGTAGCGAAACCGAAAAGATCAAAGCGCGGCCGACCGCCCGCGCTGATCCTTCATCTCTCATCCGCGAGTTATTAACCAGCCGAAAGAGGTCGCGCTCAAACGGAAACTCCTACTCCATCATCCGCGGTTACCCGACACTATCGTGGAAGTTAGATAGAGGCTGACTTCGCGTTGGGGAACGTGTCGGGTTAGCCGTGACGAAAGTGTCCGTTATCGCTCTCTCGAAATGGCTCCGTTCATCCGTCTTATTCGCCTAAAGATAAATACCAAATAACGGTTTACTTTGTACGACAGTTCATTAGGCTGCAGACTTTACCCTTTCCTTTAACTCGTAGAGAACTGCCTGTTGGATTTAAGTTAAAACAAATACGGAGAGGTCATTTATAACTGTGGGTTAATTGAATAATAAATAAGGGTGGGTATCAAAATTTAGTCTTTTCATTTTCGTTTACTCCCATTCGACCGAAATCCCATTCGACCGAAAGAATTTTAAAATGTAGCCCAATTGGCGGGGTGATTTGGTATTTTGTTTATAAGGTATGTACTATCGAAGATCCATGTTTAGGTTAGGTTAGGTTAGGTTAGAGTTGGTTAAGTTTACTATTTCAGTTTTGGTTCAGTTACTTTTCTTGACTAGGTGAAGATAAAAATAAATACCCTCCTTTATTAGCTATCCGCTCCATTGCAAACGACTTCAGTAACTAAATTGAAAACATAGCAAAAGCCAATTTATATAGCAGCGTTCGGTCGAATGGGACACATAAAAGCGTTCGGTCAAATGGGACACATAAAAACCGCACGTTTCGGCGGAATTCGGTCGAATGGGACACCTCAAAAACCGCCTTCGGTCGAATGGGACTAAAGCTTCATTTTATGTACAACCACGAGAGAAGTTGCTGAATTTTCGTCCGTTTTATAATAGCGAATCGCCGGCTTAGCGGACGAAATTCCACAGCTTCTTTCGTTTTACGCTTCTGGAAAGGCTAATATTAGGATATTACCAACGCAACAAACCACTAAGAAGCGCCAAAAATGTCAGGAAGTAGCGGCCAATATGGGAATCCTTTGCGAGTAGACAGACACATTACAGAATGTTTTCAAGCGGAAATATAATCCACTAATATTATTTTTAGTGGTGTAAGTCGGAAAATGTTCCGGAAAATTTTCCGTTTTTTTTTCGAAACAAATAAAAAAGTTTTCATTTCTAATATTGTTTGCAAATTTAAATAAAGCACCATTTTCGCCTCATTTTTTCGAATCTAAAAGTAAAACTAAACTTCTAGACTAGTTTAAACTGATTAACAATATAACACTATTAATGTTTTGTAGTATGTTTACTGATATTAGATATTTTATATCGATAAAAAGGTAAAAACATTAAAAACCCTTCAAAAGTAATTTACGTTTCAATTTATTATTTTTCCGATTTGCGGAATATTTTCTGGAAATTTTCCCGCATTTTATTTTTCCGCAAAATTAACAACACTAATTATTTTAGAGTTAGGTTAAATATATACTGATACAAAAAAGAACTTTTATAAAAAAAAATAACATTTTGGAACTTAAAGTTCACATTTAAATAACATAGTAACGTATCTACCTCAACCATTTTAAGACCGACAAATAGCACCATCTATTGATTAACTGTCGGCTCTATCATTGCCCCCTGTATTATGAAAAGGCCCCTGTTATTAGAGATGGCCGTGAATCTATCCGTTTTTTCGAATAATAGCGACTTTACTGGAGAGCGTTGTGCCATCTATTAATGGCAAAGGAAGCTAAAATTCTAAACAAACTATAACGTTGTCAGAGAGCCATTGTAGAGTATTATATTTAGACAACTTATATTCTTTTTAGTTGACTTTAACCTAAATTATACATCCCATGTAAAAATATTGTAATTTATGCTATTGACCAATATGCAAACGATTCAATCAACGCGAGGGGCACCTATAAGTATCGCCTTTTGGCTCAAAATGTAGCTTAACTATCCTGTTTTGATGTCGACGATAGCGACATCTGTTGAAAAAAGAGCTACTTGACGTCGAGCCGACACTTGCTTCAACGTTATATGCTTTTGTATTATCAGGTTACACTGATTTCGAGTATGGGAATATTTGAACCAGAACTGTAATTTTTACTGTTATTAATACGCACTTCGATGAAAGTGGTTATAGCCAACTTGACCGGCAAGTCGAATGTAAAGATCTTAAAGTTGAAACTGAAAATGGTTGCTCATAGGTAGACAATATATTTTTATTGCATCTAGATAATTATAAATAATAATCAGCTAGCTAAGCAAATACTCTTGGCACCACCTTAGGCCACTGTCATCTACCGACATTTCATCATGTGGCCGGGATACAATTCGTAGGAAGGTGGTGACCAGCCCGTCATGCCACGAGAGACCAACTGAATTCATTGAGTGTTACCATAAGTGTATAATATTTTTACATAAGTGTGACACTTCCTATTCTTCACAAGACAGATTGCATTACGGGCTTCGTCACCATTTTGCGTCCGCTTGCTCCCGCGTCAAACGAAGCCTTTGACAGTGCCTCGCTAGGGGGAGATTTTCCTCTTTGGTGACGTCACTCCGTTACTAGCTCTCACTAAAATATTCCTCAAAGTGACAAACTTATGGAACAATATTATAGACTTACGGTGTTACTGAACGCAGCCTAGGAACTTAGAAGTGAAACGCCAATTAAACGAATCAGTATCAGAATTAATTCAAATTAAGTTTCTTCGTAATAAATTTAGTTTAATCTAATTAAGTGAAAAGGTAATCTAATCTACTTAATTCGGTTGGAAAACTTTTCCTACCTTAGATAAATCAAATAAAAAAGTTCCGTCGTTATTGCACTATCCTTTACGCACCTTTATTATTCTATATACTTCTTCTTCGAATGAAATAGTAAATGGAATTTTGTCCGAGTAAAGGTAACGCTAGGGGGCACTTTAGTAAATAAGCTCCCTTTTAGATTCCTGGGGACTCGCTTTCCGTATAATGATACGACTGACAGAGCCGCGACTGCGAGAAGAAACTGACAAATAAAGAATTTCTTTAAATATTCAAATTAGGGAGAGCCCGCTGAACCGTGCTTCAAAGAGATAGCTACGAAAAATTCAAAAACCGACCCCCCTCTCCCCTCTGTATAAAAGACAACAATAGGTGCGAACAAGAGCTTATTTATGTCACTGAGAACGTATCCAGTCGACCCGTTAAAGTAACAATGGGTCAGAACAAAAACTTATTTAGTTTCACAGAAGGAAGAAGTACTAAGGTTTTATTGAAAACTCAAAATTATATTTCATAAACTCAGTGGCGTCTAGGAGAAACAAACACAAGGAGAACGCAGCTAGCCTTTAAACACGCTAACGCAGTGTTGTGTACAAATTTCATTGGACGAGCCTTTACGCTGAACGTTTTACGGAAAGGGGGAAGACAATTTCCGAATTTTCGCCTTCCGACTGCAGCAGGCGCTAGAGCGTCTAACCAATGAAAAATGTACGCAAGAAAATAAACGACTTTTGACGAGTTGCGTTCTCCTTGTGTGGGTTGCTGTGTTTGTTGCTCCTAGGGGGCGTAGACAAGGGGAGGGTGTCCGTGTGGAAACCCTCCCCCCCTGGTCGTAGGTTTGGGTTTACTAAAATTTAACCCCTTCTCGACCCCTGCCAGGTACTTTTTACATAGTCTGACTACGACACTGGAAACACTAACGCTATCTGTCAAAGGCACTTGTTTTTAAATATTTTTAATTGAAATAATAATTGAGAGTCTACTATTTTAATATTTAAGATTAAATAATTGAATTAATTTTTAAGTAAAGCTAAAATAGTCAAATTTCTGGTAAAATAATAGAAAACGTACTTACGATTAATACTAGATGGCGCGAAAAACAATTGGTAAATTTTTGGTTCCTTTTTGAGGTAGCATTCCTGCAAGTTAAACTCGTACATACTTAGTAACATAAATTCGTTCTTGGTTGGAACGAATGAATGAATCTGTATTTTCCCACTGCCCAACTTGGGGTCCCTTTTACATCAGGGAGGAGCTAAGCTCACAGGATTCGCAGAGTTGTTCAAGGAGAAGCTAAATTACAGGAGCAAGCCTATAAAGACTTTGAGTAGTTTTTATTCCAAAATGACGATAACTTTATTTGGAGTAGTTTTACCAAAGAGGAATAGAAACTGCAGCTTTATTTGGAGTAGTTTTACCAAAGAGGACTAGAAACTGCAGCTTTATTTGGAGTAGTTTTACCAAAGAGGACTAGAAACTGCAGCTTTATTTGGAGTAATTTTACCAAAGAGGAATAGAAACCGCAGCTTTATTTGGAGTAATTTTACCAAAGAGGAATAGAAACTGCAGCTTCCAGGAGACTTCCCTTACGAAAATGACTTGATCCAATTTTGGACATTGGATCCAATTTGTATCAAGCTATATCCTGAAGGGATCAAATAAGGATCAAATATTTCTTGATCAAATAATCTTTATCAAATTTGGATCCAAAAAAATCTTTTAACTAAGAACTGGATCCAAATTTGATCAAAATTGGTTTGATCCAATAGCATTGGATCCAAATTTGGATCAAAATTAATTTGATCAAATGAAGTTGTATCAAATTTAGATCCAAAAAAATCTTAACTAAGAATGGGATCCAAGTTTGATCCAAATTAATTTGATCAAATAAAATTGTATCAAATTTGGATCCAATGGATATTTCGCCGGGACACTTTCTTAGAATCGTGTATGGAATCTTGTACGGTGTCGTCATGTACCGCCAGCGGTTAGAAACACTGAGAATAACTTAAGCCGGTGGCTTAAATATATTATTGCTAAAATAGATGACGGCACCGTGTAATGATAAATGACAGCCGCCGTAAGTGTTTCTAGAAATTGGCCCCAGCCGAGACACCATAGCGGATATCAATTGAGTGTTCAAGAATCTAGAGTAAATATTCCTAACTCAATGGTATAAACATAATTATAGAAGGCGATAGGAGATTAGATGACTACTTTTTATGTCTGGCGAGACCGCCAGAACAATATCGATATCAGTAAATATATATATTTTGTTCAATAGTTAAATTTGTCGAACAACTGGCAACATTTCGATAAAAATCTACAGCATAGAAATCAAAATGTAACTAGAACGATTTTTGCAATGGACCACGCGCCGATTTGAAACTGGCGGATTAGTCAGTAACGCCCAAGGTTAGTACAAATTGCTATAAAAGGTAGCCTCGTTTGGGTGGTTTTGGTTTACGCGTCGTCTTATTTTAAGTCTGTTCCCTGCCTTCTACACTCTAGTCGGTTCTCTAATAGTTAGCCTTCCCAAAGTTACAGTGACGTCACTCGGTTCTGGCCAATTACATTTGTTTGTTTTATTTAATCTACCATCTAAGCGCAACCAGGTGTAAAAACAAGGGATTTGGGTGGGGATATAATTCATTGATTTTGTTAATTATTGTTATATTTACCTCAATTATTTTCGTTTACCGCGTTTTGAGCAGTTAGAGCAGGTGATGCACCTGCCATTTTTTGGTCAGTTTCTTCATTTTAGGCCAAAGTAGACGTCTTTTGGCAGGTTTTGTAGGTTTCCTAGCTTTTCGGCCTAAAGATTAGCTTTTCTTTATAGTTTCTTATCGTTTCTTGGCATGATTTGTTATGTATGTAACAAATTTTTCCACAAAGTTTGACTGGTCTAGTCCGTTTGGCTATGGTTAATTGTCACATGTGCTACACTGTTAGTGACTCTCACGGCTAAGTGAATAGTGTAGTATCTGCTGTTGAGGTTATTTAATTATAATTCATGCCACCAAAATTACCTTTTTTCAAAGTATCTCTTAAGATCCCAACTGGATCCAATTCTCATTGAATTAAGAGGTGATCTAAATCTAATTGGATCAAGACCGGATCCAAATCTCATTGGATACTGACCGGATCCAAATCTCATTGGATACTGACCGGATCCAAATATCATTAGGTCCAGTCTGGTTCCAAATCTCATTGGATTCCAATATGTATAAAATTGTGATAAATATTGGATCCCAACTTAGGAAATTGGATCCAATTGGCATTAAAATTTCATAAAATCTATCCTTACTTGATCCAATTTGGATCCCAATTTGATATAAATTGGATCCTAAATTTTATCGAGAGGTCTTAAAGTAAAAACAAAATTGGATCCAACTGTTATTGGATCCCCGTTTGATCTGTCTAATTTTTGATCACATTTGGATCCAATAAATTAAATCAAATTTGGATCAAATTATGATCCTCCATTTTCGTAAGGGTTGCGTTAAAACTATCTCGAAGTTTCGAATACATTTTTTTCAATTATCTATTTACATTAGCACTATTTAATCTTAAAATAGGTTTAACAAATTTTAAATTAAATAGTTAATCAGTTCAAACGTTTTTATAGAGATGAAAATAAGCTAAAAACTAGCTTATTAGTTATCGACTAATCAACGCAAAATTACCATTATATTTATTTAAGTAAACATTAAATCAAAAATGGTTCTGTCATTACATTATTGGAAACCATTATCCCTAAAATACACCTTGAAATAAAAGTTCTATGGATGATATTTAGCCAATGTTGATATTCAATATATTGCTCTCTAAAATATATTGAATCTTATAATAAAACAAAACCTTTATAAACCGTGAACGATTTTGACATTGAAATTAATAATCTTGACCTTCAAAATGGAGATCTTTTACATTGGACACCCTTGTACTATAGGTTATATCGTGGAAGGATTTAGATTTGGAATGTCACCTTTCGCCATAAGTAACGTAACATAGACAATAATTGCCAAAACCATAATATCATAAGACTATCAAGGTCCCCTAAGTTTGAAACGAATGGGATTTTAACGTTAGGCTAATAACTACATGAATCTACCTGGTGGTGAAAAACCTAAACTTATACACAAATCCCGGAAACTACTTTGTAGATGGTAAGAGCTAGGAGCAACAAACACGAGGATAACGCAGCTAGCCTTTAAACACGCTAACGCAGTGTTTCGTACAAATTTCATTGGACGAGCCTTAACGCTGAACGTTTTACGGAAAGGGGGAAGACAATTTCGCAATTTTCCCCTTCCGACGGCAGCAGGCGCTAAAGCGTCTAGCCAATGAGGAATGTACACAAGAAAATGCACGACTTTTGACGGGTGGCGTTCTCCTTGTGTGGGGTGCTGTGTCTGTTGCTCCTAGGTAAGAGGTAGTATATAGGGGTGCGGGGGATAATTTGCTCTTTTTCCCCGCCAGGTGGCGTAAATCCTAATTTGGATTTCTCTTGCGCCGGTTTTGTGCCTTGATAGTCTTACGAAAATACCCAAAGCACCACCTTTGGCCCAAGTCATCGAGCGACTTTTAATGCGTAGGTAAGTTTTGGCCAGCCCTTCATGCCACGCGAGCCAACAGCTCCCTACACATACTATAGCAGGACCTTATAGTTGCATAGTTTCAACTAAATTCTAGTTTAGACTAGTATAGTATTTCCGATAGAGTAATTTCTTAGAAAAATAGCGCTAGATTAGGCTCGTAGATTGTCGATGAATATAGAGTTTATTTGGAGGCGTGGACGTTCACGCAGGAGTGTTTCTAAAAAAGGGGTTCGAACCACGATACTTCTCAGTGAAAGTTGATCTCTTATTTTTGCAATACCAAAGCAGAGATTGACCCGGATGAACTGGAAATGATGAACATCGTCCGCTATAAGCCGGACCGCATCGAAGCCCTCTGCCGGTGCACCAGCTTCTCCAAGAGCGAAATCAAGTTCATGTACCAGGGATTCAAACAAGTGAGTTCAATTTGTGAATTTCTTACAAAAGTTTAGAACTCCTCAGAGTTTTGAATAATAATGCTTTTATTTATACTAGATGGCGCCAATTTAAACATTTTGTCGAGAAGGGAATAAATATACACTGATTAGAGCGACGCCCTTAGTGGTTCTATTTTAACGCTTTTCATTTATACTAGATGGCGCCAATTTGAACATTTTGTCGGGACGAGAATAAATTAACATTGATTAGAGTGAATCCCTCAAAGGATCTATTTTTATGCTTTTCATTTATACTAGATGGCGCCAATTTATTTGAAATTTTTTTCGGGAAGGGAATAAATATACACTGATTAGAGCGAAGCCCGTAGTGGTTCGATTTTAACGCTTTTCATTTATACTAGATGGCGCCAATTTGACCATTTTTTCGGGAAGGGAATAAATATACCAGTGGCGTAGACAAGGGGGGTTTCAGGGTCCAAAACCTTTGACTGTACTAAATTCCCATATCCTTCTCGACCTCCTCTTAGCATTCACATACTTCGACCCCCCCCCCCTTGACTAATTTCTGGCTGCGCCACTTAAATATACACCGATTAGAGCGAAGCCCTTAGTGGTTCGATTTTAACGCTTTTCTTTTATACTAGATGGCGCCAATTTGAACATTTTGTTGGGAAGGGAATAAATATACACTGATTAGAGCGAAGCCTTTAGTGGTTTTATTTTTATGCTTTTTATTTATACTACTAGATGGCGCCAATTTGAACATTTTGTCGGGAAGGGAATAAATATACACTGATTAGAGCAATTCCCTCAGAGGTTCTATTTTTATGATTTTTATTTATACTAGATGGCGCCAATTTGATTTTTTTGGCGGGAATGGAATAAATGCACAACGATTTGTTAAAAATACAACTTCTAACACTTATACCAAAACCATAATAAAAAATATAGATTTTAACGTTTTAGTATTTTGGGCGTCATACAGTAAAGCTTAGGGTATTTAAAACTCGACCTCAAAGTATCCCGGTAAAAGGATCTTTTCCTTTGTAAAATGTGTATAACTCCATTCTATTTCGACTTGTATCGTATTTATATTTTATTTGAAATCTAAACAGATTTTGAATATCATAAATATCTAATTTCAGTATTATCAATTGTATTCTAAGATTTAGTCATTTAACGGGTTGATTGTAAAGAAATACACTCAGTCTCGATTCTTCCAATTCACACTTATCCCAGAAACCCTTGCTGTACCATGCTCCCAAGGAAATTTTTCCTAACGCTCACTTTCTCAAAAACATTTTAGAGTACGATTACGCCTTTCCATAAATTTGCTACGACTGGTCAGCTTGTTCTAGAGATAGTGCAGTCAAGCCTATGAACGAATTCAATAGCTTTCTTTAGTGGGCGAGCTGGGAAAGCATCGTAAAAGTGGGGGAAAAAGAGTAAACAAGAAGGCCACGTTATTCAACCATGACCATTTCTACTAATCCCCATTTAACTCAAAATATGTTATATAATGTGAGCGACTTTAAACGTAATGTATTTTATTTCATTGTATAAAATTATCATAAACATACTAGCTAGCTAATCTGAAACCTCAAATAATGCAAGTTCAATAAGAGTATTTACAAGTCGTAATAATGTATTAGTGTTAATGTTTTTATGACAGCTGGGTTATGGTTTTATTAAAAATTAACTTTTTGGATAAGGTAATAAATTTACTTCAAGGTCTCTAATCTACCCTAAAACCGAGATTTTGTCCCTAAACTACCCTATTTCTATGTAATCTAAGGAATACAACACAATCCAAAAATCTGTTTATACATAATACATCTCCTCAAGGACAGTTTACAAAATTGTCAAAGCTGAGGTTTAATTATAAACTTGGAAACATTTTTAAATCATAGGGCGGAGATTTGTAATTTTGTTCAAATAAATAACTTTTTGTTTAATTCCAGATTTTGGTGGGAGCCCTGAATTTAAATGATTTAATTTTAATAATGCCCAACAATAACTTATGACCACAAAATCATTCGGGGTTTTTAAAACTGTTCTGTGCTCTAATTATTTTGTTTGTAACCAATTGTGCATACAGGCATCTGATGGGTTATATTTTTGGGCACTCGGGGTGCACTGTATCGTCGAAACTAAATAGCTAGATAAATTAAATAATTATCTATAAATTATAACAAAGTCGTTCCCGATAATTCGGTAAAGTTATGGAAAATACCACCGTATGTTTTCAAGTGCCTATAGTGTCGCCGAACAAGTTCAACAATTTTTATCTAAAAGTTCATGAAATGGCATTGATCCAGCGATCTTTGAGTAATTGTTATTACTTGGTGATTTAGAAAAGCGCCAACTTCGCCTCTCAAAAACGAGCGTAATGATAGAAACAACAATTTAGCCTCACAAAAATAATCTAAATGAGAATCAAGCGTAAAGAGAGGATCAGAATTGTATCCTCTCAAAAATGAGCTAAATGAGATAAGCGCGAACCTTTCCTCTCAGAAACAAGCGTAAAGAGAGGATCAGAATTGTATCCTCTCAAAAATGAGCTAAATGAGATAAGCGCGAACTTCTCTTCTCAATAACGTGCGTAAAGAGAGAATCAGAAATTTATCCATGGACAGTAAATTAAGAGGACAGGTTTTAGATACCCTTCCACAGTGCATTTTATTTCTCCCCGCGTATCAATCAGCTCGAGAGACTCCGAGGGAGTCTTGCAAGGTCGTTTGTACCACGTGATCTTAAAATTTCAAAATGGCAATCTAACGCGGTTGATATTGTTACGTAATTTTTTGCGCTTTATATTTTAGTAATTTTTTATTTTGATTTTTTAATTCAATAAAAACTATCAACTGATATTTAGTATATCATATCTAATCTATAAAAACGTGAAAAAAATACCTTTTGGCGTAAAAATTTAGTTTGTGTTTATCTTTTTATTTTTTCGAACAGTATCGTCCACTCTTAGCGATACTTGTTTTTTTTTTTTTCAAGTAACCTTGGACGACTCCCTTCGTGTGATTGGTTTACGGGGGCTAAAAACCCGGCTTTTTACCGATCCTCTAAAATCTACTATCCATGATTTATCATCTCAAAAATGAGCTAAATGAGAGAAGCGCCAATTTCTCCTCTCAAAAATGAGCGAAGAGAAACGAGCACCAACTTCGCCTCTCAAAAACGAGCTACGAGAGAGAAGGGCCATTTTCGCGAGCGTAAGCGGATATCCCGCGAGCTGAGCGGTACTTGAACAAAAGGGGCCATCCCTGCTACAGCGACTTCCCCTCTCGGCGTCTTAGACCCGAAAAAGAGAGTCGGGAGAGGAGCCTTTTCCATTTCCGGTGTGTCCGATATTTGGCGGGTGACTTCGACGAGGGGGGGCCAAGGATTACACGGCGCAGTCGATAACAGCGCCTAATCGCCCCGTTCGCTTTTCTGGAGAGAGGATGCCGAACAAAAGGACACCGAAGAGGCTCGTCGCGGAAACGGGCACGCCAAAAGAAAGCGGCCCATTTCTAGCTAACATATCTAAAAGCTCTCTTTCTCTCGTCGAAGTGCCGCTGAGCCGGGATTAGTTGACTGCCGGAGTGCCGCGCTTCGACGGGCGCCGAAAGTGGACGACCAAGAAAGGTTTACAGTTACGACCAAACAAAATGGGGTTTCGCTTTCATTCGATTTCGAATTGTTTTAGCTATCCAAACACAACACCGATTTATCGAACGTATATTATAGAAGGCCCCTTATGTACCTTAAATTCGCTAGAGATAATTGGTAACCCCTGCGTTTCGAACGTGTATTTTGGAAGCTACGTTATGTACCTTAAATTCGCTAGAGATAATTGGTAACCCCTGCGTTTCGAACGTGTATTTTGGAAGCTACGTTATGTACCTTAAATTCGCTAGAGATAATTGGTAACCCCTGCGTTTCGAACGTGTAGTTTGGAAGCCACGATACCTACCTTATATTTGCTAGATATTATTGGTAACCCCTGCGTTTCGAACGTGTATTTTGGAAGCCACGATATGTACCTTAAATTTACTAGATATTATTGGTAACCCCTTCGTTTCGAACGTGCATTTTGGAAGCCACGATACCTACCTTATATTTGCTAGATATTATTGGTAACCCCTGCGTTTCGAACGTGTATTTTGGAAGCCACGATATGTACCTTAAATTTACTAGATATTATTGGTAACCCCTTCGTTTCGAACGTGCATTTTGGAAGCCATGATACCTACCTTATATTTGCTAGATATTATTGGTAACCCCTGCGTTTCGAACGTGTAGTTTGGAAGCCACGTTATGTACCTTAAATTTGCTAGATATTATTGGTAACCCCTGCGTTTCGAACGTGTAGTTTGGAAGCTACGATACCTACCTTATATTTGCTAGATATTATTGGTAACCCCTGCGTTTCGAACGTGTATTTTGGAAGTCACATTATGTACCTTAAATTCGCTAGAGATTATTAGTAACCCATGCGTTTCGAACGTGTAGTTTGGAAGCCACGATACCTACCTTATATTTGATAGATATTATTGGTAACCCCTGCGTTTCGAACCTGTATTTTGGAAGCCACGTTATGTACCTTAAATTTACTAGATATTATTGGTAACCCCTGCGTTTCGAACGTTTTTTTTAAGCCACGTTATGTACCTTAAATTTGCTAGATATTATTGGTAACCCCTGCGTTTCGAACGTGTATTTTGGAAGCCACGTTATGTACCTTAAATTTAGTAGAGATTATTGGTAACCCCTGCGCTTCGAACGTGTATTTTGGAAGCCACGTTATGTGCCTTAAATTTGCTAGATATTTTTGTTAACTCCTACATTTTAAGCGCATAATTTGGTACCATAAATTCCTTTGGAGAAAGATTTGAAATCTATCATAAGCGATAGTTGTCTAGAATCAAAGTTTGCCTGGAAAGATTACTATATAAAACGCGAAGAAATGAACAATTCGAACTAATTTCGCAAATCTAAGCTATATTAGCGATTGTACGTGCAATTTGGAAGGCCTACTCCAGAAGTTTCACCCAAATCGCCAGTGTTTTTAACTTCTTCGCGTTTTATATTATAGCACACCGTTGGGGGAAAAGGTAATTTATTTCGTTAGTACGTAAAAAACTATAAATATATCTTAACAGCTTTTGGAGGTAATGAGGAGTTATACTTAATGTTTTTGAGAAATTGTCTTTCAAAATGTTAAAAAAAAATACTTTTAATTTGTTTTGAGAAATTGAGCCGTTAATAATTTAGACGATATTGAGAAGTTACAAATGTTCAATTTCATATGTATCCTAATATTTTTAAACATTTTAGAGATTACAAACGTCATAATATGTATATAATAAGTTAACTTAAAACTAGTAGGTTTTGAAAAGTATTTAAAGTACTTAATTCGAAAGATAGTTGTTTAAACCCGCGCACGACCGTGCTAATCGAACCAGATACAGAGATGTACATTATCGTGCCCCGAAGGTCGGAATGTAATACATCTATTTTTACTGGGTTCGTTAAATAATGGTAAAACTTTTAAAATTATTCTAGATAAAACAGACTTTATACCCTAGATTCGAAATCACTGCCACGCGCATAGTTAAAGGAGAACTGTCACCAAAACCAAAATTTACAAGGTTTTTTACAGAAAGATAGAAAATATATTAATAATTATGTTCCTGAAATTTTATAGTTATTTGAAAAGTATTTAAAAAGTTACGCTACTTTTTCCGCCACCTACATCAAACGGCTTCAAAAATTTCAGAAATCGCGGTTGAACCTACGTGCAGCGCCAAAAGAATGAAGCGGCAAAAATTTTAGAAAGGGCGGTGTGTAAGGCATATTAAAAACACGATTAACTACAATCTACCAATATAACTAGGTTAAAAATCAAAGGAGAATGTCGTAACAGACGACAGATTCGACCGAATAACGATAAAACCGGGGGAAAAATATTTCGTTAACGAGATGGCGCTGCAGGTAGATTCAACCAAGCGGTTGTGAGATTCTCGAGTCGGGGAGGATATAACACAAAATTCGGTTGCTTATAATAAATCAAATACTGGAAATATTAACATGAAATTTTTTGTATAACCATTTTCGGGCGTCCTCTATCCATTTAAATGGTTTTTAACCAATTTTAGGATGGTGACAGTTCTCCTTTAAGAGCGTTGACCCACTTCCTGCCGGAACTCCGAAAAAATAACCTCCACAGTTACCATGGTAAGCAACTATAGATAGCGCCCTATAGCAATCAATGGAGGCTGATTTTTCGGAGGTCACGTACCGGAAGTGAGTAATCGCTTCGCTACAAAACAGTCAACCGGAAACATCCCTGAATTCTAACAGAGACTATAGATGCCACTACATATTATCCGCGAAGAGGAATACATTATTGATAGGACTGGAATGACATTAAGCGAACCACTAATACTAGTTCGTAATTATCGCGTTTGTCAAACTGTCGAACAAAAATAAAACCAATAATCAAGCGTATCAAGTTAAATCGCGAAGTAGCAATTAACGAGGGGCCCTCAAATTATTTAATCAAAGAGAGATTTAAATACCAATTGAAAGGAGAAACTTCCCCTAATTTCGGGGTGCGGGGAGAGGACAGACCCCTTCATTAAGACAAAAGAAGAGTTATCAAGAGTCGATTGAAACCCTAACGATGATAGATGGAATTTCAAGTATTCCCTGCCCCCAAAATGCAGTTACATCGGGGTCAGAACCCCTCCTCTGGCCCGCTCGAGGCCACGATAGGGACTGATCTTCGGACTATCTCAAATGAGTGCCAAGATAAAGCAATTAACGCTTGAAAAAAAGTACTTCGAACCTATTACCGTAATTGATATCGCGGGGAAAGACAATTTTTAAGGGTGCTAGATTTCGATCCTCATTAGGGCCCGTCTATAGCTCTCTCTTTTGGGGTTTAAAGTGATAATATTATCACCTAGCCAAGAACATATTTAGGGTATCGAGAACGTACAAGTAGATACGGTTACTACTTAAGTCAGCAGTGGCTAATAGTGACAAATTGTGGCAAATTGGCTAAAAGTGGCAAATACAGAAAAAATTCATTACAAAGCTTAAAAATGTAATTGGAATTAAATCTTTAAGAAGTTTATTGTAAAAATGTCTTAGTTTACACTAATCTTACAATGTTATAATTAATTATTCCAAACAATTAACAGACTTTTCTAATGGTAATCAGAATCTGACCATTCCTAAGCATTTATATATGCCTTAAGTAGCCCAAATCTGAAATTTCTGTGTTAAAATATTTTTTTTATTATTATTTTGTAATTATCTGCAAGGTAAATCTGAAACTTCTGTGTTAAAATATTTTTTTATTATTATTTTGTAATTTTCTGTGGTAAAAGTATTTAATCAATTATAATTATAATTATAACAACCTTTAAATTCAAATCTTATTCAAATTACGAATTTAATTTAGTTAAATTTTATCGAAAAATAAAAGAGAACCTCTTACGACTGATACTAGATGGTGCTGTACAATTATGAAAAACTACGGTTTCTGTCTGAGATAAGAGCTTAGGTGGTGGAACGAAGACTCCAACGTTCTCATTAACCTGAATATATTCTTCCCCATACTTGATGATTTTAGTCGAGATTGCCATCGCTAAACCTCTCGTCTTTTGGATTTCCTATTTTTTTTAATGGCAATTAAGGTTTTTAAGCTGACTGTGAAGTCAATAGTTACGAATGAGTTAAGTTTGCATTGAAATAACGTCATCCCTAAGTCGTCGCCTGGTGTTTTAGACTAATAACATCCGAAAGGAAATTGAACGGATATCGTTGGTTTCCCCAAGTTCGGAGTTGAAAAAAAAATGGTTGAAAATTACTTCCGAGTGAGAAGTAATTAGGCTAAAAGTAAAAAGTCATTTGGGAGAGTGCTATCAAATTATTAAGCGGTCGTGTTTTGTTTTTGAGTAAATTATTTTAAATTGGCAAATATTGCATTCGATACGCTACAGCAATTAATTTTAAATACATTTTGCGAAACATCTAAAAAATTTGCAATTTTAGGATATACTGTTCAGCGAAATTAAATTTATAGAACAATTTTACGTTAATTTATTTTAAAAATGAGTGCGCTTTTTTAAATATTGTCCAGTCAATACAGTAATGTCCATTAACTGAAAGTTCGTGAATTCACTTATGCACAAAAACTGCATATGGTTTTTAATATGGGTGACACCATTTCGACACTTTGGGACACCTACAAATGTCTTGGTATAACCAAAGTTTCACTAAAGCCCAGTTCACACTATACAATTAATTGGGCCACTTAATTGAAACCAACTAATTGTAAGCAAGAAAATTGAATAGTGTGAACAGAAAAATTGTAACCATTGTTCCAACTTTTTCTGTTCACACTGTACAATTTTCTTGCTTACAATTAGTTGGTTTCAATTAAGTGGCCCAATTAATTGTATAGTGTGAACTGGGCTTAAATATTGCACTGCACAGCCCGCATATCGTCAACTTCCGAAGACAGTCAGAATAACTACACAGTACTGTTGCCCCAAAATAGCAAAACCGGTCGGAATGTTGAGATTCTTATAATGTATTCTTCGAAAATCAATAAATAATCTGTGGTATAGGCTCAACAATTTATTTATTTCTACTTAGTAAGAATGACTGTGTTGAGACAATCCACGGACATCAAATAGTTGAATTTTCCCCAAGCATACGTATGTTTTAGAGAACCGATGAGTCTTAACCGTCTTATAGATATAGACATTCGCATTGAGTATAAATAAATGTCTTGTTTACATTCTTGGTAGTATAAACATGGATTTGATAATTTATATTTGATCCGATAATTTATATTGATCCGATAATTTGAATTTGATCTGATAATTTATGTTTGATAGGATAATTTAAATTTGATCGGATAATTTACGTTTGATCTGATAATTTAAATTTGATCGGATAATTTATATTGATCCGATAATTTATATTTGATCGGATAATTTATATTTGATCGGATAATTTATATTGATCCAATAATTTGAATTTGATCCGATAATTTGAATTTGATTTGATAATTTATATTAGATCGGAAAATTTAAATTTGACCGGATAATTTATATTGATCCGATAATTTATATTTGATCGGATAATTTATATTTGATCGGATAATTTATATTGATCCAATAATTTGAATTTGATCCGATAATTTGAATTTGATCTGATAATTTATATTAGATCGGATAATTTAAATTTGATCTGGTAATATATATTTGATCGGATAATTTAAATTTGATCTGATAATATATATATGATCTGATAATTTATATTAGATCGGATAATTTATATTGATCCAATAATTTATATTTCATCGGATAATTTGAATTTGATCTGATATTTTATATTTGATTTGATAATTTATATTAGATCGGATAATTTAAATTTGATCTGATTATATATATTTGATCGATAATTTATATTAGATCGGATAAAATATATTGATCCGATAATTTATATTTGATCGGATAATTTATATTGATCCGATAATTTGAATTTGATCTGATAATATATATCGATCCAATAATTTGAATTTGATCTGATAATATATATTTGATCTGATAATTTATATTTGATCGGATAATTTATATTGATCCGATAATTTAAATTTGATCTGATAATTTATATTTGATTTGATAATATACTTTTGATCTGATATTATATATTTGATCTGATAATAGATATTACATCTGATAATTTACATTTGATCTGATAAATTACATTATATCTGATAAATTACATTATATCTGATAAATTACATTATATCTGATAATTTATATTTGATCTGATAATTTATATTCGATCTGATAATTTATATTCAATCTGATAATTTATATTCGATCTGATAATTTATATTCAATCTGATAATTTATATTCGATCTGATAATTTATGTTTGATAGGATAATTTATATTTGATCGGATAATTTATGTTTGATAGGATAATTTACGTTTGATCTGATAATTTATGTTTGATAGGATAATTTACGTTTGATCTGATAATTTATAGTTGATCTTATAATTTATATTTGGTGTGATTTTTCTTTGTAGGCTTGTCCATCGGGTATCGTCAACGAGAGTGCTTTCAAGAGTATCTACGCCCAATTTTTCCCACAAGGAGGTCAGTCTCAAACACTTGGAATTTTCTCTTCAAATTAAATTAAGCCTTACTTTGGCCCGAGTTCCCGTAAAGCGTTCTTCGACATGGCAATTTCCCGCAAAATCCATTAGAAGGGAAGGGCTACACTCTAAAAAACAGACCTGTCAACATCCGCTTTACCTCATTCCACCCAACGCCTAGTGCCCCTTCCGCCTGGGTTGCGTCAAGTTAATAAGAAAGTTTCCTCCTTTTAACAATAAGGCCTTGGTAGAAAAAAGAATCCTTAAAGCAAGAATACTTTTAAAAACTCGCGTCAAATTGTCTGCCTCGTGTTCCTTTTCAATTCAACCGTTTCTCGATTTTAAAATATTTGAAGAACGTTGATTTCCGTTTATTGCACTTTGGACAAATAAACTACTGGACCAGAATCTAGATTGCCCGCTTGCTTCTTGTGGTGCTTAAATTAAATATTAAAAAAATAAAAAATCAGCTAGGCTAATACCCAAGGCACCACCTTAGGCCTAAGTCATCTAGCGACTTATAAAAAAAAATGCACCTGTTCGCCTCAGTGATACCAACACAATAAACAGAAGCTTAGTTTCTAGGAATTCTACAAAAGGGGGTATAAAGTGAGAAACTGGATTTCTTTGATACGACTTAAACGAAGGGAAATCCCCGCGGAGCTGAAGTCGAAGTTAAAGCATCTTACCAGTCACTACTTTGAATAGAGAAGGTCCTGGGGATTAGGGTTTTTTCTTTTTTACTCCTTGTCCCTTTTGCGAAATCACGTGATATCAGTGACCACTGATTGAAGAGAAAGGACCTAGACCTTCGGTCGGACTTGTCGGAGACATGGAACTAACTAGCGTTAGTTAGTTCCATGTCGGAGATAACGCGCGTTTCTTTATTTCGTTTTCTGCTCTTGAACAAACAAGGTAGTTCTCAATTTCGAGTCTGTCCCAGTCAGAACTCTTTCCGAGACTAACTTATAGTAGCTGCTTTGCCAAACAGCCTTTTTCAAGGCTAATTAGCTATTCTATCTAAATTATTCAAACAGCCTTTTTCAAGGTTAATTAGCTATTCTAGCTAAATTATTCAAACAGCCTTTTTCAAGGCTAATTAGCTATTCTAGCTAAATTATTCAAACAGCCTTTTTCAAGCCTAATTAGCTATTCTAGCTAAATTATTCAAACAGCCTTTTTCAAGGCTAATTAGCTATTCTAGCTAAATTATTCAAACAGCCTTTTTCAAGGCTAGATATAGCTGGTATTATTAAAAAGTCTATTTGACGACTACATAGCTTTAACTAAGCTTCATTTTCTTAAATCTTTTTAAGGTTATTTCGCTATTAGTATATAATAGTAGCATTTTTAAATATGAGTACCAGAAAAATTTTATCTGGTCCCAAAAACGAGAAAAACGGAAAAGGGAAGATAGTTTCGTTAGTAGTCAGAAAGGTGCAATGGCACGTTTTTTGAAATCGTCGGCGCAAAGCCATAACGATAGTTCTGAGGAAAGCCTAGGCAAAGAATTGGGAGAGGGTTTGGAATCCTCGGGGACTGATAACAGTGGTAGTAATACTGCTGAAGTTCTTCCAAACGTCAGTACTGATATGGAAATGGAACTAACTCATGAAGGAGAAATTACAAACCCCAACTCTAACCATGCACAAAATAGATCAAACAACGGAAACGTAAGATTATTCCTAACAGTGTGGTAACCAGTACAACGGCGACCAGGGAAACTGAAGCAAAAACCCTGATAGACCAGATGAGGTCCACCTATTTCGAATTAATAGACAAATTTATTTCTGAAATGAAAATACGACTATTAGAAAACTCTGGTCTATATAAAGGTATCATAGCGTCTGACCCTAACTCTGAGAACTTCCTAAACGAAATCGATATCCTAACACATTGTAACACATACGAAAGGTTTCATTTCGACCTTGATTCCTTAAGAAGTCAAATTTAAATTGCGAGAAATCTAGTTATCCCCAAAAAATTTAACAGCGTAAGCGACTGCTTCCACTATTTAATACCCATGGAAGATGGCTTCCCTGACCTTGTTAAGTACTACAAGGTTGTTCAATGCATTCCTGTCGGAAACACCATCTCAGAAAGAAGTTTCAGTTCCCTGAAAAGAACAACTATGGGAGAATTTAGACTTTCAAATCTGGCTACGTTGTCCATTAATCGGGATTTGTCGAATTGCTTAAAAGAAAATCCTAATTTAGTGGTTGACGAATTTGGTAAAAGCTCTAATCTAAGAGTGTCATTCTTTGATTAAATTGCCAGGGAAGAAAATTTTATCTTTCGTAAGAGAACGTTTAAATTAACATATTAGTGTCATAATTTTAAAATTTTAACTATAGTCAAAAAAATTCTTTAAAGTAGGGCATTTCTAAATTAAAATATATAGATGGGCAGACTCTAAATCAAACCGGGCCTGTGTGTTAAAAATTCCTGGCTGGGGTACTGCAAAAGAGATAACTTTAGTTATCTTAAGAAAATGTATGTTAACAGAGAATAAGACTGCACTTTAGGAAAGGCAAAGGGGGCGTGGTTTTCATTCTGGAACTCACGCAACGAACAAAGTGCTACCGATATATTATGTCTCGATTTTACAGTTTTGTGAGCTCGTTTTCAGGTATATTTACCTGACATATTATCGAATAAAATGCGGATATTCAATGCGAATTCTGGGAATTAACTAACTTTCTTTATACCCAAATAACCCTAATTAATCAAAGTACTAGAGCAGCGTCATTATAATTTTGAATAAAAATCCCTCTGCGATTTCTTATTTAACAATGATTGATTAATGATGATTGATTCATTGTTAAATCTTTATCACAATTTTTTAACACTTCCAAACATTTCACGTTGCATAGTGAAAATATATAAAATGGTTTCATTGGTATGGTATGTCTCCTCAGTTGGTTTCTGCAGAAGAAAATAGGGGAAGTACGTATCTGTAGCTTTGAGCCGTAGAAGTCGTCGTGTGACCCACGAAAACGCCTTTTTACGCATAATAAACCAAACTGAAAAAGTAGTCCTACTTTTGTTTTGATTCAACACGGCTATAATCGACGAAAGCAAATACGCCTTAGCTCAAATAGCAGAGAATGAGAAGGGCAATATGTTACAATTGTTCAATTTAAGAAAAATGACTTTTTAAACGATGTATTCATCCGCGATTTCCCGCCAAACCGTTTTGGCGCGAAAATTCGTGAAAAGTGACGCCTTTCCAAAGCTGACTAGAAGCGTACTTCCCCCTATTTTCTTCTGGTTTCTGGTATTCAACTAGAATTGATAACCTGAAACTTCAACCAGGCAAATTCAAAATTCCTCAAATAAGTAAATTTCCCATATTGTACTAGATTTGTTCCACTTCTAAGGTTGCAACTAAGTATACGGCCAGCGCAATCGTTTAAAACTTGCATTCAAACCAACTTAAACTTAAAAAGTTCGGTATTTACATTTTTTTCTGTTGAAACTACTTCTATCATAGCACAGCTCAAGAACTTGTGGAGCCCCTAGAATTTTAAATTAGGCCCTGGGGTTCCATGGAGCCTAATTTGAGAATCACTTGTTTTAGCCACCGAAGAAATCCATGGTTAAAACCACTTTATTTTATTAAAAAAATATTGAAAAATGAATTAGAAATATTGAAAATTTTAAATACTATTTATTTCAAATAAAAAATGCAAGATATAATATTCTGCATTTTTTATTCCAAAACGTAACTAAAACTTAACCTTCACTTTTTGTCGTCTGCTACGTCGTCCTACGAAGTATTGAGGGCTAGATATAAGCAATTGAGGGATCTTAAAATTCATTTTGCGCGTGAAAATACGCAGCCATGTTAGGGTATAAAAGCGGGTAAATATGTCTGCTATACATCACAATGTAAAGGTACTGTCACGCGGTAAAACGTAATATTGAAATCAGTCAATTTGAGCATTTTCAAAGTAATGAGTGCTAGATATAAGAAATTTGAACATTTTTTTTATTAGTGGTTTTATCCGGATTAAGCCATACTGGATTTTTTAATTTATAAAAGCCGTTTTTTTCTCCAACCTCTGCTAATGGGACAGTGGCTCATGCTATGCTTTTTCTAATATCACTGGCTTTAACTAAAGTAGCTACAGAACCTTACGTGAACACAAGCCATACCAAAACGCAAGCAAATCATATTTTTAGATTATTCATTCACAATATCTAAATCATAATTTTAAATTACCCTTCTCTTTTTAAATTTCTTCCCAACGTGTACAGATTCCAGTCAATACGCCCATTACGTCTTCAACACGTTCGACAAAGATCATAACGGTACAATAGACTTTCAGGTTAATATAACCGTTGACTTTCAAATATACCTCTCTCTATATTCACCAATACCAATCGACCGACGACAATTAGTCGTATTTGCCCTTGACCCTTAGCACGTATTTGCCCTTGACCCTTAGCACGTATTTATTTCTACTTAGGAAGAATGACTCTGTGGCATGGTTGTTTGATTTAAATCAACTAATTTTTTTTAAAAATCATTAATTTAAATAACGTATTATACTTCAATGCATTTATGTTCGAAAGTAGGTTCTTTCGAAAATTCAATTCGCAGAAAACTAAATTAATTTTTTTATTATTAATTAATCATTTAATTTAATATAGATTTATTTAAACTATAGTTTACCTTATCAATGCTCTCAAATTATTTATCAATTTGACAAGAAAAACAGGCGTAAAACCTTAAAAAAACCAATTAAAAAATCAACATGCTATGTTGAAACAATTTTCAGCGTTTCTGTCACAGTCCACTTAACGGTGTGTAAGTATGTTCATTCCCTTAAAGGTATGTAAGTATGCTCATTCCCTTAAAGGCCTAGGTTTTCTTCTGCCTGTCACCCTATAAATTTACTTTCCTTCCAAACAAATACCCTTGTGGTAGGCCAACGTGTTCTGCTGTTGGCCTACCACCAGGGTATTTGTTTGGAAGGAAAGTAACTTTATAGGGTGACAGGCAGAAGAAAACCTAGGCCTTTAAGAGTCAACTAAGGGCTTGTTGCAAAAGTATGCTTGGTGAAGATTCGACCATAGAAGTTATATTGGGAAATCCTAGACAAACATACTTTTGCAACAGGCACTTAATCGGACCCTGTCTCATTGGTTATCTACAACTGACGTTTGATACTCAATCTGGTGACGATTTTCCTTCCCCCATCTTGTCCCCAGAGGGGGGGGGGGGGAATCTAGACCATGAAGCGAATCGTCTTAACAAAGTCATTCTCCCTACGATATAAATAAATACATTCCTAACCACAACAACCCTTAATTTTGTCAGCCACATTAGTTAGCCGAGTGATAAGGTTAGTGTTCGTACGAGGACCCCGACCCCGATAACCCCCGACTTTTTTTCCCGACCCCGACCCCGACTACTTTTTTTCGGGGATAGCTTAACCCCGACCCCGACTTAATTTTGACCCCGTACGAACACTAGATAGGGTAACAGCGTAAAACCGCCAAGTCAGACATAGATTTCTCTAGAATAAGCGAGTTTCAATAATCACAGAGCCATCTGTTGGCTTTAAATGTAACTATTCGGTTGGTAATTTTGGCAACAAAGGGTAGTGTAAGCGTTAGTGCTTCCATAAGTCTATAATAGTGCTTTATAAGGGTGACGGTTAGTCAAAAATAATTACTGATAGCTACGATGGGAGTTACGTAAAATTGACGTCATATCCCAAAACGATAAGCGCCTCTAGCGAGAAAAATACTCAACTAAAAAAAACAATTATTACGAAGCGATGATTCCAGTCGATTAATTTATATTAATCTCAAAGGCGGGAATGCAATATTACCGAGCGACAAAATTTATTTTCGTTAATTAAATGAAAGGCTGCATTCCTAATTTATCAGGGATTAATAACGTCTGTGGTAGAAAAAAAGGTCAGATTTAATATTCAAATAGCGAACGATAATTAGAATCGTGATTGATCGTTGGACGATTTCCCTCTAATTTGACCACCGTCTAAGTCCCACGTCTGGTCTGTCGTCTATGTTGAACACGCGATGAGTTGGGCTTCGTCCATTTTTAAAATTAAAAGCCAAAAGCTCGATTCAAAAAGGAACAGGCGAAGGCTGTAGCGCGTGTTTATAAAATTCACGTCGTCAACTACACTGAGCAAACGAGATAGCGGAGTTAATGGGAAATTATTAAACATTTCTCGTACAATGTAAACAAACTCGTTCACGCTGAATATTGGTTAGGGTAATGACGCTCCTGCTAAATTTGGAAGTTTTCCCTTTTAAAGAAATACGTGTGATGGATTAAACATTCAGAAAAATTATAAATCCACCGAAAAACCCGAAAATTATTTTGTATTATTTTTCAAATAATCTACATTTTTAACAAAGCCCCAAAATCCAAAATTAAAATCCACAATTTAACAAATAATCTAGTAACTCTATGGTTTCACTTCGGAATAATTGCTAGCGTGGGCTGAATTCATTTAGTCATAATATATACAGGGTGTTTCAAAAGGTTATGCAAAATTGGAAGGAGTTGTAGGGGTGTTTGTTGCTCCTAGGTGTGTGGGGTGCTGTGTTTGTTGCTCCTATAAGTGTGTGGGGTGCTGTGTTTGTTGCTCCTAGGTGTGTAGGGTAATTTCGTTAAGCAAATTAATCATTTGTGCCTATATATACAGGGTGTTTCAAAAGGTTATGCAAAAATTTGAAGGAGTTGCTTGGTTTTGTGCTTGTTGCAGCCTCCTTCCAGGGGCTAGTAGGCAACACTTAGAAGCTTTCTGGCGCTCTTTTAACTCATCGTAGGAAAATGGGGAAATCAGGCATACTTCTCAACTCACTCCCTACATTTCCTTAAAATGTTTGCATCACCCTTTGACCTATTTATCTTCACATACAAAAGATTAAACAAAGCTTAATACCTTAGAGATGCGAGACTCGTACTTCCAATAATGGTTCTATCGACTGCCGAACACCAGACGGCACCATAATAAGAATACGTCAATTCTAGTATATTTAAAGGGCTTCAACAACGTTGGAGTTTCAATCGATTACCACTAATTAATTAATCATTAATAATATGAGAAACTAACACATAATGTGTTAGTTTCCCACTTTTCGCTTATCATTTATGAAGTGAAATCAATTCTACGTAGCTTCCCGTTTAAGCTATCATTAATTATTTGGACTAACTGTCACACTTATGGTAGATGGTTATACACTTACGGTACTGCTGATGCGTCTGCTCTTAAATCGGGAAAATGCTGAGATTTTATGGTTCAGATCCTACTTGAAATCGCCTGATAAAATTTTCGATCAATTTCGAGGAGTTTCTCCGGGCGCGTAGTCAGGACACTGGATATAAACAATAAAATAGATGTCTCTGAACTCGACAGAGACTTCTAGTGGCCTATTCCCTTCAGTCGACTGGTTAGAGACCGTTTACAAATTACGTAACGCAAATCGACTTTTCCCTAACCCCTAAATTTCGTATTAAATTTGCGGATACCTCACAATAAACCTAAAACAAATACATAAAAAGTAGTTTATTTTTAATGGTTTTACCTCTAGAAAACTAATCAACTAACATAATAATAATAATAAGTATGACAAACCGACCTCACCTGGTATCTTCCCATTGCGCCGAATCCCATTCGACCGAATTCCGCCAATGTTTTGGATGAAATTAGCCCAAAGGCGGGTTTTGTATTTTTCTAATCGACCGACGCAATATTCACAATTGAGCGACCGCCAAAAAAAATAGTTTTTCTTTCTACTCCTTTTGATTTTTATGGAAGCGTTTTAATATATTTTTAAGTCTGTTGGTTAGGTGAGGTGAGGTTAGGTTAGGTAACAATGCATGCTGTTCTGACAGATGCTGAAACGGATAAAACTGAATCCTAAACCCGGAGAAGTGCGGGTTTTTCGGTCGAATGGGATTGCGTTCGGTCGAATGGGATTGGGTTCGGTCGAATGGGATTCGGCGCAATGGAACAGATTCGCTCACCTTAAATGTGTGAACTTTAACTTAGACCTTCTTAAATTATTGAAAATTGGTATCGAAATATTACAATTTCCAATAATTTCGAATAAGACACCTTCAGTTTATGATAGAATTTGAATAATATTGATTTCAATCCCATTTTTGGCAGCCGACACTTGAATATGTATTTCAATTGTTTGAAAAGGTGCCACCGGAGGTCTCTGTCATCAGTTTCATTTAAGAGGTATTGACTTCTTTGGTCGGTTTGCGATTCACAAATCGCTTACAGGAAAACAAACATTTAGAGGATAGTCTTCCGAGGCTCGATTTATAGATGGCGCTAACTGAAACCTTTTTTGTAGGAAATGCATAAATTATTACTCAATTCTTAAAACTATTTTTATGTACGAAAAATAATAACTGTTTCACTGTTTCTGAATAATAATAAAAATCTACATTTTTGGTGGTGCCATCTACTAAGACGTAGCGTAGCTAAAATCTACCCTTTAATGGCGTTATCTCCTGTGAAACGATCTTCTCTCTTATTATATTTGTATTGGTCTATCTAAAAAGGTTGTTGTGGCTAAGCCTTACACATAATCTTTGGTACGAGGGTTCGAATAGGGGGTCCACTCACCTACAAATATCACCTCCTAACCGACTCCCAAAAACCGTACATCCCGAGGTAAATTCTTGTTTCGCGCTATAAAATGTTTCGGAAATGTGCCAGAGGAAGAAAACTCAACGTGTATTTTTGGTGGCGTTTTTTCGGGTCCTCTTCTATCCAATTGGCGCGTGGCTGTCAATTGTCGGTTCCAGGACTTCGTGAAGGGCTTGTCGATCCTGTGCCGCGGGACCCCGCAGGACAAGTTGGAGTGGACCTTTAGCCTGTACGACATCAACGGCGACGGTTGCATCACCAAGGAAGAGATGTACGAGATCATCGCTTCCATCTACCTGATGATGGGCAGGTACGTCGCGCCCACCGTCGACGAATCCTCAGCCAAAGAACACGCTGAACGCGTCTTCCAGGTAAGAGTCACTGACCTCAGACACTAGTCGCGATCCAGGGTTAATCTTTGGCTTTCTTCTTTCCGTTCAGAAATTGGACCTCAATCAAGACGGTGTAGTCACGTTCGACGAATTCATAGAAACGTGTCTTCAGGTACGAATGACCATCGATGTCCAGTTACTTTTTTCAAGAAAATGTCCATCCATGTCCAGTTACTTTTTTTAAAGAAAATAACCACTGATGTTCATTAGGTCTAGAAAATGACCATGTATAGTCATTAATTTAGCATAGAAATTACCATCGATGATCAGTCATTGGTTTCACAAAATTGAGTATGGTCGATCATTAAAGTTTGTCCATTAAGTGGTTTCACAGCAAATAACATCGATGGTCAGTCATTTGTTTCGGGAAAATGACCAAAGATGACCATCACGTTGTATCCCAAAAAATGACCATGGATGATCATTTCTTTTACAAAAATGACTTTGGATGATCATTTCTTTTACAAAAATTACCATGGATGGCCATTACGTTATATCCCAAAACGGTGTTTAATTTGTTTAACGAAAATGACCATCGATGATCATTTATTTCTTGCACACAAATGCTCATTAATTAAAATGACAAAATCGCGTGTACATTTTCAATTATTTAACCAAGACTATACGGACCACCAACGTTAAAATCCAAGCAAAAAAACGCAAACCCAAGGCCCAAACCCGTCGTATAAACGCGATTCCACGACTCTCGAAATGAATTAAAAACGGGAGAAATCCACTATTCGTTTAGAAGAATAGGACATTTCTCCCCAAAATCTCTTCCAGCTCCTCCTATAATCCCACGCGCACGCTTTGCGTTTCTTGTACAGATAAGAGAAAAGAGAACTTTCGGACTGGATGAAAAAACACGAAGAACCGCGATTTCCAAAAGGAAGACAATGTCGCCAAAATATATAAAAAAAAACATAGCGCGGAAGATGAAAAAGTGACTAGAGCGGGAGTTGGGCGGAAGTTTGATAACTTTTGCGAGGTCTGAAACCCCCGAAAGACTTTGATAAATGAAGTTTTAATGCGTAAGGCGGCGCAATAATCGATTCGAGTAGAGAGAAGTTGGAAGAAGCGAGCGGACCTTTTCAAAAATGTCATTGTCATAAACCACTAGGCTTGTGGTTTTTACGAAATGGGTTTTTTAACGTCGCTACTATTTTTAGTAGCCGTCAACGAAACTTCCGTGTCTACATTGTGTTTGATAAAATTATATTTTTGGCGTTGTATAATGACTATTACTTCCCTCGAGGTTGTCGCCAATTATTTTCCAGTGACAAAGTTACGATGATATAACACTGGCTAGCGATTCAAGTTGACAAACTTTTATTTGTTTGTCGGAGACAATTGCTCCGAACAAAAAATATAAGTAAAGCTCAGTTCACATTATACAATTAATTGGTCCACTTAAATGTATCCAACTAATTGTAAGCAAGAAAATTGTATAGTGTGAACAGACAAATTGTAACAATTGTTCCCACTTTTTCTGTTCACACTATACAATTTTCGTGCTTACGATTAGTAAGATACATTTAAGTGGATCAATTAATTGTATAGTGTGAACTGGGCTTTATAAACCAAAATTGGGGTTTTTAAGAAAGGGAAAAAGAATTGTAAGCAAAGACTATGGGTTCTGAACAAAAAATACTCGATGAAATAATATTGGGGCTGCAATAAGAAATGTTTTTTAAAAGAATGGGCTGCAAACCAAATATAGTTAAATAAAGGTTCCAAATAAAAAATATGGGTTCTGAGCCAAAATTGCTGGCGATAATAAATTAAAAGCATTGGAGTTGCAAAACGAAAAATACTTTTTTAAATAGGGGTTGCCAATAAAAAAGGGTTTTAAATAACAAGTATAGGTTCCGAACAAAACTATGGGTTCTAGACAAGAAATATTCGGGTTGCAAACAAAAAAAGGGTTCTTAAAAAATAGGGGTTGCTAACATAAAATGTGGGTTTTAAAAAATAGGGGTTGCTATCATAAAATGTGGGTTTTAAAAAATAGGGGTTGCTAACATAAAATGTGGGTTTTAAAAATAGGGGTTGATAACATAAAATGTGGGTTTTAAAAAATAGGGGTTGCTAACATAAAATGTGGGTTTTAAAAAATAGGGGTTGCTAACATAAAATGTGGGTTTTAAAAAATAGGGGTTGCTAACATAAAATGTGGGTTTTAAAAAATAGGGGTTGCTAACATAAAATGTGGGTTTTCCAAAAATAGGGGTTGCTAACAAAATGGGGGTTTTCCAAAAATAGGGGTTGCTAACAAAATGGGGGTTTTCCAAAAATAGGGGTTGCTAACAAAATGGGGGTTTTCCAAAAATAGGGGTTGCTAACAAAAAAATGTGGGTTTTCCAAAAATAGGGGTTGCTAACATAAAATGTGGGTTTTCAAAAAAATATAGGAGCTGCAATGAAAAAAATATGGGTTTTTATAAAATAGGACCTGCAAATCAAAAAGTAGGGGTTCCAAACAAAGACCATGGTTCCTGAACCAAATAAATGCAGGCTCCCAAAAAGAATTAGGGTTGCAACAAAAATGTTTTAAGCAAAGAAATGGAAACAAATCATTTGCGATTTTTAAAAAATTACAGGGCTTCTAAACCAAAAGAGGGATTCAAAACAGAAATATTGTAGTCGCAAACGAAAAATGTGTAGAGTTTCCAAGACAAAACCGGTGTTGTCAATTAAAAATATTAATTTTATGCAAAAAAAGATTGTTTGCAAACACAAAATATGGGTTGAATGTCAAAAAAATTCATAACCCATTTAAATTTTTGTAAATTTTTGTAAATTCTTTTGCAGGACGAAAATATCATTAACTCGCTCAACATATTGGACACCATCTTATGAGTGTGGAGCTCCAAGGGTTAACTGTTTTATCGTGACGTAGATGGTCACGTGACAGGGACCACTGCGTTTGATTGGTCGAAAAAAAGGGGGGCTTGCAAAGAGAACGCAAGAGTCATCGTAAAAAGCGAAAATGGCGACTTTAACAAAAAACACAAAACACGAGACGAAAATGCCAAAAATCACAAAGAGTTCTTTTTGGGAATCTCTCCCCTCTCATTCGCGACGTTTTCCAACTTTGACTGTTGTTCGTTAACACGGCAAAAAATAAGTTCTAAATAACTAATCGGACTTATTTAAAAAAAAACGCTCTACAAAATAATCAAGCGAAAACAATTGTGACTATTTTTTAATTAACATTTGATTTCGTGAATTTCATAAAAGTCACACATCGAATGTAAAAGATAGGGAATGGTAAGCTCAAAAAATACCAGATGGGACAATTTCTTTCTTATTATTTATAAGAGTTAAAAAAAATCCTGGATAAATATACACGTCCGATTCAGTCTTATAAGTGTTGTATTTTTATTTGCGTAGTTACGGAAAGAGTTTAGCTGTTAATGGCCAAGGTGTAGCCTGTAACTGAAGATTTTTAAGGGCTAAAATCATATCTCTAGTCATCCAAACACTTTGTAAATATTCAAAATAAAATCCCCTGAAATTCTTCCCAATTTTGGAAAGATCCCTTAAAACTATAATCGCTTCTACATTAAGGTATTCACAAAAACATTAAAATGTAGTTTTTAAAAAGTATAATGCTTCAAATGATTAAAAAGGTCCTGAATTGTTCGGATTTTCGTCCCAAGATGGCCGTGTATTAATCGATTGTACAGAGAGTGGGAAATTATATTTATACACACTTGGAATGTCAAAGGAGCCATTGCCACCACGCTGTGGATTCACTTACAGAAATGGGCGAGGCTTAAACTTCCTCCAATGTAAGACTTGGCGCGTATTTTGAAATTCATTGGCTGGCCACCGTCGCTAATGGAAGACTTACACACTGATGTTTTTGGAGAATTTATAAAAAATGTTTCCGACAGTTAAAAAAGAACAAATTTGGGTATTGTTAACTCTTATTCACATGGCGCCAGCAAAACTCTTGGCTGTAAACCACGCCCAGTGGGGAAATACCCAATAGGCGCACTAGGCACGCGCCTAAAGCCTCATCTTCTTGAGGGACCTAAAAAAATGCGTAGAAAAAAATTAAATAAATAAAAAAACTTTTACGTAAAGGGTTTTAAGAGAAAATTACACTTAGGGCTTCTAAACAACATAAACCACGCCCATTTCTACGAAAATCATCAATGCCATCACAGTCTTCTTTAAACATTCCGAGTGTATAAATATATAATTTCAAACATAAAGTTATGTCAATCGCGAAAAAGTAAATAAAAAATACCGAAAATCCAACAGTATTGTGAAATTTAAACATTCCATATTTATAATACAAACAAATTGTTAATTAAAAATAACTAAATCTAGCGAAAAGCGTAGACATATTTTAAAGGTGCGAAAATATCCCGGGTATTTAAATGTAAATACATTATTTGTTGATTTCTATAGACCAAAAAAGGATACCCCGTAAACAAACAAACAAATCTTTAAATTTTTGTACGTAATGGGTGCTTCCATGGTTTAAGAATACAAAAAATACCATTTGTTTATATGGGAAAAAAACACAAACAAATAACTGCTAATTTTTGTAAAACTTGTAGTTGTTATCTTCGTCAATTTTAAATTTGTAAATTTCCGATGGAAAAAATCAACGATGTTTTGAGAAATTAGCACACAAAAATGACTTTTTCTACTATATACTTGTTTTAGATTTAAATGAACATTAAATGTGTTATCAAGAACGAATTTAGTTTACTAAGAACGTACAAATAGGCCCGTTTAGAGAAACCCGAAGTACTAAATAGGCCAGACTGGAAAAACTGAATTGAAATCGTAACAGTAACGGGATCTGTCTGGGATTGAATTCAACTGTAATTGAGAATCTACCAAGTAATTTCCTATTTTTGATTAAGTTAATTAATTAAAACAATTAACTAAATTAATAGTTTAATCGAACTTTAATTTAATTTGAAATATTTTTCGACACTACAATTGAGAATTTACCAACTAATTTGCAATTTATAATTAATTTAATCAATTAACAAAATTGGGATTTCAATCGAAACGTTCTTACGACCGATACACGCTAGATGGCGCCAAACAATTTGGAAAAAGTGTTTTTGTTTTGGAGAGGATATTAGGTATGTAGATCCTGCTAGAGGGCTTGCAAGGTAGACTCGTACGTTCTCAATAACCTAAATAAGTTCTTGGTGTTATTTAGTAAAAATTACTTTCCTCGATTTAGAGCTAAAAATAGCCATAAGATGGACCGAAAATTTCTAAATCTAACCCCCAAAAGCTTGTAAAATTATTAAATACTTATAGTCGAAATAATTCCATAGAATTATAGAATTATTTAGTCTTATATAAAAACCAACAAAAGTTAAAAAAATATATATTAATGTAACTAAACGGGATATACGTTTAAAGGGACAGCTAAAATGGTATCTACGGACATCTAGTAGCCAAGAGAAAATATATGTACTAATATCTTCAAATCTAAAGTTACAATAAAAATATATTTACCAATTTTTAAAAAATACCCCCAAAAATTATAAAATTTCTAAAACAAACCGAAGAAATATATAAAGTAGACCCGTGTTAATATATTTCAAATAACGTTATATATCAGATCTGATAGAAGGATAATTGAAATTGAAATGGCTTTATGGGACGTGCATTGTAAAGATATTAAAGAAAAAAATTGAAAGAGAAAAAAATCGTTGACATTCAAAGATGTTTATAAAATAAAATAAAATGTCGAGAAATTATATTATTATATATATATCTTCTATGAAGTATTAAAAATAAAAATTATATCCAATTACCAAATGACGATGTTTTCCTTTGACTATGATCAAGCCTACCCATATCGAAGCAAGACGTATCTCGAATTTGCAACTTACAAATTGCTTAAAGGGAAACAAACATTTAGAGGGAAGCCCTCAGAGGTTCAATTTTAATACTTATATTGATACTAGATGGCGCCAACCTAATTTTTTTAGATGGAAGGAAATAAATAATTTCTAATTTATTAAAAAAGAAAAACAGAAAGAAATCTGTATAGAAAGAAACAAATATTTTTCTTGGTTTTTGAGTAGTTTAAAAATTGTGAAATACTGTTGGCGCCATCTGATAAGGTATTGTGCATTTAAAAACCAGCCTTTATAATGGCGTTATCCCGGGTCAAAGTATCGTGACATATCCTTTGTCAAATGTGACTCAGTTTACAACACTAAAAAATTATTTAGTAGAATGTAGCATTAACTCTAAATTCAAAGCTACTAGTCTGGATTTCGTCTGCCATCTCTCGGTGGCAATGCGTACTAAAATACAGAATATCTCCAAAGTAATAAAAGCATCAGGAAACCGTCACAAAGTGTGGGCGCCATCCAATGTGGGTCACACTTTCATTAAGCCTTTGCGTCACTTAGTCGCGAATAGGTAAGTTAAAACATGAGCAGATACCTTTACAGAGATCTCATTAAATCGATGACATCCCATCCACCTTTTTTCACAATAAATTAAACCAAACGGAAAATTAGCTGCTAGATAGCATTTGTTCATTTTATGACGAATATAATTTTGAATTGCGCTCTTCTCTTTCCACTCTTTTTTGAGCGGTAAAATTTCGCTCCTCTTTTGCAGCTCTTTTTTTGAGTGGTAAAATTTCGCTCCTCTCTTGCAGCTCCTTTTTGAGAGTAAAAATTTTCCTCCTCTCTTTCCACTCTTTTTTGAGCGGTAAAATTCCGCTCCTCTCTTGCAGCTCTTTTTTTGAGTGGTAAAATTTCGCTCCTCTCTTGCAGCTCCTTTTTGAGAGTTAAAATTTTCCTCCTCTCTTTCCACTCTTTTTTGAGCGGTAAAATTGCGCTCTTCTCTTTCCACTCTTTTTTGAGCGGTAAAATTTCGCTCCTCTCTTGCAGCTCTTTTTTTGAGTGGTAAAATTTCGCTCCTCTCTTGCAGCTCCTTTTTGAGAGTTAAAATTTTCCTCCTCTCTTTCCACTCTTTTTTGAGCGGTAAAATTGCGCTCTTCTCTTTCCACTCTTTTTTGAGCGGTAAAATTTCGCTCCTCTCTTGCAGCTCTTTTTTGAGCGGTAAAATTGTGCTCTTCTCTTTCCACTCTTTTTTGAGCGGTAAAATTTCGCTCCTCTCTTGCAGCTCTTTTTTTGAGTGGTAAAATTTCGCTCCTCTCTTGCAGCTCCTTTTTGAGAGTAAAAATTTTCCTCCTCTCTTTCCACTCTTTTTTGAGCGGTAAAATTCCGCTCCTCTCTTGCAGCTCTTTTTTTGAGTGGTAAAATTTCGCTCCTCTCTTGCAGCTCCTTTTTGAGAGTTAAAATTTTCCTCCTCTCTTTCCACTCTTTTTTGAGCGGTAAAATTCCGCTCCTCTCTTGCAGCTCTTTTTTTGAGTGGTAAAATTTCGCTCCTCTCTTGCAGCTCCTTTTTGAGAGTTAAAATTTTCCTCCTCTCTTTCCACTCTTTTTTGAGCGGTAAAATTCCGCTCCTCTCTTGCAGCTCTTTTTTTGAGCGGTAAAATTCCGCTCCTCTCTTGCAGCTCTTTTTTTGAGTGGTAAAATTTCGCTCCTCTCTTGCAGCTCCTTTTTGAGAGTTAAAATTTTCCTCCTCTCTTTCCACTCTTTTTTGAGCGGTAAAATTGCGCTCTTCTCTTTCCACTCTTTTTTGAGCGGTAAAATTTCGCTCCTCTCTTGCAGCTCTTTTTTTGAGTGGTAAAATTTCGCTCCTCTCTTGCAGCTCCTTTTTGAGAGTTAAAATTTTCCTCCTCTCTTTCCACTCTTTTTTGAGCGGTAAAATTGCGCTCTTCTCTTTCCACTCTTTTTTGAGCGGTAAAATTTCGCTCCTCTCTTGCAGCTCTTTTTTGAGCGGTAAAATTGTGCTCTTCTCTTTCCACTCTTTTTTGAGCGGTAAAATTTCGCTCCTCTCTTGCAGCTCTTTTTTTGAGTGGTAAAATTTCGCTCCTCTCTTGCAGCTCCTTTTTGAGAGTAAAAATTTTCCTCCTCTCTTTCCACTCTTTTTTGAGCGGTAAAATTCCGCTCCTCTCTTGCAGCTCTTTTTTTGAGTGGTAAAATTTCGCTCCTCTCTTGCAGCTCCTTTTTGAGAGTTAAAATTTTCCTCCTCTCTTTCCACTCTTTTTTGAGCGGTAAAATTCCGCTCCTCTCTTGCAGCTCTTTTTTTGAGTGGTAAAATTTCGCTCCTCTCTTGCAGCTCCTTTTTGAGAGTTAAAATTTTCCTCCTCTCTTTCCACTCTTTTTTGAGCGGTAAAATTCCGCTCCTCTCTTGCAGCTCTTTTTTTGAGTGGTAAAATTTCGCTCCTCTCTTGCAGCTCCTTTTTGAGAGTTAAAATTTTCCTCCTCTCTTTCCACTCTTTTTTGAGCGGTAAAATTGCGCTCTTCTCTTTCCACTCTTTTTTGAGCGGTAAAATTTCGCTCCTCTCTTGCAGCTCCTTTTTGAGAGTTAAAATTTTCCTCTTCTCTTTCCACTCTTTTTTGAGCGGTAAAATTTCGCTCCTCTCTTGCAGCTCTTTTTTTGAGTGGTAAAATTTCGCTCCTCTCTTGCAACTCCTTTTTGAGAGTTAAAATTTTCCTCCTCTCTTTCCACTCTTTTTTGAGCGGTAAAATTTCGCTCCTCTCTTGCAGCTCTTTTTTTGAGTGGTAAAATTTCGCTCCTCTCTTGCAACTCCTTTTTGAGAGTTAAAATTTTCCTCCTCTCTTTCCACTCTTTTTTGAGCGGTAAAATTGCGCTCTTCTCTTTCCCCTCTTTTTTGAGCGGTAAAATTTCGCTCCTCTCTTGCAGCTTTTTTTTTGAGTGGTAAAATTTCGCTCCTCTCTTGCAGCTCCTTTTTGAGAGTTAAAATTTTTCTCCTCTCTTTCCACTCTTTTTGAGCGGTAAAATTGCGCTCTTCTCTTTCCACTCTTTTTTGAGCGGTAAAATTTCGCTCCTCTCTTGCAGCTCTTTTTTTGATTGGTAAAATTTCGCTCCTCTCTTGCAGCTCCCTTTTGAGAGTTAAAATTTTCCTCCTCTCTTTCCACTCTTTTTTGAGAGGTAAAATTCCGCTCCTCTCTTTCCGCTCTTTTTTGGCGGTGAAAATTGTGCTCCTCTCATTGTCGTTTCGCGTTTTTACACACAATCCTTAGGGATTTATGTGTATTACGATCACCTACTGTGTAGCCGCCGCCGCCGCCGCTGCCGTACACACGATTGCTCGCGGTACGTTAGTGGTACAAAGGCGATTGATATCTCAATCGATAGGCACTATTATAGCCTCGACTGGATTTTCGTAATTTTGGGATCGGAGCCCGAGAAGTTGGGCAAATGCCCAATTTCCTATTTTTTGTGGTTTCGCTTTGTGTGGTTGATATTTTATTTAAAATTAAGTCCGATAACGTTAAAAAAAATATTTTTGGTAAGGTTAGGATTCAGCGGATATACAACTTCAGTTATATTAGTAAATAATAAATTTAAGTATAGTTTCCTGGTTAATTTACGGGACCCCAATTTTCGCGGTTTTATATTTTCGCCTAAAAGTCTGCATAACGTTCTTTAATTTAAGTCCAATTTTCATGAGAGTTATATTTTTGAATAGCTGTGGTTTCCCTTAAACCTAGATTTGCAATTACGTTGCTTAATTTTAATTCTAAGTGAGGTTTTTTGGACAGCGTATGCGGACCCCCGCAACTTCCGACATGGTAAATCCGCGTGTCTATAGAGTTCTAAACGCCAGTTTCCCTCTCGCATTTTTCAAGGCCGTTCGCGCCGAGCTTTCAACATGTTCCCAGAAGTAACAATAAGTGTGACCCCCAACGTTTTACGCACGTTTAACGCCCTTTTTACGCACGTCGTACGACAGGAAGTAGGTAAGTAAGATTTGATCAAAAATCACCAGTTTTGTTACTTCTAGGCCTATTCCAGCTTAGGTTGCAGCCGCGTTGGAAAAAGTTAATTTTAAGTGAGTTAATTAGCCATTTCGCGTCATACCTGAATTCTTTACGCGCTGAAGCTATATTCGCATTCCATTGAAAGCCTGCCTGCAATAACAATAACGTATGAACAGGCGCGTAAAAAATAAGTGTGACCCTAAATATTTGTTATGCCCAGAAGTTAAGCATAAGTGTGCCACTAAATATTTTTTTGACCAGCTGCCTTACACACGATTGCTCACGGTACGTTAGTGGTACAAAGGCGATTGATATCTCAATCGGTAGGCACTATTATAGCCTCGACGGGATTTTCGTAATTTTTGGGGTCGGAGCCCGAGAAGTGGGGCATTTGCCCCCTTTAGTGTTTTTGGTCGATTGTCATATTTGAATTTCATGCCAATTGATACAGGTGCCATCTAACTCGTTCGCGTTTCGCTACCTTATTTCCAAAACCAGGTAACTCGAAAAACTTGGTTTTTATAAAAATAAATTTAAATGAACGTGTTCGCGTTTCGCCACCTTATTTCCAAAACCAGTTAACTCGAAACGCTTGGTTTTATACAAATTAATTTAAATGAACGTGTTCGCGTTTCGCCACCTTATTTCCAAAACCAGGTAACTCGGAAAACTTGGTTTTTATAAAAATTAATTTAAATTAACGTGTTCGCGTTTCTCCACCTTATTTCCAAAACCAGTTAACTCGAAACGCTTGGTTTTTATACAAATTAATTTAAATGAACATGTTCGCGTTTCGCCACCTTATTTCCAAAACCAGGTAACTCGGAAAACTTGGTTTTTATAAAAATTAATTTAAATTAACGTGTTTGCGTTTCGCCACCTTATTTCCAAAACCAGTTAACTCGAAACGCTTGGTTTTTATAAAAATTAATTTAAATGAACGTGTTCGCGTTCCGCCACCTTATTTCCAAAACCAGGTAACTCGAATAATTCTTTTCCGATAACATTCCACTTGGGTTTATTAAGTTAATACATCAGTGGGATTGTGTGTACTCAAATGTCCGTTACATCTTGTTTTTTAAACGTTTACTTCACAATTTTGCTTTGACATCACATTTTTCTAAAAAAATATAATAGGTTGAGTTTTGAAATTTTCAGGGTATACCTACGACGTAAAAAACATTTTAATTTATAATTTTCAGAAAATTCGAAAAAGATTTTAATGTTTTTCAAAAATGTATCTTTTGACCGGTAGCCCTATACCTGATAGACGAAAACCCTGTAATGAGAAAGTTGCAGATCATACTTGAGAACGTACAGATAAAGTTGGTTGGTTCCTAAAGATATGAGGTCATGATAAATAAGCTGGTCATAGGAGGCAATAGCTTTTTCGGGAGCTGTGAGAAAATTTTTTTTAAGCATAACACAAATGTACCAAATATTGATCTTTTTGGTCTATAGAAATATCCTATAGACAATTTTTGAAAGGCAAATGAATAAGTTGCCCCTCAAATAGCTCATCGCACCACTTACATATCCTATGGATTTCGTAACGCCCATACTAAAAATATTAGTTACCTACAGGGTTGGAAATAGGGATATTTGTTTAGTAGTCAGCCGGACTAGTGAGCCTCTTACCTTAATTTATTTTAATATTCACTGACTGGGGGGTATAAAAACAAGAAGGACAGCGAACATTTTGCTTTACTGTCAGAATTAAAATAGGAATTTATTATCTCTTGAGTTACATGATGTGGGTTTTTTTTTAATAAAATGGGATTGAAGAATGATGAATATATGATCCGCAATATTTGCCATTATTTATGTATATCTAGGTAAATTTTTCACTGGTCAAATTGACTAGTGAGCCCCCAGATTTCGATTAATTTTAGTAGTCAGAGCATTTATATTAGTAGTCAAATGCCGTGACTAGTGCCTTATGTCCAACCCTGGTTACCTAAAGACGGCGTATGAACTTTGGTGGCGCCATCATTTGTCCGTTAATAAACTTTTAAAATACCTTTTAAACATAATTATTCATATTTAAAATTAAATGTTCGTAAAAATTTAAATGATAATTTAAAAAGAACCTTTAAAGACTTTATTCGCAATAATTCGTGAAACATTGAATATTTCAACGAAATTACGAAGCACCTTATAGAAAATGATAAAAGATGTCGCGCCACTCGAATTTTAGAAAACTTACCAGCGTTTCAATTAGGAGAATTCGTCTATGCCAGCTATGAGCAACAAACAGTACCCCACACAAGTCGTGCATTTTCTTGTGTACATCTTTCATTGGTTAGACGCTTTAGCGCCTGCTGCCGTCGGAAAGGGAAAATTTGGAAATTGTCTTCCCCCCTGCCCGTAAAACGTTCAGCGTAAAGGCTCGTCCAATGAAATTTGTACACAACACTGCGTTAGCGTGTTTAAACGCTCGCTGCGTTCTCCTGGTGTTTGTTGCCCCTAGAAGCCAGCATAACACAACATAACGAGTCCCTTTGCTTGTAAGTAGTCTGCGGCTAAGGCTCGCTCCCGTGGATATTTAGTTTGGCTGCCATTATTCATAAAGGGTATTTTGGCAGCCCAAATAATCAACCACGAGTGAGAATATTTTCCATTTGAAGTAGCGAAACCATTAAAAGGTTTTCGAAATGGAGAGGTCATGGTGGGCCAACTCTAATGGCAGTCAAACTTCGCCACTCTCAAAAACGATTATTCTAAAAAAAGACCAAATTTCCTCTCTGGGAAAAAGCTAGTGGGCCAATCGCGAGACAACTCTGAGCCAGACTAGGCCTACAAAAAATAACGCCAAATAAATTTTGACACTTTTATCGCCTTTCTACATAATTGAAGCTGATTAAATGGGAAAACATCTTTCGTGGAAGCTTCTAACGGCGGGAAATACATCGATTTAGCCTGCTGAGCGAGTCCAAAATAAAAAATAAAGGTTGGAACAAAATCCGAAGCGAAATCGCGTCAAAGATAAAATTACGCTAAGCTAACTGAGAGCAATAGTCAAGTAGGTCGACATAAGTGACTTTTGGATAAATAAAAATAAGTATAAAAATAAGATAAATAAAAATAAAAAATAAAAATAAGATAAATAAAAATAGAAAATAAAAATAAGATTAATGAAAAATAAAAATAAGATAAATAAAAATAAAAAATAAAAATAAGATAAATAAAAAATAAAAATAAGATAAATAAAAAATAAAAATAAGATAAATAAAAATAAAAATAAGATAAATAAAAACTAAATAAAAATAAATAAAAATATATTAAAAAATAAAATGAAAATAAATAAAAAATAATAAAATAAAAGAAAAGATAAATAAAATAATAAAATAAAATAAAAAAATAAATAAAAATAAATAAAAATATGTTAAAGAATAAAAAATTAAAATTAAAATAAATAAAAATAAAAAAATAAATAAAAATAAATAAAAATATGTTAAAGAATAAAAAATTAAAATTAAAATAAATAAAAATAAAAAAATAATAAAATAAAATAAAAAAATAAATAAAAATAAATAAAAATATGTTAAAGAATAAAAAATTAAAATTAAAATAAATAAAAATAAAAAAATAATAAAATAAAAGATAAATAAAATAAATAAATAAAAGATAAATAAAAAGTAATTATTTATACTTAGGGATAATGACTATGATAGAAACGATTTCTAGATTTTCCTTTAAATCCACCTCATGATCTGCTAGAAAACTCCTCCCCTTAAGAGTCAATCAAATCGGTCTGGTCCCAGCATAGTCATTCTCCCAAATAAATATATTCTTGGAATGGTTTCTTAAATTTGTTTGCAAAGTTATATTAAAAATCAAAATACGAATTCGATTTTTATCAAAATTATAATCCAAAAATGTGACATATTTCATTCAATTTCCATGCATGAATTTCAACTTGATTCGGATGTGATGAAATTTTTTATTCAAACAGAATTGTATTCAAACTAGCTACGTCTTCATTGCAGTTGGATCCAAATTTGTACATTGGATAACGCCATTTTCGTCAGGGATATAAAACAAATTGTATTTTTAGACTTGCCTTATTTTTGCTTTGAGTTAGCTGCTTGTCGGCTTAAAAGTTATAACAAATCGAACGGGCTTAAGTTGGAAGTTTCACCCGGGTGACGTCCACGACTTACAGAGATGTAGGGTCTCTACAGCCAATAGCTTTAGTTGAAACCTACGAGGCACCTTAAAGCGTACTTTTTATTTAAGTTGTTCGTTGTCGTCGTGGGTGAAGGTGTAAGTAACATATTAACGGTAAGTATGACGCTTGTAAGCAGTTCATTAATTTTTCAAAACATTTTTTTGCTACTGACGTGTTAGTAGAAGGATTAGCAGCTCTTTAATCTGTGGTTCAAATTTAAATTCAAAACATTTTATAAAATATTTAAGAGTTAAGTTTCATTTTTAACGCGAATTTAAATTTACCTAAGCCTTGACAACAGATCCCCGAAATATACCGTATGGTGGCGCTATTTCGATTATTTTTGCCATTGTCCACTTACAAGGAGACTACCCGAGGTGGCTATCTCCGATTTGGTGCAAACTCGGTTGGTAAGTAGACCTTCATGTAACTTGAAAACCCCCAAAGGGGTGGACCAGAATGGGCTTTCGTTTTGACATGGCAACCAAAAATGTTTTTAACAACTTTAAAACTGATTTTCTCTATGAAAATTAACATGGGAAAATCGAATATAATATTTTTAAAAAAATTTAAAAAGGTTCATCAACTAGATACATAATTCAGATCATGGCTAAATCTGGTACATTTGGACCAATATATGTAAATTTTGGTAAATATGGGTAAATATAGTTGGGTAAATACGAGTAATCAGTTTTTAAGTTGTGAAAAAATGTATGGTTGCCATGGCAAAACGAAAGCCCATTCTTGTCCACCCTTTTGGGGATTTTCAAGTTACATGAAGATCTACTTACCAACCGAGTTTGAACAAAATTGGAGATATACACCTCGGGTAGTCTCCTTGTTAGTCGTTACAGGGCGCAGCGTTTCCACACGTCGATAATTTCGAGTAAATTTTAAGCAGTATGATAATTTCAACTATACAGTACGCTACTATCGATAATTCAGTCTGAGAGTACGATAATGTACGATAATTCTTAAATCTGCTAAAGTTGCCACTTTTGAATATTAGTTTTATGGTTTTGTCAAGGTTTTTTGTTTTAGTCAAAATTTAAGATTTATTAGTAAAAAAAATTATCAAAACCACAGCTACGACCAAGTTTAACGTCAATATTCAAATTTACCACATTTTTTCAGCCATTCGATAATTGTTTTCAGAAATCGATACATTTTTCCGTGGTATGATAACTTTATTTGAACAGGGTGGCGCTATTTCGACAATTCTTTGCAATAACGGTGAAGAAAGGTTGTAGCAGGTTGTAGTAAACATTTTTCCCGAGTGACATACTTAAATCTGTTATGTTGCTTATGATGAATGATAGGATTAAAAGCAACTTTTCTTAGATGCTACAGTGTGCTAGTGCTACCTTACTATCAACGGTGTATTCGACTAAAACAAGTTTAGAATTTTTAGGAAACTTTGTAAGTTCTTAAGCTTTTATTGCCAATTATTATTCAGGCTTAGCCCAGCATTGAAGTCTGAAAATGGATTTCCGTATCAAAGTACCTTATAAGCCTCTAATGTAGGATTTTAATGGCACTACTTAAGACCCTAATCGAGAAATATTACAAAGTGTTTTATTTATATTTCGCGAAACAATTTAGGCTTAAATGTATTGAATTTATTAAAACCTACCCACCAAATACCAAAAGCAGATGAGTGGAGAAAGTATCGAACGGACCTCATATTCTAGCTTATACTGTGTGAAATTTATTGCACATTTTGAAAGGATGAATGAACCAAATAATTTCACTTTGGTTTTATGAAACCTTAAAAATCCAAGACTTAATCCCTCTATTTACTTTTTCCAAAAAATACTTCTATTCAGAAATCCAATTGCTTTTTACATTTTATATTAAAGTTAAAATTACGATATGAAGAAATCGTGGTTCCTCAGTTGCGATATTTAAAACGAGAAAATAATATTAGCTGCATTTAAGTTCTGATATTATCAGATCATTTGATACGGGTGAAAATATAATCTAGATAGTTTAAACCCGAAACTTATCTGAATTCATTGTAAATCGACCGGCAGAATGTGACCAGATAACAGATTATTTTATATAGCCTTAAATTAAACTAAAGCAATATCCCAATTTCAAAAACCTCTTTCTTTCACAAAGCAATATCGCAATTTCAAAAACCTCTTTATTTCACAAAGCAATATGCCAATTTCGAAAACCACTTTCTTTCAAAAGCAATATTCCAATTTCATAAACCTCTTTATTTCACCAAGCAATATGCCAATTTCGAAAACCACTTTCTTTCAAAAGCAATATTCCAATTTCCAAAACAACTCGTTTCCCAAAAGCGAATATGCCATTTTGAAAAACCTCTCGCCTTCCCAAATCAATATGCCATTTTGAAAAACCTCTCGCCTTCCCAAATCAATATACCAATTTCAAAAACCTCTCGCCTTCCCAAATCAATATACCAATTTCAAAAACCTCTCGCCTTCCTAAACCCATAAGTGCATTTCAAAAAACCACTTGTTTCCCAAAAGCGAATATTCCAATTTCAAAAACCTCTCGCCTTCCCAAATCAATATGCCAATTTCAAAAACCTCTCGCCTTCCTAAAGCCATAAGTGCATTTCAAAAAACCACTTGTTTCCCAAAAGCGAATATTCCAATTTCAAAAACCTCTCGCCTTCCCAAATCAATATGCCAATTTCAAAAACCTCTCGCCTTCCTAAAGCCATAAGTGCATTTCAAAAAACCACTTGTTTCCCAAAAGCGAATATTCCAATTTCAAAAACCTCTCGCCTTCCCAAATCAATATGCCAATTTCAAAAACCTCTCGCCTTCCTAAAGCCATAAGTGCATTTCAAAAAACCACTTGTTTCCCAAAAGCGAATATTCCAATTTCAAAAACCTCTCGCCTTCCCAAATCAATATGCCAATTTCAAAAACCTCTCGCCTTCCTAAAGCCATAAGTGCATTTCAAAAAACCACTTGTTTCCCAAAAGCGAATATTCCAATTTCAAAAACATATCGTCTTCCCGACGCAATATGCCGTTTTCAAAAACCACTCGATGCCCCAAAGCAATAACTGAATTGGAAAAAACCACTTTCTTTCCCTAAATCAAATAGGCGATTTTCAGAAACCACTCGTTCCCCAAAGCAAATATGTAAATTTCTCAAAATGGTCAATTTGGAGTTAGTACATTTCCCCCCTCAATCCTGTTAAAGAGTTTTGGAATCCATTTCCCAATCCCCCCTTCCCCAACGTTTGGAACACGCCGCGCAGTTTTCTTTAATTAAAATATCAAAACGGCGTATATACGAGTATATCATCGCTGGAGAACAGCGGATTTTTCTTGGCAGCCCGATACGAGTCCTAAGTGAAGTCGAGCTCGTTCAAACTTTACCGTTCCACGCCACCGTTAGCGGAACTATCAATTTAACTCGACCCGGATATTAAGCCGTTAGCCTCAGTTGTCAGCGAAGACTATAGGCGGGGTTGCGAAGAGAATTGGCTATTTGGGAAAGAGACGAGCTCTGGCGGGTCACTATGACTCGCGGTGGCCAGCGATGGATAACGAGTGGAAATCAATGCTTCACAGTTGACGAGATTCAGAGCTCTCGGCGCGTCCGGAGCCACTTTGGTTACCTTAGCGACCGACGCGCTTTAAGTGGATCTCTCGGTACTAAAAGCTTTTCAACTATCTACTTTTTTATTTTTCCAACGTCGTTGCGCGAGAGTATATGTACCGTAAATAGCCCCTTGGCTTCTGAGCCCGGTATTTCTTTAATGCCAAATTATTTTTCGCCTTCTTAAATAAGCGACGCTCGAAGGACTCGGGAACCGACTCAAAACTTCTCTATATTATACGTCGTTTATAAATTAGGTTCGCACCGCGAATAATACCTAGCATATCTAAATTATGAAAGAAGTTTACTTAAGAGATGAACCTTTTTGAAAGGAAAATTAAAGGTGATTTTACCTTTAGGCTCGGGAGGTTTTAGTATTTTGTTCAGTCGTCGAAAACGGTCAAATTTAATTATTTAAGCAATATATCAATTGCGCCGAATCCCATTCGACCGAATTCCCATTAGACCGAATTCCACCAATGTTTTGGATGAAATTAGCCCAAAGGCGGGTTTTGTATTTTTCTAATCGACCGACGCAATATTCACAATTGAGCGACCGCAAAAAAAAAATAGTTTTTCTTTCTACTCCTTTTGATTTTTTATGGAAGCGTTTTAATATATTTTTAAGTCTGTTGGTTAGGTTAGGTGAGGTTAGGTTAGGTTAGATTAGGTTAGGTAACACTGCATGCTGTTCTGACAGATGCTGAAACGGATAAAACCAAATCCTAAACCCGAAGAAGTGGGGGTTTTTCGGTCGAATGCATGGGATTGGGTTCGGTCGAATGGGATTCGGCGCAATGGAACATATTCAATTGATATACCTATCTCTACTACGTAGTTTCTGTTGTAATTCTTGTGGGTTATTCTGCAAAAATCAAAAAAGACAGAAAAAATCGTAACCTGTCAAAAATGGCAATGCGCGTGTGGAGGAGGGGTGGATATCGAAATATCAAACTATCGATTGTGTAAGCTCAATTTTAAGTTGTGGTAGTATGTTACGCTATATCCGGTATTTTAGTCAAATCATAAACTAAATGCTTAAGCGGACGTAAAATACCTGTTTATTTTTGGTGCCCAAGACATAAATTGTCACCATCGACCGTACGTCGAAGCATTTCATTAAAATCACTTACGTCAGCATTTCAGACTGCCACGATTTTGAATTTGACTAATACTATCGATAGTTCGATATTTCGATAATAACCTCTTCTGCACACGCGCATTGTCATTTTTGACGGATCATGATTTTTTGGTCATTTTTGATTTTTACAGAATAGCCTCCATGTTACATACTTTTCGAAAACCGTAAATAAAACCTGTATATTTACATCAGGAAACTATATAGGTATACACTTGGAATGTCTAAGGAAGATTTTTACGGCCTTGATGAAGCTCATATCCCAGGAACGGGACGCTTCAATTAAAGATACTCGGTTTTTACTCCCCTCTCCAAATTCATCTGGGAAGGAACTATTTCCGGTCGGTCGGTTAAACGGTTAGAATGGCTAGCCAAAAAGTCATATATAAGCCATTTGGAGACGCGTTTTTGCCCTCATGAGAATTTTGCGTCAGATAAGAAATGCGTCGGCTCACGTAAATAAGGAACATACTAATGTTAATTTTCGATAATATATTTTAAGGTAAAATATATAATGTTACTAAATCTAATTATAAGAAGATAATATTATTATTATTAACATCCTCTTATGGTATAAATAATCAAAATTATTCGGAATATTTTTATATTAGCGGGCAATTTTAAGGCTTCTCATGGAGGCAGAGTTAATTCATTTCGTATAAAATTATCTTTCGGAAAAAGATGTAAACTAATTCCTTTAGAACTAAACGTATTACTTTTGCAATACGGTACTCGGTAGGCAATAAGTGTTTCCTTTTAACCAGATAACCTTTTTTGGCATGTTAAGGCTTAGCAAAAAACCGATGTTATGTTCGAGAAAAGTTTCCAGCTTTCTAACATTTCAACAAGCACTATATAAATAGTAACTTATGAGTCCTGGCTGTCGAAAATATTACTTCTTGGCAATTTCTGGGAAGATGTTTTATTTAAACGCCTATTGACGGCTTTTAAAATTCATTTTGCGCGTGAAAATACCTCTACATGTTATGGTCAAAAAAGCACGCAAAGAAGGCTGTGTGCCCAAGACATGTACCTGTAGTGTCGCGCGCTAAAACGTCATTTCAAAATTCGTCAATTCGACGAAAACTCGTCATTAAACTAGTGCATTATTAAACATTTATTTTGATAAAATCTGTTTACGTAACATTATCATACTCAATTCAAAGAAATTTAAAACTTTAGTTTTCTTTTTTTGGTTGTACTTTTAGTATCCTTGGCACAATCGGGGCAAAACCATTTACCTTTAGGGATTTTCGTTAATTTCAAACAAACAAAGTGAAACCATTTGATGGAACACTTGTCCGATTCACACCTGATTTGTCTTTTAAGGAATAAGGGCATTTCCCCTCAAGAAGGCCTTGGCCACAACAATCGCAACTAACTAGCCCATCAGGAGGTGCTCCTAGGAATGGGAAGCGTGGATTTAGGCATAGTCCTCCTATATCACATTTAAAATTGACGTGTGTTTTTTGCATGTGATTTATGTATGTTTTTCTCATCGTTTCTTCATTCAAGACACCCCAGGAAGTTGCGGCACTGTTAAACTTATTAGCATTAGGGTTGCAAATTACAGAGATCAAAGATGCGGATGGTTTTTCGGGGCTGCCATGACAAACTCGATGAAAGTTTGATGCAGTGATTCTTCCAGCACGGAAGTGGTGCCATATTTTACTCTTGTTTTGAAATTTAGTTTCTCGTTCAACTTTCTCAGCTTGTTCAGTTGTAAAGTCAATGTTAATATTGTTGCAATGTTGCATTAGGTCATCGAAAGGCAATCCCCTAGTTTTTTCATCAAAGAGCTCCGTTAGTAATGGTGGCAAAGCTTCATTAGTGCATTTAGGTATATATTCAGCCTGGTAGTTTTTATCGATACTGAAGTGCGACCCCTTTACACCACGGCTGAATAATTTGTCTGCCAGTCTTTTGTGCTCAGCATTAGTCACCCTTGGTACTGACTTTTGAACCAAATTGCTTAATTTTTTATCCGCTGAGGTTAGAGTTGAAGACATGGCAGAGCGTGTGGTATTATTATTTCCCAAACTATTTGTCTCTTCAGGAGCTAGAAGGTTGTCAAGGGTTTTTTGTTCTGGCTACCGCAGAATTCAGATTCATGTTAGAAATTGGTACATATGAAACTTCCCGCGTAGTTGGTACTGCCCAATATGCTTTGGCACCAGTTACAGTTATACTCTGCCTGAATCGTATAGCATAGTCTATGTAAAAAAGAAGAGCCGCAATGTGGGAGCATGATTCATCTAATCCAGCCATGCAATTGCAATGACCACATGTGATGGACGTAGTGCTTTCATTAACAATAACCCATGGTTTAAGTGGGGGCTCATTCAGCCTCTGGGAATGCATAACAAATAAGAAACGTATTAATTCATTAGATTAGATTAAAAGTCTGAATTCACTTCTAATAAAAGAAATACTCACAGTGCCTTTGACGAGTATGTGGTTACTTTAGTCGAACATTTTAACCATAACGTCTCTAAAGACCTTTTCACACGAGCCAACTTTTTAAATCAAAATGCTGAGTCATTTTTTTTCTCGCGTACATTTTTGGTTAATCAACTCATCGAACTTTTATTCACACGAACCAACTAGTTGACTAAACTCAAGTTGACTCATCTAGTTGGATCAAAAAGTTGGCTCGAGTGAAAAGGCCTTAAGAAATCCACTGACAAACTGGTTATACCCAGTTAAACTTTTATAATTTTTTAATTGTTCTTTACTATAAGGAGATATTCCTTCAATGAAGTAACAATAAATATCCGCGAAAGTAATATTTGGCAAATATTGAAATGTTTGAGCTAGCTCAGGCTTAACTAATTTACAGTCTTTATTCTTAATGGTATACGGATCAATATCATCTATGCATTTAATTTTAAGTTTATACCTGTGTTTTACGTGAACTTCTAATCCATTAAAATAATCCGATTTCTCCATATCTTGAATATTATATTTTATATACACCTTGTATTATAGCTTTGGTATATCGTTTCTTGGCCCATGGTAACACACATATCGCGAAAATGCTCCTAAAATGGCGGCCGCCTATTACCTGACGAAAAATTACAATGACTATATAAATTCCACAAGTTGTCGGTCCAAAAGTGTTGATCTAGCATCTTTGCTATTTTCTATAAGCAGACGCCTGAAACTACTCTATAGGAAACTTTGTATAAATGTTTTTTGTTAAATTCAATTATAAGTTTCTTCACTAAGATCAAAGTTTAGTATCTTTTCGCAACAGCTGTTAAAAAACATACTGCCTTAGCTAAATCACTCTATCGTAGATTCAACTAAAGCCTAGTTATTAAACTATGTTAGTATTGGATTTCCGTCATGTTTAAATACCAAAATTCTATTACTAAAAACCAAATGAACAAAAACCACTTTTAGCTTGATTTGAATTCCACCCAAAAGCGTCAGCAGAAAGCGCTTTTCAAGAAATGATTATGCTAAAACCATCAAATAAAGAAATCACTTCGAAATTCAAATTTTCAATACTATTAATTATCTATAATTATAAAAACATAGAAAAAATAAATTTCAAATGCCAATATTGTACAATATTGTGGCTTAAACTAAAACTGTTTTTATTATACAATAGTGGTATTTTAAACTTATTTAACAAAATATTTTTCTCAATTTGAACAAGATGATAAGGTAAGGTGGCGGAGTGGTTAGCACTTTCACTTCGCAGCAAGCGGAGCCGGGTTCCATCCCAACTTATAGCACTGGGTGAAGACGTGAAACAACTCCTTCTGCGTTGAGTTTGTAAGTTCTCTCCCCACTGGTTTAGGGAGTTTCCTCCTAGTTTTTCCTCTTCCATAAAAACTTGTAGAGTTTAGCAGTAATAGTGAGTGTAGGGAGCTGTCGTATCGCGTGGCATGTAGTGCTTAGAGATACAGTGTCCATGACACCACCCTCTTACGCGTTGTAACCCGGCCACCTGAATTAATGGCTTTAAAAGTTGGTAGATGACTTTGCTAATATTATATCGTTAGCAAATAACGAATGTAACCATTGAGAGCCTTTAACCTCTTGGAAAGCGCGTCCAATGCACGAACTCTGACCCAGGACCATTTTGTAAATAAATTATAATTTTCAGAGCGTAGGAACTCAGCAAAGCAAACTAGCCAGAGGCGATTGCGCGAGACTTATAAATTGAAGGAGCTCAAAGGTCTGTCTTGGAGAGATGCGGGTTTGAATAAATTAGTTGTCATTTCCCCCGAGTAGTGTCGCGCTGGTCGGAGTCACATCGAGCAAAGGCCGGGGCCTTTGAATTGCCCACGCACACCAGTCTGGGGATCCCATTTCATTTTCAACCGCCCACCCCTCCACAAATAATAATTCCATTTTTAATTTCGAAGCAAACGACATTCCAGAAATCTTTTACAATATTAAAGCCGAATTGTCAAACTCTACAAATATAGAGAAATCGGAGAATCGTCTTCGAAACATCAAATCATTAATTTCAAATTCCGAGAAACTTTATTCGCTTTCAAGTACCCCGGCTGTCGAACTTTCACAGCATAAACATTACCTGGGGTCGAATTCAAGCTTTGATGATAAAATTTTAAAGTTAATTTATATGATTTCATTGTGAACGATGTAATATTTAATTGCGAATGATGTAGTATTTCATTAATAAAATGATATTTCAATAATAAAACGATATTTCATTCATAAAACGATATTTCATTAATAAAATGATATTTCAATAATAAAATGATATTTCATTAATAAAATGATATTTCATTGTTAATCGAATGATATTTCATTGTTAATCAAATGATATTTCATTGTTAATCAAATAATATTTCATTGTGAATTAAATGATATTTTGTTGTTAATCAAATGATATTTCATTGTTAATCAAATAATATTTCATTGTGAATTAAATGATATTTTGTTGTTAATCAAATGATATTTCATTGTTAATCAAATGATATTTCATTGTTAATTAAATGATGTTTCATTGTTAATTAAATGATATTTCATTGTTAATCAAATAATATTTCATTGTTAATCGAATGATATTTCATTGTTAATCAAATGATATTTCATTGTTAATCAAATGATATTTCATTGTGAATTAAGTGATATTTCATAGTTAATCAAATGATATTTCATAGTTAATCAAATGATATTTCATTTTCAATCAAATGATATTTCATTGTTAATCAAATGATATTTCATTGTTAATCAAATGATATTTCATTGTGAATTAAGTGATATTTCATAGTTAATCAAATGATATTTCATAGTTAATCAAATGATTTTTCATTGTCAAAGAAATATTATTTGATTCGTAATAAAATATCACATCACTCACAATGAAATGTACTTGTCATTTGCTTAAAGGGAATTTAACGCACAAAACAATGTTTATGGAAGACCCCTTCAATGTTTCAAATTTCCCTGTACAATGGCGCCAAACATTTCTAAAGCCAAAGGCAAGAGCGGCAACGAAATATTATGTGATTGACAATGAAACATAATTTTATTAACAATGAAATATAATTTTATTAACAACGAAATAATATTTCTGGGTGAATCAAAAGTCCATTTCATTGTTAATCATAATTGCATTTAATAGTAAATGGTGTGATATTTCGTTTCGAATAAAAAGTACATTTGATTTTACAAGGTGGTCGCTAATTGCCAAAGGCCTTAAAATAATTTTCTCTTAATTAGCGTGCTATTTTTGGATCAAGTTGTGTCTTCCGGTACAAAATAAGCCACGATTCAAATCACCTTAAAGTTCTTGACTATTAACTGAAGAGCGAACTTTTGGTAGTAGAAGAGAAAACCAACGTAACAAAATACCAAAGTCGACAAGAAAATTTGAATATGCGGCAAAAAGGCACCCAGTCACCCTCTTATCAGGAGCAGAAAAACCTAGCTTTAGTTTCTTTATACGTAATACAAGATTGAACTTCAAATCGATCTTTCAGAAAATCGAAGTTGAATATGCCAATATATCGGCCGATAAAATACCGAGAGTTTGATTTTCAAGATAATCCTTTAAAAAAAGGTGAAGAACATTGGTTCTTTATCGAGCCAGAAAAATATGCAACTCCCAATATCGTTAATGTTATTAAAACATACTTTCTGAAATACGTATGCCGGTCCAAATACCTAAAATAATGAGTTTTGAAACGGACCTAAAAGACCCCGTAAAGTATCACCCCTATCTATTTGGTCCAAGTGTCGCGTCTTTATGCTCGAAGACCTATTGGTAGTCTAATTAGTAAGTTTTGTAATTTCTTTAAATTTATTTAGGGTTTAACTTTTTGCCTCTTTTCAATATGGACGTTTCTACCTGATCGCGTGTTTTATTATTATTTGCATTGCAGTGCATGGGTGGTGTTCTTGCTCAAGTAACTTTAGATTAGGTTAGATTTGGTTTCAATAAAATTACGCTATTTAAATATTCGATTAAATACATAGTAAAAGAAAATGCTCAAAAAGTAAATATTTTTCGGAAATGTTTACACCACTGGCGTGAATTTTAGCCGAAATTTAATTTTTTTGGCTTAGGTAAATATTAATCTTGTAAAGAGCGCCTGATTTCGAATTAGAAATCCAGCCAGAAATCAATGATAATCTTTTTATCAAAGGAATACATTTTTACGCCTGTATATTAACTTCGGTCCTAGCTGGGTTTCAAATCTAACTTCTGTCACATCGATTGAACACTAGTCGACAACGCCAAGGACTAATCTTCCCTTACGGAATGATTTATTCAAACTGTATTTGTACTGTAAATAGTCTCAAGTTTTATTTCCATGTTCTTTTCAGTAGTCTATCATTAAATTTGTTATCCCTATATGTAATTGAGAGGCCCAGCCTGCTCCCTGATCTAAAAATATTTATTTTAATGTCCGCCATATTTTTGATTCCAATTGCTCTGGAGCCACCCTCTGAACTTAGAAATAGTCAGCCCTCTTGACGAATTCCAGTCTACTCGTAATCCACTGATTCGTCTCAGAGTTAATTACTTTTCCGCAGTGATGGGTGCGCTTCTTTCATTTTGAGCTTTTTTGTAATTTTGAGCGAAATGAGTGGGGAAATATGAATTTAATAGAGACCTAAATGAAAATGAGAGGAGCGAGCATTTCTCCGCTCAAGAAAGAGTGAAAAGAGAGGAGCAAGCCTTTCGCCACTGAAGAAAGAGCGATAGGAGTGAGCATTTCTCCGCTCAAGAAAGAGCGAAAAGAGAGGAGCGAGGATTTCTCGCTCAAGAAAGAGTGAAAATAGAGAAGCGACGATTTCGCCACTGAAGAAAGAGCGAAAAGAGAGGAGCGAGCCTTGCCCCACTGAATAAAGAGCGGTAGGAGTGAGCATTTCACCACTCAAGAAAGAGCAAAAAAAGAGGAGCGAGTATTTCTCCGCTCAAGAAAGAGCGAAAAGAGAGGAGCGAGGATTTCGTCGCTCAAGAGAGAGTGATAAGAGAGAGGGAAAAGAGAGGACCGAATATTTCGTCACTGAAGAAAGAGCGAAAAGAGAAGAACGAGAATTTATTCACTCAAGAAAGAGCGAAAAGAGAAGAACGAGAATTTATCGACTCAAGAAAGAGCGAAAAGAGAGGAGCGAGCCTTTCGCCACTGAAGAAAGAGCGAATAGAGAGGAGCGAGCGTTTCACCCGTCAAGAAAGAGTGGAAAGAGAGGAGCGAGCGTTTCACCCGTCAAGAAAGAGTGGAAAGAGAGGAGCGAGCGTTTCACCCCTCTAGAGAGAGCGAAAAGAGAGGATCGAGCATTTCACCCGTCAAGAAAGAGCGAAAAGAGAGGAGCGAGCCTTTCACCCCTCAAGAAAGAGCGGAAAGAGAGGAGCGAGTGTTTCACCCCTCAAGAAAGAGCGAATAGAGAGGAGTGAGCGTTTCACCCCTCAAGAAAGAGCGAATAGAGAGGAACAACCGTTTCACCCCTCAAGAAAGAGCGAATAGAGAGGAGCGAGCCTTTCGCCACTGAAGAAAGAGCGAATAGAGAGGAGTGAGCATTTCACCCCTCAAGAAAGAGCGAATTGAGAGGAGCGAGCCTTTCGCCACTGAAGAAAGAGCGAATAGAGAGGAGTGAGCGTTTCACCCCTCAAGAAAGAGCGAATAGAGAGGAGCGAGCATTTCGCCACTCAAGAAAGAGTGAAAAGAGAGGAGCGATAATTTATCCCCTCAAGAAAGAGCGGAAAGAGAGGAGCGAGCGTTTCACCCCTCAAGAAAGAGCGAATAAAGAGGAGCGAGCGTTTCACCCCTCTAAAAAGAGCGAAAAGAGAGGAGCGAGCCTTTCACCCCTCAAGAAAGAGTAAAAAGAGAGGAGCGAGCCTTTCGCCACTGAAGAAAGAGCGAAAAGAGAAGAACGAGAATTTATCCACTCAAGAAAGAGCGAATAAAATAAAGAGGAGCGAGCGTTTCACCCCTCAAGAAAGAGCGAAAAGAGAGGAGCGAGCCTTTCACCCCTCAAGAAAGAGCGGAAAGAGCGGAGCGAGTGTTTCACCCCTCAAGAAAGAGCGAATAGAGAGGAGCAACCGTTTCACCCCTCAAGAAAGAGCGGAAAGAGAGGAGCGAGTGTTTCACCCCTCAAGAAAGAGCGAATAGAGAGGAGTGAGCGTTTCACCCCTCAAGAAAGAGCGAATAGAGAGGAACAACCGTTTCACCCCTCAAGAAAGAGCGAATAGAGAGGAGCGAGCCTTTCGCCACTGAAGAAAGAGCGAATAGAGAGGAGTGAGCATTTCACCCCTCAAGAAAGAGCGAATTGAGAGGAGCGAGCCTTTCGCCACTGAAGAAAGAGCGAATAGAGAGGAGTGAGCGTTTCACCCCTCAAGAAAGAGCGAATAGAGAGGAGCGAGCATTTCGCCACTCAAGAAAGAGTGAAAAGAGAGGAGCGATAATTTATCCCCTCAAGAAAGAGCGGAAAGAGAGGAGCGAGCGTTTCACCCCTCAAGAAAGAGCGAATAAAGAGGAGCGAGCGTTTCACCCCTCTAAAAAGAGCGAAAAGAGAGGAGCGAGCCTTTCACCCCTCAAGAAAGAGTAAAAAGAGAGGAGCGAGCCTTTCGCCACTGAAGAAAGAGCGAAAAGAGAAGAACGAGAATTTATCCACTCAAGAAAGAGCGAATAAAATAAAGAGGAGCGAGCGTTTCACCCCTCAAGAAAGAGCGAAAAGAGAGGAGCGAGCCTTTCACCCCTCAAGAAAGAGCGGAAAGAGCGGAGCGAGTGTTTCATCCCTCAAGAAAGAGCGAATAGAGAGGAGTGAGCGTTTCACCCCTCAAGAAAGAGCGAATAGAGAGGAGCAACCGTTTCACCCCTCAAGAAAGAGCGAATAGAGAGGAGCGAGCCTTTCGCCACTGAAGAAAGAGCGAATAGAGAGGAGCGAGCATTTCACCCCTCAAGAAAGAGCGAATAGAGAGGAGCTAGCCTTTCGCCACTGAAGAAAGAGCGAATAGAGAGGAGTGAGCGTTTCACCCCTCAAGAAAGAGCGAATAGAGAGGAGCGAGCATTTCGCCACTCAAGAAAGAGTGAAAGAGAGGAGCGAGCCTTTCACCCCTCAAGAAAGAGCGGAAAGAGAGGAGCGAGCGTTTCACCCCTCAAGAAAGAGCGAATAGAGAGGAGCGAGCCTTTCGCCACTAAAGAAAGAGCGAATAGAGAGGAGCGAGCGTTTCACCCCTCAAGAAAGAGCGAAAAGAGAGGAGCGAGCGTTCCACCCCTCAAGAAAGAGCGAAAAGAGAGGAGCGAGCCTTTTGCCACTGAAGAAAGAGCGAAAATAGAGGAGCGAGCATTTCACCCCTCAAGAAAGAGCGAAAATAGAGGAGCGAGCCTTTCGCCACTGAAGAACGAGCGAAAAGAGAGGAGCGAGCGTTCCACCCCTCAAGAAAGAGCGAAAAGAGAGGAGCGAGCCTTTTGCCACTGAAGAAAGAGCGAAAATAGAGGAGCGAGCATTTCAACCCTCAAGAAAGAGCGAAAATAGAGGAGCGAGCCTTTCGCCACTGAAGAACGAGCGATAGGAGTGAGCATTTCGCCGCTCAAGAAAGAGCGAAAAGAGAGGAGCAAGCCGTTCTCCGCCCCAGAAATAGTGAAAATAGAGGAGCGAGGATTTCGTCGCTCAAGAGAGAGGGATAAGAAAGGACCGAATATTTCGTCGCTCAAGAAAGAGTGAAAATAGAGGAGCGAGGATTTCGCCGCTTAAGAAAGAGCGGAAAGAGAGGAGCGAGCATTTCACCCCTCAAGAAAGAGTGAAAAGAGAGGAGCGAACCTTTCGCCACTGAAGAAAGAGTGAAAAGAGAAGAACGATAATTTATCCGCTCAAGAAAGAGCGAAAAGAGAGGAGCGAGCGTTTCACCCCTCAAGAAAGAGCGAAAAGAGAGGAGCGAGCGTTGCACCTCTCAAGAAAGAGCGAAAAGAGAGGAGCGAGCTTTTCGCCACTGAAGAAAGAGCGAAAAGAGAGGAGCGAGGATTTCGCCGCTTAAGAAAGAGCGGAAAGAGAGGAGCGAGCATTTCACCCCTCAAGAAAGAGTGAAAAGAGAGGAGCGAACCTTTCGCCACTGAAGAAAGAGTGAAAAGAGAAGAACGATAATTTATCCGCTCAAGAAAGAGCGAAAAGAGAGAAACGAGCCTTTCACCCGTCAAGAAAGAGTGGAAAGAGAGGAGCGAGCGTTTCACCCCTCAAGAAAGAGCGAAAAGAGAGGATCGAGCTTTCACCCGTCAAGAAAGAGTGGAAAGAGAGGAGCGAGCGTTTCACCCCTCAAGAAAGAGCGAAAAGAGAGGATCGAGCATTTCATCCTTCAAGAAAGAGTGGAAAAAGAGGAGCGAGCGTTTCACCCCTCAAGAAAGAGTAAAAAGAGAGGAGCGAGCCTTTCGCCACTGAAGAAAGAGCGAAAAGAGAAGAACGAGAATTTATCCACTCAAGAAAGAGCGAAAAGAGAGGAGCGAGCATTTCGCAACTCAAGAAAGAGTGAATAGAGAGGAGCGAGCGTTGCACCCCTCAAGAAAGAGCGGAAAGAGAGGAGCGAGCGTTTCACCCCTCAAGAAAGAGCGAATAGAGAGGAGCGAGCGTTTCACCCCTCAAGAAAGAGCGAAAAGAGAGGAGCGAGCCTTTCACCCCTCAATAAAGAGCGAATAGAGAGGAGTGAGCGTTTCACCCCTCAAGAAAGAGCGAATAGAGAGGAGAAACCGTTTCACCCCTCAAGAAAGAGCGAATAGAGAGGAGCGAGCCTTTCGCCACTGAAGAAAGAGCGAATAGAGAAGAGCGAGCATTTCACCCCTCAAGAAAGAGTAAAAAGAGAGGAGCGAGCCTTTCGCCACTGAAGAAAGAGCGAAAAGAGAAGAACGAGAATTTATCCACTCAAGAAAGAGCGAATAAAGAGGAGCGAGCGTTTCACCCCTCAAGAAAGAGCGAATAGAGAGGAGCGAGCCTTTCACCCCTCAAGAAAGAGCGGAAAGAGAGGAGCGAGCCTTTCACCCCTCAAGAAAGAGCGGAAAGAGAGGAGCGAGCGTTTCACCCCTCAAGAAAGAGCGAATAAAGAGGAGCGAGCGTTTCACCCCTCAAGAAAGAGCGAAAAGAGAGGAGCGAGCCTTTCACCCCTCAAGAAAGAGCGGAAAGAGAGGAGCGAGTGTTTCACCCCTCAATAAAGAGCGAATAGAGAGGAGTGAGCGTTTCACCCCTCAAGAAAGAGCGAATAGAGAGGAGAAACCGTTTCACCCCTCAAGAAAGAGCGAATAGAGAGGAGCGAGCCTTTCGCCACTGAAGAAAGAGCGAATAGAGAAGAGCGAGCATTTCACCCCTCAAGAAAGAGTAAAAAGAGAGGAGCGAGCCTTTCGCCACTGAAGAAAGAGCGAAAAGAGAAGAACGAGAATTTATCCACTCAAGAAAGAGCGAATAAAGAGGAGCGAGCGTTTCACCCCTCAAGAAAGAGCGAAAAGAGAGGAGCGGGCCTTTCACCCCTCAAGAAAGAGCGGAAAGAGAGGAGCGAGTGTTTCACCCCTCAAGAAAAAGCGAATAGAGAGGAGTGAGCGTTTCACCCCTCAAGAAAGAGCGAATAGAGAGGAGCAACCGTTTCACCCCTCAAAAAAGAGCGAATAGAGAGGAGCGAGCCTTTCGCCACTGAAGAAAGAGCGAATAGAGAGGAGCGAGCATTTCACCCCTCAAGAAAGAGCGACTAGAGAGGAGCGAGCCTTTCGCCACTGAAGAAAGAGCGAATAGAGAGGAGTGAGCGTTTCACCCCTCAAGAAAGAGCGAATAGAGAGGAGCGAGCATTTCGCCACTCAAGAAAGAGTGAAAAGAGAGGAGCGAGCCTTTCACCCCTCAAGAAAGAGCGGAAAGAGAGGAGCGAGCGTTTCACCCCTCAAGAAAGAGCGAATAAAGAGGAGCGAGCGTTTCACCCCTCAAGAAAGAGCGAAAAGAGAGGAGCGAGCCTTTCACCCCTCAAGAAAGAGCGGAAAGAGAGGAGCGAGTGTTTCACCCCTCAATAAAGAGCGAATAGAGAGGAGTGAGCGTTTCACCCCTCAAGAAAGAGCGAATAGAGAGGAGAAACCGTTTCACCCCTCAAGAAAGAGCGAATAGAGAGGAGCGAGCCTTTCGCCACTGAAGAAAGAGCGAATAGAGAAGAGCGAGCATTTCACCCCTCAAGAAAGAGTAAAAAGAGAGGAGCGAGCCTTTCGCCACTGAAGAAAGAGCGAAAAGAGAAGAACGAGAATTTATCCACTCAAGAAAGAGCGAATAAAGAGGAGCGAGCGTTTCACCCCTCAAGAAAGAGCGAAAAGAGAGGAGCGGGCCTTTCACCCCTCAAGAAAGAGCGGAAAGAGAGGAGCGAGTGTTTCACCCCTGAAGAAAGAGCGAATAGAGAGGAGTGAGCGTTTCACCCCTCAAGAAAGAGCGAATAGAGAGGAGCAACCGTTTCACCCCTCAAGAAAGAGCGAATAGAGAGGAGCGAGCCTTTCGCCACTGAAGAAAGAGCGAATAGAGAGGAGCGAGCATTTCACCCCTCAAGAAAGAGTGAAAAGAGAGGAGCGAGCATTTCATCCCTCAAGAAAGAGCGAATAGAGAGGAGCGAGCCTTTCGCCACTGAAGAAAGAGCGAATAGAGAGGAGTGAGCGTTTCACCCCTCAAGAAAGAGCGAATAGAGAGGAGCGAGCCTTTCACCCCTCAAGAAAGAGCGGAAAGAGAGGAGCGAGCGTTTCACCCCTCAAGATAGAGTGAATAGAGAGGAGCGAGCCTTTCGCCACTGAAGAAAGAGCGAATAGAGAGGAGCGAGCGTTTCACCCCTCAAGAAAGAGCGAATAGAGAGGAGCGAGCGTTGCACCCCTCAAGAAAGAGCGAAAAGAGAGGAGCGAGCCTTTCACCCCTCAAGAAAGAGCGGAAAGAGAGGAGCGAGCCTTTCGCCACTGAAGAAAGAGCGAATAGAGAGGAGTGAGCGTTTCACCCCTCAAGAAAGAGCGAATAGAGAGGAGCGAGCATTTCGCCACTCAAGAAAGAGTGAAAAGAGAGGAGCGAGCCTTTCACCCCTCAAGAAAGAGCGGAAAGAGAGGAGCGAGCGTTTCACCCCTCAAGATAGAGTGAATAGAGAGGAGCGAGCCTTTCGCCACTGAAGAAAGAGCGAATAGAGAGGAGCGAGCGTTTCACCCCTCAAGAAAGAGCGAATAGAGAGGAGCGAGCCTTTTGCCACTGAAGAAAGAGCGAAAATAGAGGAGCGAGCATTTCGCCGCTCAAGAAAGAGCAAAAAGAGAGGAGCAAGCCGTTCTCTGCCCCAGAAATAGTGAAAAGAGAGGAGCGAGGATTTGGTCGCTTAAGAGAGAGGGATAAGAAAGGACCGAATATTTCGTCGCTCAAGAAAGAGTGAAAATAGAGGAGCGGCGATTTCGCCGCTTAAGAAAGAGCGGAAAGAGAGGAGCGAGCGTTTCACCCCTCAAGAAAGAGTGAAAAGAGAGGAGCGAACCTTTCGCCACTGAAGAAAGAGTGAAAAGAGAAGAACGATAATTTATCCGCTCAAGAAAGAGCGAAAAGAGAGGAGCGAGCGTTTCACCCCTCAAGAAAGAGCGAAAAGAGAGGAGCGAGCATTGCACCTCTCAAGAAAGAGCGAAAAGAGAGGAGCGAGCTTTTCGCCACTGAAGAAAGAGCGAAAAGAGAGGAGCGAGCCTTTCGCCACTGAAGAAAGAGCGAATAGAGAGGAGCGAGCGTTTCACCCCTCAAGAAAGAGCGAAAAGAGAGGAGCGAGCGTTTCACCCCTCAAGAAAGAGCGAAAAGAGAGGAGCGAGCGTTGCACCTCTCAAGAAAGAGCGAAAAGAGAGGAGCGAGCTTTTCGCCACTGAAGAAAGAGCGAAAAGAGAGGAGCGAGCCTTTCGCCACTGAAGAAAGAGCGAATAGAGAGGAGCGAGCGTTTCACCCCTCAAGAAAGAGCGAATAGAGAGGAGCGAGCGTTGCACCCCTCAAGAAAGAGCGGAAAGAGAGGAGCGAGCGTTTCACCCCTCAAGAAAGAGTGAAAAGAGAGGAGCGAACCTTTCGCCACTGAAGAAAGAGTGAAAAGAGAAGAACGATAATTTATCCGCTCAAGAAAGAGCGAAAAGAGAGGAGCGAGCGTTTCACCCCTCAAGAAAGAGCGAAAAGAGAGGAGCGAGCGTTGCACCTCTCAAGAAAGAGCGAAAAGAGAGGAGCGAGCGTTTCACCCCTCAAAAAAGAGCGAATAGAGAGGAGCGAGCGTTGCACCCCTCAAGAAAGAGCGGAAAGAGAGGAGCGAGCGTTTCACCCCTCAAGAAAGAGTGAAAAGAGAGGAGCGAACCTTTCGCCACTGAAGAAAGAGTGAAAAGAGAAGAACGATAATTTATCCGCTCAAGAAAGAGCGAAAAGAGAGGAGTGAGCGTTTCACCCCTCAAGAAAGAGCGAATAGAGAGGGGCGAGCATTTCGCCACTCAAGAAAGAGCGAATAGAGAGGAGTGAGCGTTTCACCCCTCAAGAAAGAGCGAATAGAGAGGAGCGAGCATTTCGCCACTCAAGAAAGAGTGAAAAGAGAGGAGCGAGCGTTTCACCCCTCAAGAAAGAGCGAAAAGAGAGGAGCGAGCGTTGCACCTCTCAAGAAAGAGCGAAAAGAGAGGAGCGAGCTTTTCGCCACTGAAGAAAGAGCGAAAAGAGAGGAGCGAGCCTTTCGCCACTGAAGAAAGAGCGAATAGAGAGGAGCGAGCGTTTCACCCCTCAAGAAAGAGCGAAAAGAGAGGAGCGAGCGTTACACCCCTCAAGAAAGAGCGAAAAGAGAGGAGCGAGCCTTTCACCCCTCAAGAAAGAGCAGAAAGAGAGGAGCGAGCCTTTCGCCACTGAAGAAAGAGCGAATAGAGAGGAGTGAGCGTTTCACCCCTCAAGAAAGAGCGAAAAGAGAGGAGCGAGCCTTTCACCCCTCAAGAAAGAGCAGAAAGAGAGGAGCGAGCCTTTCGCCACTGAAGAAAGAGCGAATAGAGAGGAGTGAGCGTTTCACCCCTCAAGAAAGAGCGAAAAGAGAGGAGCGAGCCTTTCACCCCTCAAGAAAGAGCAGAAAGAGAGGAGCGAGCCTTTCGCCACTGAAGAAAGAGCGAATAGAGAGGAGCGAGCGTTACACCCCTCAAGAAAGAGCGAAAAGAGAGGAGCGAGCCTTTCACCCCTCAAGAAAGAGCAGAAAGAGAGGAGCGAGCCTTTCGCCACTGAAGAAAGAGCGAATAGAGAGGAGTGAGCGTTTCACCCCTCAAGAAAGAGCGAATAGAGAGGAGCGAGCATTTCGCCACTCAAAAAAGAGCGAATAGAGAGGAGTGAGCGTTTCACCCCTCAAGAAAGAGCGAATAGAGAGGAGCGAGCATTTCGCCACTCAAGAAAGAGTGAAAAGAGAGGAGCGAGCCTTTCACCCCTCAAGAAAGAGCGGAAAGAGAGGAGCGAGCGTTTCACCCCTCAAGAAAGAGCGAATAAAGAGGAGCGAGTGTTTCACCCCTCAAGAAAGAGCGAAAAGAGAGGAGCGAGCCTTTCACCCCTCAAGAAAGAGCGGAAAGAGAGGAGCGAGTGTTTCACCCCTCAAGAAAGAGCGAAAAGAGAGGAGCGAGCCTTTCACCCCTCAAGAAAGAGCGGAAAGAGAGGAGCGAGTGTTTCACCCCTCAAGAAAGAGCGAATAGAGAGGAGTGAGCGTTTCACCCCTCAAGAAAGAGCGAAAAGAGAGGAGCGAGAATTTCACCCCTCAAGAAAGAGCGAATAGAGAGGAGCGAGCCTTTCGCCACTGAAGAAAGAGCGAATAGAGAGGAGCGAGCCTTTCACCCCTCAAGAAAGAGCGAATAGAGAGGAGTGAGCGTTTCTACCCCTCAAGAAAGAGCGAATAGAGAGGAGCGAGCATTTCTTCACTCAAGAAAAAGTGAAAAGAGAGGAGCGAGCCTTTCAATCCTCAAGAAAGAGTGAAAAGAGAGGAGTGAGCGTTGCACCCTCAAGAAAGAGGGAAAAGAGAGGAACGAGCCTTTCGCCACTGAAGAAAGAGCGAAAAGAGAGGAGCGAGAATTTATCCGCCAAGAAAGAGCGAAAAGAAATGATCGAACATTACGCATAGAAAGACTAGAAGTAACTCTAGGAGACTTCTCAGTCCTTAGATGGTCATTGGCGAAACAGACAATCATTAATAAAATTGCTTAGGGAGAATAGCAAATACCATTTTCTCCTTTCTATGGTTGCGACTTAGTTGATCCAACAACGTGGATTGATTTTTGCCGTGGACAAAAGGATCATAAAGTTATTTTTGGAACGCAATGCTGACTTCATTTGCATAAAACGAATGACATTATCTTCGGATATTGCACGAGAGGGGGGGGGGTATTTATCCCGTTGCATTATCGAGATTGCCGCCGGATAGGGGCGGATGGCGTCATCGGTGACGTCCAATCTGTCCAGGCCGGAGCCCGCGGGACTTATCCGCGGGTATAGCGAGCGTGGCCCCAGGGGTCTGGGAGGAACTCCATTTGCCCGTGGACAATAGCTGGACATCCGCCTTTTAAGGGTCAACGCAATTAGCTTTGTTTACATCGTGACTCGGACAACTTCATAAAACAGAGAGAGAGAGAGTATCTATGCTATTACTCTATAGATATGTCACTTCCTATTCACCAGACGCAAAATGTATAGACAAAACTAAAACTGTACGTATCTAAAAGCTGTTACTCACTTATATTACTAAAATATTAACTTTAATTTAAAAATAAATTAGTTACAAAAAGTAGATAATTTAAAAATATCGTAACAGTCTCCTAAAGGCTAGTTCCCACTTGGCGAATTTTCGAGACGAATAAAATTTTCGTGCAACGAAAAAAGACGCGTTTTTTCGGTCGCTGGGGAAGCGGTTCTCACTTTAGCGCGAAAATTTTAAAACGCTGAAAACAACTCGTGCGGGTTTTTAGTAACGTTTTAGGCCTAACATAAAACATCAGTTCAAAATGAAGCAAATGGATGTTCCTGTTGATAATTTCAATAAATAAACGATTCTATTCGTGAGATAATTAGCTTTACTTCAGTATCTTGGTCAACTTGGCTTAGCCGCTTTTCTAAAGACCTAGGCTTAATAAGTGACGGACGGGAGCTGAATAGATCGAGGGAACGCGTTTTCTGATTGGCTGAAGCTTTTTATCGCCAAGGTGTGTACGTCGAAAAATAGAACATTCGCTATAGATACCGCGGAGACGCGACTTTAGCGGCGAATTTGAAACAAACCGCCAATTTTATTCGCGAGTGTCAATTTTCAGCACTAAATTTTTTTTTGCTAAGTGGGAACTAGGCTTTCAAAACGCTTTATTGGATCGCATTGTTTAAAGAAATGCGTGATAGGTGTAAGCAATTTTATATTGGCTCTTTGAGTCACTTGTTCTACATCGTATTTGAAACAGTGGAAGCTACTATTTACGCACGCAGTCCAAAGCTTTAAATATTGGCTTTTGGCAATAAATTATGATATAACATCGATGACACCATTGAGTCAAATCAGAAGTAAATGAATCGAAGTTATCGAAATAGCGCTCAGAATCGGAGAGCGTTTTCCTTATGAAAATGATGAGAAAATCCATCCCCGTCTTTTAACGCGATAAATTGCACTTGGGAATTGTGGGTATAGCTATTTCTGTGTATAAAAAATGGTTTCATAAAAACAAAAAACTTTTTTTTTCGGCCTAGGAGTGCGCAAAATTTCAAATTCGAGGTCAAAATGTAACTTCATAAGGAAAACGCCTCCAACATGGGGAGTATAGCAGTCTGATAACTTTGGTTCATTTTCTTTTGGTCAAATCAAATATTTATTTATTAAATATTTTCACAAGTGACATACTTATGGAATTTATTATAGGCTTATGGTATAGCCTCGATGCCACTGTTTTGTTGTTTAAACTCTTTACTTTAATATATAGTATGCTTCCCGCCCAAATTTCGCGTGCAATGGTGCTGTAATACATGGCTATATTATCATTAACGCTAAATATTTTAAACCCTTCCCTTACAAATATTTCCAATAAACGTTTTATCAAAGGTCTATAGAAAGTTCAACGTTTTCTATATACTAGTTGATTGATTTCTAAATGTTTATAAAGAAAATAGTTCTAAATATTTAGTTTTTTGAATGGTTATAGAAAATGTAGATTTTTAAATACCTGACTCATTTATCAATTAAATTTTGAATAAGCCCTTGTACACCACGCAATAATGATATCTCATCGATTCTCTAAATATACATTTATATTATTGAGTATATTTTGAAATATATTACCTTCATATAGGCTACCTTAATTTTATTGAAAACCTTTAATCAATTTTAGTTTTAAACGGTCTATAGGGCTATCTAACTGGTTAAAGTTTGACCGTTCCCCTTTAATGAAAACAGAGAGTCTATTATCAAACATTCGCGCTTGTAGTGTTACCATTTGAAGATCGAATTGAGATTAGCCAGGGCTGTATTTCCGCTTAGACACACCTAGGCCTAGGCCTAGGGGCCCATCCTTGGAAGGGACTCTCCAGTGACCTTAAGTACCGTTAACGAAGGCATGAACCAATAATATCAATTTTAATTAAAATTTTAGAAATTGCTAGGTTGAACTGCGTTGAAGATTTTGTTTTACAATTACCAAAATTTACTATATTTCTAAAAAGGGGCCCAGGATCTCTAAGTCCGGCACTGAGATTAGCAATTGATTATAACCATTATACGGCATTTTTAATTCCATATTTCAATAAATACGTATATGAACGGAAAGCAAGGTATTACCCGTAGCGAGAGGAAACAATTATCGACTCTTTCCGCCAGATTGAGTCTTAATTTTCACCGCCAGATGGTGCGAGTTTCTAGGCGTGAGTAGCTTAGAAAATAGCGAATAGGAACGAAGATTGAAAGAGAAATGGGTTAGCGCCACTAGGGGGAGGAGTGGGTGTATATTCCGGATGCCGGCAGCATGTCGGAAATGACTTCTCCGTTCAGGCCTGGATGCCTGACTACTCCCTCTCTGGCATTCTTCACTCTTCGAAGATGTAGACGTCGATATTACAAGATTCGCTACTCGAGAATGGAACAGGATCCCACGCTTTATTTTGCCGTGCCAAGATGTCGCCTCTTAATTAGTGCTATAGTCAGGGACGTTCATCGTGGGGGGGTTCCCTCCAATATTATTGCTCACTTAGGAGACTATTCATGTGATTTTTTATTTCATTGATAATCAAAAAATATTTCGTTATGAATGATGTAATATTTCTTTTGTGAATGATCCGGTATTTCATTGTGAATGATGTGATAATTCATTGTAAGTGATGGGATATTTCGATATAAATGATGTAATATTTCATTATGAATGATGATATACTTAATTGTAAATGATGTAATATTTCATTATGAATGATGATATACTTAATTGTAAATGATGATATATTTAATTGTGAATGGTGATATATTTAATTGTGAATGTTGATATACTTAATTATGAATTATGATATACTTTATTGTGAATGATGATATATTTAATTGTGAATGATGATATATTTAATTACGAATGATGATATATTTAATTGTGAATGATGATATACCTAATTGTGAATGATGATATATTTAATTGTGAATGTTGATATACTTAATTATGAATTATGATATACTTTATTGTGAATGATGATATATTTAATTGTGAATGATGATATATTTAATTACGAATGATGATATATTTAATTGTGAATGATGATATACCTAATTGTGAATGATGATATATTTAATTGTGAATGTTGATATACTTAATTATGAATTATGATATACTTTATTGTGAATGATGATATATTTAATTGTGAATGATGATATATTTAATTACGAATGATGATATATTTAATTGTGAATGATGATATACCTAATTGTGAATGATGATATATTTAATTGTGAATGTTGATATACTTAATTATGAATTATGATATACTTTATTGTGAATGATGATATATTTAATTGTGAATGATGATATATTTAATTACGAATGATGATATATTTAATTGTGAATGTTGATATACTTAATTATGAATTATGATATACTTTATTGTGAATGATGATATATTTAATTGTGAATGATGATATATTTAATTACGAATGATGATATATTTAATTGTGAATGATGATATACCTAATTGTGAATGATGATATATTTAATTGTGAATGTTGATATACTTAATTATTAATTATGATATACTTTATTGTGAATGATGATATATTTAATTGTGAATGATGATATATTTAATTACGAATGATGATATATTTAATTGTGAATGATGATATACCTAATTGTGAATGATGATATACTTAATTGTGAATGTTGATATACTTAATTGTGAATGATGATATATTTAATTGTAATGATGATAAATTTAATTGTGAATGATGATATATTTAATTACGAATGATGATATACTTTATTGTGAATTATGATATATTTAATTGTGAATGATGATATACTTAATTACGAATGATGATATACTTAATTACGAATGATGATATATTTAATTGTGAATGATGATATATTTAATTGTGAATGATGATATATTTAATTGTGAATGTTGATATACTTTATTGTGAATGATGATATATTTAATTGTGAATGTTGATATACTTAATTACGAATGATGATATATTTAATTGTGAATGATGATATATTTAATTGTGAATGATGATATATTTAATTGTTAATGATGATATATATAATTGTTAATGATGATATATTTAATTCTTAGTGATGATATATATAATTGTTAATGATGATATTTTTAATTGGTTATAATGATATATTTATTGTTAATGATGTTATATGCCATTGTGAATAATGTGATATTGCTTTGCGAATATTGTGATATTTCATTGCGAATAGTGTAATATTTCCTTGCGAATGTTGTGATATTTCATAGCCAATAGTGTAGTATTCAATTGTAAATAATGTTACATTTCATTTCGAATAGTATAATATTAAATTTGAATAATGTGATATTTCATTGCGAATGATGTGATATTTCATGGTGAGTGGTGTAATATTTCATTGCGAATGATGTGATATTTCATTGCGAATGATGTGATATTTCATGGTGAGTGGTGTAATATTTCATTGCGAATGATGTGATATTTCATTGCGAATGATGTGATATTTCATGGTGAGTGGTGTAATATTTCATTGCGAATGATATGATATTTCATTGCGGATTATGGGATATTTCGATGTGAATGACGTGATATTTTAATGTTGCAGAGAAATCCTGTAAATGTGACTATTTGTATCATTTTTAGATCAGATTTTCCGGCGTTTAGATTTCGCTAGAATAATTCTATGTTGTTGGATAAAAAAATATTTATTCTCGAATTGGTTCAGAGCCATGTTTTGACTAACCCTTTAGTTATTGTTTTAATTAATCTTAAGCCTTACAAACCAACTCGCAATTATACATCTTGGCAATATCTTAATTAGTTTACCAAAATTATTTAAAATATGTTTTAATTAACATTTTAGGCATCGTCCTCTCAACGCTTTGAAACTCGTAATGACTAGCTTTCATTGAGGACTTTTCTACCTTTTCGCGTGATTTATCTTTCTCAAACCCCTCTCCCCCTTGTGACACGAGGGGCCCTGCTTTTGGTGGGCCCTGCTTTTGGTCAGCATAATGTGGCATCTAGGAGCAACAAACACCAGGAGAACGCAGCTAGCCTTTAAACACGTTAAGGCAGTGTTGTGTACAAATTTCATTGGACGAGCCTTTACGCTGAACGTTTTACGGAAATGGGGAAGACAATATCTGAATTTTCCCCTTCCGACGGCAGCAGGCGCTAAAGCGCCTAACCAATGAGAATTGGGGTGCTGTGTTTGTTGCTCCTAGACGGCACTGACGAAACTACTTGAACCTTCAACTCACGGAACTAAAGCCCACTATCCTAGTACATTAATTAGGAGAAGAAAAACTTTCTGTATCCGACAGGACACGTCATCAAAGTAACGAAAAGGTTAAAAGTATCAAAAAGCCGACTTGATTCTGCGCAAGATCCCGAAACGAGCGAAGGACGCAAAAAAAGCGCAGAAAAGTGGTAACTTCGTATTTCTTTCAGGACGACAGTCTGGTCTGGGAAGTTGTAGAAACGTCATCAAAAACGGGGGATGGAAGAGGGGCAGGGGCACTTTGGCGAGTTTACGCGACGGGACATCAGCTGTTCCCACTGGCCAACAACAAAAATTATCCGGTGAAGAGTCGTTTTTGGAGAAGATCAAACCATCAACGCCTATTGTGTTGGCTCGTAACGCCTCTACTTTCTGAACATTTACGACGACAGGGCAGTAAAAACTTTGGCTCTGTTTTGCAGAAGCGACGATGGTGCCGCCTAAAAAACCAAAGCTTACAGCTTTTGCTTAATAAAAACAAGGTAATACTTTGTTCTGAAAACCCAAATGACCCTCTCTTCCGGTATCGGAACTCAAGTAAAGGTAGGATACTAGAGTTTTCAGTTCAGGATTATGCTCCTTTGAGACACTGCGCTATTTTGTTATAAGGCCATCTAAGTTATTTTTTTCGTCATTTAACATTTGAAGCTTCTTAAGTCGAAGAGGCCCTAGGTGCAATTTTGTTACAAAGTCATCTAATTTTTGGTTTTCGTTATTTAACATTTGAAGCTTCTTAAGTCGAAGAGGCCCTAGGCTCAATTTTGTTATAAGGCCATCTAAGTCATTTTTTTCGTTAGTTAACATTTGAAGCTTCTTAAGTTGAAGAGGCCCTAGGTGCAATTTTGTTATAAGGTCATCTTAAGTAATTCTTTTTTGGTATTTAATATTTGAAATCCTTCGAGACGTTGAGGCCCTATGCGTAATTTTGTTATTAGGCCCTCTAAATTATTTTTTGTTATTTAATATTTGAAGTTTCTTAAGACGAAGTAGCCCTAGGGGATAATTTTATCAAAAGGCTCTCCTAGTTAATAAGAATAATAATAATAATAAGTTAAGCTACTATCCAAGGAACCACACAGGCTTAAGTCAACTATAGTGACTTGTGAAGCCAAATTGCGAAGGCAAGACCTTCAAGCCACCAGAGCCAACAGCTCCCTACACTAACTCTTACCGTTAACCTCAACAAGGTTTTTAAGAAAAGAGGAAACCGAAGAACTCGGGTAAGAACCATTTTAACCAGTGGGGAGAGAACTTGTTAACTCAACGCCGAAGGAGTGGTTCCGAGTTTTCACCCAGTGCCACAAGCTGGGATCGAAGGCCGCTCCTCTTGCTGCGGAAGTAGTTTTTACCAGTAAGAACCTAAAGTTTCTGTAGTAGAGTAGTAAGTAGGGGTTACTTTCCGAATAAAACCTCCTCAAATTTGAATCTATAGCTATGTTTATAGTTATTGATTTACAATTATTTCTAAAGAAAATTTAATCGTTTAATTGTTTATTTGTATATTTGTTTAATTGTTTAATCGTTTAATTGTTTATTTGTATATTTGTTTAATTGTTTAATCGTTTAATTGTTTATTTGTATATTTGTTTAATTGTTTAATCGTTTAATTGTTTATTTGTATATTTGTTTAATTGTTTAATCGTTTAATTGTTTATTTGTATATTTGTTTAATTGTTTAATCGTTTAGTTGTTTAATCGTTTAATCGTTTGATCGTTTAATCGTTAAATCGAGTAGTCGTTTAATTGTTTATTCCTTTAATCATTTAACTGATTAATTTTTTAATTGTTTAATCCTGTAATCGTTTAATCGTTTAAGTATTTAATTATCAAAATTAATAGAACGTACAGCACTGCACTCAAGCACCTATTCTACCCAGAATGCATTTAGACACCTAACAATATGGGGCTAAAGCCACTGCTACCACCCTCGTATACTTCGTTGCGTAAGTTCGTCTGCTTACGAAATGTAAACATGGATGGCGTCCGTCTGTGTGAAAGAGTGGTCCGATAAAGCTGAAGAATTTCCATTTTCTCAGTACCTAAATTCATTCTTGGAAGAGCATATCAACAAAATGTGTTATAAATAGGAGCCAATATATTTTTAAAACAACTTGAACTTCCAGAAACCAAGTTCAAATTAGGTTCTTTAATCCATTAAATCAACTACGACATACTATTTTAGTATGAAATACATAGATGTGAAGTTGGGGATATACGAGAATCGATCGGACCGTGGAGCAAAATACCGAGACGTTTAGTTCACGGACAACAGACGCCATCTATCGTGAAAATTTAGACGGAGACCCAAAAAATGTTACCTAACATCATAGTTTAATAATAGCATGAGTAAAATAGCACCAATAAGTATGACATTGAAAGAGTCGCATTAAGGATCGTCAGTTGAAAGTTTGGGGAACAGGAAATTTGTTGGCAAAAATTAGAGCCACGTGAGTGCGATGGTTATAAATAGGAGCGAAAACGTGATTATATCTCAAAATTTAAAATATTACGTTACTTATGATAATAGTACGTTTACTAATGGTGGCTTTGCCTATATTCATTATATTTCAGGAATGAATTTATTTCTGTTCAGGGAGAATCCCCCTCACGCTCCAACGGGATTCTCCCTCACCCTCCAAAGTTAATCCCCCTCACGCTCCAACGGGAATCCCCCTCACGCTGCAACGGCAACCCCCCTCACGCTCAAACAGTTATCCCCCCCACGCTCCAACGGGATTCTCCCTCACCCTCCAAAGTTAATCCCCCTCACGCTCCAACGGGAATCCCCCTCACGCTCAAACAGTTATCCCCCCCACGCTCCAACGGGAATCCCCCTCACCCTCCAAAGTTAATCCCCCTCACGCTCCAACGGCAACCCCCCTCACGCTCAAACAGTTATCCCCCCACGCTCCAACGGGAATCCCCCTCACCCTCCAACAGTTATCCCCCTCACGCTCCAACGGGAATCCCCCTCACGCTCAAACAGTTATCCCCCACGCTCCAACGGGAATCCCCCTCACCCTCCAACAGTTATCCCCCTCACGCTTCAACAATAATCCCCCTCACGCTTCAATGGGAATCCCCCTCACCCTCCAACGGGAATCCCCCTCACGCTCCAACGGTAATCCCCTTCACCCTCCAACAGTAATCTCCCTCATGCTTCAACAGTAATCCCCCTCACGCTTCAATGAGAATCCCCCTCACGCTGCAACTGTTATCCCCCTCACGCTCTAACAGTTATCCCCCTCACGCTCTAACAGTTATCCCCTCACGCTCCAATGGGAATCCCCCTCACGTTCCAATGGGAATCCCCCTCACGCTCCAATGGGAATCCCCCTCACGCTCCAACGGCAACCCCCCTCACGCTCAAACAGTTATCCCCCCCACGCTCCAACGGGAATCCCATTCACGTTCCAATGGGAATCCCCCTCACGCTCCAATGGGAATCCCCCTCACGTTCCAATGGGAATCCCCCTCACGTTCAAATGGGAATCCCCCTCGCGTTCCAACGGTAATCCCCCTCACGCTCCAATGGGAATCCCCCTCACGCTCCAATGGGAATCCCCCTCACGTTCCAATGGGAATCCCCCTCACGTTCCAATGGGAATCCCCCTCACGTTCCAACGGTAATCCCCTTCACCCTCCAACAGTAATCTCCCTCATGCTTCAACAGTAATCCCCCTCACGCTTCAATGAGAATCCCCCTCACGCTGCAACTGTCATCCCCCTCACGCTCTAACAGTTATCCCCCTCACGCTCCAATGGGAAACCCCCTCACGTTCCAATGGGAATCCCCCTCACGCTCCAATGGGAATCCCCCTCACGCTCCAATGGGAATCCCCCTCACGTTCCAATGGGAATCCCCCTCACGTTCCAATGGGAATCCCCCTCACGCTCCAACGGCAACCCCCCTCACGCTCAAACAGTTATCCCCCCACGCTCCAACTGGAATCCCCCTCACCCTCCAACAGTTATCCCCCTCACGCTTCAACAATAATCCCCCTCACGCTTCAATGGGAATCCCCCTCACCCTCCAACGGGAATTCCCCTCACGCTCCAACGGTAATCCCCTTCACCCTCCAACAGTTATCCCCCTCACGCTCCAATGGGAATCCCCCTCACGTTCCAATGGGAATCCCCCTCACGCTCCAATGGGAATCCCCCTCACGCTCCAATGGGAATCCCCCTCACGCTCCAATGGGAATCCCCCTCACGTTCCAATGGGAATCCCCCTCACGTTCCAATGGTAATCTCCCTCACGTTTCAATGGGAATCCCCCTCACGCTCCGTAAGTAATCCCCCTCACGCTCCAATGAGAATCCCCCTCACGTTCCAATGGGAATCCCCCTCACGCTCCAATGGGAATCCCCCTCACGCTCCAATGGGAATCCCCCTCACGTTCCAATGGGAATCCCCCTCACGCTCCAACGGCAACCCCCCTCACGCTCAAACAGTTATCCCCCCACGCTCCAACGGGAATCCCCCTCACCCTCCAACAGTTATCCCCCTCACGCTTCAACAATAATCCCCCTCACGCTTCAATGGGAATCCCCCTCACCCTCCAACGGGAATTCCCCTCACGCTCCAACGGTAATCCCCTTCACCCTCCAACAGTAATCTCCCTCATGCTTCAACATTAATCCCCCTCACGCTTCAATGAGAATCCCCCTCACGCTGCAACTGTTATCCCCATCACGCTCTAACAGTTATCCCCCTCACGCTCCAATGGGAATCCCCCTCACGTTCCAATGGGAATCCCCCTCACGCTCCAATGGGAATCCCCCTCACGCTCCAATGGGAATCCCCCTCACGTTCCAATGGGAATCCCCCTCACGCTCCAATGGGAATCCCCCTCACGTTCCAATGGGAATCCCCCTCACGTTTCAATGGGAATCCCCCTCACGCTCCGTAAGTAATCCCCCTCACGCTCCAATGGGAATCCCCCTCACGTTCCAATGGGAATCCACCTCACGTTCCAATGGGAATCCCCCTCACGTTCCAATGGGAATCCCCCTCACGCTCCAATGGGAATCCCCCTCACGTTCCAATGGCAATCCCCCTCACGCTCCATAAGTAATCCCCCTCACGCTCCATAAGTAAGCCCCCTCACGCTCCAATGGGAATCCCCCTCACGTTCCAATGGGAATCCCCCTCACGTTCCAATGGGAATCCCCCTCACGCTCCAACAGGAATCCCCTTCCCCCTAAAACAATTCAAATCAGCCCGGTATCTACCATCGCATGGGTTTCCTAAAACCAAAGATAATATAAGCCTCGTACCCTAGGTTCGAAATAACTGCCTCGCGCGTAGTCAATAGCGTTTACTAGGCCTTAAGGTGTCCTAATAATCATGATTTAATTATTAAACATTTAATCGCTATTTAATCATTCCCATAACGATTTAATCATTTCAATCACGATTTAATCGATGACCCTTTCCAATTTCCCTGTACAGTGGCGCCAAACATTTATAAAGCCAAAGGCAAGAGCGGCCACAACTGCAAACGTTGGTGTTCGACACCAAATACCTGAGGTTATATATAGATATATTTTAAAATTAAGGCAGAATATGGAACGTGAATAAATTTAGGAACTTTAGGTATTTTAGGGACCTGGAGGAAGCCCTGCTTTTATAAATAAACTAAAGGGAAATTCAAATAATCCACCATTTTTGTACAAATATATCTAATTTACAAATTGAATAGAAAAATAGATCAGTCTTAGTAACTGTCGGCTCTATCATTGCCCCCCTGTATTATGGAAAAGCCCCTGTTATTAAAGATGGCCATGAATCTATCCGATTCTTCGAAAAAAAGCGACTTTAGTAGAGAGCGTGGTGCCATCTATTAATGCCAAAGGAAGCTAAAATTCAAAATAGCCAAATAATAACGTCGTCAGAGAACTATTGTAGAGTATTATATTTAGACAACTTATACTCTATTTAGTGGACTTATATATCCCATGTAAAAATATTTTTTAAATATTTTTAAATTGCTGTAATTTATGTTATTGACCAATTTACAAACGATCCAATCAACGCGAGTAGCACTTATAAGTATCGCCTTTTGCGTCAAAATGTAGCTTAACTATCTTGTTTTGATTACGATGATAGAGACATCTGTTGAAAAAAGAGCTACTTGACGTCCAGCCGACACTTGCTTTAAGCTAGGAGCAACACCCCACACAAAGAGATCGCAACCCGACAACGGTCGTGCATTTTCTTGCGTACATTTTTCATTGGTTTGACGCTTCAGCGCCTGCTGCCGTCGGAAGGGGAAAATTCGAAAATTGTCTTTTCCCCCGCCCGTAAAACGTTCAGTGTAAAGGTTTTGTTAGCGTGTTTAAGGCCCTTTCTTTGCTATGAGTTTGTGATTTTGCGACACTAGATGGCGCTAGAAGCAATATAGCTGCGTTCTCCTTGTGTTTGTTGCTCCTAGCTTTGAAGCAACTGTCGGCTCTATCATTGCCACCTATATTATGATAAGGCCCCTGTTATTAGAGATGGCCATGAATCTATCCAATTCTTCGAAAAATAGCGACTTTACTGGAGAGCCGGGTGCCATCTATTAATGGCAAAGGAAGTTCAATTCAAAATAGCCAAATCATATCGTCGTCAGAAAGCCTTTATAGAGTATTATATTTAGACAACTTATACTCTGTTCAGTGGGCTTTAACTTAAACTATGTATCCCATGTAAAAATATTGTTTACAATTACTGTAATTTATGTCATTGACCAATTTACTAACGATCCATAAGTACCCGCCTTTTGGGTAAAAATGTAGCTTAACTAACTTGTTTTGATTACGACGATAGCGACATCTGTTGAAAAAAGAGCTACTTGACTTCGAGCCGACACTTGCTTTAAGTCACAATATTTGAGCGCAGCAAGTGTTTTACGGACTATAGTCTCCACCCACAGGGAGAGAGGCTTCCCCTTTAGCTGCGTAAAAGAGGCGTGAGTTTTCTTCCTAAAATTACGAGGTGAACAGGGTGCTCAGCTAACGTTCATTCATTCTTTGTCAGTGGCGTAACGAATTAACGTGGGGCCCAGGGTTGAACGTGAAAAACGGGCCCCCACCCTACGTGTGGCAGTAATTCCCCAATTTCCCACCCGGGCCACCCCTTCTTGTTCGCGATCGCGATGGGGCCCCCTAAAGGTCGGGGACCCCCTAAAGGTCGGGGACCCCCTAAAGGTCGGGGACCCCCTAAAGGTCGGGGGCCCAGGGAAACCTGTCTGGCAAACCCCGTGTACGGTACGCCACTGTTCTTTGTTTTAGCCAATTTACCAACGTGGTATTTCCGTGGTAAATTACGTTATTGTAAAAACTGCTAAATAGGATAGATTACGTTTTTAAATTAGAATTTTTTCCAAAATTAAATTTTTTCACTTTAAGTAGAGCCTAGTAGTTTATTACTTACCGAGCAGTTGATTTGCCATTATAATCACAAAGAGTCTGTTTAGCAGACGAAATTCCACCAGGCTGGTCTATGTAAAATGAAGAGGTGAATTGAATTTTTCTATTAGTAACAATTCAATTAAAGTTTAAAAACTTTAAATTGAAATTTTCTGGTTTTTGAACATTTTTGTTATTGAATAATTTCCGGTTATTTATCTTTTTTTACCAGTAAAAATATCCAGGACCAATTGAAGACCATCTTATAACCAGCTTTAAGAGATGATGGAAGCGTTTGAGTGTACAATGGGCCTTATAAGTCTTCAGCAAACATTAGCTGGCGAAAAAGATTCCTGGAAGTTACACGCAGTGCCAAGTTCGCTAGTGGCGTAGGTATGGACTACTTAATCAGGTCGATATTTTTTACGGTGTCAACGAGCCTTATAGGGCCTTTAAGCTTCTTTTAAGGCTGGTCTTAAACTAGCCCTGGACTGATTCAAATTTTCCTTGTAAATGGTTGATCCAACCACGTGGATTGATTTTTGCCGTGGACCAAAGGATCATAAAGTTCTTTTTGGAAAGTAACAAATGACTTCCTTTGCATAAAACGAATGATTTTATCTTTGGATACTGCACGGGGGGGGGGGCGGGGGGAGGGGAGATTCACTAGATATTCAATATCTAAGGGATTCTGTATAGGGACATACTATGGCTTTTGTAAAATACTCAATGTTCAGATTATAAGTATATCTAGTTTACATTCTATGTATATCTGAGGTTAACGGTAATAGTGAGTGTAGGGAGCTGTTGGTTCGCGTCGAAGGAAGTGATAACCACCACCATTGTAACCCGGACACCTGAATTAATGGCTTTAAACAGTCGCTCGATGACTTAGGCCTAAGGTGGTGCTAGTGCTACCAACAGCTAATCATGCGCAGATAACAGTTGGTCCGATGACACTTATCCAAATAGAAATATCCGATTTAACCTATATCTGGTTTACCTAACCGCCTTTACAATCTGATTTTTTTATCCGAGCAATCAGATAAGAACGTTACGTATCCTTCAACGAAGATACTTCTTTGACATAAAATATTGCTTCCGACTAAAAAGTATATAAATACTTGTTTATTAGCTGTCATTGATATAAACAATTTAGTCAGCAAGCTAGTCGAGTTTATTTTGGAATTGACAAATGCTTTTCAAATGGCAATATTAGTTGGTTAAACCCGATTTTATCCAATTTTAAACATTTCAGGTCATTTTACCTAATTTTGGTCTTTTTACCCAATTTTGGTCTTTTTACCCAATTTTTGTCGATTTTTAAAAAAATTATTTGACAATACCCTATTTAGGTAAAATTTGCAAATATTCCTTTATTTATCAAATTCAATTAACTTTTCTCAATTTTACCCAAATTTGGTTTAAGTTTACCCAAACTTGATGAATTTCACCCAAAATTGTTCAAATTTAGCATTTTAGTTGAAATTTAAATTTTTATTTATTTTTTTGAGTTTTCAAAAGTTTTCACCGAGAAAATCCCATGCTTTTTTAAATGTAGATTTTTTTCATTTTAAGTTGTCAAAAACATGTTTGGTTGCCATAGCAAAACGGAAGCCCCGCGTAACTTTCCCCTTGGTGAAAATTAATGTTTCCAAGGTCTACATTCCCCCGAGTTTCATCAAAATCGGTGATTTACACCTCGGGTAGACTCCCCGTGAGTGAACTCACGCTGTCACATGTTTTTTTTTATGTAATTTGATAAAGGATTATGGAAGGTTGGGTAGGGTCCTAGGAATGAGTTCTATCATGGCCCAACGAGTAGGTATAGCAACTGAACTACAAATAAAGCTCCTGTCATTAAGTTTGTGCACCCTGAGCTATACTAAGCTATAGAGCCTTTCTCTAAAAATATTCATTTACTTATAATATTATTCTATAATCTGTAGCAGATAACTGGTTTGATTATCGTATTTTTAAAATAAAAACTAACCAGTTAAAATATTCAATTAAGACTAACAGATTTTATCTGAGCAGATAAAATAAAGGGGGACGAAGTTTTTTTTTATCTGCTCGGTTATCTGTTTACAACAAGTGTAGAAGAACCAGATACCAGATATACCTATTCAGATAGAAATTGGAACCACTAGGTGGTGCCATGGGTATTAACATAGCTGATTATTATTAACTATATTTAGATCCAAGACTTTTGCTGAAAAAGTCTTTCAGATTCAGACCTCCAAATTCGAACTTCAGAACAAATATAAAAGTTATAAAAATATGAAGCATTGATAAAGCCTCAGTTTGATTTAATATTAGTATTAATTATCTTTTAATTTAAATATTATTAATTTATTTTATACAGTTTTAAAACTATATTATATTTACCATGAAATTAAATGTAGATGGCAGAGTATTATAATTACGCTTGTAATTTCTTAGTTTCATTTGCATGATTTTTTTATGTATTAGATATAGAGTAATATCGGCATGACGTATGTTGACGTCACCCATGCTTTTTCCTCTAGATAAAAAAACTGCCCTCAAAATGGCGTCCATAGCCCAAACCTACATAAGATTATGTATTTGTACCCCGCCGTTCCGCTGGGCACTACGGCGGCACACAAGACAAAGAGTCATGCCGGACAAAAATGCACTTTGCGAAACAAACGTTCGGCCAGTGAGACAGCCATAAAGACTGGCTCACATATGGCAAACAAACGCCCTCATCATGGCCCAACAAAAGGCGACACCATGGGCTGCCCTAATTCCCACCCTCGCACAGCTGAGGACTAGAGTGACTTCCTCTTCCACCACACAAATCCTCCCCAGTAGGATATTGAATGCCAAGTATGGAACACCCCCGAGGTTCCAGTGACCCAGCGCCCCGATCACGAGACACCTCCTCGAGGACTCCAGTGACCCAGCAAACCGGGTGTGGACCGCCCCCAAGAGCCCCGCGACACCGAACGCAGGGTGTGGAGCCCCTCAAGAGCTCCAGTGACCCCATCAAACCACTGGATAGGAACAGTGTACCTGTGCAAATCAGCCGCAGGTTATTAGCCATACGTTGCCCGGCTCTCGCCACGAGGAGGCTTTGCAGTCAGGATTTAAGAGAGCCAGCCCAAACCTACAGAGCGAAACTAATCTATTGATATTTAGATATGAACAGAGTCAGATATTTGGATCAACGATGGATGTCTATGCGATATCATTTTTGGCCAGTTTCGGATAAAACCTATCCAGGGATTTCAATTTAAAATATATATCCCTGGGACCTTTTCTGTTTGCTGGGTAGTTTCATAAGTATGTCACTTTCTATTCTTCACATGCAAAAATTTTACCGCAATACCAAAAGTAAATACAGGGAAAAATTCTAACTGTTTGAGGGACGTTTTTTAAAGGAAAAGTCCAGGTTGGGTAAAACTTGGGTCTATTTGAAAGATCAAGTTTAAATATACTCAAAAATATCAGTCGCAAAATTGTATCTTTTTTTAATGACGAGAAATTAATTTTTAAACGAGCGAAATTTACCGCCAAGCGAGCTGCCATTTTCTTTCGCCTTCCCTCCGCAGACCGCACGCGGAGCAAGCGCGCGCGGGGAACAGAGCGCTGTTAAAGCCTGTTATAGCGCGAGCAGCGCGTGATTAAAGTCCTAAAACGTCACCCCGAAACAAAAAATGGCAGATCGCTTGGCGGTAAATTTCGCTCGTTTAAAAATTAATTTCTCGTCATTAAAAAAAGATACAATTTTGCGACTGATATTTTTGAGTTTATTTAAACATGATCTTTCAAATAGACCCAAGTTTTACCCAACCTGGACTTTTCCTTTAAAGATTTTACTTAAATCGCCATATTCTTGTTTATATGTATTTAATCGAAGCATGTACACAGGTGCTGTAAAAAGGAGTTTGAGGCAAAACTAAACTTGTGTCTTCAAACATTTTGCAACAATTAGTGCAATAATCAAAGTAGGGCAAATGGTTAAGAAATGGGGTGATAGTTTGAAAGCTTTCTATTGGCTCTTTGAATGACGTGTGCCGTTAACCGTGCTGGAACCCAGATTATGCAGTTAGCTTAAGACTTACGTCCTTTATTTACTTTTGATAAAAAGCTTTTCCCAAATATGGAGAAAAGGCTAGGAGTGTTACTGTAAAATAATTCAAAACACGTTACCGTCACATCAGCCAGAGAGTGCCGAGGCTCTCAGGAGTGTTTATAGGGGAAAGTTCACTTGCCTCTTTGCTCTCTGTTCTAGGAATATAGAGCCCTCTATCTACTAAGGCTGCAGGTTAAACTTAAAAGTGTAATATTAAATTGAAATTTAGAATTAATTTAATATTAAATTGAAATTTAGAATTAATTTAATATTAAATTGAAATTTAGAATTAATTTAATATTAAATTGAAATTTAGAATTTATTTAATATTAAATTGAAATTTGGAATTTATTTAATATTAAATTGAAATTTAGAATTAATTTAATATTAAATTACAATTAAGAGTAAAATTAAGAATTAACTTAATTAAGAAATAAATAAATATTAAAATATTATTACTGACTTCTCTCGCCAAGTGTTCGGTTTCACGAATGTAGATGGCGACGTAAGAGGCAGACTGGCCTTTGGGCAACTTGTTTCACAAAAACGACTCCTTACATTTCCTCCACGCTTCGACTAAAATAGACCTATTTCTACTTCCGAGTAGGTTCCGCGCTTTTAGTTTCGTGTAACATTGATTTCTACTAACAATTAATTCTGGAAATATATATATATATATATATATATATATATATATAGCAAAACCCTTTTTAAGAAATGAAACTAGAAACTTTTGGGCAAGCAATCATGACGGTTGGGCTGAGGGTGGGCTGAGGAATAATAGCGAATCGGCAGACTGCAACGTGGAGGGAAAGAAGTTGAGATGGACAGATGAGAAGAGCCACAGCAGGGGGAAGAGAAGCTGAGAACATCTCTAAGAAATACGGAAGAAAAGGTTCTCTGTAAGATGTTCTAAAGAAGGGTCCCCCCCCCCCCCCCGCTACACTTTTTCTTACACAGGGAATACATCGTCGCCTGAGTTTAAAAACCCCGTAACTCGAACTTTGTCGTATATGGCAACGAGTATTTATTCCTTTGGTAGTCTTGACAACCAGGCATTTATTCCATTGGTCAGTCTTGAAGTCCAAGTGTTTATACCATCGATAGTTTGTAAAACCAAATATTTATTCCACTGGTAATATGGACAATAAAGTATTTATTCCACCGGTAATATGGACAATATAGTATTTATTCCACCGGTAAAATGGACAATAAAGTATTTATTCCCCTGGTAATATGGCAAATAAAGTATTTATTCCACTTGTAGTCTTGCAAACGAGGTATCTAATCCCCTGGTAGTCTTGACAACGAGGTATTTATTCCACTGGTAGTGTTCACAACGAGGTATTTATTTCACTGGTAGTATGGACACTAAAATATTTATTGAACTGGTAGTCTTGACAACAAAGTATTTATTCCAATGGTAGTCTTGACAATCAAATATTAATTCCACTGGTAATCTTGACAATGAGTATTTACTCCATTGGTAGTCTTGACAAGCAAATATTTATATAACTGCTAGCCTTGACAACTAAATATTAAAATCACTGCTAGCCTTGACAACCAAATATTAAAATCACTGCTAGTTTTGACAACCAAATATTTAAATCACTGGTTTTCAAGTAACGATATAATTTATTTAAAAAAAATATATTTATGTTCTAATGGTTTAACGAAACGATATTTTTAATGATAATATAAAAGTCCTAATATAAAATAAAATATTGGATTATAACTTAATGCTTTGGACTTTCAAGTCATTAGAAATTGTTTGATACGTGTGTAAAAAAATTGTGCGGTATTCCAGATTTTCGTCAGGTTTTCGAAACCATGTCTGGTAGATTTTTTGAAATCTTTATTTATTTCGAGTTACGATGTTTTTCGCCTCAGATGCCAACACCCCCCCCCCCCCCTCCACGGGAACTTTCCTTCGAGTGAAAACTCGCATAAAAGAAAGAGGGTGTGCTCAAGGGGGGGGGGGGCAAAAATGATCTCTCGAAAGAAATAAAAGATGAAAGTGAAAAAGATATACGGAATTGCTTGGCTATTCTAAGACCACGCCCCGATGTTGAGCCGATGCATAAGTAACATTAAAGGCGTAAGTATGACACAAATGATATCGGCCGTTTCTGGCCAAATGTACCAGTAATATTAGTTTTAATATTAGTATATGTATTTGGATTAAGAATACTATTATGTTCCAATTCAATAATTGCCCATTTTTACCCAATTAATCGTAATTTTTAATTTTTAACATCTTTCAATAAGCTTTGGCTGCCAATCAAAAAAGGGTAGATATTTATCCTTGGTCTTTGGTGAAACAGGCTAGAAGTAGAAAAATTATCGTTAGGAGGACCGAAACATGCAAGGTCGGGGAGCCGTAATAACAGGGCCGGCTCAAGAAATTTTATACACCCGGGCAAGGGGGATTTTTGGCGCCCCTTTTATTTTGAGACTAAATTAAACTACCCCCCTCCCCGGTAAAAAACATAACCATGTCCATGTTATAAATTTACCGTTTTCATAACAATAAATAATCCCTTTAATCACTTTCTCAATACTTTGTGTAAATAAGCAAAATACTAGTCTCAAATCCATGGGTTTAAAAAGAAACTTAGATCATGAAAATATTCTTAACCCCAAACGTACTTCAATACCTAGGGTCCCTCCTACAGGCTACCACTCCTAAAAGCATATGTAACATAATTACTCATAAGTATGCCACTAGCATTATTTCTTCACTAACGGTTTGTTTCACAGATATTGCGTCATACATACCCTTCGTAATATTTGATATCATATTTTATGTCATATTTGACGTCATCGAATCTCAAATGCCGATAATACCGTCGCCCAAATAGCTTGGGTGGGGTGCATTTGGCCGACTCCTCATTTGACCGACTTTTCATTTGGCCGACTGCTCATATGTCCGAATGCCCATTTGGCCGACAGCTCATTTGGTCGACTTTTCGGTCGGCCAAATGAGCAGACCATATGGCCGACTGCTCATTAGGCCGACTACTCTTTTAGCTGAAATTCTGGTCGGCCAAATGAGCAGCCCGTTTGACCGACTGCTCATTTGTCCGACTACTCATTTGACCGACTGCTCGTTTGACCGACTGCTCGTTTGACCGACTGCTCGTTTGACCGACTGCTCGTTTGACCGACTGCTCGTTTGGCCGACTGCTCGTTTGGCCGACTGCTCGTTTGGCCGAATTCTCAGTCGGACAAATGTTCAGTCGGTCAAATGAGCAGTCCATTTGGCCGACTGTCCATATGACCGACTTCTCAGTCGGACAAATGTGCAGTCGGCCAAATGGACAGTCGGCGTAACGTGTATTTTGTGGTCGGCCAAATGAGAAGTCGGCCAAACGAAACTCTCCCAATAGCTTTACGTCTGATAAACCGACGGCCATTATTTTAGTAAACAAACCGGTTTGAACAACCAAGGCTTGGGAGCTAAAATATAGTGTCAAGTTCTGCTAATGTAATTATTTTACCAATTAATTAAGTTCTCGGAGACTCACGTTCTAAAATAAATTTGCATTGTCAAATAAAAGAAGCAGGTTTATTGGAAAAAATAGTTGAAATTCAGGTTGATCTTTTCTGGCGCATCTATAAGGTTGGAGTCTTTGCAGATTCTTTTGAGCCTAGGCCTAACTCTTCTAGGCTTGGTATGGGATTTAATAACGCTGGTGGAATATCCAACTTCGACTACTTATTTCATTTTCGGAAAGTGATCTCTGAACCGAACCGTATTGGTCATTTTCCTTTTATTTTTCTAAACTACTCAGTATTTAACTTCATCCGCACAAACCGAGCGAGTTTATAAATTTCAATAAAGTTACATTGGGCTGACTAAAATTCCGACGCAAAAAATTCCTTCTCAATTTAGAGGTTTTCCATTGGCTTAAATAAATATGTTAGTAGCCAATAGTGTGATTCCCAAAATTACTAGGATGAATAAAAAGGTTAAAATCTAACGTAGTCCACCTTTTTACTGGTTCGTGGTGAAACAAACCGTTAGTGAAGATTTTTGAATGGAATAAAGGTACAGTGGCATACTACTGAGCAATTATGTTATATATGCTTAAAGGTACGTCTCTAAAATATTCATATAAAGACAGGATATAAGCCAAATTCTCTTAAACCAAAGAATAACAAACTTTGTTAGTCCTGATGAACTAGCTCTATAGTCTGTATGAAACGTTTGGCCGGTTTTGGGCCTATTTGATAGAACGATTTATTGCTTTAACAAATTAATTAAAACAGTATTTGGCGGGATTTTTTAAGGCCTACACTTAAGAACTTTTTTTAAGCTGTCGCTTTCTTTTCTGCTTCAATGGCTTCTCTTAATTTCCTTTTTTTATAATCTTAATTCAATTCAACGTGTCTCTAATTAATATCTATCTAACTAAAACTATGTAACTGAAACTAATAAATGGCTTTCTGCGCGTGCGCTTAAAATAGAAGTGACTAACGCTAACCACGGACACACGACAGATTAAGGGGGAAGAATACAGTAAAAGCCTCTTTTTCGTTCAACGTTTAACAATTACATAATTGAATTATATTTTTATTATTAGGCTGAACCTTCCTCTAGTGCTTAAAATAATTTTGATAATTCTGTTCCTGTTTCTCGGCCTTTTGGAGTCGCACCGGGATCTCCGGTGCCAGCTGTGCCCGTTTTATGTGGACCGCTGTGTTCCCGTCGTTCCCCTTTAGGAGCTCTCTCCAAAGGGTATGACTCTTTACCTACGTAGGTAGGGTGTCGGCTGGAGTTGCTATAGCATCCACTCTTAATCCCACGGCTGTGTGCGAAGTGAGGATTGGTCCACCCATTGCTGCACCTTCTGCTGGGTTGAGTGGTTTGCGTCAAAGGTGCAACCATCAGTAGTAGGGTACTACTACCCGAGGGGCTAACCACTTCCCGTAATCGGTGTTCACCCTAACTGTAATCTTCGGTAATCTTTTGAACTCATTTGTAATCCCGTAATCATTTGTAATTTTCGTACTCATCTGTAATCACGCGTATTCATTGGAATTACCCCGTACTTAATTACTCATCTGTAACAATTTTAAAGATTTGGGTTGCCTGTTTACTCATCGTAATCATTATGTTCTCATCCTAATCATTCTGTACTCATCGTAATCGGTCTGTACTCATCGTAATCATGTGTACTCATCTGTACTCATTATTGATTACGTAATTGGTGTACAGGCAAATTCTTACTGGCTAGCCCCTCGCTGGATTTGTCACCTGTCCGGGCTTGGGGACACTGGCGTAGGGCACTATGATGATAGGCTTCCGGTGGTATGGCCCCTGTTGCTAGGTACACCGGGCTAAAAATTCTGACACCCTTCTATTCTTGTACTATCGCCCAACCACTTTTTCTTCTTCATATTATATACCCTGGTTTATAATGAAAATACCAGGAAAATGCTTTATCCGTCAAAACTATGCACCGTAATTTTATGGTTTATTTACTATTGTAAAAAAATAGTCGCAAAAAACGTTCATCGACGATGTTGGACATTTTGGTTGGTAAAACAGTTTGTATTTCCAATTAGCTAAAGATTTTTCAAATTATGTTATGCTTTCATTAAAATTTTTTATAAACAAATCCGATTCTTGGTAAACCAAAAAGGCTCACAACTCAATTTCGGCGCCCCTCTCAAACCGGCGCCCCGGGCAGTTGCCCGGGTTGCCCAGCCCTTGAGCCGCCCCTGCGTAATAATGGTCAATCTTAAGGGCCCGAAACGAGGCTAGAGCAAGGTCAGGGAGCCGTAATAATGGTCAATCTTAAGGGCCCGAAACGAGGCTAGAGCAAGGTCAGGGAGCCGTAATAATGGTCAATCTTAAGGGCCCGAAACGAGGCTAGAGCAAGGTCAGGGAGCCTTAATAATGGTCAATCTTAAGGGCCCGAAACCAGGATAGAGCAAGGTCAGGGAGCCGTAATAATGGTCAATCTTAAGGTCCCGAAACGAGGCTAGAGCAAGGTCAGGGAGCCATAATAAAGGTCAATCTTAAGGGCCCGAAACGAGGCTAGAGCAAGGTCAGGGAGCCCGGAGCCGTAATAATGGTCAATCTTAAGGGCCCGAAACGAGGCTAAAGCAAGGTCAGGGAGCCATTATAAAGGTCAATCTTAAGGGCCCGAAACGAGGCTAGAGCAAGGTCAGGGAGCCCGGAGCCGTAATAATGGTCAATCTTAAGGGCCCGAAACGAGGCTAGAGCAAGGTCGGGGAGCCGTAATAATGGTCAATGTTAAGGGCCCGAAACGAGGCTAGAGCAAGGTCGGGGAGCCGTAATAATGGTCAATCTTAAGGGCCCGAAACGAAGCTAGAGCAAGGTCAGGGAGCCATAATAAAGGTCAATCTTAAGGGCCCGAAACGAGGCTAGAGCAAGGTCAGGGAGCCGTAATAATGGTCAATATTAAGGGCCCGAAACGAAGCTAAAGCAAGGTCAGGGAGCCATAATAAAGGTCAATCTTAAGGGCCCGAAACGAGGCTAGAGCAAAGTCAGGGAGCCGTAATAATGGTCAATCTTAAGGGCCCGAAACGAAGCTAGAGCAAGGTCAGGGAGCCGTAATAATGGTCAATCTTAAGGGCCCGAAACGAAGCTAGAGCAAGGTCAGGGAGCCATAATAAAGGTCAATCTTAAGGGCCCGAAACGAGGCTAGAGCAAGGCCAGGGAGCCGTAATAATGGTCAATATTAAGGGCCCGAAACGAAGCTAAAGCAAGGTCAGGGAGACATAATAATGGTCAATCTTAAGGCCCCGAAACGAGGCTAGAGCAAGGTCGGGGAGCCGTAATAATGGTCAATCTTAAGGGCCCGAAACGAGGCTAGAGCAAGGTCGGGGAGCCGTAATAATGGTCAATCTTAAGGGCCCGAAACGAAGCTAGAGCAAGGTCAGGGAGCCATAATAAAGGTCAATCTTAAGGGCCCGAAACGAGGCTAGAGCAAGGTCAGGGAGCCGTAATAATGGTCAATATTAAGGGCCCGAAACGAAGCTAAAGCAAGGTCGGGGAGCCATAATAAAGGTCAATCTTAAGGGCCCGAAACGAGGCTAGAGCAAAGTCAGGGAGCCGTAATAATGGTCAATCTTAAGGGCCCGAAACGAGGCTAAAGCAAGGTCAGGGAGCCGTAATAATGGTCAATCTTAAGGGCCCGAAACGAGGCTAGAGCAAGGTCGGGGAGCCATAATAATGGTCAATCTTAAGGGCCCGAAACGAGGCTAGAGCAAGGTCAGGGAGCCGTAATAATGGTCAAACCTAAGGGCCTGAAAAGAGGCTATAGCAAGGTCAGGGAGCCGTAATAATGGTCAATGCAAAGGGCCCGAAACGAGGCTAGACAAAGGTCAGGGGGGCCCTAATAATTGTTATGCCTAGGGTCCCGAAACGAGGCTGAAGCAAAGTTAGGGATGCCTAATAAGTGTTCTACCTTAGAGGCTGCGCGCATGGTTGTTAAATCACCACGTATGAGCACAATATTACCTGTTATATATTACGTTATTTACGTTGTCGGGTATATCTTGTAAGTAAAAATAAACTTTAAAAACTTAACCACCTCTGCGCGTTGATATCGCATTTCTATAAAGATGGAAGAAACACGATCGGAAAAATACTTAATTTATAACAATTCCTATAGTTTATATTTTCTGTTGGAATTCGCGGCCGAGTACTCTTGAACATCGGGTGGATTTCGCAGGCTGACAAAGGATCCAACAAACTTCGTATAAACACTTAGACAGTGGGAATTGACTGTTATTTCCAGCCTCAGGGATACCCTATTCCCGTCGGGTTTCAAATGGCCAACTCGAAACGTCCGAGGAAGAAAATCCAAGTCCGTATATTTTTCTTTAAAACGCGTTTTCTACTTATTTCCAAAGTCCTTTGAAACGTTCGAGGAGAATATATTTCGTGTCAGTTTTCAAATCCCCTGCAGGTACTCCTTTGACGTGTTATGTCAAAGTTCAAAGAGATTGGAATCGAACGTGGAAAAGATCTGTTTGCAGTTTTCTCGAAAATTTGAGAAACACGCGAAAATATCCTACATCAAATATAACCAGGGATTTACCAGTAAAAACGTTTCTAATCAATCTCTACGAAATCGTTTAGAGCTCTATACAGGGTGAACTGGGTTCTATAGAAAAACTGATAGAATGGTCGGTATAAAATGTCTACTAAGTATTAGCTTAAATTGGAAATTAAATTAAATAATTAACAAAATCTATTAAATTCTTAAAAAAACCGTAATAAAATATAAAACCCATAAGAAGTTTAAAGAAAATGTCCTAAATATTTATAGAAACTGTTCTTTACGACCTAAGGAAAACTTTCAAGATTTTTGTAGAAACTATTCTATGGAATCTTTAGAAACATCTTAAATTTTTCTAAAGATATTCTAAAGAAAATCTATGAAATCTTTACTTAATATTCTACCGTAAGCCCCAGTCTTAGCAAGCAAAAATTTTCAAATTTCATATGAGGTTCATGAAATAAAGCAGCGTTTTCTTAAAAATAGTACCAGCTTGGTCAATTGCCATTATTAATTATTTTACATTATTGAAACTGGCGAATTAAAATTAGATTCTATTAAATTCCGTTATATATGTTACCATAAGTAACATAATACCTCTAAGTAGGCATTTGTTCTTACTACATCCTTTCTTCACCAAAGAAAAATCAGTAAAACTACTAACAACTCTGTAACCCGGAAGATTAACACTCGTTGTGATTTGAATTTTCCTATTAATCATTCAAATGGAGTCAGAGTTCAAATTCAGCCAATCATATAGTACTCCAAAAAAACGTCTGTTGCGTAACCATAGTGCGCTTGAATCTCGATATTTTAAATTAAAATTTTCGTATAATAGAATTAAGAACTAGGTATTAAAGCTTTTTGACGAAAAATTGGGATATCGGAAGACGATAACAAGTTGGCGAGCCAAAATATACCTCTCCTCGGAAGAATTGTCCCTAGTGGTATTAATTTCTCGAGATAACCCTTAAAGATATCTCCACCATTTAGAGTTATTTGTTAAAAATGTTATCCCAGTTCTATCCCGCCCGGTATAAAATTTTAATTATAATTAAAATAATTGAGACGAAACGACCAATTTTAATTTATTCAGAATATCATAAGTTAAGTAGTTACAACAGTGAGTTAGACGTACTATAACAATGCACAATTGAATTAAACCCTTTTTACAGTACAAGTTTATCAGTTGAATATAATACAAAGCAAATTTTAATGAAATAAATATCTACAGAGGGTATTATAACGACCGTTCGCTTTTTGGTTTATAATTTTAACGGAATCGGGCCGATTTTAATTAAACGATAGTTTATCGAAATTTTGTTAAAAGAATATTCCCTAAGGCCGCACGATAAATTTACGAGAATAATTTCCCGTCGCCGTTATATCTAAAATTTATTTGATTCGGGATTGCCAGAACTGTAATGTTGTGGGCGAGTGATTAGAAAATAAAATGGCAACCATAATTATGCAAAATTATAAATGTTTATTTTTATTCAGAACAGTCTATGGAACGTTCTAGATTTAACTTTCATCAATAACCCAACAATATATATCCCTTTATAACGATTAGGTAATATTTTGGTTCATTTTTTATTAAAGTCTTAACAAAAATTCGTTAAAACGCAAAGTAGTTCATTGTTACCTTTTAATAAACGCTTAGAAAACGATAATTATTTAAAACTCCCGCGGAAACTATATCAAAGTAATAATATAGCGCCACCGTGTGGAGAACTATAAATCAAACCGGGTAAAAAACAATATAATCTCTTTAATTTTTCGAACTTTGGTCAAATCTCGACGGGGCAACAAACGAACACAAAATAAAAGTATATAAAGCCGTTGCCGTCTAAATAGAGAAGATAGTCTTTTCTTAGTTCTCGGCTGTGAGACGAACTACTACAGGACGGGGTCCTGGTGTCGGCCAAAAGTTATGCGGTAAAACTTTGCGGGTTTTTATTATGTTCGGTCTTCGTCCGAGAAACGAGTAAAATTGTGTTCGGTTTGGATCGGGTTTGAATGGACGTCAGTGTATGAACAGTGTGTGTTTCGACTCCGACTGGAAGTGTTAAAAAATTGTGATCTCACTCAAGTCAGCCTGCCAAAGGAACTGTAAGATAAAATTGACTTTTGTTATTTTTTGAATTGGATTAACCTAAATTATACGCTTGAGATTACCAACTCAACCTGTGAGCCTAGTTAAGTAGATTGTAAGTAACTAGTAGCGCACAGCTCTCAGTTGTTCATCAAGACAGCATTTATATTTGGGTAGATTGCAATTAGTTTGAATATTGTATAATTTATGATACATTTAATCAAGTGTAAATGTGTTTGGTTTTTGTCGAAAGTTAAATCTCAACGTTTGAATAAAAATAAACATTTATAATTTTGAATAATTCTGGTTACCATTTTCTAATCACTCGCCCACGACATTACAGTTCTGGCAATCCCGAATCAAATAAATTTTCGATATAACGGCGACGGGAATTTGTTCTCGTAAATTCATCGCGCGGCCATAGGGAATATTTTTAACAAAATTAGATAACTATCGTTTAATTAAAATTGGCCCGATTCCGTTAAAATATAAACCAAAACGTGATCGACCGTTATACCTTCTACGTAATTGTACAGAACTGGTACTCAAGTGTCTAAGACTAGATTTGTCTTAGTTCATCGTGATTGAAAAATAAACCAAAACACACTTACACTTAAGTAAATATCATAAATACTGAATAATTTTAACTAAATTCAAACTACCTAACTATAAACTCTGTCTTAATTAACAGCTGAGAGCTGTTCGCTACTAATTACTTCCAATCTACTTAATTACCCTCACAGGTTGAGTTGATAATTTCAAGGGTATAATTAGGTTATTCCAATTCAAAATATAATAACAATCAATTTTATCTTACAGCTGACGAGTTAGTTCACAATTACTTTAACACTTTCAGTCTTAAACACGCACTGTTCATACACTTAAGTCCATTCACTCACGTTCCAAACGCGAAACACAATTTATCTCTTTTCTTGACCGAAGACCGAACATACTAATTAAAACCGCAAAGTTATAACTTTTGACCGACACCAGGACCCCGTCCTGTAGTAGTTCGTCTGACAGCCAAGAAGTAAGAAAGACTATATCTTCCATATTGACGGCAACGACCTTATATACTTTTATTTTGTGTTTTTTTTACCCGTCGAGATTTGACTAAAGGTCGAAAAATTGAAGAGATTATATTTTTTACCCGGTTTGATTAATAGTTCTCCACACGGTGGCGCTATATTATTACTTTGATATAGTTTCCGCGGGAGTTTTGAATAATTATCCTTTTTCTAAGCGATATTAAAAGGTAACAATGAACTACTTTTGGTGTTTTAACGAAATTTTGTTAAGAATTTAAAAAAAAATTTAAAACAAACAAAAAACCGTACCAAAGAATAAACAAACAAAGTTCAATAAACCATATATACAGATATTGTATTCATCCGTTTAGTAAAAAAACCCGCCTTATCATAATTGTTCCTTTACTTTAATATTTCCCCTAAAGAAGTCAATGGCTCGGCGGTGAACTATCCGCATTGTTACAATGCGACCCGAGTTCAATTCCTGATCACGATCAAATTTTACATTAAAATACTAAAATATTTAATTAAATATAAGATTAATATAATCTATAAATATTTAATTAAATATAAGATTAATATAATCTATAAATATTTAATTAAATATAAGATTAATATAATTTATAAATATTTAATTAAATATAAGATTAATATAATTTATAAATATTTAATTAAACATAAGATTAATTTAATTTATAAATATTTAATTAAATATAAGATTAATTTAATTTATAAATATTTAATTAAATATAAGATTAATATAATTTATAAATATTTAATTAAATATAAGATTAATTTAATTTAAAAATATTTAATTATATATAAGATTAATTTAATTTATAAATATTTAATTAAATATAAGATTAATATAATTTATAAATATTTAATTAAATATAAGATTAATTTAATTTATAAATATTTAAAATGATGTAGAATAAATTATAGTACCTAACGTTATAACTTTGTAAAGGACATTCGCCAAAGCTGTTTTATAGAAAAACACCGTGGTGGAAATCCTGCCATTGGCAGGGGCGTATTAACCATTAGGCCGAGTAGGCACGTGCCTACGGCGCCATTTTTCTAGGGGCGCCAAAACTGTGATGAAGCCCCACGGTAGAAGTACGTGGGTTGCCCCTACTTAGCTGACCAACCCGTTAGACAATGCCCAGGGGCGGAAAATAATTCTGTGCCTAAAGGCGCCGAAAGGGTTAATCCGCCCCTGGCCATTGGACGTTGAGAGGTTGCATAACACTCAGCACTTGGTCCGTCCCAAAGTCATTAAGAAGAAGTTGGAGAGAAAACGCCCATACAAACACAACAGACTCAACATCCACAACCATCATAACACAAACACAACCAACTCCACACCCACAACATTCACAACATGAACTCAACATTCACAACAAACTCCACACCCACAACTTTCACAACACGAACTCAACATTCACAACACGAACTCAACATTCACAACACGAACTCAACATTCACAACACGAACTCAACATTCACAACACGAACTCAACATTCACAACACGAACTCAACATTCACAACACGAACTCAACATTCACAACACGAACTCAACATTCACAACACGAACTCAACATTCACAACACGAACTCAACATTCACAACACGAACTCAACATTCACAACACGAACTCAACATTCACAACACGAACTCAACATTCACAACACGAACTCAACATTCACAACACGAACTCAACATTCACAACACGAACTCAACATTCACAACTTACACTTAAACATTCACAACTTACACTTAAACATTCACAACTTACACTTAAACATTCACAACTTACACTTAAACATTCACAACTTACACTTAAACATTCACAACTTACACTTAAACATTCACAACTTACACTTAAACATTCACAACTTACACTTAAACATTCACAACTTACACTTAAACATTCACAACTTACACTTAAACATTCACAACTTACACTTAAACATTCACAACTTACACTTAAACATTCACAACTTACACTTAAACATTCACAACTTACACTTAAACATTCACAACTTACACTTAAACATTCACAACTTACACTTAAACATTCACAACTTACACTTAAACATTCACAACTTACACTTAAACATTCACAACTTACACTTAAACATTCACAACTTACACTTAAACATTCACAACTTACACTTAAACATTCACAACTTACACTTAAACATTCACAACTTACACTTAAACATTCACAACTTACACTTAAACATTCACAACTTACACTTAAACATTCACAACTTACACTTAAACATTCACAACTTACACTTAAACATTCACAACTTACACTTAAACATTCACAACTTACACTTAAACATTCACAACTTACACTTAAACATTCACAACTTACACTTAAACATTCACAACTTACACTTAAACATTCACAACTTACACTTAAACATTCACAACTTACACTTAAACATTCACAACTTACACTTAAACATTCACAACTTACACTTAAACATTCACAACTTACACTTAAACATTCACAACTTACACTTAAACATTCACAACTTACACTTAAACATTCACAACTTACACTTAAACATTCACAACTTACACTTAAACATTCACAACTTACACTTAAACATTCACAACTTACACTTAAACATTCACAACTTACACTTAAACATTCACAACTTACACTTAAACATTCACAACTTACACTTAAACATTCACAACTTACACTTAAACATTCACAACTTACACTTAAACATTCACAACTTACACTTAAACATTCACAACTTACACTTAAACATTCACAACTTACACTTAAACATTCACAACTTACACTTAAACATTCACAACTTACACTTAAACATTCACAACTTACACTTAAACATTCACAACTTACACTTAAACATTCACAACTTACACTTAAACATTCACAACTTACACTTAAACATTCACAACTTACACTTAAACATTCACAACTTACACTTAAACATTCACAACTTACACTTAAACATTCACAACTTACACTTAAACATTCACAACTTACACTTAAACATTCACAACTTACACTTAAACATTACAATAACGAAATATCCAATCAAACTGAATTGAAACTGTCGCGACGGTGAGCGTTGACGAAATGAGTCCCGAATGTTCGATAGGCCATATCTTAGCAGCCGTTCGACGTAGCCGGATAACAATGACACTTTCTAAATATGAATCGACCCTTGTGAATCCAAAAATGCAGGTTTCAGGGGCGTAACTTCATTATTAAAAAAGTTGTCAAAAACGATATTTGGCGTTTCCGGCGGATATGGAAATGCTACATGTGAATCAAGAGATAGGTATGAAAGATATTAGTAAAATATTAAAAATAAAATTGGTTTCAACTTGCTATCTTTCATAGTTTTTGAGATAATCTCAAATAAGTGCCAAAATCCCAACGGCCGAAGACGTAGCTCTACCGTGGAAAGTTCTTCCCTCCCAAAACCCGTTCTCTCGCGCAGTGGCGTAGCCAGAAATTCCTCAAGGGGGGGGTTGAAGTATGTGAATGTTAAGAGGGGGTCGAGAAGGGGGTGGAAATTTAGTACAGTCAAAGGTAGGGGGTTGGACACGGAAACCCCCCTCCCCTTGTCTACGCCACTGCTCTCGCGTGTAGCACGGTAATGGCGACTCCCATGAAATACGCGCGTAAAATAATCTTATAAAGATCGTGACTAACGCCATCTAGCGAGTCAAATATTTATGAGACCAAATTGTGACTATGACTATGTCGCATTGCTCCTGTAAAGTAATCTTTCCCACTAAACTATAGTAGATCGACCTATTAAGCCTAAAAATGGCGGTATTCAAAATCATGCGCCAAATTCTCGGAATATCACTTTAATCGGAAGTTGGGTTAGATTCGTTCATATTTTAAAAAAAAAATGTCGTCACTGTGAAGAAAGGATGTAGTAAAAAAAATTCAAGTTAAAGTTCAAGTATATTATTCTTCTTAATAAATATACAATGTAATACTTACAAGGAGACATCTCGAAGTTGAAACTCGGGGGATTAGTAGACCTTCATGTATCATGAAAAATCCTAAAGGGAATTTATTCAATGGGCAACCGTTTTGCCATGGCAACGAAAAATGTTTTTGACAACACAAAATATTAAATTTTCAAATTGAAAATAACATGGGATTTTTACCTCAAATTGATCAAAAGTTGATCAATTTTGATGGTTTTTTTTGTCAATTTTTATCTATTTTTTTCAATTTTTGGCATTTTCGAATTTTCGAAATTTGTTCAAATTTTTCACAGGGGGGTCCTAGGAATCGGTCAGAATCCCATGATATATTCAATGGGAAAATTTCCATTTGTTGTTGTCAAAAACATTTTTCGTTGCCATGGCAAAACGGTTGCCCATTGAATAAATTCCCTTTAGGATTTTTTAAGTTACATGGTCTAACAATCCCCCGAGTTTGAACAAAATCGGTGGGTTACACTTCGGGATGTCTCCTTGTTAGTGGTATTATGTTACTTAGGATGTTACACATTTATTCACTTGGAATGTGTAAGCTAGGAGCAACAAACTGGGCTGTATCTGTTGCTCCTAGGTGTAAGGAAGTCTATGACGGATCTTATAATCCTAGAAATGGGTGGGCCTTACAACGGATATTTCCGAGGGGTCGCACATTCACCAAAAATGTGTACGGGATTTGGAAATCCAGGATTTCTCGTTGGTTTCAAGATTTCTTGTTGGATTTCGGATTTCTTTACTTATGTCCCGGATTTTGGGATTTCTCGACTTCTCGTTGGAATTCGAGATTTGTCGTCGGATTTAAAGATTTCACGTCGGATTTCAGGATTTCTTGACGGATTTCGATTTTTCCCGTCGGATTCCTGGATTTCACGTCGGTTTTCTGGATTTTGAGACTTGGTAAAATCTCCGGATTTGGAAGAAATCCCGGCTGGATTTCGGATTTCTTGGAGAGTGTACGGGATTTCTTTGAATGTCTGACCCCTCGTCCTCTACCTACTCTCCACTTCTCGTCCTCTCAGGGACCCCTCTGCCTTTGGTTACTTTTCTCTCTTTCTCACTTTCTTTATTCTTTAATTCATTGTATTGAGTTTTGGCATAATTTTTGACGAGAGTTAGCTTTTCTTCTGAGGCATATACACTCTATTTCGCGCCTTTATTTGACCCCTCTTACATGATTGACAATGACCAGTTAAAAATTTTAAAAACTTAGTACTACCTAGGAAAAACCCCTTTTAACTTAAACAGGACTGGTGTGGGCGTGAGCCTGTGTGGAATTTTGGAAGTGGTGGCGCTTGACCAACGTCATAAATACGCCCCTCCCATCTAAGCGAGTGAGACAAGAATACAGGAAGATGATTAAGTTTGCACCCTTCATCGATTAAATCAAATTAAATGGATTAAAACATGATAAAATATAGTTAAGCCGATTAAATCACGATAAAGCTGATTAAATCGCCATTAAAATATTAGATCGTGATTAAACAGATTAACTTGTGATTAAATCAAAATTAAAGATTAAATCAAGTTTAAAAGATTAATTCAAAATTAAAAGATTAATTCAAAATTAAAAGATTAATTCAAAATTAAAAGATTAATTCAAAATTAAAAGATTAATTCAAAATTAAAAGATTAATTCAAAATTAAAGATTACTTCAAAATTAAAGATTACTTCAAAATTAAAAGATTAATTCACGATTAAAAGATGAAATTAAGATTAAAAGATTAATTCAAGATTAAAAGATTAATTCAAGATTAAAAGATTAATTCAAGATTAAAAGATTAATTCAAGATTAAAAGATGAATTCAAAATTAAAAGATTAATTCAAGATTATAAGATTAAGAATTTAATCGCGATTAACACGATGTAATCAAATTTCCAAAGGAGGGGCGACTTTCCCCTCGAGGCTACCTAATGCAGTTCAATATTTATGGTTGAAATGAATATATTCATGCCAAGAATTGAATTAAATTTAGCTTTTACGACCAGGCTCTTCTTATTAATACTTCATAGTGAATTGCGGAATCAGCTATATTGAAGGGCCTAATCATTTCATTAAGACAAATCCCCTAACCAAAGTATATTGGTAAAGTAAACCAATTCAAACTGAATAGAAAAAAATATAAATTTTTATTACTGTAAACCATTTATAAAATAAAAGTATAAATCTTGTATTTATATAATATTCAAATTTATCCAGATTCCATTCTTTTGTTACATTGCCCAAGCATGAAAGTAAGTCTTCTGCCAATCAGGAAGATAATCCGCTATCGGCTCTGGAGAATCGAAATAATATTAGAATTTCGTTAGTTAACACAATGTTCATAACTTACTTATAAACATTCCAACAACTGGGACGCTTTTTGAAATAAATAACAATACAGTCAAAATCTTTTGTCTAGAGAAGAGGGAAAATATATAAATTGGTCATTCTATAGATATTTTCTTAAATTGTTGGTTGCACAAAACTCTTAACAAAATTAATCTTCATGAATGTAGGTTTAATTTTATTTTAAGGCTGTTAAGTATTTAAAAATATGTAACTTTCGTTCAATAATTAAGCCATTACATGCCTTATTTTTAGTAGTACTGTGAGAGTCGTGTTTTTTTGGGTTTCGAGTCTTACCCTGAGTCCTGGAAAACTGGACTTGCTCAGTATCAAGTCCTGGAAAATTGGATTTGAACGAGTCTCGAGTCTTTGAAAGTTGGACTCGCTGGAATCCTTAAATATGGTGTAGAGTCTAATTCTAGTCTAGAATTTCCAACTGAGTCTTATTTGGGTCCAAAATTTTTGTTCTTTTACTCATTTTCAGCTTGAAGTTACTCAAATTAATCTAAAAACCAGGAATAGAGCGCGAACACACCTTAACTTAAGAAAGTAAAACTAAAAGGTTGGCCACGTGATCTCCATCCATTTTATGTGCACTAAAATAGCTACTGTAGCGCAATTCCGGGAATTTAAATTTATAACACGAGGGGAATAACGCACTCATCAGGATTTTTTCTACTAGCTCAAGTTCACTTCGAGTAATTTTTAGGCTCTGGAAAAGGACTCGGGTACCCAATTGAGCCTTAGAAAAATGGGTTGCGAGTCCTTGTCGAGTACAGGCACAGGCCTAATTTTTAGTCTGAAACAGACCAGTTTCAGGTCGTTAAAGCAAACCAAGGACAAAGTCTTTAAAATTCCCAAAAAAATTGATTTCTAGCATTATTATTCAATATAATTAAACAGTCAATCAATTTTTATGAAATTTTCTGTGATTGTATATTTAACGAACTAAAAATTTGGAAAGTTCCTGCAACCAACATTTTATATAGGGACTGACTTTGTGAATTTGTCGTAAAGTGGCGATCTTAGCAAATACATGAGCAAAATCAGAGCTCTTCTGCTTAACTCCAGTTGTTCCGAATGATTCACTGCACTTCTGTCTCCTAAAAGTTGTAAACTAGAAGGAAGTTTAAAAACTGTGTATTTTTGAATGTAACATTAATAGCACCGAATGTACCTGGTTAAGTCACAACCAATAGCTGCGAACCATGATTTCCAAGACTGCTCTCCAAAGGCAGCGATAGAAAAAACTACCTTGCAAAATGATATTTTAAAAAGGTGTACAATTTATTAGAACATGGGATTATATTTACGTACGATGAAATAAAGGTCTCGAAATATGAAGTATTTCTCCCATCAATTTTTCGCCCTCTAATATCGTTGGTGGGAAATACACTTTGGTGTTCGTCAGGTTATTGTCAGGTTTACTATTATTATTCTGAACTGGTACTTTCCAATTTCGTCTTGATAATGGTGGCGCTGAAAAATATTATAAAAATACGAACACTACAAGTCATGCTGAAAAAATATGTAAAACAAGATAAAATTACCGGCGTCAATGCTTCGAAGCGATCTTCCAGTCCTTTTAAGCAATAATGTATCAGGTTGCTTAACCGAAGTAGTCTCTTCAACATTGTTGTTAGTATTATTTGGAAGTTTTTTTCGATTTAAAGGTGATATTGGTGGTGACTTCAAAATGCCTTGTTTGTGTTTCAATAAAAGCAAAAACCGAATTGCACTCCTGCAGAACAAAATATGATTATGACATAAACGCCACAATTTCAACAAAGTCATTTTAAAATTAAAACATTACTTAATTATTTGAATAACTGTTATCACTGTCCACCGTAAGATATCACCTCCCAGTTTAGCTGCGGCAAGCTCTGCAAATACTTCAGAGTATTCCACAACTGCCAAGCATGTTTTTAAACGTGTTACAGCGGTGCTCTTAAAAAAAGAAAAAATAAGTTTGCATGTTATGTTATCAATGGTGTAATAACATATATAGATTACAATGTGCACAGGAAGATTCACAGCGTGCCTCAAGATTAGATCATTTGTGAGTTTTAAAAGGCTTGACAATGCGTAAATCAACTCTGATATAACAGAAGAGTTATCGAAACGCCCTGAAATAAATTTCATACTTTCATATACCCAAGAAACCGTAACAAAGAGTGAAAACAAGGAAAAAAAACCCATTGACCAAGGTTTAGTATGTGCAAACTTAACATGATAAAGATAGAAATAAAGGTAATATTTACCTGCAGTTAAGTATGACATCCATCTTAATATGTATTCCAATTCACTTACTAAATTTGGATTACATTTAACAAATTCTCCATACTTTCCGCAAAGATTTTGACACACGGAAAGCGCCATTATGGTCTAGTGAAGCGCCAATACCATTAGTCTGCCTCCGAGCAGTAAACAGCCAATTTCGAGTTAGAGTTTTGATGAGACAAGTACAAAGTTGATAATCGGGCAGCTCCGGGCAGCTCCGGACAGCTTAAGGCAGAATTTGAAGATGTCTACGACGAGAGGGAAAATTTGTAAAAAAAAAAGAGGGTTAACACTAAAATTTAATTGAGATTATAGACCTAATCGACGGATAACGCAAAAACAAACCGATTGCAAAAGGAGTGAAATAAAAGGAAAATGTTAACAACTTATTGTCCGATGAAGAATTATAGGGAAACCCGAATGGTAACGGGAAGCTAGCGGGAAGTAAACATAAAATGTCGACAAATGATGAAGACGACCATGGATAATAGTTATAATTTGTATACGTAATAGGCGCTTCAATAAATCATCCTCCAAGGAAATCGCAAGAAGTAAATTTTCCGAGAGCCAGGACCTGCAAGACACTGTTTTTTTTTTTTTTTTTGAGAGGGGCACGCAAAGTGATGTCGGCTAAAAGCCTTAGACACCAACACTACAAATAAAGAGGACAAACAGTCAAGGCAACAAAAAACTCAAAACCGCTGCAGGGCACGCAAGAACCCCGACAACAGTCGAAAATACCCCGGCTGCGAACAGCCGGCCGGAAGAGCAGAAAAAGACAACAACGAGGGCAGAGTACCTGCAAGACACTGTTTATATAGTGTTTCTTGGAAATTTTTCACTTTTACGGCCGCAACAAGCGTACCCTTTTAACCATGTATTTTTTTTGACTTATTAAGGCTTGGCAAAAACACGACGTTCTGTTTACAGGTGAAAAGATTCCAATATTTCAACAAGCACTATATAAACAATGCTTTGCGGGTCCTGGCTCTCGGAAATATTACTTCTTAGCGATTTCCTTGGAGGATGATTTATTTAAGCGCCTATAATAATAAATTTATTTAGCTCACCTAATAACCTTTTCTTTCAACATAGAGCCACCTAGCGGCCTACACGATAACTTAGCTGCAGAATTTCTGTCTGCTAAGCAGACGCTTTGTGTTTTGCAACGGAAAAGCGTCTGCAACTACTTAACTTTATGAGTTGCCTAAAGGCTATATAATTGTACGAGGTACCACATATAAATAATTATATTTATTACTCCCCAAACTTATTGGTCTTGAATTTACTTTGTAGCGTGGTTAAAAGTTCCATGTATGACCTTGAACTTATCACTAAACTACTAAGATAAATTTATAATTTTCATTGTCAAAACTAATCTGTAGTTGGATCATAAAATCATTTTAGTCACTTGCTATGGGAAGTGAACTATGGTAAGAAACATTTTATTGCTCAAGGTTTACAATAAGACCAATTTTTGACCCCTTTGCGGAACTTATTCCCCCTTTGGCTAGAAATGTATGGCACTCACAAGTACGCCAAAAGCCGTAACCACCCCCCCCCCCTCCCAACCAGCACCATGGTCCTTACTTTGGCCTTCAATTATTAATGTATTTAAAATATGGCAATATTTATCTTTTCAATAGGAGCACCCAAGAAATTTAATACCAGAGTTATGCAAATCTTTTTACCATCTTGGCTGGCTAACCGGCACAGGTATTCAGATCATAATCAGTGTAACACTATCATCCTGATAAACAATTAATATTATTAGGAGGAGCACTATCTATTAAATTAGGGGATGAAATATATATTGCACCATCCAGTATTCAAAAAGAGAGAATTGATCCAGATGACTTATTTGTTCAAAAATTAAATGGAGAAGATATTTCTGGTCCCCCACCTGAAAAAAAGCTTAAGAAAAGCGACTGCACTCCTATTTTCATGAATGCTTATTCCATGAGAGGGGCTGGTGCGGTAATCCACACCCATTCAAAAGCAGCGGTTATGGCAACTTTACTTTATCCAGGAAATGAATTTGTAATAACTCACCAAGAAATGATAAAGGTTTAATTGCATCCTAATAATCTAAAAAGGCAATAAATAATATAGAAAACTTAAAAAAAAAACAGGGTATAAAAAATGCAAAAACTGGCGTAAACTACAGATATGATGATAAATTAGTAGTTCCAATTATTGATAATTTACCATTTGAAAGTGATTTAAAGGTAAAACTCAACCAAGCCTAAAATTTTTAATTGAAAATCATTACCTCTTAAATATTTCTAGGACCCATTAGCTGATGCAATGATAAAATATCCAGAAACATGCGCTGTTCTTGTGAGGAGACACGGGGTTTATGTATGGGGTGATACATGGGAAAAAACCAAAATTATGTAAGTATTAAAGAGGATTAGCCAAAAAAAAGCAGTGATCACATTGGTTTTTGATTTTCCATCTGGTATTTAAAACAGGACCGAATGCTACGATTATTTGTTTGATATTGCAGTACAAATGAAAAAATTTGGACTCGATCCAACCAAAACCCCCGACCCATAAAATGTTTCCTCATTTATTGTATTTTATAAGTGTCATTTTTTTTAATAAAAAATATTCATTGTTATGTTAAGACTTTCAATTCTTTCAAGTTTTGTTATAAATTAGGAAATCAGCATCTTCCAAAATAAATTTTCCTTTATTATTAGAATCAATGGTTTTGTTTAAGTTTTTGTTTTCACCGTTTGCACAGCCAATGTGTAGATATAAAATGCGACTTATTTAAGTATAATAAAACATTAACTACCTTATTACCAGTACCAGAAATTTCGTATTTCCTACTGTGAGGTAACTTAGTTTTTGAAATATTGTTTTTATATAAATTAACACGTTTTAACGTAAAAAAAAGTAAAAAGAAGTTTACAAAAAACATTCACACGCCCCGAAAATAATATATACAAATGTTGAGCTCAATAATTAACTGAACTAGAACCGTTTTCCCTTGGTCATGTCTTTTTAATTTTAGACGGAGTTGGGGGAATGTCTATGTCAATAGAGTCATTGCCAACTATCAACCGCAGTCTTTTCATTCCCGGTTTAATTGGAGATTCATTCTTCAAAAATTTTGAATCTTTATGATGATGACTATGGGTCCTTTTCTTCTCTTTATGGCGCTTTTTCTTCTTCGAACTATTATGGTGTTTGGAAAAATCCAATGGGGGGGAGGCATCGACTTTTAAACTCTCCTTTTGCGGGGAAAGAATTTCGTATATTTTACGTTCGGACACTTTAGTTTTCCTATGACCAGATTTTAGGTTATTCGAATCTTCTGACACGGGTCGCCTTAAAACGCGTATTGTTAGTTTCAAACACCCATGAGGTGGAGTCAATGGCATAGCTTCATTTTCAGTTATAATATTTTCTTCATTAGAAGTCTTTTGATCTATACTTGGTTCTTTTTCTAATGTGGGCAAGGAGAATTCTTTTTCTAATACTGGCGTGGAGGGTGTTTCGGGGGAGTTGCATTTCTCATCAATTTCCAATTTAGGAAATACATTTATCATAGCCAAGTTGGTTTTATTTACACACAAAGAAGTCTTTCCAACAATTTCATCTTCAGTTACGATATGTTCTTCTATATTGCCTGATTTAGGTTCATCTGATTTAATAGAACCATTACCTGTCACAGTTTTGTTAGAACTCCTTGTAAATCTTTTGGCTATGCCCATTTTGCATTTTGCTATATCATCCGATTGAGAACCTTCCCGCACAGACGTTCGTGATTTGCAAGTTCTAGCTTTCGAATCTCTCACAATGCTCTTTTTGTCCTCGGCAACATCACAGTTTAAATAATGGGTTAAAATAGGAACATTGGATTTTTCAGCTTTGGATCTAGCAGAGTTACTCTCCAGAGCCGGACGCTTGCTCTTTCTTAAGGCTCTAGTTTTATTATTTTCTAAAGTATTATCAGGGTTACAGGTAATCTCGGGGAGGGATTTAGTTTGGTTTTCTCCATCCGGAGCGTTAGTTTCCACATTTATATCTAAGAGTTCTTTCTTATCAGTACTCCTTTCAGGTACTTTTTCCAATTTATCATTGGAATCATTGCATAAACTGGGGGACTCATGTCCTGTGACCTTAGACGTGGCAATATCCGTTGAATTTTTAAGCCTATTGTGGGTTGCGGTAATGGGAATGTCATTACTGTGAAAAGTTGTCACTTTGCTGTTGCTACCATTGCATAGCCTCTCGTAGAGTATCGAACCACCATGGTTTGATTCTCTAGATGTATCATCGTTCATTTCTTCACTATCAATTATAACACTATCTAAACTATCTTCTATGATATTTGGTTGATTTATTTTACAAAGCCTAGGCTTATTGCTAGAACAATCAGTGTTTAACGTTTTGTGTAACGGCACCCCTTCTCTGATTTGGCGTCTTAAAGACCCTTTCTTCTCGATTGAGTTTTGATTTGAAGACCCAGCCAGTTTCTTTGAACTGCTTCTCAAACGTGTTGCTCTGTAATTGAAATTGCAATCTATCTTATATGCTGTGCGAATGGAACAAAAATCCTGTTAAAGATTTCTCACCGACAAACATCTTGATCTTTCAAGTTCTTTGGAAAAACAGCATAATTTACGCCATTAATACTATTCTTGTTATTTTTCAAAGGCAGAACACAATCTACTCCATTTGCTTCTTCTTTCTGGTTTGAGAGGTCATTTGTTCCTAGGAGTTTACTGCTTTTGCTTTTTTCTGTCTTCTTCTCGTTACAGTTCAAGCTATTTTTTAAAATGTCTTTTGATTCATCTAGGAAAAATTTTAATACAAAATTTCCTTTAATTGTGGAGCTTCAACTACTAACAGTAAGGCTTTTTTACCTTCAAGGTCTTTTTTCTCTTGTCGTCTACCTTTGTTTAATTTCTTCATTCTGTTCAGTCGATTGTCAGTCTCTCTCAGAGAATAGACAGTTTTCTTTCCTGAATTTAGATTTTCAGAATTTTTGTTCTTATCGGTGAATGCCCCTAGCCCTCGTCTTTGACACAAAACAAATTATCAAAATGGAATGTAATTAACTGTAAACAAACACTGAACTGCATACCTTTCACAAGTTTCACATTCACAGTAGCAATTCCCATCGCCAAAAAAATCTTCACCATAAAAACAAGTAATTTCTTCCCCTTCTTCAATATCTCTTAATACTTTTACACATGCAGTATCTCTGCCAGTTGAAACAAACTACAAAAACAAAATAAGTTACCATAAGAATAGCGTTGTAAAGGAAAACAGTTTAGAGAAAATGGAGGGGATTGGAAAAATTTACTGCACCACCATCAGATTACTAAAATCGTCAACACATTTTCAAAACGTTGCGAATAAATTAAAAATGTGGCATTCTTGGAAATAAACACTTCCAAATCTTGAGAAGTGAAATTTGAAACCAAAGAAATGCAATAAAGTTTGGCTTAAATATTAACCGCACTTTTTCATATGGGTATGAATTTACTGTACCAGCAAAACACTTTATGCTTAGTACCAAGATTTACACACCTAAGTCTGATTGCATTTTGTCATCATTTGGTGGTGGCAGTTATATGTAAATTGAACTTAAAACATTGTAGAAAACACCATAGACTAAGACAAACCTTGCAATTGCTGCGACAATCGTGATTAATAAATGCAGCGGGGCCAAGCCATAACTGTGCGCAGTTCTTTCTGCAAGAGTACATTACACTGAAATCATTTTTTCCACAATGAAGCAATTGAGCTTCTTCATCCTCTGACAATTCAGCTATACAGCCCACTAAGTAATCTATGTTATCGTTTTTGTACCTAAAGAAATATTAAACCGACTATAGATTCAATATACAAGAGTGTTGTGCAATTGAAAGTTTTCCATTTACAAGTAGGTTGGCAAAAAATGAAATTAATCTTATTTTAAAATTTATATTTAAGAAAATAATAAATTGAATTCATACGTGGCGTGCAGGGTTAATTCAACTAAAAATTAATTTTGGCTTTATTAACAATTCCATTTAAAAGTAATACGTAGTAGAGAGCTGCATGGAAATGGTTTTATGCCACAGTAGCCATGAGTATGGGTCGGTATGAGATTGGTATATCATTTTCAGTTAGGGAATGGATAGATGGAAAAGTAATTTTGATTTTGGGAATGGATTTTCCCTCTAATTGCAATACTTTGAATCGGTAAGGAAAATGGTTTAGAAAGGGTGGGAATGAGAAAATTTGTCAAGTGCATTGGGAATTAAATAGATATTGTTGTACAGGGAATGAGAGAAAGGTAAGATTCCTGCTTCATATGCAGCTCTATATTCAATCGATTTGAATCAGCCAACTTTGTTTAGAGTGATATGAGTCAACCAAAACCCACCATTTTCTAGTAGCACAGATCTTTGCACCCAGATTTCCCTCGAGGGAATACCTACGGCATGGCAGTAGTTCAAAACCTGCATTTTTGTCAAACATTCTAAGATAGCGGAAAACCTGGAATAATTTTGCACAATGATTTTCTAAGTATCAAGACAGTGGTAGTTTCAAATAACTGAGCAAGATTTACATGATCTCTCAAAGTTGACTGCTGTATTTTATGCTTTCCAGATGTTAAGGCGGGGTCTAATCCCAACAGAAAAAAATACACTTTTTCATAGTCTTGATGTTCTTTGAAATCGACTATTACAGTCTTAAGTTTTTCTTTCCTTATATTAGATGGTTTAAATCTGAAATTGTTTAAATTTTTTTGTCATTACAACAGCCATAATAACTACAATTCAATAATTCCTTTTAATTGAGTTTTTTATATGCATTATCTTATCAACATGTAAGAGATTTTGTATTCTTAATACATGAATGATAAACAACATTATTTATTGATTGGGAGACGCATAACGATGGGGTTCAAACCAAAATGTTTGAAATCTTTTTGTCACAGAGGAAATGCATTTAAATTCCTATTTTTCGAAGGAAAAGTGCGGCGGCATTTCGCACTCTGCTTTATTAAATAAATGTTTATTTAACTATCTTTGCACTGCTTCTTTTTAAAGTTTTATAATTAATGGGATTAATAAACAAGATTGTTTCGTTAATACCAACAAAAACAGTTTTTGCTACTAAATTAAATTAGGGTAGCTTGTACCAAAGTAACAAAACATGGATTAAAGGAGGGTTCAATGGTTAGATTACTAAAATTTTTTATACTACCATATTGAAATTAGATACATGATTAAGAAGGGATGCACAGATATATCAGCCTATTTTTCTAATATCGGTAGCAGCCGATACTGGTAATAGAAAAATATTTTCAGAAAAAACATAATGATAATATTTTATTTGATTGGCCGTGCCACGGACGCCAGACTTCAGAAGCTAGATCATACCTTTCTTTAGACAGGGGGTTAAGAGTGTAATCTTTGGGTTGAATTGTGATAGAAAATATGTATCACGTCAAATGAAAAGAAACATTCGGATATGCTCTTGCAAACGTTTTTCATGAAAATATAGAATAGAATGGTATAACAGTGTACTGAACCGTCTTTTACAATGATTTTATCATATACACTACTGGTATGATAGATAACTTTTGTTAATATCAGCCACAAATAGCCGTTATATTGGCTGTACCCATATTGGTGCATCCCTACAATTAAGTGAATAATATTTTTAAGTATTCTACAAAATAACTTTCCGCAAAAAGTCCCCTTAGCCTTAAAGCATTCTTGCACTTATGGGCATTTGCACCACCTCCCTCCTAAGGTTCCACATAAAACACTAATACATCAAAGCCGCCTTAAAAAGTATGACATTAAAAACCATTTAAATTTATAAAACTAATAACATACTAGAAAAGTTAAAGACATACAACAAACCTTATATTCATTTTGTGAGTTTTAAATCCAAAAAATGAATCGAGAATTAAACTAGTAGCAATATCATCATTTTCACACAACTCCTTGGGAGTCATTCCGGTGGATGGAGCGTATCTTGAGGCAGACCTTGACGATTCAACAAGCATTTTGCTTCAATCTATTCAATAAGATCTCTCTGCGCAGCTTAACATGAACACGATCATACTGATCTTTCAAATCAACAAAAGATGGGTTTCTTCATACTGTTAAGCTACTGCATTAAGAAAAATGAGAAGTTATCAAATATTCTTGGATACCTTAAAACACAAATTATACACATAGTATTTGGAATACACATTTGCACCTAAAATTTCAAACAGTTATTTAAAAATAATAATAGATAGGTAGCTCCCATATTTCCCCAACAAATTACTAGATTCTAAAAACTGTAAATAAAAATTCCATACTTTAAACATTGACCCACAGTCTAACTTGACTGCCATAAAAACAAACCATGCCCTAAATGAATCCAAATTTATATTACCAAAAACATAAAAATTCTTCCCAATTTTGTGTTGTAGAAATACCAATAATTATAAGATTCTTGGTATCTGCCTGGATAGGCTGGCTTGCAACTTAATTAAGCATTTAAACTTTGTAAATAGAAAATTTTGTAAAAGCACATGCCTTTGTTAACTTGACATTTAAACATATCAAAGAGGAGAAACCCAAAATGAATTTCTGCGTGGTTAGACAAAATGAAGACTATGAAGTACACCAAGATAGCTCCGCTTACATTACACAAAATTTAAATTTTAAAATTATCATGAAACTTATTATACAAAGTTTGATTTGCATAGTGACCAGTAAAATTATTTATTTTTCTAATCAAACAAAATTCATATAAATGTTTTATATTTTGATATAAAAATTAATAATGGGGAGGTTGGGGGAGGGCTTAGACGAAATCAAATCAAGAAAATGGAACCTTTAACCACAAATAGCATTTTTAAAGGCACGTTGTAATATTCAGCGCCAATCACTGTAAAAACTACACCACTTAAAAATATTATCTGTCTTAAAAAGAAACGTTAACCCCCAGGCCTATGGCCATGGCCTGTCGATTTTTAATGTTTAAAATACAGGAACACTAGTTTAACACTAAGCCTAGGCCTACGCTATGTATATTAATCTTGAAAATAAATTTCTAAATTAATTAACAAAAATAAATAAAATCCGATAAATGATTAAAATAATTGTACGTACCTTCCCATTGACCAATTTAGACAGTTCAAATTGTAGAAATTAACATCATTATTCCTCTTAGTAACCTTTAAAGCTAAATAAATATATGTACATATATATATTTTTCAAAATGACTTTTTAGGCCCAACTGGCTACGGTAACTTTAAAAAATATTGTAAATAGCAAACTTCAGAAAGTAGATGGCGCTCTAGTCCCCGAAATTGTCGACCAATAATAGTGGCTAGATTTAGGGCGGTAATTTTTAACTTATCGAAGCAAGGATCATTAAGATCGAAGGATAATGCAAAGAAAATATGGGACAGGAATAACAATTCGACCGATTTATTGGGTGATATTAGATCTATAAATCTCCTATAATGTTATGATTTAAGCCTCGTTTATTGAAACAGCTATTAACTGGAAGTATTCCGGGCAAAGCCCTAACTTAAGAATTTCGAGATATATTTGAAAGTCACGTTAAAGCTACAGTTGCTATTCCTCTTCTGTGGCTTCTATTGTTAATACAAGATATACGATTTCAAAAGTAAAAATAAAGGTGCGTTCACAATATGTCTTTTTTCGACCAATCGACGAACAACTTATGTTTTAGTAATTTTTACTCGGTGTAAATTGAAACATCGCCCAACATTTATCTGGCGAAGAAGCGTTTTTCAAGTGACTTTCAAGGGAGATGTGAGGGGTCGGAAGTCGATTCAAAAAACGTCCCAGAAACGTCTGCAGAGTGTAACTTTGTAAATGCGACGAACGGCGACCGAATGATGTGTTTTAAATGGACTTCAGCCACCCCAGTGACCCCACAGCTCTCCCTTGAAAGTTCCCAAATAATCTTACGACTTCAAAAAATGTGATCTCCCGCTCAAAACCAGAAAAAGGAACAAACCTAAATTATTAAAAGTAATTTTATTAGCGACCGAAACGACTCCACGAGTCTAGGTGGCGTAACGGCGCTAGCTTCTCCGTGGTAGGAATTATGATCTAGCGTCTGCTGTAGTCACTTTTGGTAAAACCAATAAAATGAAATACGCGCCAAGTTGTAAAAAACGTGCAAGGAAAAGGCAACTAGACATTATAAATACGGCTTCAGACATTTCGTAACTTCTAATTTCCAGTGGCGGATCTAGGGGTAGGCAAGGTAGGCTACCCGTAATTTTCTAGGGGTCCCCGCCGCCCAAAATCATTTCCATTACAATACGGTTAAGTGTTTTATGAAAATTTTGTAAAATGGAAATCAAAATTTTAGCTTATAAAAAAACATCAAATTCAATTTATCGGAACGTGTTTTAACGTAAAGTGTGGGGAAGGGGGCGGGGCAGAGTGTAACGCGACGGGCCGGGACTATTTCTCGCCTTTGGCTTTCGCTGCCACGTGCACAGAACAAAGAATATAAAGCTTTATATTCTTTGCACAGAACACGTGGAAGCTTAGGACCAAATATTTTTGGTCGGCTTGCACAAGAAAGAAAAATATTCGTGGATATCTTTCCCCGATATATAAGGGGAGATAAGGATCAAAAGGCGCATAGCGCCGCTACGCCGCATACAATAGTGCAACTGCCCCAAGCAGCCATGGAAATAATGGTGGTCAGATGGTCAAAGACCAGTTAATTAATGCTCAGACCAGTTTATTTATTCAAAATTTGGGGGGTCACTGGTCACCGTGTCCAGTTTATTAATTCGAAATAATAACAAAAAAACAGAAGGTGACCAGTTTAATAATTCCAAATAATAGGAGATGAATTTAAGGTTTATATCAATTTTGATTTCCCTATTCACTGGATTTCTATGTACAGCGACTCCGCTTATTATACCGCCGCGGCCGCACGTCGAGGCTTTATGTAGAGTCCCTTCGCTCGCATCCCTCGAACGAGTCGAACTGTCTAACCCCCCTCTGGCGTCAAACCCTCAATCTTCTAGTCCCGAGTATGGTAGGCCTAGCAGGATTCAAGTGTACCTGGAGAAGAATCCGGGGGGCCACGGGAGAGGCTGCTCAATAACCTCAAACCCTTGGACATAAAACTACAACGGAGCCATCTAGTGGGGAAAATGTGAACTATGACTACGTGTTTGGTTTAGGAACTGGATAAAAAAAATTATTTTTATGGCACTTAGAATCGCTACGACAGTTGTCAAAGCAACAATATTTCCCCATAATTAAATTTAAAACTTAACATTCATTGCAACTTTCTTTGAAATTATATAGTTTTCGGGCAAATTTCTTCGACGTGGCCTAAGCTAAAAACCGTTAAAGTTCGAAATACTGTCTAGCAGACGAATGTTTTGGTAACTCCTAGGTTACTCTGAAGCTTTGTAGGTGGCGCTAAAAACGTTATGTCCAAGTATTTGACACACCAGGCGACAGCTGTAGCCGAGCCGCGAGGCATTGGTCGGGGATAATACAAATTTCTATTCCAGGTACACTTGATTCCTCCTAGGGTAGGCTACCTAGCTACGCGGTAACGAACCGGGGACTCTGGAGTTACGGGGCCTAGAGAAAGATAGATAATACGGTAAATTACGAGGGTCTTCTAGGTAGTAGTCTTAAGTGATTTGGTACTATATTGTACTATTCTTGTGGTACTCATAAAATAAAGTTAACTATTGTGAATACGTGTAAAGTTAATGTTACCAACATAATTTAACTTCTAAACATGTAGTATAGGTTTTTTTAGGCTTATAAATGACATTAGGACATTTTATATAAGACCAGTTTAATAATTCATAGGCTAGGGGGTCACTGGTCATAGGGACCAGTTTAATAATTCATATACTAGGGGGTCACTGGTCATAAGGACCAGTTTAAAAAAAAAACCTTATTTCCAAGGCTGGCCCCAAGGTTTGTAGAAGCGCTTTTCGCAACTGCCCGGGCCCAACCTGTCCAACTTGGAGAGGGGCAGGGGCTAGCGGTTTGTGTCTTTATAATTTTGTGGTTTTACCCGGTTTTCAACACTTTTGCGATATTTCGTGACTCTCGACGAGTTCGTCGATACGGGCCATCTTTCGTTCCATTTCGTTTTGTGTTACAGAACGAGTTAGTAGTCTTATTTTTTGTCTCTCCAGTCGAGTTTAAAATTTTGGCAAGAGCGAATTTCTACATCCTCGAGGTTTAAAGAAGCCTTAATGCGCTTGTCTAAAATTTAAACACTTAGATAATATATCTCAAACCAAAAGCCTTTTTAAAGGCTAATTAGTTATTATTTTAAAAAGTCTTTTTGAAGACTATTAGTAGTTACTTTTTGAAACAGCCTAAGCTTTTTTCAAGGGTATTAGTAGTGACTAGCTACTTTTTAGAACAGCCTTTTTCAAGGCTATTTGTAGCGACCAGTACTGTTACATTTTGAAACAGCCTTTTTAAGTCTATTCGTACTTTTTTCAAACAGCCTTTTTAGGCTATTTTTACTTTTTCAAACAGCCTTTTTAGGCTATTTTTACTTTTTCAAACGGCCTTTTCAAGGCTATTAGAAGTTACTTTTAAAAAAAAGCCCATTTCAAGGCTATTAAAAGTTACCTTTTAAGACGGTCCTTTATAGGGTTTAAGCTCTGACTTCTCCTAGGGCCTCTACGGGCTTTTCAACTATTTGCTCTGGTTAATCTTTTTTTTTTTAAAGCCGCTCAGCCCACTCTTATAAAGTTCATTTGAATGGTTAGTTTTAGTGTGGAGATTAAATATGAAAAGATTTAATAACACTCACGCTCCAGGAGCCGAAAAGCGAAAGAAGAGAAAATTAGAAAAAAAAAACAAATTGATTCTCAAAAGGATACACTTCGAAAGTTTTTCAAAATTAAAACCCATGAAATTATTGAAGCCCAAGAAAAAGCTATAGAACCAAGTGGGCAAGGACAATTTGTTGAGGATCAATGTATTTCAAACGACTCCGAACAAAAACACGAAGAAATAATTAATAAAAGGGCAAATACTATTGTTGAGATTAACTTGGCGAATTCAATGCTTGACAGTCGATTAGCATTTACTGTTTTATTGAATAACGACAAACCAGCAAAAGATGAAAATATAGACAAAGCACAGATACCAACAATAAAACCTGTTAAAGATATTAGCTTTAGTAAAGACAATGACCCAGTTCAGCCTAAATTGAAAACATTTCCACAAACCGATTTTAATGGGCAAAAAAGAAGTTTCAATTTAAATTGGTATGATAAATTTCCAATGCTAGAATATTCGGTTGAAAACAACAAGGCGTATTGCTTTTGCTGTCGTCATTTTTCTACTACTAAGAATTCTTTGACTAACGGTTATTCAGAGTTTCAGACTGGAAAAATACAGACATGAGATTTAAAAAACACTTTAGCTCAGATAAATCACCCCACATGTTTACATACGAAAAGTTTAAAATGTATCGTCAGAGTAAAAATAACGGATCAGTCGCGACGAAAATCGATAATCAAAGAGAAAGCGATGTTACGCGGAATCGCGACGTTTTAGCTACGTTGGTTAAAATTGTTATTCTTTGCGCTCAGCAAGATATTGCTTTTCGGGGTCATAGGGAAATGAGTGATTCGGACAACAGAGGTAACTTTATCGAAATTTTAGAGATGGTAAAGAAGATGTGCCCTGATTTAAAAAATAAATTAGATAATGCCCAATAACGCGAAGTACACTAGTTGTATAATTCAGAATGAATTAATTTCTTTGAGTGGTAACATAATTAAAAAAATGATAAAATCAGAAATTGATTATTCTGGTGGATACTACTCTGTAATGGCGGACGAGTCGAGAGATAAAGGTGGATTAGAGCAATTGAGTGTATGCGTCAGATACACTGTTAATGGGGACGTTAAAGAAAGGTTCATTGGATTTTTAGACCTACACTCATTTGACGCCAAATCAATTTCTTCTGGTATAATTAAAATTGTGGAAGAAAGTGGGCTTCGCATTAACAACTGCGTTTCTCAAAGTTATGATGGTGCGAGTGTTATGTCAGGAAATATAAGTGGTGTAAACATACAAATTCAAACCGCTGTTGGTGGCCCTTGTCCCTACATACACTGTTACGCTCATGGTTTGAATTTAGTTTTAATAGATTGCTGTTCGAAGTTAGGGCCCGTTAGAGAACTTCTTGGACTTCTTCAAGCAATTTGCAACTTTCAGTGCAACTCAGTACTTAGATCCGAGTTTTTTTTAGAATCACAAAGTGCTCTCAATTACAAGGATGTACTGAAAATGCCCCAGAGTTGCCATACAAGGTGGTCGAGTAAACGAAAAGGGATTAACTACTTCAGAAATAATTTGGATGGCGTATTATTAGGTTTAGACAATATTATTGAAAATGGTAAATCGGAAGAGTCGGCGGAGTGTAGAGGGTACATTTCTCAGTTAGAAAACTTTCAAAACTTGGTACTGTTAATTGCTTTAGACGAGGTTTTAGGAACAACAAATGATCTTTCGGAATATTTACAAAACTCCAAATTGGCATATTAACGAGCTGTTGCTTTGCACTTAGTGAACTTACAAGTTAGAGAAATGAGAACTGATACTAAATTTACTGAAATATGGGACGAAGCTTCCAAGCTTGCCAAAACAGTAAATGTTTCAATACCAGATCCAAAGAGTGAATTTGGTCCAAGGAAAAGGGTAGTTAGTAAGAAATTGAAAGAGTTCATAGCTTACGATAGCTTAGGAAACAGGGAAAATGAAAACATGAACGTGAGCCAGAAATTAAAAAGTAAATATTTCGCGATTTTGGATAAATTTAGCGCAGAAATGAATAGAAGGTTGACCGATAACTCTTCTGTATTAAATTATTTATTGGCGTCTGATCCTTAGAGTGTTCAATTTCTAAACGAGGCTGATGTTATAAATTTTTTTAATATTTTTTAGAGATTTCAGTTCAATACTAGAGACATTAAAGATGGAATAAAAGTTGTTAAACGCCTTATGACAACCGAAAACGTTTGAATCAACTCAAGACTTCCACAAGAGTATTTTGGACATCAAGGATGGCTATCCAGAGATTGTGAAGTATTTTAATGTAATTCAGTGTATCCCGGTTTCCAGCGCGGCATGCGAGAGGAGTTATAGCACCCTTAACAGAATAAAAACAAACACACGAACGACAATGCGAGAAAATCGTCTTTCAAACTTATCTTTGTTATCTCTTAATAGAGATCTAACCAATATTTTGAAAGATAATCCCATGAAAGTTGTTGATGAGTTTTCTAAACAGAACAGAAGAACCGCTTTTCTTTTTGATTTTTTTTAAATAAATAACTTAATTTGTCTCACTTAGCACATTCAACCATTTTATAAATTTAACATTTAGTTTTTAGAATAATATGTGGTTGGGGGCCCACTTTTAATATTCTAGCCTACCTCGAAAAAAATACTGGATACGCCACTGCTAATTTCGACATTGTTTACAAAAAGCAACCACTTCAACCCTTCCGAATCCGAAGGTATCTCTGTTGCTGAAGGTTTAAGTGAATGTGATTCAAGTGAATTAGATCAAACGAATAATTTGGAAGCAGAAGTATTCGTTGAAAAATAAAATTGAGAGCTCCATTTCCAAAGACGGTAAAGGCTAAAAGTAGCAAGAAAAGATTACCGCTAACAAATTCTGCTAGTGAAACTGATCTGAAAGGTCAAAAAAACCTAAACATTTATTTTAAAAAATGTTCATACAATCATTCATTTCGCAGCGTTGGGGCAGTACGTACTTCTGTTTCCACTTGGCTACGTCACTGAATTTAAGAATTTTTGAAATTTGTCTAGGTTTAATTCAATGGCGAACCAAATGGGGCGTATACCGATAGTTTTCGGTAGCGAATTGGTTAGCTCATTATGGTAAACCCTCAAGGGCGTATCCAGGATATCATTTGGGGTGGGGTTTAAATTGTGCACCCCTTTTTGAACTAAAAGTCACTTACGAAAGTTAGTGAACAAATATCGAGTAGTGTGAGCTCACCTTAGGCTCTGTTCAGTAACGCTCAAAAGAGTCACCGTTGAGTTCATTTTACATATGACTGCCCCAGAGCGCTCAAGATCGCCCGGATCAAGTTTTAAGTTCCATTTGCATGCTCGGATCTGTTCCGATTAATTTTCGCTCATTCCACTTACCGCTATCGAGCGCTCTGAGATCACGCGAAACCGATTTAGACAGATCAACAGATCGAGGTAGATTTCGGAGTAAGTTTTTTTGCATGATATACTTCTTCGACCCCAATATACAGCGCCTGAATTTTCGAAAAATGTGTCACTTCTTTGTCGATCGGAGTGTGATCAATAACGTCATAATTGTATAATATTGTTACATAAGTGTGACACTTCTTATTCTTCACGTGCAAAAGTTTTACTGAGAGCTATTTACAAGACAGACTGCATTACGGGCTTCGTCAATCGTCACAGTTTTGCGTCCGCTTGCTCCCGCGTCACACGTAGCCTTTGACAGCGCCCCGGCCCTCGCTAGGGGGAGATTTTCCTCTCGTCATGACGTCCCTCCGTAACTAGCTCTCAGTAAAATATTCCCCAAAGTGACAAACTTATGGAACAATATTATAAACTTATGATTACGTCAAATGGAAAAAGCCTAACTGTTTCCGGCGTCGAAGTCACGTAAGTCAACGGTTGCTCATCGAAGAATTGCCAAACATTGATTTAGTAACCTTAATGATAATGAACTTATTAATAATTCTATTGATTTACATTTGAAAATAAAGTAATTACGGAAAAAATAATGAAGAAAATTTTAAATGATATAATTTTATTTATATTATTTGTATTCGTGGAAATTAAACATACGAGGAAGGCACTATTTAAAAAATTTGGCAATCGCCGAAGAAAAGCGTTCAGCAATATTGTACATAAATTGAGGTACGGTTTCAACGACAATATTTTTTCAAAAACCGATTTCTTCTCCGTTGATTCTTACAGTACGCAGCCTTAATTTAAGGGCTTTACGCTGTCCTGTACGGAAAGTGTTCGCGAGTGTTCTGTGTTAGGCCTAAGTCGCTCTAAGGAGAGTTTTAGCTTCTTTTGGCGTGACGGAGCTAGAGGTTCTCTAAGCAGACATCGCCTGCTTATTTCATAGGTAGTAATGCGTATCTTTAAAGCGAATATTACGCACCGTTTGCTTGGAGCGTCACCTGTTCTATGCGCGTGAGCAGGCGACACAAGTGACCCCGGCCTGCGATAACGCCACTAGCGGCGAAGGTTTAATCTTTCATTCCCGTTGCCGCATACGCTCGTTGTTCTAGCAAATATTTTGATCTAGGATAAGAATATTTGTAGCGTTTTCCATTTGACAGTGACATCTCAACTCAGAGACGGCATCATGGGCGCCCGCAGGAGGGGGGAAACTGAGATCTGAGAAATAGGCGCTCAAATAAAACATCCTTCTAGGAAATCACCAAGAAGTAATATTTCAGAGAGCTAGGACCTGCAATAACTGTTTATATAGTGCTTGTTGAAATAATGGAAACTTTTCACCTGTAAACAGAACGTCGTGTTTTTGGTAAGCCTTATTATGTCAAAAAAGGCTATCTGATTAAAAGTGAACACTTGCTGCATACCGTATAAGTGAAAAGTTTCCATTATTTGAAAAAGGACTTTATCAACAGTGTCTTGCAAGTCCTGGCTCTCGGAAATATTACTTCTTGGCAATTTCCTTGAAGATTTTTATTGAAGCGTTTATTGCACATCTCGATGAGCTATGAATGCACCAATTATAAAGGTATATGAAGACCCTCCTACTCTATGTATTGCCCCCCTTCTATTGAAATAAAAAGATTTTCTCTCGCTATGATGAAAAACTGGTCTAGTCTGCCCTCTTTCAAAAAACCGATCTAAAATGTGTTAAGTTCATATTCCACTGGTAATACGAGCGCTCGGAAAAATATAACTCGGTCTTTCGTGATCGCCAACGGAGGACGTAAATCTGCTGTTTCGCATAAATTTATTCATAATACACCCATGAATATAAAACGTAAATAGATTACCTTATTACGTTTGTGGCTGTCTAAGAAATGAAGAAGTTTGAAATCTTTCCTTTGAGTTAGCCGTGTTCCTAAAACTACAATCAAAATAGACCATTTAAATTTTGTTTAATTAAGCTGCGTTCTTTACACTCAAGCTCATGAGCAAAAATCACTACATATTACAGCAGGCGCTTTGTGATTTATCGCCTACTTAGCATATGAAAATCCAGCAGTTAATGAACATCTCGTGTGGGCCGATACGTGTCTCTCTGTAAATTCCAATGAGGTAGAATAAATAGAGATCAAAATCCGCCTACCAAGACCTACCGTTTCGTGGGACAGTATTTGTTGAGTTGGAGAGTTAGGTCTAGTAAATTAACTTAATCAAATAGTGTCACGTCATCTATTGTGTTATTGGAAAACTAAACCTTAATATATTTTGCAAAAGTGTCTGCTTATAGAAACAGATGGCCCAACATGATTGGATAAAGTTAAAACTTAAGCCTAATTCTCCTACTCAAATAAAACGTGCCCCGAGAATCCCAGATTTGTTTGTATCTCTAGTTCATATTTTACCTCATTGGTAAATTCAAGCAGTACCCGGCTCTATGGGGCGTCTGGGTCAACCTTGGACAGAGGCGGACTTCAAAGGGGCATACAAATTTCAAAAATTCTTAAGTTCAGTGACGTAGCCAAGTGGAAATAGAGGTACGTACTTCCCCAACGCTGCGAAATGAATGATTGTATGAACATTTTTTTAAATAAATGTTTAGGTTTTTTTGACCTTTCAGAACAGTTTCACTAGCAGAATTTGTTAGCGGTAATCTTTCCTTGCGACTTTTAGCCTTTACCGTCTTTGGAAATGCAGCTCTCAATTTTACTTCTGCTTCCAAATTATTCGTTTGATCTAATTCACTTGAATCACATTCACTTAAACCTTCAGCAACAGAGATACCTTCGGATTCGGAAGGGTTGAAGTGGTTGCTTTTTGTAAACAATGTCGAAATTAGAAGTTACGAAATGTCTGAAGCCGTATTTATAATGTCTAGTTGCCTTTTCCTTGCACGTTTTTTACAACTTGGCGCGTATTTAATTTTATTGGTTTTACCATGGACTAATTAATGTATACACAGGGACGGTCCGCACAACGCCACTCTCTCATAAAATCGGCGACTAAGTCTTGTTAATGCTGTTCCCTCTTTTCCTCCCCCCTTAAGCAAAGTTAGCCGAGTCAAAACGAAATCAAACGGAAAAACGATGCTGCCCTCTATCTGCAAGTCTTGGAGTCTATCGATGTTGGCGTCTGCTTATGATTTGAAAAACAAACGGATTTTTTTCGTTCATTTGAATAAGGTGTATGATTTAAGAGCTTTAATTTATTTAAGTAGTTTTACAAATTAATGCTGAGGAAAAAGCTGTGTGTTTACGCTTCGTGTAAAAGTGATTCGAAGTATTGTCATAAAGAACACACGAAAGATTTCTTTATACCTTTCCTGTTCATCTTTTTCTAAGCCTTGTCCAAAAAAATCTTTGATTTACCATTATCGGAATCACTTAAATCCACTTTTTTAATTTTCTTTCTGGAGAAATTGAGAATAACGTCTCGGAATGTATGGGCCGAAAAATTAATATCAATCAATTTAATTGTTAATATAAATGAATTCATTTACCAAACGCACGTGGAGCTTACAACATCGCCGGCAAGGCGACTGCTTTTTGTTGTACCCTTAAACCTTTCCTCCCGTTTCCATCCCCCTTGACTCAGTTTGTCGTTAGTTCGCACAATCGCCGCTCGAGGGCACATTTAGCAATCGCTAGCCGCTAAATTTCCTATGCGGACCGTCCCTGTGTATACATTAATTAGTCCATGGTTTTACCATATTTAACATAATCACTCTTAAGTATGCCATAAAAGCATTTTCGTTAATGAAACCTTGTTCACGGGATATGACGTAAATTACGTCACTTACAACTCCGTGACGAAATACGCGTCATCAACTTTACTGATGGGAAACGGAAGTAAGTGAGAATTCCTCGCGCGTTTCTGGCTTTGCCCATGTCAAGTTTAGTTCGTGCCTCGCGATCACATGATTTCATTTCCATGGTAACCTTTTCAATAGCGCAAGGATTATAAGCATTTTTGCATTTTTGGGTCCGCTAATTGTATGTTCCGTGTGAAACAAGGTCTCATTGAATTTTTTTCAATAGAAATGTTATACAGAGGCATACTTATAAGTAATTATGTTACATATAGTTTTACCAAAAGTGTGACAATCCCTGTACTTTCGTATTCTAAAGGTTTAATGAATGCTCGACTCGAGATCGACCGCATAAAAGACTATTTATTGTCGCCTTTCTGGATCTTTTTTTAGTTTATGGTATTATATCGTAGGTAGATGGCGATAGGATCTCCACGACGAAAAATCAAAAAATACACTAACTTTGACCGCTGCCTACGTTAACGTAGGCAGTGTTTTGACCAGTGCTACTTAGTTCCTCCGTTCCTCACTAGGAGGCGTTATTTGTTGGTTTTAACCGAGGGGCTGATCACTCCCCGTAATTGGTGTACAGAGTCGTACCTTTGACTGTACTAATGGGATTACGCGTAATCTTTGAAGTCCCTGCCTTTGGCAGTGCTAATCTAAGCGTAATCCGTCGTAATCGGTGTAGAGACTATCTAATAGTGGTTAGCCCCTCGGTTTTAACTTCCTTCCCTCCCCAAGGCATACTTTCCCTTCTCCCCTACAAACTTGTATTTCGCTCGTAACATGCATTATGATATAGGTCCGATTTACCGATTGACACACTTTTGGTAATTATGTCACTTTTGGTTTTACCCATTACGAAATATCTACATTCATTTCAAAAAACAAAAGTATTAATCAAAAGTTGTGCTAAACCAGGAGCCCCCGGGAATAAACCGAATAATCTACACAATATGTAATCAAAATTTGATTCATCCACTGTGACTTTGAATACTCAGGTTACGTAATACGTTTCTTGAGTAGAGAGAGTATTTAGTCCACCTACTAAATTATCGGTCCTACCATAAGTATATAATATTATTACATAAGTGTGACACTTCCTATTCTTCACATGCAAAAAATTTACTGGTCAAAGCTATTCACAAGACAGACTGCATTACGGGCTGAGTCGCCGTAGCCTTTGACAGCGCCTCGCTAGGGGGAGATTTTCTTCTTGTGGTGATGTCACTCCGTTACTAGCTCTCAGTAAAATATTCCCCAAAGTGACAAACTTATGTAACAATATTTAAGACTTATGGTCCTACGTAGTTATAGATTTTCTTTGGTTCTACTTCACAACGTGTTCAATTTATAATCCTCGGAAATCGAAATTATTAAAATAATATTAGTTCAGTCTTTATCTTTTGGCTTTTTAACAATTTAACGCCTTAGTTGACTACTTAAATATTCAAGTTCCATTCTTTTCCTTTTTCAACTATACAAGGTGTTTCAAAAGTTGATGCAAAAATTTTAAGCAGTTGAAGGGCGTGAGTTGAGAAGTATGCCTGTTTTTTCCCATATTCCTACAATGAGTTAAAAGAGCGCCAGAGAGCTTCAAAGTGTGGCCTACTAGCCCCTGGAAGTTGGCTGCAACACGAGCAAAACCAAACAGCAGGGAAATGCGATTTCAGGGGTACGATGAATTTACGAATGCGTCGAAATTGAGATAAATAACAAAAACAAATGAGTAAATAATAAATGTGCAATGAGTTTAATTAAACACAGAAGAACAAATTAGGAAAATGTGTATTTTGTACAAGTTACAATAAATGTTTGAAGTTTCTTAATTCAACTCTTACACAAAGACATGGAAGAATAAGTAAAGGAAGAGAATTCACGCGGCAAGCTAGAAACAAGTATCCAGGCCAACTCCCACAAACGGGGGAATGGTGAGGGTAGAAAACTATGGGGGCCGCATTGGGGTAAATAATATCACGTGACAAGCCTACTGCCCTCGCGCCATCTAGACGTTTTAAAAATAAGTTTTCGAAAGTATCTGGATTTTGAAAATCGAAACGCCAACGGTTCCTTAAGAATTAAGTATATAAAAATGTTATGTTTCTAATTTTGTGATAGTTATGATCATTATAATCCATAATAGCGCACTCAAATATAAAAAAAGCTAAAACAGAAGTTAAACACAATTGGTATGATTTCCCGAATGGATTAATATTTCAATTCGAAATCCAGTAATAATTTTTCTCGCTATGTAAAGAGGGCGCCAAATGATAATAATAATTTTATTTCATCAGGTAAAGAAAGCTATACACTTATTGTGCCCTGACAGATAATGAACAAGCAATGGACAAGTAATTGAAAGTAATAAAACACTAGAGTTTACAGGCAAAAGTAAATAAAAGAGCAAAGATTACATAGACATAGCTAGAGATAAATACACCCAGTAACGTCCCAAATATTTTACCCCGGGAACCCCATTTTCTTTCCCCCCTAACGCTACCGTCTGTGGGTGTGAACCTTTAGGATGGGGTGAGAAGCGCGCTCGCATTTCTCTTCCTTTACTTATTCTTCCATGACCAAGACAATACTCCCGGTGCGTTCCGAATCTGTTCTGTAGCGGCTTGGATCCTAGCCACTAAATCAATGTCAGAATCTACTGGCGTGGCGTATGCCAGATCCTTCATCCATCAACACGAGAAAAAGTCCAGCGGAGTTAGGTCGGGTGATCTCGAAGGCAATAAGACTGGATCTCCTCTAGCTATCCATCTGCCTGGAAATCGCTGGTTCAGTTCCTCCCGGACCGCCAAGACTAGTGAGCAGGAGCCCCGTCGTGCTGCAACCACATTCGTCGCAGAGTCGCTAGTGGTACTTCGTCCGGAAGATTAGGCTAGACATCATGCAGGAAACCCGGTACGACGCCCCAGTGAGTCGTTGCGGAAACATGTAAGGGCCAACCAAGACGTATCCAACTATTCCAGCCCACATGTTAACCGAGAATCGCTCCTGAAAACCAAACGTGGCATGCGGGTTTTCGAGTGCCCACTCGTGCTGGTTGTGGCTGTTGAAAAGGACACTTTTAGGAAACCAGATATCTTGTTCTGAACGCTCCAAGAACCACCGTGCGAAGTCCACTCGCAAACATCAATCCCTCGGGTACTCAAGATTCTCGTGCATGACCCGCCAAACGGACGAATGACTGGCTCCCATTTCGTGTCATACAGCACGTGTGCTTGTTGACGGGCTGTCGTTGAAAGCCTCTAGCATGTCTTCTTCGAACTGAACATTACGGGCAATCCGTGGTCGACCTACTTTCCTGTTCTGTAAAACGAACAATACGTTTGTAACGAACCAGTCGCGGAGAAGTTCGAGTAAAAAATTAAGTAACGTACCCAGAATGTGCTTATGTAATCGACGATGGTCATTGGTAAAAGTCCGTGAGACGGGGATGTGCCGTTTCTGGTACATTTCCTGGTAATGACGTTGAGTAGCCAAGCATTGCCATCCGCTAGTCGATCATACACGAAATGAATATGCGCCAGTTCTTCCGAAGTGAACTCCATTGTTGCAGTTTGAAAGTGATGAGAAATCGCGTTCCATCACGACATTAAATACTATTTAAGTTAACTTTTGTACGCTGGTTACCTCGATTTGTTTACAAAGTCCTTTTTTACCTATCACACGAACCCAAACCTTAATGTTCGCTTTTCCCTGCTGCTTGGTTTAGTGCTTGTTGCAGCCTACTTCCCGGGGCTAGTAGACCACACTTTGAAGCTCTGTGGCGCTCTTTTCACTCATCGTAGGAAAATGGGAAGAAAACAGGCATGCTTCTCACCTCACCCCTACAACTCCTTCAAAATTTTGCAAAACCTTTTGAAACACGCTGTATATACTCGACAATAGAAGATTTCAAGACTATTTTGTTGTTATTGTTGGGCGACAGTCGCCTACAGAGCGGTTGAAACAATGACATGGAAAAGCTACGTGAGGAAACGTAACATCCAGATGCATAGAAATCTCATAGGTAACTAGAATGCTGCCGTGTAACTGGCAAATGGGCCAAACGCCGTGGCAGACGATAGCCAGATCTCAGCCAATCAGAGCTCAAAGAGTGGTTCTGCCAAGAATTTAATGTCACCAGAGAGAATGACGTCACCTATCTCCCGCTATAGTAGCGGATCCAAGGAGGATTATTATCCTCCTTGGCGGAACCACTCTACGGCCTCTCATTGGCTGAAGGTTCAAGGTGAACTGGCGTCAAGCTCGGCCGTAGACGGCAGCATTCTAGTTACCTATGAGATTTCTATGTCCAGATGAGCTCTAACTGCACTAATATGAGCTGGAGCCCCACATGCACCGTCTGGTTTCTATTGGAATTGCTTTAAGTAACTTGGCTAAAGTATGCCTCACCATTTAGCCTGCGTGGTAGAAAATAAGGTCCAACTAAATGATCGCCCACAAGATACTTTACCCGAGTTACTCAAGAGTTCCTGATGTTCCGTTTAATTTTTGTCTATTTTCGCTTAGGGGACCATTTTTTTGCATATAAGCTTAGACATTATTTTTCATCGCTGGTTTTCATTACGGCAGCGTTGAATTTTTTTCCCTTGTGACAACATGGGCCAATAATCTCACTGTTTCCAATATTTTGACACGGTAGGCGTGGCCTAAATGGGAAGGCGTGGCCTAAATAGGAAGGCTTACTGAGGTACACCAGCCGCTTTGAAGCGCCTAAAGAATTCAATTCAACTATCACTAAGAGAGCCTTAGTTGGGGCTTGGGCCTTGGAAGAGCAGCTCCTCTCCTCCAAGCTTAGGCAACAGTACGTGCGATAAAGTTAGGTTAGGCTAAGTTCATTAATTTTTTAAGTTCAGAAATGAAATTGATTCCAGTGAATTTCATAAAAAAACCTCAGCCATATGCGGCTTACTGGTTATTTTTACTTAAAGGGATCCATCACTCACAACAGGGCGGCTGCCCCATGGCAAAACCTTATAACCAACAAATTTTTGAAAAATTAGATTTTTATGCATCAGTATTTCTAAGGCATGTACAAAAGTACTGTAAAAGTTTCAGGTAAAAGTAATATATATTTAACTATTTATGACTTAAAAAATGGTTTTGGATTTTATAATTTTCGCATTAAAAACCACATTAAAATCTTATAACTTAGGTTTTGAAAAAGTCAAATATCTCAAAATTACGATCGTGTTGGTTAAAAGGTTTTGCCGTGGGACAGCCGCGGGGGAGGCATAGGGGTAACATAAAATCCAGACTTGCAGTGTGCTTCAAAACCAGTTTTTTTGTGACTCATATGCCTTCCTCTGTTGTGAGTGAGGGATCCCTTTAACAAAATGGTTATTTACCATTACTTAAACTATAAAAGAACCGATTTCCAAAATTAACGGTCTAAAACTTACTAAGACTAATCATTTAACCGAAAACATCGGCGCCATTTTGTCAAAATTGAAAGTGAACGCCCCAGCAAAGAGTATGGAGGAAATAGAGATAAAACCTTGGAGGAGAGAAGGGGTTCCTGGAGGGGAAAATTTAATACCAAGAGCATAGGCGATAGGTACCCGAGCGCGGGACAGGGGGAAGGCAGGGGGCGGTAATTTTTGGTCGGACCCTAGGACGTTAGTAGCATCTAGCGGTGGATAAATTTATTAAAAAATTCGAATTAGTCGTCTGCACCAGAGATTAAATTATCTCTGTCTGCACATTTGGAAGACGTTTTTAGATCACACAAGGCTTAGGAATGCCCAACGGTCTTTTATGCGTTAGTTTAAATATTAAAACTTTTACAATTAAAGGGATCCCTCACTCACAACAGGGGAAGGCATAGGGGTCACAAAAAAACTGGTTTTGAAGCACACTGGAAGTCTGGATTTTATGTTACCCCTATGCCTCCCCCTGTTGTGAGTGATGGATCCCTTTAATTCATTATTATGGGAAAGTACTGTTGTTATATAGATTGTAGAAGTGATTCAAGATTTATATAACGTTATCAAAAAGTTAAACTGTATAAAACATTATAGTTCCTTTTTTTATGAACCTTGGGTCAAGGTCAAATAGGAAAAAAATAATAATATAGTTCCAAATTCCCCTCAATGGTGGCAGCATTTAACGAGAGTCCGACCAAAAAAAACGTCCCGAGCTATGGTTTTCATATTTTCCCCTCCAGGAACCCCTTATCTCCTCCAAGATAAAACAACCGGGAGACGTCCGCAACGATACGTTCACCACCGAGGGGGTTGACAATCGGGGAAAACCTCTGTAAACCGAGCTTCAAAATAGCTACCGCAGCACCCTTTCGGGATTCTTGTCCTGCTTTTCGTTTTGAAACTTTTAGTAGATTTAACTTTGCCATATTTATGATCTAAATTCATTTTCAAATTAAAAAGGTACTCTAAGAAAAGACCAAGCGCTATCAAAGAATTCTCTTTGGCGCTATTAATTGTTGCAATTAAATTTGTGCCTTTTCGATTACGAAGAATCCCGAAATGGCGCTGCGGTAGTTATTTTGAAGCTCGGTTTACAGATGTGAACGTTTCATTGCGGACCTCTCCCGGTTGTTTTATCTCTATTTCCTCCATACTCTTTGGCTTCAGCTTCTCTGCGCATAGCGGTCTGTAATACAGGCCATATTATAGGGGGGGGGGGTCGGAATAATGTAGAAGGGAATTTGGTGTATATAGCTGAAAGCCTTCAGAACATGCGCGCCAAATTTTAAGTGTTAAACAAAAGATAAAGTTCTGAAATATACAAGAAATTCCTATAAGAAAAACAAAACAAAAAAACTGTACAACATAAAAGTCAATCGACATAGGTTCTCACACATGGTTAGAGTTATGGACGAATGGCCTTTCGCAAAATGTCACAAGTTAGTGGCCTCAATCACACCATGGGACCCGGCGTGGATCTCCGTTAGTACGCCAACCAATGTTTCGGGAAGACCCTTCTGATGTAAGGTAAACCTGAGTAGATTCCGAGCACCTGCATTGGAAGGACAGTCAAAAAGGATATGGGAGGCATCCTCACGCCTACCATTCCGTCTAAGTTAAAGGTAACTGGTTTATTTTCATTGGCATTAGGAATCTTCTCTAAAATTGTTCCCATTTCCGTCGAAGTTTTTAATTTTGAGGATATTTGTGAAAACTAACTTTAGTTAAAGCAGCGTCAGTTTGCTTTTTAGTCGACAAGCAATTTTTAATCAAACAATAATGAACAATGGTGGAGCTAAATAAAAGCAGACAATTCTTTCATGTCAATTGCATTACATGTGTAACGTTATCATAGAAAGTAAACAAATAAGCCAGATAAGCCTTAACTTTATGTATTTTTTTGTGTGATACGGTCAAGTTAGTGTCGACCCAAGGCCTTAGACACCAAAAGCCGATGTATTAAAACGTTTGAAAAATCACACGCGCCACCGTTTGAATGCAGCAGTTGACTAGCAAGCTGACGTCACACGAGTGGTTTTTCCTTCATTTTACCGACATCTGGCGGTTATCAAATGCGGAAGCTAAGAGCCAGATTTAAAAAAATTGATTGTTTATAATATGGCCTGTATTACAGACGGCTATGCTCTACAAAACTACGTCGGAAATCAATGAACTAAAATTACCTATGATTTTCCTATTCCCAGTATTAACACGTGCTGGTTGAAGCCTGAACAGTGAGTCCCCTTAGATTCTTGGTCCATGGTGACAATCAGCCTTAAAAGGAGTATGTACTTCCTGATTTAACAGGAGCTAGGGGTGATTGGCGCTAGTTACGTTAAAAAGAAGTTTTATTGCATTCTAGCAGACGATTTTTCAATTAAGTTCATACTCCTTTTAACCACGATTCTTCTACAAGAGAGGGTAAAAAGAGTTGTGTTTTAACATTGAGTTGCGAATATAGTACTTTTAGAGCCACCATTAATATCTGCTGTGGCTGAGGTCTTGAGGAACACTTTCTGGTAAATCATGTACGGATCGAAACAGTTATCATAAGTTGGTGACGGCACCTATCTTCCAAAGGAAATACAATTTTTTTTAAATGTCGTTATACTTATGTGCTTATACTCGTTTTACGCTATTGTCTTAGTCGATAGCTACGCCCCAAAATTTTCGTTTTGAAAAAGAAAACATTCGAGAGAGTTGGCCGTTTTCAGTCTATCGAAATCTGGCAGCCTTGCCTGTCTTCCGGCCAGTATCATAGAAATCCCATAGGGTAGAATGCTGCCGCGTAACTGGAAAATAGTCCAACAGCCGTGGCAGACGATCACCTAATACCGACAAATCAGAACTCAAAGAGTGACTACGGCCGGTGACGTACGACATCTAGTTTGTGTAGTCAATAATAAAAAATTACTATATACATTACGTCACTATAGTACCAGCAATTGATTGGCCGATGCCTTTTTTATTTTAAAATCAAATTTTTAAATATGGTAGGTGATCGCGGATCATATTTTCTAAAATATAGTATTTGTATATTCATGTACTCCTAGAAATTTTTTTATTATAATTATTATAACTAAAAAGTATTTATCAAAATGGCACCGCGGTGTTTAATACAGTCATGTAAAAAAAATATTCGGCGGCCGCGAATGTCTCCTTGTACAGGTAAGCCTCGGGTTAGAAACGGCGGGCGATTTGAAATGTAATAATTGTTGCTTTGGAGAGAAGACTCAGTAAACCCAACTGGAATGAATTCTATAACTGTCTTGGGAATATGATTGTAAAGAAATGTATGGCGGTTTCTCTGGCAAGCAGATGGTAATTGTTATACCATAAATACATTATTTATAACCTTCCAACAATATATAAAACATAGTGTGGCTATAATTGGCAACGCAACCACAAATTGTCTCATAAACAGGACTGTAGCGCCGATTATAATGAAGATTGTGTTTGTGGCATAAGAAATTTGTGGTTAGATACAACTGTAAATTGACTTTCATTATATTTATTATTTTGGAACTTTAAATTCATTTGTGGAAAATTTGGATTTGATATTAAGAAAAAAATTAAGCAACTGTTAAAAACAATATTATTTCTTACCTGTTTTATTGTGATGTTATGTTGTATTCTACTAAATATAACTGCATATTCGATTGAAATCGCAACACATTCTTGTAAATCGCTCCCTTCTTTTCCTCAACCTTAGTTTAAATAACTACGAATATTCAAATCGTTAAAGTTACATTCTTTAATTATAATAGGTATTATTTTTTCCTTTTTTTCAAACTTTTCTACTTTCTTAATTCATAGGCCTACACATTGATTCTAAAATCCAAAATTTCATCAGAGCATGGTTACTATAAGCATGGCAGACTATTGAGGGATGGTTATTTCTTATGAGGGTTATGACTAAGATGACTATGACTATTATAAAAGAGGAATTATTGTTTTTGGACAAGTTATAGGCCTAGCCACAAGCCTAAGAATTTATACAGTGCATTTAAAAATTAATGCTTTCTTCTACCGAATCACTTACTAGATAAGATTTAACAAATAATAAATTAAACATTTCTTACCTTTATAAATAAGTAAATACATTTAAGATCTCAATATAAAAAACCCAGAGCCCTAAATAATAACCCAACGTAATTACACACAATACTAGCAAGGATTGATACGCAGTTGCTTTACGTCGTTCAAATAAATCAAGTTTTGGAAAAACCTTATTTACAATTATTAACGCGTTAAACGCGGTGGCTTCCAAGCAGATTGACCTAGGCTTAATGTTTTCAAAGCGCACCAACGAAAGAAATGGAGCTAACTACTTCCAAATCGCTCAAAATATTCCACATTTATAAATATTAAAAGAAAATATTAAAAACTTGATATATTTACCGTCATATTTACATTATTTTTGTAAAGCAATTAAGAACTCAAAAGCGAAATAATCGAAGAAAAACCCATGATAATCCTATCAAGGAGGATTAAGGGAACCACAAGCAGCACGTTGTTTACCAAAGTAGCGTTCTAGTGGATCTTGGTTCAGTTTGCTCGTCAAAATGTACTTGGCACCTTTTTCTAGCAAAAACTTAATGGTAGCAATTGTGGAATAAACTGTAAAAGATATTTTCCATTATTATCTTTATATCGGCTTATCTTGGGACTAATAAATTTTTCTATTGGAAAAATAACCGGTTATACGGAGTCCTGTGAGAGTTTCTCTACTGAGGATATTTTTAGTTTTTTCAGAATCATCATCCATAACTTCAAGTTCATTTTCCCAATCTTCGAAGTACTTCAAAAACACATTTTCTAGCCACTAAATTTTTTTAAAAAAAATTATTAATACTCGCTCAAATTTAAAACATATTTGTAAAACATTACCTCGAAACTCCAATCGTCCATGCTTCGGAATGGATACTTTGCAGGTTTTCTAGAGTGGAATCCTTCCATAGTATTTGAGACATTAAGCATGTCAAAAAACTCGTCAAATAATCTAAAGAATTTCACAGTTTCAGATGCTTTTTCGCCTACTATATCTTCCATTGCATTTGCTACAGTTGCACTCATAGTTTGAGTTGCTAATTTCACTCGCATGCGAGAAAATGGGGTTAGGTTAACGTGGTTGTAAGTCAATTTTGGAGCTTTACGTAATATGGATTTGGAATCTATCCTGTAGGTTTCAAAAACGTGCTTCCATAAAATTTCTTTTCCATTCTTTTTCAGTAAGCGAATTGTTTGTACACTGTTATCTTTCTGGTCCTTAATTTTATTGGAGTTTCCAGCCTTTTCAAATTTACTATTTTTTTCAGTCTTCTTTTTGTTAATTTTGCCACTGTTTTCTACATTGTTGCGGGCAGTTTTCTCGAGGTGACAAACATCAGATATAAAAAATAATGGCTCGTAGTTATTGAACATGTTAATACATCTATATCCAATTTTATCACCTTGCAAAAGTTGCTCACTCTCGGTGCTATCTTTGATAAGTTTCTGGTTTATTGATGATTTGTCACATATTACTGTTAAGATACGAATATCTGCCCCACATAAATTCTCAATTGCTTCCCAAACAATCGATAATAAATCGTTAGAGTTTAACTTATTGCACGGGAAAAAGGCATACATGAACTTGAATTTGGTCGTGATACCACGTACCATTAATTGAAGAATATGGCTGGCCAAAGGGATGGAGGAAACGTCATCTTTGTTTTCATTTGATAATTCCAATTCAGCTGTGTTAACTGAATTTCGAAAATGGTTTAGGTTTGTAAATCCTACCAGTTGACCAGTATTGCTGTGGAAAACCAGGTCTTGCTTTACGGATATCTCATCAAGAATGAGTGAAAAGTATTTTTCGTGTTCCTCTAAAGTTTGCATTTCAATCTTCCCTTTCATCTCTTGTAGGGCTTCCTCGTTAAAACCACTCCTTGCTGTAAGGTCTCCAGAATAGTTGAAAAGCGTGCGCTGTGATGGAAGGGTAAAGACCTGTTTGAAAGCTTCATAGGTTCAGGCTGACTTTGACTTGAGATACAAACACCATTGAATGACCGCTGGGTGCCACTTTCTTGGTCGTGACCTCTTAGATTTGATTAATCTCAATTGCTCCTTAATAAGCAGCTTCTGGAAAACGCTTGGGTCTTTGAATGGATTTTCTTTAAGTAATTGTTCAAATTCCATGCTCTCTTCTTCAAATAAAGAAATTCCTTGTTGAGTGATAGTTTTTCGAATCCTAATTTGTAGGGTTTTGACTTTACGTTTCATCGCTTGGTTTTTTAGTTTCAACACAATCATTCGTTTCTGCATTTCGCTTTTATCCATGTAACGAAAGTTTCTTCGCTGTTTAGGGGTTCTTGGAGTGCATTCCTTTGCAGAAACTTTACGTATTCTTTTCAAACGCCTTTGTAGATATATTTTGGCCAATCTACACGGCTGACAGAGTTTGGTTAGCTTGGATTTAAACAGCATCTGACACTTTTTTGAACGAATGGAATCAGATAAGTGACAAACATACGAAGACTGTAAATAACTGTTTTTCAGTGGCTTAAATTCCTCATCAGACACCCCATGACAAACTGTCCATTCATCAATTTCAAACATAACTTTCAGTAAATCTTCTAGTGAGGCAAGAGGCTGATTAAAGTTAATTTTCTCTTCCAAATTGTGATTAGTACATAGCTTTTTTTCACAACTGGAAATTGTAATCTTCATATCTTGTGAGACCCCTATTTTTAAACTAAGTTTCTCATTCAAATTTTTTCTAAATGCTACGAATGCATTGCGGTCATTCAAATTGATACCTTGTAGAATTTCAAAGCACCAAGCCATTCGACTTAAATTTATTGACTGATAAACCATGAATTTTTGAACTAGTTCTTCCAGATTGATGATTTCTGGCTCTTGTTGAATGTTCAAAATAGGTGATGTTGCAATATTTCTAAAAAATTTCAAATTTATAGGAGAAGTTGCGGTATCCTTAGAATGACAAATTCCAATTGTTTCTCCACCATGTTGCGTTGTTATATCATTTCCAATAATGGAATTATCACGACAATCTAGTTTATTGATCTGTTGCTCCTTTTCATTTTTGGTAGAAACAGTACATTCCAAATTGTAGATGGGGTTTTCTTGGTTCACAGTCCCATGGGTGTTTTTCTCCATATAAAGATCAGGAATGGGATCAGGAAACTCGTCAGAAGGCCCATTTCCGCCAACAAAGTGTTTTGAACAAATATGGTGGTGTTTCTTTATATTTCCTGTTGAAATATCTTGTCGGTTGATGGCATCAACCCATTTCTTACACTGATTATAATTTTTCTTGGGATTAGGAAGACGAATGAAGAAAATTTTCTTTTCAAGAATTTCCGAATTCTGCGACCGACTGTGGTTTTTACAGGATCGGTAAACGCAATACATGATCAAGGAGGATTGTGGATTAATCAGGATTTATGTAAACCTGTAAAAAACACAGGCTTAACTAAACTATGTAACTCGCATTTTTTTTTATTGGGAAAAAGCGCTTAGTTAAGTTATATCACGGGCATAGAGATAGATTGGGATTTTTTAACAATAGGTACTTTTGTTTTTTTGGTGTTTTTTTGGTTTGCTATTTGTCAAGGATTACAGTAATGCAAAAAGTTTTAACCGCAAGTTATTATTTAAAAAGATATGATCAATGTAAAATTGCTACTTGCTAGCAATTTTTACAACGGAAAATACGACATATTTCGAGATTTCTGTATGTGTTGGATGAGGTAGGACTGTTGACGAGGACGATTCTTTAAATTACTAGATTTTAATACTTTTTGGATAAAGTAGGACGGATGACGAAAAAGAAAAAGGCTGAAATACAAAACAGTACTAACTTTTAAGGGTTGGGGATTTTTCCGGTATTTCAACGCATTTTAGCCTTTTTTAACCATACTATGTCATATTATATGTCGTGTGTATGATGTTGACTTATACAATGTCGAATGTATTGTGAGTATTGGCGCCTGACGGCGCCGCGCACTCACTTCGCTCGAGCGCTGGGGGCGCGCGGCGCCTCCCCAACCCCATACTAAAAAAAGCTATGGGCCATCTATAACGCAACCTAGAGGACAGCACCAAGCCTGACGCATCAAGTATCGTCAACCCGATATTAATCCAACCTAATAATATAAATAACCTAACCCATTATCCCCGCCAAAACCCCTAAAATGCATTGAAATACGGCGAAAATACCTGAAATAAAAAAGAAAGTTAGTATGTTTTGCATTTCCACATTTTCTTTTTCGTCATCAGCGCCACGTTATCCACAACGCACTAAAATCTAGGAATTTAAAGAATCGTTCTAGGGAAAATTCACTGCAAAAGGCCAATGTTTAAAAATGCATATCTTTGTTAATATTCATTTTCGCCAAAATAAAATGAAAATTAAAGTAATCCCCATCTTGCCCTCTATCCAAAAAAAATATATAAAAAATCGGGTGGGGGGCAGCTATTCTACACTTAACCCAAAATTGCTGGCAAATAACAATTTTATATTTATCATATCTTTCTAAATAATAAATTGCGGTTAAAACTTTTCGCATTACTGTAATCCTTGACAAATAATAAACAAAAAAACAATAACAAAACCAAAAAAGCCGTAAACACATTTTCGGTTTGCACACGTTTTAAAAATTTAGTAATATCTTGTCGTTAAATCTAATTCGTCATCAGTCCTACCTCATCCAGCAAGTACAAAAATCTCGAAATATGTCGTATTTTCCTAGGTAAAAATTGCTGGCAAGTCACAATTTTAAATTTATCATAACTTTCTAAATAATAAATTGCGGTTAAAACTTTTTGCATTATTGTAATCCTTGACAAATAATACAACTAAAAAAATAAACAAAACCCTATAATCACGGGTTATATGATATTTATCTTCACGTGATCAAAAAAATTAGAATTTTACGCATATACTAAGTAAATCTAGTAAACGTGCATTTTTAGCGTATTCACGACGAAACACCGAAGCAGCCGAATTCTCAAAATAAAAACCGAAACAACATGGAACAATTTTTCTGAACTAGAGGGCGCTCAAAACAGGAACGCGAGCCGGTATTTTACATTCGTTTTCCACCCGCTCCCACCCACTGGGCGTCTCACGCTCTCTGACTACGGATGCAGCCATAAGAGGAGCCTCAGTACAACTCCCCTTCCCTTAATCCTCCTTGATCCTATGCGAATTTCCCGAGCTCAGCTGTCGAAGGCATCGTCTGCAGCTTTCAAATTTATTCAACGATAGATTACGCGTCGGGCGTAGCATAGTCACTAAATTGCCTCTCATTGGCTGAAAGGTACCATGTGATTAAATATGACCTGGCGACAGGCCCGGCCGTAGGCGGCAGCATTCTAGTTACCAATGAGATTTCTATGGCCAGTATCTCCATACCGAAAATGGCCGACGATTACGCCGCCGAAAGGTTTTTACTAAACTGATCGGCGGCGTTTTTGACCGTTATTTTGAATTATCGACTAAGACTATTGGTAGATAAAGCCACTGGCTTAAATTATTCTCACCGCTAACTTGCGGTAGATGACGCCACCGTCTAGTGATAACTGTTTGGCCCTGGGCCAGCCATAGAATAAAAATTTTGGCTCTAGAAGTACTATATTCCCAACTCAACGTGTTTTAACTAATGACGTTTGGGCAGCTCCGATTACTTCCAGAGTGCTCTGAAAGTCGTTGTTTGTCCCAGTGGGCTATCTTCAGTGAAAATGTATAAAACTTTGCTATTCCATTTTTCAAATTTTAAATTAAAATTACCCTTAAAAACATTGCTTTCCTATTTTTGAAATTTTTACTTGACACGTGTAAAATTTGCTTTATCCGAGTGGGAGTTGAGAGCATTTTCGTAGTAACCAAAGGAAAAACGCCAAAAAACCTGATAACATCGGAAAAATAAATGTTTCTGAAAAGTTTTTCAGCACTTTCGGTGTTTACTATTCCAATCGAACGGCATCAAATAAAGTGACGTCATTCTGAAATAGCACGCGGAGACAGACGGGAGAGTTTCGTTTGGCCCACTTCTCATTTGGCCCACTTCTCATTTGGCCGACTTCTCATTTGGCCGACCACAAAATACACGTTACGCCGACTGTCCATTTGGGGGGGGGGGGGGCGAGCCGGGCGGTCGCCCAGGGCCTCTAAAATTTTACCATATGGATGCATATACTGGAGGTCCGCTACTCTCAGTTTCGCTCATGCATTTCATCCGGGGCCGCGAGCCCTCTAAGCCCGGCCCTTTGTAGACGTCAGTCTCTCATGGGTGGCCCAGATCGACGGGCTGATCTCGACTTCTCTGGAGCGGCTCAATCTTTTGAGGGCGGTTTCAGTGACTGGCTGGGGGGCCGACAATAGCAGTCAATAGACTGCTTTATACCCATCTCATTCGCTCCCGGAGGGATTATTCCAGCTCTCTCTCTATGCGTCGGCCACCTCCACTGTTCTCGCTGAGCTCGACAAGGTTCAAAATGCAGCTCTCAGAGTCATCCTTGGGGTCCCGCCCTCAACGGCCATTAGTCTCATGGAGGTGGAAGCAGCGCTTCCACCATTGCGCTTCAGACGCGATTTGTTGAAACTCCTCAACCTCACTCCGTGCGGCGCAGCGGACACTCCTGCTTACTAAACCTGGCCCTTAACGGGTCAGAGTGTGCAATAACTGGTGGCTTTACCGGGGAGTTGGGGTCCAGCCCTTGTAACCCATAAGGGCGATGGCGCACTTGGAGATGTTAGCTCTGGTCAAATGGTCCTATCTACACCTCCGACTTCGGTCAGGTAGGGGCTGGAAACTGAGTTTCGGCTCAGGCTAACGGAGAGGGTCCGTGCAATGTGTCCGCCTCGGCGGATTGGGTAGCCTGCTGTGGGGTGGCGGGCCTCCGTATGATGGCACGGTGGTCCTGTTTCCCGGCCTTTTGGAGTCACTCCGGGATCTCCGGTGCCAGCTGTGCCGGGTTACTAGGACTGCTGTGTGCTCGTCATTCCCGTTTAGGAGCTCTCTCCAAGGGGTTTGACTCTTTACCTAAGTAGGTGGGGTGTCGGCTGGAGTTGCTACAGCATCCACTCTAATCCCACTGCTGTGTGCGAAGTGGGAAATGGTCCACCCATTGCTGCACCTTCTGATGGGTGGAGTGGCTTGCGTCAAAGGTGCGACCATCAGTAGTAGGGTACTACTACCCATGCTAGAATTGTCACCTGTCCGGGCTAGGTGGACGCTGGCGTAAGGCACTATGATTATAGACCTCCGGTGGTATGGGCTCTGTTACTAGGTACACCGGGCTATAAATTCTGACACACTGCTTACTACACCTCCTTTTTGAGGGAAGGATTGTCTCCTCTCGAGACTTTGGAACATCGCTTCCCGTTGGGACGTTTACCATTCCTCCTCAGGGCTTGGCGTTTGGCACAGGCCCACAACCTGAGCTGGCTCTTCAATATCTCCCGTCGCCATTTGTCTTTCAAGGATTTGCCGTCCTGGCAACCGCCCGCCGCGATGATTCTCTCGACTTGGCTCACTACCGCTAAGGAGGACAATAGTTCGGATATGCTGCGACAACTTTTCCTCGCGGCTCTAGAACTTCACGGAAAGAACGCTACAGTCATCTATACCGACGGCTCGTTGGCTGAGGGCTCGGGTGAGGCGGTTGTTGCTTTCGTGGTCCCGGCTATCAATGTCGGCACGACGTGTCTTGTGGATTCCGGTCTTACCATAAATAGGATTGAACTCTTCGCTTTTCGAATGGCTTTGTCTTACGCGTCGGTCAACCTCCAAGGCACTCTGGTTATTTGCTCGGATTCCAAAATCGCTCTCACGCAGCTTCCCTCTCGTTCTACGGACCCGGTGGTCACCACCATTCACGACTTTTGGGATGGATACCAGTGGCCCATAACTCTCCTGTGGTGTCCGGCTTATGTTGGAGTTCCGGGTAATGAAATGGCGGACCGTCTGGCGGGAGTTACTAAGCTTCTACGCCCACCAAAGGTAGACTTCCTCCTCGCGGGGGAAAAAAGCGCCTGCCGCAGGGCAATTTCATCAGTATGGACTCCAGTGTGGTCAGTAACTAGGACACAATGGCCTCTTCTAGACGCGAAGCCTTTTCCTTGCTCTCAAGCCATTATGCGGATACTTTAACGCGGCGGGATGACACGCTACTCGCGCGCCTCGGCTGTGGCAGACAAGTCCCACGGCCTCCTTCACTCGGTGTGGAGCCGCTTCCCACGCCTTATTCGCTTGCCTATCGCGACGGATGGCCCGCGCTTTTCTTCTTCGGGCACTTACGTCTAGGGCTCTGCCGACCAATCTAGCAGACGTCCCCAGAGCGGTACACGCCGGATTCACCGACGTCGTTGCGGCGACCTGTGACATTTTACGTAAAACCATTCAAGCTTGACTATAACTCTTTTCGGACGTTTGTTTGGGCCTTTTGTATTACTTGATGGTATTGTAGTTAATGAGTCCTTCTCCTATGTGCATGGTGTGAAGTCTTCCAGCCATTTACTTCAACCTTTTACACGTTATTCTGCCCCCCCCCCCACCATGATAACGTCGTCAGAGAGCCGTTGTTGAGTATTATAATTAAACAACTTATACTCTATTTAGTGGACTTTAACTTAAATTATATTTCCCATGTAAAAAATATTGTTTAAAATTATTGTAATTTATGCTATTGACCAATTTACAAACGATCCAATCAACGCGAGGTGCACCTATAATTATCGTCTTTTGGGTCAAAATGTCACTTAACTATCTTGTTTTCGTGTAAACGATAGCCGACACTTGCTTTGAGGCCCGAAAACGGTTTTTTAGTGATTTGAAACGGTTATAAGCGATTTAACCAGAGATAATTTATAATTTTATATTATTAATTCTCTCTGATATAACTATGTTCACTTTTTGGTCGAAAACGATTTGAAGAGCTTCGAAACCTTTTTAGAGGTATCGCGTATGTGTGAGCGTGGCTATAGTTGAATGGTATTCGTATTACCGAGCGTATTAGCCTCGGTATTAGCTCGTCGTATTCTCGGGCGTGTTACAATCGATTACCATTTGGTTGGCTCGAAGTTTTTTTTATTCGATTGTAACGTGTGGGACAGTTCATTTGATTAATCAGGGTGAGATATGTGTAACGGTCAGGCCAACGGGGGATACGTGGAAACAAGGGTGGGGACACCAGTGGCGGAAGTATGCCGACCACACGTTGGCGGATTGGTGGTCGTCCTCACACGGTCATCCACAAACTCTGCTTCCCGGACGCTTGGGATTACAGGAGTGAGCCACTACTCCCGGCGTTGGCTTGAATTTGGAACTTTGAAGGCGAGGGGGGAAATAAGGAACTTATTAAAGTGAACCAGTGAGTGGCAGTGACCATCGACTTAGCCTTCAAACCCGTGCCCTGAAATACCTGAGCTAATCCATAATATGTTTCCGTAGACCAAGTTGAATTAAAGGCCACACCGGCCTCCGAATTAATACAATTTCCGGTGCGAAATTATGACGTAGGGAATGAAAAGTCACCTGCTACTCGATTTTCGGGCTGGATTTTTCACACCAGTGGGACCCTTTTATTAAGTGGGCCAGTTAACCACTGACCCCTCAATTGACCACCTTCGATTTAATTTTTAAACTGACCTAGACAATTTTAATTGGTCATTTGCCTAGTCACACCGCCTTTTCTATAATATTCGAGCAGCTAGATTGGTTTTGGTTGCGAATAGATGAATCAAGGAACCTTGTACAAGTGTGTAGCCGAACAAGAATCACGGAACTGAACAAGAATCACGGAACTGAACAAGACTTACGGAATCGAACAAGAATCACGGAATTCCAGATTCCTTGATTCGGAATCTCGTACACGATTCATCGAAGTGACGGACCCCTCGACTGTAACTCTATGGCCGCAAATAAGCTTATTCTAGCTTAGTGACAAATATCTTGCTTTTTAACATAAATAAAATAAAGATATAAACAACCGATGGAAAAAAAATTATATTAAAATGCAAGTATTTTATAAAGTCAAATTTTCGAATAACGATGAAGAAAAACTATTTTTTTTTGATAGACACAAATCGGTGTCGACCCAAGGCCTTAGACACCAGCACACACAATAAATAATTAATCAGGGTGAGATAGGTGTAACGGCCACGCCAACGTGGGGATACGTGGTGACAAACGATGAAGAAAAACTATTTTTTTTTGATAGACACAAATCGGTGTCGACCCAAGGCCTTAGACACAAGCACACACAATAAATAATTAATCAGGGTGAGATAGGTGTAACGGCCACGCCAACGTGGGGATACGTGGTGACAGGGGTGGGGACACCCGTGGCGGGAGTATTACGACTGCCCGTTGGGGATTGGTAGTCGTCCTCACACGGTCATCTACAAACTCTGCTTCCCAGACGCCTGGGATTACAGGAGTACGCCACTACTCCCGGCGAAGGAAACTTAAGCCAATACCTATCTAGGTTTCAATGACCACGGCCAACTTTGACACTCGCGCAATAGCGGCCAATCCATTTGCCGAAATTATATGAACAAGGATTTTCCCACTATAAACTATGCTATAAGCTATCGGCATTCAGCGCCACGCTAGTTTTATATTAGCTTCATTGCAAAAACTATTCTCAAAATAATTTTCCGCTAGGGGCGCTCAGGGCCGAGATATATTTTTGTTAGTAGGTTAACATAGAAACTTCAACGAATGGGTTGGCTGCTATTGCGCGAGTGTCGAAGTTGGCCGTGCAATGACGAAACAAAAGGGGCGTAGCGATAGTGTTGTCGAACTTGTCGGTCGTAGTCAATGAGGTAGAATAAACAGAGATCCAAACAAATCTGGGATTCGCGGGTCACGTTTTATTTGAGTAGGAGAATTAGGCTTAAGTTTCAACTTTATCCAATGGTGTTGGCGCCATCTGTTTCTATATGCAGACACTTTTGCAAAATATATTAAGGTTTAGTTTTCCAATAACACGATAGATGGCGCCAACACAATTTGATTAAGTTCATTTAGTAGGCCTAACTCTCCAACTCAACAAATATTGTCCCGCGAAACGGTAGGTCCTGGAAGGCTGATTTGGATCTCTATTTATTCTACCTCATTGGTCGTAGTCATCGACTTTCACCAGATTCCCCTGACATCTAGTGACTGCACCAGTTGGCTGTGTTCTCAAAAGCGTAGAAATTGTGTAGGAATTAAAGTCGGCGTTTTTGCTAATTAACTTATTTATAAAGGTAAATCAAAATGCCTTCAAATAAACAAGAAATAGCGTGTAAAACCAACTAGAAATCTTTACTGAATGCTATTTCTTTGTGCTTATTTTAAATTTGCTTTCAGTACATGAAAAAAGTACTTTTAATACACCTAGCTCACTTAAGCCTTTGCAATTGGCATTGCGACATACATTCAGCCAATTGTAGTATCATTTAAATAATTTTTTAACATACATTAACCTTGGATTAATATCAAAAGCTAAATAATTATAATTCATCATACTTTTTTTATCCTAAGCTCGTATAAGTCATAACTTATGGAAGCCAGGGATTTTGGATTAAAAATATAAGTTTATATTATTAATCCAAGCAGAAGCATTAAAGCAATGTTTATAGCCAAGGCTAACGCTGAGCTAAGAGTAGTGCGAACTTCACCAAATAATATTATTCGGGTGCCGCCACCAGATGTCGGACCAAATTCTGGAGTCACCTCTACAACATATAGTTTCCTATCTATATACGAAGGTATTTTATCTATGGTCGTAGTCTTTGAAACGATAATTTGACCTTGGATTAATAATAGTAGTTCCTACCTGGATATATCACTAGGGAAAAAATCTGACAAGCAAATGGCTTTTGCGACAGCAGCGCCGCTTCGGCGAACTTAACGGAAAATTTCCGAAATTCCCATAACACGTAGCCTTTTACAAGGCAGAACCCGTAACAAACACTCAGCAAATGCACGCGGAACGCTAGAGTGATATATCCAGGTAGGAACTACTATTATTTATTCAAGATTTGACTTTGGCGATCTGGCAACTTTGACACTCGCGCAATAGCGGCCAACCCATTCGTTGAAGTTTCTATGTTAACCTATGCACAAAAATATCTCTTGGCGTTGAGTGCCCCTAGCGGAAAATTATTTTTCGAATAGATTTTGCATTGAAGCCAATATAAAAACGATCGTGGTGCTGAACGCCGATAGTTTATAGCGGGAAAATCCTTGTTCATGAAATTTCATCGAATGGGTTGGCCGCTATTGCGCGGGTGTCAAAGTTGGCCGTGGCTGAACGCAGCCCAGATCATGTGACTATTTTAGCGGGCTAAGCGGGAAACAGGAAGAATAGAATATAACAACTCCCGCGTAAAAGAAGTGTTCTTTTTGTGCTCTTCGTATTTATACAATTTTGATAATTTGGACTTTAGTTAAACTAATATTTAATTAGTCTCACCCTCACAAAGATAATCTGAAAGTCAAATTATTCATTTAACATGTCTGATAATGATAAACTCACTAACTGGGGTGACATTGTGGAAAATGAAGAAAGAAAAGAGGTAACTCAGATTTTGAGAAATTACAATGGCAGAGAAAACAGAAAAAGGTATTGGTGTTTTCTTATTAATATTACCACCTAGCTTTTCATAAACCATTGAAATGTGTTTAATAATGAATTAGGTTTTCGGATGCAACTTCTCCAGTAAATCGACAAATTAAGCAAAGAATTTCTAGCAAAAATTGTAACTCATTTCTTGGAGACCTGGTTCTTCACGATAACTTGAAATTAGAAGTCAGAGAAACCATTTCAAACGTGTAAGTTTCATAATATCAAATTTAAATATTGATGATAATGTTCCATTTTACTATAGAGCAAAGTTGAAAAATGATAAACGTTTGGCTAAATATTTTGATGAGGAAATGGAACAGAAATGTGCATCTTCTGATGCAAGCACAAGGTATTTTAATTCATTTTTAACATTGAGCTTGTCCTACAATAAACAACTTTGTTTCAGCACACCAAAGAGAAAAATGTTAGGGGTGCCACGGTTAGTATAATATTTGCTATAGTTAATTTATATTACTTAAGTTGAAATAATATTTACGTTTATAGTACTCCTGTGGATATTTATGAAATGGATAAAGAAGTTTTAGAACGCAGACAAAAACAAATAGATTTTGGGAAAAATACTTTGGGTTACCAAAACTACGCACAAACTATCCCAAAGTAATAACATAAAAAAAAAATATTTTTACTTATTTATTGAAATTTTTATTTTTTAGAACTGAGAGAGATAGAGATCATCCTGTTACACCAAAAAAGTATCTCAAGTACTCTCGTCGCTCATGGGATGCTTTGATCAAAATTTGGAGGAAAGGATTACATACCTGGGATCCCAAAGATTTGTTGGATCAAAGGTAAATTTTAAGTTAAACCTTAATAAAAATTGAACTTATAATAATTATACAATTCCCTCTTAGCTACGAAGCAGCATCTGACACCTCATTTTCTAGTAATTGCGCATCTGGACACACAAGCACCTCATCAGCCATAGATTTTGATATTGAAGAAGATCCGATGAAGGGAATTTTCCCTGAACTAATGGAAAACTGAAGTGTTTTTTTTTTTTTTTAACTTTTTCACAGCTTTGTACAAAACTCAACAATTTTATCATATCATTGTCATTTCATATATTCAAATAGTTTTTATTAAAGAGTTTTTTAAAAAATCTTATATGCCTACAATTGTACTTCACCCTTAAAATCAAAATGTAGTGTGTTTGTTACCTATATCAAATTGTGCAGGCAAATGTAAATAATACAAATTCATTAAAGAAGTATCCACTAGACTAACACATTAGTGCCTGGAAAAGTTTTAAACTATCACAGACTGTATGGCTTCACCTATCTAACTGGTTTGAATGAAATTAAAAGTAAGTATTGTGGTTATTTGTTAATTGAATTAGTCACAAGGGAACTTAGCTTTAATAAATGATGTTTCCCCATGTAATGGTTTTAGAAAATCACTATGATGTTTTTCAACCTGCAGTTATTGTTTCTCAAAACTTATTTGGTAAATCGATTGCAAGCTAATAGCATTAACAGTATCAACCAATTACTTTTCTGTTAGCAAGATCTTCTGCATACTTCTGGTGAATGCTAATTTTTAGGCATGTGCGAGAGTGATTTTTGGGTTTTGAGCTGAGCTTGAGTATGAAAGCTTTATCAATTTAACGAGCTTTTAGGCTTAGTTAAAAAAGGGGTTTCGCGTATTGGAATAATTAACCAGTGGGCTGCATTTCATCAGATGAGGAATCATTTTAACTAGAATCTTCACTTTCATCACTGGGTTCTACTATTTCTTCATTAAAAGAATATTTACTGCCAGAGCTTTTACGTTTATTTGAAGCCATATTTGTGAAGTCTAAATTAATAAATGGCCATACAAGGGATTACAACAAGAAAATAGTGGACTGAGGAAATTATTGTTGCCCAGTGGCGTAGCTGGGAACTCAGAGCCCCCCCCTCCACAAAAATCTCTATAGGGCCCCCCTTTTTAATTTTTTTTATGGTTAGCGCCCCTGCCCCCTCCCCGAAGCTCGAGGCTCCACCGGACCATCAGCTACGCCACTGTTGTTGCTGTATAATCAAGGAGGATAGGAAGGGAGGCGAAGTAGGAGGGATGAAAGCGCCAGCATCCTTGTAAGAAGTTTAGCGCGCGCTCGGCGGGAAAATTTCGGAAAAATGGCGGCCACACGTATCGTAGCGGCCGCAATCTTGCCGCCATTTTTCCGAAATTTTCCCGCCGAGCGCGCGCTTAACTTCTTACAAGGATGCTGGCGCGTTCATCCCTCCTACTTCGCCTCCCTTCCTATCCTCCTTGGTATAATTTAATACCCCCTTTTGAAACTGGTGATAGGGCACGGCCAAGTTTGATCTCTCGCGCTAGCGCAAACAGCGCGTGATTAAAGTTGGCCGTGGCTAGGGCACCCTATGTTATGTAACTTATGGTTTTGGTTTCGTTTTCTACATTTAAAATCTGTGACCAATCAGAAACAACTACGACTTTTACCTCACCCAATAAGAGATCTTAAGGCCAGGCGCTCACTGCTCTTCGTAACGTCTCCGTCCTAGCTTCCACAAGGGTTTGCTTCATAACGGAGACAATGCCTTGTGGAAGGCAGGACGGATTCGAAACGGAGAGCCAGTGGGCGCCTAGCCTAAGGCGGGACCAAAGGGAATTTCTTAGCCGCGTTCACACTAGACACTTTGGAACCGTTTTAAAACGATTTCGAAAGTACAAATTGTAAAATTTTGCTGTCGAATGTATTTATCCTATGGCTATTAATACAGTTGACTCCGAAAATGTTCAATTTTAGCTTTCGAAACCGTTTAAAAACGGTTCCAAAGTGTATAGTGTGAACACGGCTCTTGTAGCTTTTCCCGCAATTTTTAAAAGCTCGCGAGTAGTGCCTTGGTACGAATAATAGTTTCGAATACTCGACAGTTAAGCCTAGGCCTCGATTTGAGGCTTGAACCTAGGTGCAACCAAAGATAATTTAAACTGGTATTTTAGATTCGAATACTGAAAGCTTTCCCATTGACGGTTTTGTTACGAAGCGTTTACCCTTTTCCGGCACGTGGCCTCAGAAAAATCGGGCTCCATGGGTTGCGGTAAGGCGCAAACCATGGAGCGAATTTTTTTTTAGTTCCACCGGGAAAGGGGTAAACGCTATCGGCAATGCGTGAGAGAGTGATTTCGAATCTAGGGTAAGAGTTTAAATTATCTTTGGAGCAACAAACAGCACGCCACGCAAGGAGAACGCAACCACCAACCAGTCAAAAGTCGTGCATTTTCTTGTGTACAGTTTCATTGGTTAGACCAAGGAGTTAGACGCTTGCTGCCTTGGGAAGGATAAAATTTGGAAAATCAGCGAAAAGGCTCTTCCAATGAAATTTGTACACAACCCTGCGTTTAAACTTTAAAGGCTAGCTGGGTTCCCCTTGCTTTTCAACTAAGGCTTTTCGAACGAAAACGAGTACTCGCACATGCCTACTAATTTTCCTAATAATCAATTACATCTCTATTATCAAGAAAAAATCACATTTTATTTGTTATTGCTAATAGCAGTATTTGTTTAAAATGCTTCTTATAGATAAGACCCTATATATGCTTTTACTTATACTATGAACAAGTAAACCGTTAACCTTTTTAGAATTCTTACCAATACTCAGTTTGCAAGAGATACCATACATTTCCTTTGATTTATGAAAATTGGCTTCAAAATGATTGAAAGCTAACACAACCCTGAGTTATCAGTAAAAAAAGCCCACATTTTGATAAAAAGATTACCACATATTTTAAACCAATTTTATCTATTTAAGCAACCATTACTTTTGGTTTCAGTAGAAAATTTCAGTGACATTTAATGTTGTAAAAAAGTAGGGTAAACACTACACCAGCTTGCAATAAGGAATTCATAATAATTGTAATTATATTTAATAAAGTGATATTCAGATAAGCAGTGCTTTTTGAGGAGCACAACATTTTTTAATATATATATAGAAATAAACTAAAATAGGCTGAAATTAAATTAGTGTCAATAACAAAAACATTAGGAATTTTGTAATACCACTAAGGTAACATAAACCCATTTGTTTTACACCAAAGTATGAAGCGTAAAAACCTTCCCAATTTTTTTTTAAGATTGTGATAGAGTAACCAATATATCTGTCAGCTTCTTTTGGCAGAGTGGGGATTTATGGTAAGAAGTAAATTGGCCCATAAAGTTAGGCTTTTAAAAGCGTGGTAATGTCAGCCAAATGAAGTTGGCATATACTGTAATAATTAATATTTCACTGGTAACAGACGTCTTTAGCAAAAATCACACGTTTGATTATTGTATTACAACCTTACAAAGCCATTAAAAGCAAATAAATTTAATTTGCATAATACGAGACTTGGCTCAGCAGTATTTAAGTTTTAAAAATCATTCTCATATGGCACATAAAAATTTACCCATGACATAAAAAATGGTAATTATGTAAATTATGGTGAAGAGGGTTTCTTTTTAGAAATTTTAATGGCCTTTTCTTTTTTTAATCTCAAAGTGCTTTCAGATCACATTTCATCTTCCATTTCTAATTAATATTACATTTCAAACGTGACCTGATAGCATTCCATGAACAGTAAAAGTAAAATACCACAACAAAAAAATCCATATCCTTACGGGATATAAGAGGCGGAGATTAGATTTTCTAGTAAATAAAAATTTGCCACTTATTTACCATCATTTATCCCAAAATCTGACTGCTTTTGCGACAGAGCTAGGAGGTTCATTTCACATATAATAGAAGTATTAAAACTAATATTGGGTACAAAGTGTTATCATTAAACATTAAATCTGGAAAAACCTAATCTTGATTGAAATATTAAAAAAAGTGAAATGATCTTGGTATATTTAAATTACCCTACCTTAACCTAATACGGAAAGCAATGGTTAGGAATAGAGATACAAAGACAGCCAGTAGTTCTGTGACAACAACATTTAATGTATCACAAACAAAGTCCATGAGGTAGACAAACAATAGTTTGTACTCATTTTGTTTAGAAGCCTATGATAAAGCCACGCTTACATTTTCATCATAATTAAACTGCCATAATGAAAATTAATACCTATAGCGGCGTTTTCAATATTGTAAACAAAACATTTGGCATAATTTCTAACAAGTTAATAACAACAATACAACCGCTTACAAAAAACATTCCAGATAATTTGAAGTTACGTATAAATATGTATTTAAAAAGTAAAATAAACAAAAAGATGGTAGAATAACGATAATTAGCTATTCACACGGGAGATTAATGGAACCGCAGAACGCAGAAATTAACAATAAACACTATATGCTCTTACAAATCACTGGAACAAAGATATAACAATAAAAAAGAATGTAAAAATATAACTTTACAAATACACTGGTAGACATAGCCAACCAAATACACGTGTAGACAGGCAAGCAATTTAGTTATAAATAATAAGGTAGACAAAATTAAAAGAGCAAAACACATGTACAAAATTACTTGTGTTCAAAATAAACCCCATCCGTTGTTTGCACCGAGTGAAATGTATATTATTTAACACATTTAAGGGACGCTAAAATTGGTATTCTCCAAAGAATGACAAAACCCTATAAGCATACTCCTTGAATAAGCTCATACAAAAACTTTATACCATTTCGAACAGTTTGATGATCATGAAAATAGATTTACGAAGGGAGGGAAAACTTAATTATCAACAAATTGCTAAAACCTTTAACTTCAGATTAATTTAAAAATTTGTTAACACGATAAGTGGAAATTTTGAAGTACAAACATTTTAGCCTGGTCTTTGAATATGTATATTACTACTAATTAACTCCAATACAAAAAATTTTAAATTGAAAGCATTTATCTTGAACAAAAATGAACACATATTACAAAGCCACTTTGAGCTGTATTTAAATAAGGTGCGAATATTTGAGCTCCTAAAAAGTGTTAATATTTGTCACAGACATCACTTTTTAATACCGGGAAAGGATAACGCATTACTCCCATTTATAGGGTAGCGTCATTTCACACCAGTTTTTAACTCAAATGAAAATCATCTCGACCAGCAAGAAAATTATTGCGTATGATTACCAATACTTAAGCCATAGGTTGGGCTAAAGCGATAATTATTTACAAAAGTAACTAAATTGTAGGCCTAACTGTATATAAAATATTACATAGAACTACTGGCTGAATATTTGCGGACTCTTTAAGGGGGAAAAGTTGGCACAAATGTAAATATAACTTACACAATTACATTAGAATGCAATCAATATAGTGGAATATAACTTCCATAGTTTGAACTAAAACATATTGGTAATGTACAATTAATAATTGATAGTCATTCGAATAAAAAATAATGTCAAATGCACATTCAAAATATACGGTATTGGTAATTAATTCTCGCAGTTTGAATTAAGGTACTAATGAGCTTTTACACTACTACGTGAGAACTCTTGAAATGGTAAACCCGATATCTTTAATGGAGAAAAAATTCTATCGTTGACAATGCAATAACTTATTGCAAAGCACCCAATTAATATTTCCCAAATTTTACATTAAAAACTGTTTAAATTTTGGCATTTAACTACCACATTGTCACACAGCACTATTTTTAAGGATATGTTGGAACACCATTCTTTCAAAAAGGGTTTCGCGCATTAAGTCTAGAACACCAGGAGAGGGGGGAAATTTGAGGAAGCGTAACGCATTGTCTTAATGAAAGAATACACTGTTTGGAAGGCTTAACTCATACCGATGAGAAAACTGTTTTGCCAAAAAGAGAAGGGTAGACACTGATATCTTAAGAGTTAAATAATTTTCACCACGACACACGTACTGCAATTTGATATCAATAATATTAGCAAAAGTAAAACTTATCACCCATTTTCCGCTGCATCTCCTCTGCATATTGGACAGGTGCGATTTGCCTGAAATTTATTGCATTCAAATTAATATTTTTTTAAATTACACAATGAAAATGGAATATTATTATTATTATTATTAAAATGGAATATTAATAATAATATAATAATAAAGCTTTATTAGGATATTCCCATCACAAGGGAGTGTTATAGTTAAAAATATGAATTAAATTAAAAACAAAACAATTGCCTAGTCGGTGTCTCAATCCTCTATACTAGAAACAATTATTTTACATTTAGATTTAAACCATAACCATGATGGTATTTATCCTTTCATAAAATGTAAAAATACTGGCCACATTTACTGTCCCAAAAGACTTACCTTTAGCCATTTATCTACACATCTTGCGTGAAACTCATGACCACATGGTAAAACTCTTAAAATCTGCCTCAGTTCAAAGTCACACATGCATACAACGCAAGAAAGCTGTTCAGATTCGTGAGTTTCTGGATTGAAGCGGTAAGATGGTAGCAGATCAATTTCTATAAAAATTTTAAATATATTTTTATTCCATAAAATTCCTCCTAATATCATAAGTGGCATAACAGTAAATTTGTATAAATAAACTGAAACCGTATGTACCTGCTTTAGTTAATCCTCTGGGTTTAGCTTCCCCGAGCCGTTCAGCCAAATTAAGAAGAGCTTCATAGTTCTCAGCCTCCGGCGATTCAGGGCTAGTTATTTCTTGCACGTAAGGAATTGATGGATTAGACAGCATAGCTCTATTATAAAATAATATTATGAAGTAAATTAGTGGCACAAATCTGGTAAAAGTGAACTTACAAGAAATGCAGAACAAAACCGGAGTATGCGTTGGGTGCGGGAGAGGCACCAGCAGCAATCAATGGCCCTCTCCACCTACGACTCGCTGGTTGAGGTCGCCTAGGTGGCGGTGGTGGAGGTAAAGTTTGTTGGAAATGTCTTGCTAATTGATTACCCTACAAATAAAAATACCATATTGTTTATTAAAGTAGCTGCAACAGGAATAAACTAAAATAAGAATGGATATGCTGACAAACTGATGACAGAAATTGGAACAAACATAATAACACTGACTGTATACAACATTTGTCTCAATTGAATTTAGATCTTGGACAGCAAATTTGAACCACAAATTCTCCCTGAATTACTGAATGGAGGAGAGCCGAGAAAAATTTATACAAAATATGCCATGGAACCTATTTCCTATCTTACAAACCTTTACACCTATATAATAAGTTAACCCAACAAAACTGAGAAGAAATGAATTGGCAACTAATATTTGCATGGTATCCAAAACAAGCACGTTGGCTATTTTGACCAAGCGTCCTAGTCAGAAATGGGTTGAGGGGGAGGATAAAACTGTGAAATTACAAAGGGGAACAATGTGGGGGTGGAAACTGAGTAGAGTCGAAATTTCAATGCTTGTCCACTCCACAATAGCACTAAGAACTACAATTGTAAGGACAATGCCATAATATCTTAGTCTCTTATACTGGCGCACACACTACACCTAAAATGTGCCGGGAACACTTTTCTAATTGAAAACAAATTTGTATTTCTAATGGTTCTCGAGATAAATTTTAAATGACCTTGAGAAATGGTAATTTCCATTGTCAAGTGACCCCCTGCACGTTCTATGTGTCCTGAAAGTTTCAAATTCATAGCTAAAATACATTTGGTGTTATTGTCCTTGTATCGTTTTTTAGTTAACACCCGTTCATATTTACAAATAAAGAAAATGGTTTCACAATTAAAACTGACTTAAGTAAAAAACCCTAAATATGACAACGTCGAAATAGTTTTTGCATCAAACTTAATTGGAATTCGGTAGGTAGTGCTATACTACAATAGCGCCATGTATGTGACCCAGGGTTGGCTGATTTAAATCAAAATTTAAATCAAGTTATTTTTTTGTAGTTCAAAGGAGAAATAAAAAATGGCAAATAAATAGGTTCTTAAAAAATTAAAATACAGAAAATCTGAGCAAACTAAAATATAAAATAATGAAATTTAATTAATTCCAGATTATCTAACTGATTAAAGTAAAATATCCGTTAATTATACATGAAAAGAGCCATTAATTGTATAAAAATCAATTTCAAATAAAAAAAATCCGATTGGGGTGAAGTGTAGTACAGCGGCCTCATCGAATTTGATATTAATTTTGGTTGCGCCTGATAGACCTTGTCACGTAGATGTCGAGGGTAATTTTTATTTTGGCCGCAAATGATTATTTAATTGTTTAACTTAATTTTTTTTAATTTACGGGGAGTTTAGTAACGTCTTTTACGTGTTTTGGAAGTAATTATCTTCGTCGGGTTGTCACCTACACCACAGCTTGTTACTGTTTGTTTAGGTTTCCACTCTACTAACTTTTTAACATTAAGTTAATTAATTTAATTATCATTTTCAACCCAAAAACAAAAGTTTCGTAATCTACGCGTCAAGTGCTACATTCTCCGCCACCCACAAATACAAAACCACGGTAATTCCCTAAAATTAGTACATTTTTAACATTAAGTTAATTAATTTAATTATCATTTGCGGCCCCAAAAAAATTAGTTTCGTAATCTACGCGTCAAGTGCTACATTCTCCACCAAAAAAAAACAAGAAATTACATGAGGCCGCTGTAGTGCAATTTTGCCTCAGATTGAAATCAAAATAATTGATTATTTTATTTTTATTAAAAAAAATCCAAAAAGTGCGGTCTCTATTGGCAAAATCAAGGACCGATCTTTTACGAGTATAAGTTGTATAATGAACTTGATTTTGGTGATGAACATAACTAAGATACCATAACACACTCGCTACGTGAGCACAAACGCTAAGTGGTGTTCTGGGCGCCTGCTTTGCAAGTGCAATATGTTACCAGTATTGGTTTTGGTAATTTACCTTCAACTGGTTGTTGCTGTTGTTCTTCAATATATGATATGTATTGTACATACACTGAACCGTGTACCCTGACACGCGAGCTTGGTGCGCTAACCAATACGCCGTAAACATTGATTTTAACAAATAGACTATACCAAGTTTTGTCAAACATTTGACAACTGTTACTCAACAAACTATGGAACCTAGGAGAAATTCGTAACGGACAATATTGCTTCTTAGAAAATGTTAAACAAAACGTTTCAATTTGAAAAAATTTGTCGAAAGCCATTTCCCACAGAAAAAGTGGGAGGTTTTAAAAATATTTACTAAAATTTGATTTTTAAGATAACTTAGGTTGCAAATGATCAATAACTTGTAATACAAGTTAAGACACTGGTAGAGAGCTATCCTCCAGTCACAGAAAAATTTGGGAGGAAAGTATCCATTAACAAAAGAATTACTTACCATACAGAAGAAGTCAGTTTGAGCTGCCATGGCTAAGCCATGATCTTGCACTTGGTGATGCATAGTAGATGGGTTGGAGACAAGTGGGTTTCCGTGTTGATTCATTGACGGATGTGGTGGAACCATGTGTGGTGGTGGTGGCGGCGGTGGTGGGTGATGCTGGTGATGAGTGAAGTGACCAGACGGAGGAGAAAGAGTTCCGTAAATATTGATTGGTCGCCGATCCAGAGGATGCTCGTTGGCATCTCCATTAGATGGGGGAGACTGTGGTGTAGTTGGTGGTGTGTTGGTAAACTGTCCGTTGCTAAATTGAACAGAATTGAAAGGAACCCTTTGCTGCCCAGCCATTCCCATTTGTGGACCAATATTGGCAAATGGTGATGGAACACTAGTAGGTCGATTCATAAGGTGCGGAGGACCACCAGGAGGTTGTGGTTGGAATCTGGCCCCAACGTTAAAAAAATTATGGGGTGTTGAGCCTGAAGAATGGCTAAAAGGGTAATGTTGTTGGGCAACGGGGCGTTGAGAAGTTGCATTTTGTAACTGATGAAAGCAACAACTGCAAGAGAAAGATGGGATTCCATTCCCAGTTGCATTAATTCCTCCAGAATTGCTATAAGGGTGCGGTGGTATGCCGCAAGTGGTAAAATGCGACGGAGGTGGAGAATGAAGGTGCATTTGACTGCTAGCGCCACTTGATGTGCAGAGAGGAAGTGGTGGTGTTGGAGTTAGTGAAACGGTGAAAGAGTTTATTCCTTGAGATATATCAAAGACATAATTTTGCGATGCAACTGATGATGGCAGATTCTGAATAGGTTGCCCAGGTGGTGTTGGCTGCTGTTGATTAGGGCTTAAGGCTGGGTGAGGCAAGAGACCTGGGTGATGAGATTGAGGTGGGAGAGAAACTTGAGGTTGAGGTTGATAGTTTCTTTGGTCAATATTATAGTTTGGTGGATGCCAGAGTCCAGTCCGATCTCTGTACCGACTTTGACGCATCATTGTTGGGCTGAAATAAAACCAACAATTTAAGCAAATTTTAAACCCTAAAATATTTTACAAAACATTCTCACTATCTCAAGGGCCTCTAATATTTTCAAGGTTTTTAGATTAACATAGATGGTCACTGCACATTGTCATTCTACATTTAAACTAAACAAATACATATACCATTTGTGAAAATTACATAACCAATTTACATTAAAAAATTCACCATTACAATTGTAGAGCTTACAATTGTTATCAGACCAATCATAAGTATCACAAATTTATTTTTTTAAGTATTTTCCTTTTTGGGATAAACATGCACATTTGTTGTTAAGTGGTAAGTGTTATAGTTAGATACCTCGTGGTATTTAAAAAAAATTACAAAATGCATTATGCACCCACTTAAGGCACGAGCGAATTTTTGAAAAGCCTAACTGAAATTAGGTAATTATTTTGAAAGTTGAGACCTAAGCTAATTTTGTATTGTATACATTGCCTACAATCTAACTTGCTAGAACTACTTGGTGGAATCATGTCTGTTTAATTACTGCTCGCATGGATATTGTAATGTAATGGTAAAAATCCTTACCTACTTTGAGTTGATTTCTAAATTAGCTCAAAACTTTCTATAGCCTAACTAAAAAAGGGCATGGGTTACCACTCTTGTACCCGGACCAACAATTAAATCTAACAGCACTGCCCATGTCAGAAGTTAACTTTGGTGATCCATACAATAGACTTAAAATTAAAATGTGTTTGTTTGGCTACCTTCGCCGACATCTTTGAATGTTGCTGCATCTCTGATCTCCAATCGGAGGAGGTAATGGAGCAAGGCGTCGCTGAGGGATGCTCCTGCGCCAATTATTTCGGTCAGCCATATTTGAATAGAATGGCTCCCAAGCTGCAAAAGGTATTGGAGATGATGCTGTAGATGGAATGCCTTGCTGCTGTTGACCGAGACTAGAATGGCGATGATCTATTCCATGATTTGAGAGACGCCTACGTTTACGACTCGGACTTTCACTCTAGAGACAAGCAAAATAATTGTCATTTGTATTAGGCGAGATCTAATACAAGGGTTATATTATTTCATGTGAATTTGCCAAAAATTTTTGTTAATTTCTAATTTTTAATAATTTTCATCTATACAATAGTCAGTAATCCATACCTCTACTTAGAATGCTTATCCTGCCGTATCGCGTATGGTAAGATCACTGACGGCTTTGGCCCCGCCTAAGAGAAAAAATCCCCTTTGAGCACGTTCCCACTCACATTGTTGTTTGTTAAGTTAACATAGTGACGTCAAATAAACCGTCAGCCACATTGAGACGAAAATCCACCGTGATAAGCATTCCAAGTAGAGGTATGGATTCCTGTCTAAGTAAACGCGATTCCCAAAATTTATTTTATACTCTAAATGAATTATAATTATATTAAGTTATATTTTTTTAAAGTATAGTCATTTGGTTTTTCATTTTAGTTTTACTCAAATTATTCACAGACAAATTGATATAGCAAACTACATAGATAGTTTTCTTGCTTATATTGACACCAATTGCTCCTACTATCAAGCAAGAGTAAAAAGTGTAACAACGAATGTCCAAATAATTTACAGTACAGTGTAAAATTGGGAAGCGAATAATTTCAAAAAGTGTAAATTTTTCATTCACATATCTTTCGCTTTGGTAAATTTAAACTAAAATATTAAAATTATATATATATATATATTCCCCATTTGATGAGATTAGTTATTTAAAATAAGTAACTTATCATGTCCAAGACCAATTTTCATATTATTTGAAGGTTCCAAGTCATATATTGGAACTATTTGTCAGAAATAAAAATCATGCAAGAAGACTAAGCTTTCATTACTTTTTATCAAAAAAAAAAGATATGAAAATTCAAATCCTAACAATTTTTGTAATTTTCAAACAGAAAATATTATATATTTAAGAAATTCAGGTAAGAGAGATACTTATAGCTACTGCATTGCAAAATGTCAGGGCCATACCTTTCGAGATCCATCATCGCTGCCACGCATAACAGAATATGGAAGAGGTGAATGAGGCCCATGATCTGTAAAATTTACAAAAAACTATCAGAAATCATAA